>NW_026607497.1:4800000-6000000 GCF_021117445.2 Syzygium oleosum
CTATCGATATCTCCGGAAGGCACACCAAACGCCAACTCCCGAATACTCGTTCACAGTCGTCGTTCCGACATGCCCCCCAATAAAAACCTTTTCTGTTTTTTTTATCATTCTTCTTTACGCTCGCGCGCTTAAAAGGTGTTACAATCAAGGTGCTAAAATTGCGAATTGGGTTGTGCCAAGAAGATTTCACGATGGGCATCGGTTCGGTTCACATGCGTGTTAGATAGAAAGACCGGCGAAGCTATGAGCAACAGAGAGGGAATAAGTGGCGGGGTGGTGGATGGTGGTGCCGGCTCACGGGTCACATCAATTCGCTCACTCGGTTGCCATGTTTGAATTGTGGACGAGGGAAGGCGCTCGGAAACCGGCTGAATGGGTCGTACTCGGGATCGACTTTTGCCTTACAATTTTTTTTTGGTGCGGGGGGAGGCGTGTCCGCGTATTCTGTTCTCCTTGTATTATTGTATTGGTTGCTTCCACTTTTGCTCGAGTGGGACAAGGCCCTTCTCTTTCGCTTCTTTTTGGAGAAGGCGGGGGGGGCTGAAAGATTCCAGTTTTGGGGGGGCGGGGTGGGGTGGGTTGGGTTTTTGAGCTTCGTGTTGATCGAGTGCTGCTTCGGCTTGGTGGGTTGGATGGGTGATATGATGTGGCAACTCTTCGGAGAGCGAAAGGTCATCCGGCATAAGGGGGGGGAACGTGGGTGGCACGTTTGACCACCCTCATTTGAGACCCCGCAAGACTTTGGAAAATGCATTGTGTGTTAGGTCATTATGATGGCAATTGGTGCTTATCGTCTTGCGGGAACAGATCGGGCCGGACCGAGCTAGAGCTAGAGGTAGAGTTGGTCAGGCCGGGTTTTCTCGTGTAAGAGTGCTACTCGAACCCCTTCATTTACCTCTTGAGATTGGGCGAACCTTCACGCTCGTTTTCTCATGTAACGCCTGGTTTTGTATACAGTTGTAAAAGAGAGGAATAAAGGACTCTGTCGATCAACATTCATGCTCAAAATTATTTATTAGCCAACAAAAGTGTGTAAAGTTATTGCCCATATGAATAATATCGGTTTTAGGTATTGTTTTTCAAATTTGATTGTTCTTTTGATATATCAACAGGTGTCCGAGACTTCTAAAGGTGAAGCCAAGAGAATGTATAAGTGTGGTAATTCGTACTCGAGTCTTGAGCGAGAGGAACGAACACGCTTATCGCTTGAGCAACCCATTAATCATGGGTTCTGGCTTCTTCTCAAGGCTGGCATATAGATGACTATCACTTATTATTATCAGCCGAAAAATTTAAGTCAACATTGGCAATTACGGGTGACTTTGCTTTGGTTAGTAAAAAGGCAGAAACAACTTTTTTTTTTAAATTTCTTGCTGAAAAAATATATCCAACTATTGGGGAAACAAATTATATCCGAATGTATGCACATTTCTTAAAGGGGGCGGCTAGCACGACCGTCCACTGCCAAATGACAGTGTAACGGTCCGAGGGTGGCCACACAAATTCATTCTGAGGAAGCTCGTAGACTTCTTAAAACGGTTTTAATTTTTGACTCTGTTTCCTTTTTTTTTTTTTTAACTTCTGTATTTCCTTATTGCAAGCTTATTTAGAGATAAAAATCAGAAAATGGCCCATAGAATCAATATTCTTGAATATGAAGAAAGAGAAAATAAACTAGACACCAAAATATAAATAGATACTAGTAGAAAAATATTATTAATTTCTAAAAAGAAATCGTTAATGCCATTAAATAGATTTATTAAATTTTTAAAGATGAAAATACGCTTGAAACGTTAGCTTTGCAACTAATAACAGACTCATTGTGCGAAGAAATGGCTCCTCAAACCTTTCGGTCAAATCAAATTGCTCTGTAAGAACTTTCCGGTGATCTAAAATTGAGATCAATGATATTGATTATGCATGAAATAGGAACGATTTTCTTGTATTATTTAAAGAAACAAATCAAACTAATAATATTCAAGAACATTGATTCCGTGGGCCCTCTTCTGATTTTTATCTCTAAATTCAAGCTTGTAAAAAGGAAACAGAGTCAAAAATTAAAAACGGTTTAAGAAGTCTACAGGTTCCTTCAAAATGAATTTGTGGCTGCCCTCCCGTTACAAATGTCATTCGGCAGTCGACGGTCATGCAAGCATTTCCCTTTCTTAAGGGTGCATACGAAGAAATTTCACATTCCGGGGGCAAAAAAGGGTAAGTTTTATTTGATGCTACTTAATAGTCACGTATAAAGAAATTTCATTTTCCCTCGGTGAGCTTGTTCCACGGCGACGCAGAACAGTTCGGGCCGTCGCTGAAAACGAGGGCTTTAAGGCCCGTTGTGAAGAGGCAACGGAGGAACGCTCTTGGACCGCGACGAACGTCGCATTTCGTACTTCGCAGGTCGTTTCTGCTGGCCCAATATGGAGCCGCAATCTTCTAGTCAACAGCACACTTCACATTCGTCATACCTCATGTCTCTCTTGTGCCGAACCTCCGGAGTCGCAAACACCAGACGTTGTCCAAAGACTCCAAACTTCATAGTTCGAGCGTGCCACTCGTTATCTTTCTAAATTATGGAAAGCATCGAGATGTCATGTCTCGATGCGTACGGGATGTCATGTCTCGGTGCACTCCGTACGCATCGAGTGACTTGCGATCCCGACACGGCGTTGCACAAATCGGCTCTCGACTTTTAATTTATACACTTTTCGTCGGCCATGAATTTCGTTTTTTCGAAACTAGTAGCGTAATCACATAATCCCGCCATGAAAGGGTGTTTGATTAGAGAGGCGATCTTTTTCTAATGTCTTAGAATATTTAAATATGAAACCACGCCTTCATCTATCAATTTAAGCTTTTAGAACAGTCGGCACTGGTTCCACGAAATCTCGCATGATATCAGACCTTAGGTAACTAACAAGTCTTGACCCAACAGTCAAGGGTTGTTGCTGCTTTGACCTAAACCCGATATATGAGGGGGAAATTGTTGGGGTTATCCCACATCAATTATAGAAGGGATTGGTGATCGCTTTATAGATGTAAGGGAAAATCTCATCTTTGATTTCTTTTAGCTAGTTTTTGGGGGTGAGAGAGGTCCAATACTATCCAAGTTTAAGCTTTTTAAAGCAGGCGGTCAGCCAGCCACAAACTCACACGTAGTGAAACAAACCGATTAGCAGCAGGTAAACTCAGGGAGACGATTTGGTTAATGATAGGTTTTCCTTTTGTTTTTTTCCCCGATGGACAAGTCACATGCGTCGGAGCCAGGCGGAATCCAATCTCCTCGCATATGCAAGCCACCTAATCGAACCTCGATCCCGCGATTCACAGGCCGCCACCTCCACCTCCGCCGATCGCCCAGCAACCCCGTTAACCCATTTTTTTATTGGAGCTTCTTCTGATCTCCCCCCGCGATGTCTTCATTTGTCTTGGGGCTTTGGTCGCGGCTGTTTTCCTTCGTCGTTTGTGTGCGTGTCATTTAATGTTTCGTTCGAACCGCCACCGCCAGGAAGTAACGTGGGGGCGGGCGCCACGCGTGGCGGTCTCCCATTGTCGGCCGCGACCGTGACTCGCGGCTCCTCCAGCGTACACACGTCGCGTGCCCCCGCGGGGCCCCACCTCCAGCTGGATCAGCATACGGTGGTGGCACGATGATTTGGATTCTATGAGAATGAGCTCTTTTTGCTTTGAGTGCCAACTCCGAAACGCATCATGGAATCATCGCAAATCTTTAATTTTTTTTTTTTCTATTTTTCGTTTTATTGCTTTTTTCTCTAAATAGATGGTTAATTGAAAACGTAAAGTGAAAGGAGAATCCGACCGGATTCGAAGCCTTGCGGAGCGGGAGGTAGAGAAACATGCTGAGTTTATCGACATGTTATTATTGCCTATACATGACGAAAAGGAAAGGCACCCTCACCCCATTTCTAGTCGATATGGTAGGTAAAAAAAAAATCTATTTTTTCTTTTAAAAAAACAGTTAGACCGGCTATATATACTAGGATTAATATCATGAAAAATCCAAACCGGTACACCTGTGATAAATTCACCAAAAACTATTTTTTTGATCACGAGAAATCCCAAACTGGTATACCTGTGACAAATATGCCAAAAACTAATTTTTTGACTACCAAAAACCTCAAACTGGTACATTTGTGACAAATTTATCCTCCGTTAGTTTCCATTAAATTGGATTAATATTACGAAAAATCACAAACTGGTACATCTGTGATAAACGAAGGGTAAAACCCCAAACCGGTACACCCATCAACTATCACGTCTTATCCAACTCAGCAATTTAAGAGTAGAATTTAACAGAAACTAACGAAAGGTAAATTTGTCACATGTATACTAGTTTGGGTTTTTTTGTGGTAAAAAAATTAGTTTTTGGTAAATTTATCACGGGCGTACAAGTTTGGAATTTTTTTGTGGTCAAAATATTAGTTTGGCGTAAATTTATTACAAGTATACTGGTTTAGAGTTTTCGTTGTATCAACCCTTAAATAAATGTAGCTCGATGCACATATAACTCAAAAAAAGTGTCCAAAGCAATAGATTTCTCCATGAGTTGGTCTATTTGGTCCAAAATCTTGTCATAGGTTCGCTCGACCTTGATCAGCATAAAATATATACCAAACTTGACAATAATGGCATCCGAAATTAGAAGAAAAAAAAATTGACCAAAAAAAAATTAACAGAACAAAGGAAAGAATCCGTGACGCGACACTTTTGCGCCACCACATATATCAACCTGAACCTGAACCCGAACGTCATTCAGAACCAAAACTCCGGATTTGCACATTTGTCTTGTCGCCCCCCGCTTCCTCGGAGGAGGAGAGTCGCCCTGTTCCCCGTCGCCATCCGCCATGGCAGACGACCGAGAGGCTCTGATCAGCAGCAACAGCGGCAGCCGCAACCGGAGCGTCACGTTCGCGCGCTGCGCCTCGCACCCGCAGGACGAGCTGCAGAGCTTCCGGTCCTACCTCCGGTGGATGTGCGTGGACCAGTCCGACGCGTGGTCCGCCTGCCTCTCCTGGTCCGTGTTCTTCGTCTTCGCGATCGTCGTCCCCATCGCCTCCCACTTCCTGCTCGCCTGCGCCAGCTGCGACGGCAAGCACGCGAGGCCCTTCGACGGCGTCGTCCAGCTGTCGCTCAGCAGCGTCGCGGTGCTCTCCTTCGTCTGCCTGTCGCGGTTCGTGAGGAAGTACGGCCTGCGGAGGTTTCTCTTCTTCGACAAGCTTTGGGACGAGAGCGAGACGGTGAGGAAGGGCTACACCGAGCAGCTCAATGTACGCTCTCGCTCTCTCTCTCGTGATTTCCGTGTCTGTGACGGTAATGACGTTCTTCTGGTTTCTGTTGCATCAGATTGCGATGTTTACCTTGATTAGCTGCATGCTGCTTTCGTGACATGTGATTAATCTTCCAATTCAGTTTTCCTTGATTTGCCATTGGAAATGTTAACGTATAATTGACCAGAGGATTCGCTCTAATTTTTGAACGACAGTAGTAATCGATTTTCGCGGGTTTTCCAACGCTCGTAGCTTCTGGAATGCGTTGCTAGCTGATGAACAGGGTGATGAGCATAAGAAGGTTCTAGGCCAACGCGATGGGGCCGGCGTTTCTGTTTTTCATTATACTAATCATGAGCTTCGATGTGTTTGACTGTAAAGTTGATAAGCATGAACTTGGACTAGTGTAGCATTACAGGATTGGTGGGGACAGATATCCATCAGCGAGGGAGAGAGAGAGAGAGAGAGAGAGAGAGAGAGAGAGAGAGAGAGAGAGAGAGAGAGAGAGAGAGAGAGAGAGAGGTGACGATCGATGATAGGCAAAGAGATCCCGTTATCTCCCGGCAACCGGGAAGTTACTGATGGATTCTTTTTATTAGATCAAGCTGATCATGTATCAAGAAAACAGCTCGCCGCCGCCTCGTTTTCATATGCTTAAATTGGCTCTGTCTGTCACAGTATGATGATAATGAGTATACATCGAGTGCCATGTTGGAGCATAGGGACTTTCGGGTGTGGTGTCATGTGATCTGATTCTTGCAAGAGCCTGGCTCGATTGAGCTGCACCTAAATCACTAGATTATAGGGGATCCACGTGAAGCCCACACGGTCCAACAGTTCAGATTCCTGGATGAACGGTTAACCAAATAAGTAAATATATATAATGCTGGGAATCTCGTACTTCTAATACTTGATCGAAGATGAACATATTATCTTGTCATCAGATGATCAAAACATCCAATGCAGCTCTCCACTAAGAAGGTTAAAACTCTTCCCATCTCTGGCAATCGGTGGGGCAAGCACTTATAATTCATATCAGAAGTATGTGTTGCCACCAATTAAGTACTATAATAGATGTGCAGATCTTATTTGATTCTCCAAGAGGAAATTCATTAATGTCAAGTCATCTGAACAAGCAGGGATGAATGAAGAGTATAACTTATATTAGGTTCAACTCACAAAAATTGCAGTCTTTCGCATGAGTTCAAAAATGAACAGAACACGGTGATATGGGGTTGGATCCCATAAAATACGATAGAAGAGAGAATATGTTAAATGATGGCTTGCAGGATTGTCAAATTTACAAGTATAATCAGCTGCACTTGATTGAATGTCTATTTTCGGTGATTTGTAAGCTCGACTATTGATGCTTTACATTCTGACGATCGTGTTGTGAGTTTGAGCATTGGGTTGACCTCACATCATCATAGAAACTTGGATGATCACTTGCTTGACATGAACTTTTCATGACCGTTGGAGTAAGGATCATACTTTTAGGTCTTTTCTCTAGAACAAATAGGAAAGGGGTCTAAGAAAGATTGCTCTTTGTCATATGGTAGGTTTTTGCTAGCTATACTGTTATGACATGCTAGATTTTTGCTAGCTATAGTGTTTTACCTTACATGTACAAACATGTCATCGTGTATGCAGAGATCATTGAAAATCCTCTCCATATTCGTCATCCCCTGCTTTGCAGCTGAGAGTGCTTATAAGATATGGTGGTATGCCTCAGGAGCCTCTCAAATACCCTTCTTGGGGAATGTTTACCTGAGCGACACCGTCGCTTGCATGATGGAGCTCTTCTCATGGCTCTACCGCACAATGGTCATTTTCTTGGTGTGTGTACTGTTCCGTCTGATCTGCTCTCTCCAGATCTTGCGACTGCAAGACTTTGCACAGATGTTTCAAGTAGACTCAGATGTGGCTTCGGTCCTATCTGAGCATCTAAGGATCAGGAGACACCTTCGGATCATAAGCCATAGGTACCGTGCGTTCATATTGTGGGCTCTAGTTTTGGTCACTGGAAGCCAGTTTGCCTCTCTGCTCGTCACTACCAAGTCCACTGCAGATGTTAATATTTTCCGAGCAGGAGAATTGGCTGTAAGTTCCTTACTCTGAACACTAAGAAAGGGGCTTCACAAACTCATTTGCATCTTTCTTGTTCGTGAGGAACTCTAATTCGGAGATAAATTTGCAGATTTTCATGCCAATTAAAAAATTATTAATTTGTGACATAATGAAATAAGTTTGTGCACGAGCACCTCTCTTTTAGTACTTTCCAGCTTTAAGCGTACTAAGTGGGGGTAACATTTGTATTGTACAGCTTTGCTCGATGACTCTGGTTGCTGGGCTCTTCATCTTGTTGCGCAGTGCAACCAAAATTACACATAAAGCACAGTCCGTGACATGCCTTGCGGCAAAGTGGCATGTATGTGCAACACTTGATGATTCTTTCGAGACAAACGATGGCGAGACACCGGTGGCTCAGGCTGCCCATGGCCAAGCCTTTCCTGTAAGCAGTACAGAATCAGATAGTGACGATGCTGGTGATGAGGAAGATGACTTGGACAATAACAACTTGATCCCAGCGTATGCTTATAGTACTATCTCATACCAGAAAAGAGAAGCCCTTGGTAAGTCCTTTTAACCCTTTACTTTAATTCGAAGAATGATTTGCTTAACCTTAACTTGAATGGAAGCATGTCCTAGTAATAATTTTGACAAATAGTACAAAAACGACTCTAATAACTATGAGTGGAAGCAAATATTAGTGCAGAAAGGCTTATCATCGACTTATTGACCTTTTGTAGTAACTGATCGCTTGGTAGTCCTTGTCATCCTGATATGGGGAGCTAGAATTCACCTGCCACTTATGTTGAGGTTGAGCGTAATTGTCGAATGAATGTCAAAGTACAGCGAAGAAATCTTTGACATTCACGATCACTGTATGGTTTTTGCACATTTACACAGTCGGCAGCAACAAAAGTGATGGTATCAAGGGACCATTATGTCCCCATTGCATATCTCATCTCACATTAGAATTGATGCTTTTAATAGAGCGCAGGATGGTTGTTTTGCTGACCGAGTTCCTTTCCTAATGGCAGTGAAATACTTCGAGAACAACCGGGCGGGGATAACAGTGTACGGATTCACGTTAGACAGGAGTACTCTGCACACCATATTTGGCATTGAGCTCTCCCTAGTGCTTTGGTTGCTCGGAAAGACCATCGGCATATCTTGAGAAAATCGAGCATTCGGGTTTAAGAGAAACTTATGCCGCACCAGTTGCAGCGCAGAGGGAGACCATTGGCATTATCTTGAGGAATGGAGCATTCGGGGTTTGAGAGAGAGAGAGAGAGAGAGAGAGAGAGAGAGAGAGAGAGAGAGAGAGAGATGTGCATGTAAAGGCGTTCTGTTCATTTTCTTCCTCCCTCCCTATTTCCGACCTGTAATATCCACCCATGTAGTCCGGCCTGTAATATCCACCTATGTAGAATATGATCATCTTATTACATTCTTTTTGTAATTTATCTTGGGTTTATGATCACGTGAGTTCAGCTCAATTGGGTGATGATTGTCCAATGTTTACTCAAGTATCATCTCATCGGAGATTGTTCGACGTTAAATTTCTGAAATTCTCACTTTGAGTTTCTAAACGTTTATTATTCGTGATCGATGAATCGATTGAAATGAATCCATTCAGGTAAACTCCATGTTCAATGGGGTATTCGATTGAAGCCCTTGCAGTTGCTTTGGAATCAAGTTAGCTTTGAAATCTGATGGACGAACCTTGAAAGTTAGGCCGTCAGAGATGACCCCAGCCTCCAGGTTATGGACTGCCCCGCACATGTTGTCTCCAGGGGGGAATGTTCTTTGTTGGGCTGTCTCCTGTTATCTGACATGGACATTTCCGAGGGATTTCATTTTCCGGCTTAACTAGTAACTCTATCATCGCAGCAAGCATGCTGTTGCTGCTGCGTTTTTTGGAAAAGTTCGAGGTAGGCGTGCACAGAAGAATCGGACCGAACCGGATGATTCTGGACAATTTTTCATTCCTAAAATTTAGGACCGATGAATATCAGCCCGATTTCCGATTTCGGTTTCAGACCGAACCGACAGACCCCTATCGACCCGACTCTTCCATTTTACGGTTCTAGTTCCACCTTTAGAAATGACAAATCTATCATTAGTTGGTTTTGCTGTGAGCATATGCACACGTGGTGTCCTTCATATCTAGTGGCCTTCACGCTCCGTTTCCTTCTTTTCATCTAAACCCATCCGCCCCTCCATGCACGAGGCGGCAAGCCCATTTTTTTTTTCTTCTTTAAATCCAAGGCCAGCCTATGCGAAAGCCATTAAAAAAAAACTTTTTCTTACTTCCACTAATTATTTCTTTTTCTCTTTAAAATTTGAAAATGAGAAGATTTTAATCCTATGTTTAGAATTCTGAGGCAACAAAAAAAAATTGTCTTGGGTATTTTTGGTGAATTAAAAGGTAAGAACTTTGAGAAATTTAAATGTGAAAACAGACCCGTCCGCGAGCCGACTCTCAATTAACCTCTAATCTCGCGAGCGCTAAACTGGCTGGCGCCGCCTCTCGCTGCGTGGGGACTGCGAGCGAAGGAGAAGGGGAAAGATGTTACCGCAGAGGATGAAGAAGGCCGTCGCCGACAACCCGAAGAGGCTCGCCAGCCTCATCGACCTCGTGAACCTGCCCTCCACCGTGCGCGACTTCGTGGGTCAGTCCCAAATCTCCCACCTCGGCTGCTTCATGCGCGTCTGGTCTCACATCAAGTCCAACAACCTCCAGGTCAGTCGCTCGCTCCTCCTGCAAGTACGGGTCTCCTGTGAAGGGAAGCACGTGCTAGCGTTCATTCGGTGTGTTGGACGACTTTCGGAACGAGTCCCTCATGTTTATCATGCGATTCGTGCAGTGAATTGTCAGTTAGGAGTTGGATTTGGGTCTGTTCGTCTAGGGCTTTGTCCTGTTTGAATTGGATGGTGAAGTCACTATGAACATTGAAGTATCTGGCTGTGAGTAGTTTTGGTCAGGGGGGTTAGTGTCCATGCATTGATCTTGATGAAGTTTAGCTATACTCGATAGTTTTCCTTTTTCAGGCGAAACTATTGCTTGCGAGCAAATGGGGTATTGGTGACTGACTGCGGGCAAGCAATTGTTTTTTGGGATCAAGCAATTTGCGTGTGACTGATCGGATGTGCAGCTTCTTGGCACTGCTTGAATGTGTAGAGAAACTTTGTAACGCGTTAATTATTCTGCCGAAATTGCCGCGAGTTTGTGCTGCTGAGTGAAACTTCGTCGCGTTTGGTGGTCGTTTTATCTGTTTTTGGAGTCCTGCTTTAATTGAGATTATGTCTTCGCTTGCGTGAGTTGTGCTGTATTGGTTATCTGAAATATGTGTCGATTGTTTCTGTGAGCAGGATCCTAACAACAAGAATGTGGTGAACTGTGACGAGAAGTTGAAAAGGATATTGTTAGGCAAGCCACAAGTTGAACTCGCTGAGCTTCCGGCCTTGGTCAAACTGCTCTTTCCGAAAGTGCCCAAATGAATTCATGAGGTTTATTCTGAGGATCCATATTGATCCCCTGTGTAATTGCGTCCTCTGTGGGCATTTGCCATTTCGTTCTGTCACTCCTATTCATGTATGCATGATGAAGTGGCTATCTCTTTCATGTGGCTTGAGTTTGAGCATCTGGAAAGTGAAGTGTCCTCAACTGGGGGGAACTTTTGTTTTCATAGCTAGCTTGACTGAATATGATGGCCCAGTTCAGAAACGTGCTCTTCGAAGAGGCGATTTTTGCATCTCTACTGAGACTCGATGTATTTGTATGGACCTCCTGGTTAAGTCTCTGCTATTTGTAGCTTGAGATTTTCGAGAAAAGATAAATATGAAGCCGAGATGTGCATAGGGTTCAAATCTTTGTTATGTGAAGATCCTGCAATGTGAGTCAATTATGATAGCAATGACTAAAAGCGAAGCAATTAGTCAGAAACTTCTCTAGTCTAGTTGTGGGGAAACATTAAGGGCTTTATGGGGGACAAAACAAATAAACGTTGAGTTTAATAGGTGAAAAGCAGGAATGCATTACACATTCAACTCTTAATACTTTCTAAGCTTCACAATTGCTGTATCTCGTGATGAACATTATGTGCCCAGAATTGACCAATATGATGGGTTGCATATGCACCGGATTTTGTGATGTCATTCGATCTTTAATGTGCGTGTAGATGCATTGATATATCTGGGCAACTTACTTTTTTAGTGTAATCGATGACTTTGGTGTATTCAACGTTCCTTGTGATGGCTCACTCTTGCTGCACATTGCATGTTTGTGATAGCGATATGGACCCAGTTCGTGTGTGAAGCAGAGTGAATCCATCCTGTTTCCATGGGGTGTGGTGACAATCTGAGTTGATTTAAAGCAGACATTTTCGTGAAAAGGGTGATTTTGGTGATGTAACCTAGCATCGTTGGCAACGGGAGGAAGTCAACTGGCTCGCATTTCTTTTTGTAAATAATCTCGATGGAGCTTTAGACTCAGCTTACTTAGCGATACCGATGGAGGATCTCTTGTCAATCTTTTACTTTGTTGATACTGTTTCCATCAAATGCATCTTTGCCGGTTTGGTTGCTACAAACTGAAGGTGGGAAATCTTCTATGGATGGTTGGTTTTGTGCAAACAAGGTTTATGTCTGTGTTTACTTAACGCATGCCATTCCGGTGACATGCAATGTTTGGCTCATTCAGCCATGTCAGATCAATTTTAGTAATGGTTAGCTGTTCTCCTGAAGAAGTATTACGGTAAAGCTCGACCAATATTAACATGAAGCTCTGTGATTCTTGGGGTTCTAATTGACAATCTTTTCGAGGTTCGCTTATCTCTAATTCTAGTCCATGGTATCGCCATTCCAAACCTAAACAGTTCATGCCGCTTTACCATTCATGAGGCGATCACATCAACATGCCATGTGGGACGGATAGATACCTCGCCTGGATGATTGATCATCAACTTGATCCCTGATCGTGCAATTAGCATTGAATTCATGCAAGAAATGGATTGGAGAAAGCAGGGGAAAACTTGTAAGGAATGAAGTTGTGTTGGGATGAGTTTGGTGTCTCCCATTCTACATTTGGGTGCATTATTTGGTTCGAATAAAAAGCGCATTCTGTTAGTAATGCTTTGTTTGAAATGAAAAGTTTACTTCTAGCCCCCAAAAAAAAAAAAGCCCGAATAGAAAGTGGAATCGAACCAAGTAGTTTTATGCTCCGAACTTCCTAAGTGCCGGTCCACTTCGCGGGTGCAATTGATTCCTAATTTGGTTTTTGTCTAGTAAGTCTCAAAACCATGGCAAATGAGGAACTTAATTCTTTCTCATTTACTTAATTCTTTTGACTAACCAAATAAATAGGTAAAGAAAGTAGTTTTCAATACATGGACTTTTCTATATGATAACGGAAGTGAAGTGGTTTTGGCAAATCCAATCTCTCCTTGTTAATTTTAACGGTGTCAACATGATCACCACGAAAATTTGTCATGAATTGTGCCTTTGATTTCTCGCTTTTTGAAAAAATGTAGCAGCTCGCATGATTTAATCTTTTTTTTAGGGTGGAAAACCCAAAAATTTTTTGAAAGACAATAGTGTTTGACACATTGATCCAAATATTACATCTTTATAATCTCTTCAAAATATAAGTAATAATTTGAGTTTTGATGAAAAAGCCAATAACTTTATGTCATTTTTTTTTTTATCTATCCTCTATCCAACTCTCCTCTCTTTCTATCTCAGACTTTTGCTCTGTCTCATACAGAGAGCAGAACTCGAACTCCGCACCAGCCCGCATCAGTGATAGTCTATTAATCGAATCTCGCACCAATCCGCACTAGTAATACTAGTGTCTTCATCTCCCAATCTCTTTATCAACAAAGCCGCATGTCTATTGGCAACTTTTTGTAATAATTAAATACATGCAAAATTGCGACGGCGTTTTTTCAGTTTCGTGGAGAGAAAGGTTCTGGAGACTTCCAACGGAGACGCAGCTAGCTACTCTTGGATATGTATAAATCCAAGTGGCCACCTCTTCTACTTGGCCTTGTCCCTCCACAACGCAAAGAAAACGACAACGTTTCGCACGAAGAGCAGTTTGATGATGTTCAGTTGGTTTTTTTCCTTAAACCCTCCGTTGTCTTGTCGTCCACGCACGTTCCGCTCCGTTCGAAAACCCCCACCGTCTCTCGTCCTGCACCGCTCGTTCCCTAGCAAAAGTTCTCGGCTTCCGGAATTTGTCCTTCAATCGGAGCCAGCAAAAATGTTGCTGTCGAGGATCCTGTCCCGCTCTTCCCGGAGCGCGAGCCGGACCGCCTCCCTCCTCCTGCCTTCTCCTCCTCCTCCCGGAACGCGTCCCCCGCCGCTCGTCTCCGATCAGTGTCGCCCGCTCGCGTGCGGTCCTCCGAGCAAGGTAACTCGAGAGAACCCGTCGGCGTCTGCGGCTGTTTTTTTTAAATGGTCTTCTAGTTTCAGTTCTTCGTGTGGCTTCCTTCAATTTCATTTGATTGTGAATTTGTCGCGCTTTTAGGATTTCGGTCTCCCTTCGTGGATTGATTGATTGGATTCTGATTGATTTGGAGTGGCGGTCTGTAAGTGGCTAGGGTACAAACTTATTGGTTATTGCGTTATTGGGTTTGAGCATTATGATACGGGACTCCATCCGCTCGCGAGGCTAAACAAACGATCGACTTCTTGTGTGCTTCATGTTAGTTGAGTTGCGTTTAGTCGAGCTCTGGCAGTGCCTTATCGACAAAGCTCAAGGCTGTCGTGGTTGAGTTGAGCACTGGGAATTTATTTTGTTAGTTGGGGTCGAGTGGTGTAATAATTGTCTCGAGTAAGGTTCGGTCGTCGTCCTTGTGTCTATTAATTGTTGAAGATGGCACCTTTAGATGGACGGAATTCTCAGCGTCTGTTTCAACTACTGGTTTTGTGCGCTTGTGCGACCATTCGATGTCCTCTATATTGCTCTGTCAGAGAAAAAAAGAATAGAAAGAATGGATCTTGTAGGATTCCCCAGAAATAGTTTGATTTCTCCTTCAGTGACATAAATCTCGAACTACCTGACATTTTTTTTCGAGTTGGTTTCACATCTAATCTTGGCTCCATCAGGCGGTACCCACTAATCAGTTCACCTTCCATGCTACTCCATTTCGGCAGTATGGAATCTCGTCATCTGCTTCTCCTGAGAATATAGAGAGGGTTTCAAACTCTGAGGCCACAAAAGCAAGTGGAAATGCTGAAAATTCGAATGGATCAGGAGATAGGAGTGCTGGAGAGTCGAAAGTGTCCGGCGAAACAGAAACATCAGGCACCAGATTAGAAGCGGCTCGTGAACCTAATAAGACGAGGAGAAAAGCTGCAAAAAGGACGGCCTTTTCAGATTCAGAATCGGAGGGTGAGAAGGAACTATCTATGGATGACTTGGCAAAACTTGTGGCAGAGAAGGAAGAACTTTTGAAGTTGAAGCACAAAGAGATTGAAGGAATGCAAGATAAAGTCCTTCGAAGTTATGCAGAGATGGAGAATGTGATGGACAGAACCAGGCGGGAAGCTGAGAATTCCAAGAAATACGCTGTACAGGTATGGTATACATGGTCATTGCTATCGACTTAACGTTTCACTAATTTATCATAAGTGGTACTCAAGAAGTTTCATTTGGAATTTTCTGCAGAATTTTGCTAAAAATTTATTGGATGTTGCAGACAACTTGGGGAGAGCATCCTCGGTTGTCAAAGAAAGCTTCTCTAAGATTGATGCAAAGGATGGTGATGGAGCAGTGCCTCTCTTAAGAACTCTTCTAGAAGGCGTTGACATGACGGAGAAGCAGCTTGTTGAGGTAGGCTTTTCTTTCTTTTCGAGGGGCTTCATTACAAAGCAACCCAACTGCACATATTCCGGGCTTCTGTGTGATTTATCCAAAATGAGTGCCACATGTCAGTATCTTCGTCGGCAAAGGAGGAGAGAACCCTTTCATTTAGACTCTATCATTTCCTCATGCTAAGATCTTGTTATGGAACAGTTCAGTTGATCTCTGCATAACACAACTGCTACTTCACTACCCAGCATGACATATGCTACTTCCACAGCAGTCTCAGGTTTATACATGTAGCTGAGGTTTACTTTTATTTTGCCAGGTATTTAAGAAACACGGCATCGAAAAATATGATCCTACTAATGAGCCGATTGACCCACATAGGCATAATGCAGTATTCCAGATGCCAGACAGTTCTAAGCCCCCAGGCACTGTTGCTGCTGTGCTAAAGGTATATTTCTCACTCCATTTCTCTCTTTTTATGTAGTGGTACTTTCTAATTGGAAAACTGTTTTCAGCAATTTTTTCCTGGATTTTGCATTTCTTTCTGCTCTGTGCCCCTACCCCTGCCCCAAATCCACCCAATGCATGTCATCTCGCAGACATACAGGCTGAAACAGGGAAAAAAGGGAGGTAGAAGGTTCATAGAAGGGAGTGAAAAGCCAAATAAAAGATGATCTTTTTCCTTTCTATTTGTTTCAAATGCAAGAAAAAGTATGATGTCTTATGAACTATAGTTGTGCTGCATTATATCGCTGGTTTCAGTTATTTTGCCTAAAGGAGCAGCAAATAAGATGTCATTTCTTAGCTTTAATCTTATGAGATGACCTACTCCATACTTACTGTAATTCTGGAATAATGAAGCAAAAACCTGAAATTTGTTATGAAAGGTTTCAGAGTTGACCTAGAAAGACCCTCACAACTTGAAGACCCAGTTGACTACGTCAAGTTTAATTTGCAATACGTTAAGCCTGTGTGTTCAGAAACTGAGTTACGAGCCTAATATGGTCAATGCTGAAGTAATAATCACTGCATTTTCTCATTGGCATCTTTGGTGGACTCTGTAGTTTGGTCCTCTATAGCCTAAGATGCATGGATTCTCTCTTACAAGACAAAGCTCAACCGTGGTTTTGGCAAGGATTATGCAATCGTCATAGCAAATACAGAATTATGTCCGACTATATATATGGTGCTATTATTTGAATTCCTCCCAGTTTATGTTTCAACAGTAGTCTCAAGCAGTCTCAAGAGGGCATTAGTGTGGCCAGACCAAGCTTATCATCTTTAATGCGTCCATATTTGACACTTAGGTAGCTTCGGTTAGGAATAGACTCTCCTGTTCTTGGTTGGGGCCAAATCAGTTTTTCCTCATGTCGCCAGTAAAATTATGCAGGAGACAGTCATCATTGCCTTGAGCCTAGTATTAGTTGTATAATGGCTCTATTCTATCATTATCTGGTTAGGTTGCCTAAGTAGTTATTTAGATTTTCATGTTGGGAAGGTTTGTTTTTAAAGATGGGGATAAAGCTGGTTGGTCAATTTGCTGTTTTAATGTTGATATATTTTCTTGCATGCTGCAGGCTGGTTACATGCTCTACGACCGAGTTCTTCGTCCTGCGGAGGTCGGTGTGACTCAAGCGGAGGAAAATGATGCAACAGCTGAGAAAGGCTCTTAAGCTTCTGCAAAAGCTTTAGGAGGCATGGGGTTTGTAGTTTGACAGGAAGCCTCAATCAATGTGGAGACACTTAACTTGATTACATCATGTCTGGAGCTTTCTCCTGATCGTTAGAGGAGAACGGACTTATAGGAGGATCTTGAATACAGTGCAGAGGATGTCGATTCATCTTTCCCCATTAACTTGCGGCATTACACAATTCAGTTTGGATATGTACGACGATATAATGGCACTTTCATGCCTCAAAATTTTGATACTTGTTACGTCAATAATCATACTATGTTGTGTTCAAGTGTGCTTGTGGTGTATTTTCTCGGAGGGTTGATGGGAAAAGAAATGGTCTATGGACCCAACGGAAAAGAAGGATCTGGATAATTAGTAATCGATCTGTAGTAGATAACAAACAATAACTCGTCCTCCTCTCTCATTTATATTGGGATCAGAAGCTTGTGTGCGAATTGGCTTGAACAGAATCAAAGAGATCTACGAGGAGAATGTTCGGCTGTCTTCTCATAGTTTGAATCACACAAATTGCAACTTAAACGTGCGATGCAGTTCACCCGCGTCATTTTTACCAGAAACTCTGCGAAACTAGTTCTTCATGGTTCTATAGCTTGTGGTCGAGCACATAATTTCCGTCATTTCTTGAGTACTTTCCTGATCTGGGTTCATCTTTTGTTTGAAATAGAAAATTCAAGTGTTTGGGCCAACGGACAGCATTAGTACTCGTTTTGCCACCAGCTTCCCCAGCACCAAAACGGCCATCATATACACAAGCATGTTCTCAATTCTGCCTACACAGTCCATCTCGATTAACTCTTCCGGTGAAGATCATCGGAGCATGGAACCAAAACTAATAGATCATTGATACCCACTCATGACATATATCACACTTCGATCGATCGATCGATCAAGAGAGATAGAGAGCGAGAGAGGAGCACATATTGCCCAGCAAAATATTTACAGGAGCAACTCGAGTATGCCTCGGTGGATTTATACATACTGACTATGCTACACCTACTAGATACAGATGCCCTAGATGTCAAACTCAAGCTATTATCTAGACAGGAAATCAGTTGCCAAATCTTACCCCATTACAACACAGCACAACAGCTTCTCACTTGCTGTTTTCCATCTCCCATCGAGTGGAAAAGCCTCATCCCATTGACCAGAATCCGCTCGTGGTTGTTTTCGGCATGGTTGTGCTCTTGTCTTCGACGTCATCATGACCATTCTCAGGTTCATCCAGAGACACACCCAAATCTAAACCGCCCTTGCTCGAATTCTGCAGAGAAGATCCATTGTTATTCATATTAACAACATCGCAATTTTAAGAATGTCACTATTTGGAGGCAAGAGCAAAGTTCTGCTAATCCTATCTTCTATGGTGGATGCTGGCAAGTAGTTCCTGGCTTCGTGATTAAGAAAGTATAGCTGGGTTTTCGACTCTAGATAAGGCACCAGCACTTTAAAGAAGTCTTGTTCTACATATAAAGCTAAAACTTCAACGCGCATGAGTTGGCAGGAAAAGAAAATGTGCTGTTTGTGTATTACTTTTACACTTTTCAAGTTACTGGTAGCCTTCTGATCCAAGTTCCCTTCTCACCCTTCATCCACTGGAAATAACTTCGCTTCATTTTTTTGGTAAAATGGGAAAAACACGGGTATGTATGTACGTAACTAGAATTGCTTAAATAATTTCAACTCCCAAAACTTATGCGACTGATCATCATTGGCACATGAGCCT
This sequence comes from Syzygium oleosum, assembly GCF_021117445.2. Classification (NCBI taxonomy): domain Eukaryota; kingdom Viridiplantae; phylum Streptophyta; class Magnoliopsida; order Myrtales; family Myrtaceae; genus Syzygium; species Syzygium oleosum. Next base: position 4,818,592 of record NW_026607497.1, read on the forward strand.
ACTTCCATGTGATTGAAATATGATTCGCTTGTCCCATCACTTTTTCTCCGTAAACAAGAGGATAACCTCTCAGCACTTCAATGTTTCGACATACTCAACATCCCCAGAGCAACACTCAAAATAACACAAATTCTCAACCCAACGCAATGAAAATTATGGCGACAGAGGGAACAGAAGGCCTACTAAAACAACAGTTTACTGTACATTCATTAATGGGAATCACCTTAATTTCTTTCTCCTCATCCTCAGAATGATCAATTTTCCCATATATATCGTCATTCTCGACCATAGGTCCACCAGTGCTTGGGTAGTTTTCACTTATTTTGCCTCCATCTGCTTTTCTTGCAGCTGTCTTAGTATGATCTTCAAGCACAGCAATCTATACAGGAAAGACAAATTAAGCAAACTACGGAAATAAAGATAGAAAAGATGCTGAATTGACATGCACGAGAAATCACCTTCATTAAAAACAGCGAACGTAAACATCTACATAATAAGCGATACCCAATATCATAATATTCTGAACCCAACTGACGTTTATAAGAAACCTCCAAGCCTATACAAACACCATAAGATCAAATACCCACAACGCGACTACTTCGAATCATAAACAAGAAGCCATTGAAACCTTTGAAGCAAAAGCAAACTTCCATTCCGCATATAAGACAGCGAGACCACACTTCCATACACAAATTTAAACCTGAAAATCATTGCTCTGAGTATCAACTAAAACAGGGTCAGAACAGAGCTCGTGTTCGATCGATTTAACACACCCAAGTTTTCACAAATCAAAGTCAAACTGCTTCCAAATTTTCTCCTGAAATTTACTAAAATTTAACAAAGCGACAACTGAAAGCAGGGCGAGTAGTACCAAGCTCGAAGCTTTCTACACAGTCCAAAATCATGGCTGCTAGGTAATTTGAAGTCGACAAAGCTTGTGCTCAGATAACGCACGACTTAAACTGTGGTTGCTACGAAGCCATGACTGAAAGCAGGAGTTGAGCTCACATGAAGCGCGACTTAAACCCTAGTTCTCAAGCAAGACAAACCCCACCAAGTCAACCATAACCCATCAAAAGGAAAAATCAAAACCTCGCTTCATCTTCCCGAAGAAAGGTTCAAATTTCCACAGTAAGAACACTTAAACCCCAGCTCCATACACACACGAACATGTACAAACGAAAGAGAGACGCGGAGAGAGCGAGAGAGAGAGAGAGAGAGGAAGAACGTACCGGAGTGTAGCGATACTTGCGCCTGGGGGTCTCCTCCGCCGAGCCCGAGCCGTCGTCGCCGTCGGGGGCGGCGGAGGCGCCGGAGGAGACGGGGGTCCAGCGGCAGAGGAAGAGGGTGGAGGAGGGGTGGTGGTGGTTGTTGGGCTGGAAGTGGTGGGGCTTGTGGTGGTGGGCGGGGGCGGCCGACGGCGGCGGCGACACGTGGACCCACCTCTTCTTCCACTTCCGGACGGGGCCGTTGAAGACGGTGGCCGTCGGGCCGTACCGGGAGGAGGCTCGGCTCAGTCTCGACCCGGCTCCTTCCATTCCCTTTTTTCCGTGCGCCCCCGGACGCTCGAAAACGATATAAAAGGAGAGAAAATTTCTGCCGTGCGTGCGGTGTTGCAGCAGCAGCGAAGGATCGGTTCTGATAAACAGTGAAAGAAGTTATGATGATAAAGTGTAGTTAGTTTATGACAGGCATTTAATCAGTTGCTTGATGCTGACAGTACTAACTAGCTTTTTCATCCACCTCGTACTATGAACACATCTCATTAACGAGTGTTTTCAAAACACTAACTAAAAAGCATTCGTATGCAATAGTGATATATTTCATGACGAGTATATTTCAATATCCAAAATATTTATCAGAGTGGGTTCTCACCCTCGAATTGGGAACCGGATTGAACGGGATCGATTCTTGACCAATGAAATCGAGAACTGACCCTGTCCATCGAGGAACTAGATTGGATTGAGCTAGTTGATTGCCACTTGCAAATTCATTTTTAGAGCTAACTGAAATACTTTATATATTTGCTCAACTCCCCAGATTAAAGTGAGTCTAAAAATGGCAAGAAAAGATGGGTTTTTCCTGAATATACGCAAATGTTCTAACAAGGAAAATCAAAAGAAGGATCTTTTCCAATACTAATGGGATATACAGGGAAAAGTAATAAAAAATTTCTAAACCTATTACATTGGTATCAATTCAATCTCAAACCTTTCAATTGAACCAATTTAGTTCTAAACCTTTTACATTTGTGCCAATTCAATCCACCCCACCAATTCAAGCCCGAAAATCTCTGATGTGGATATCAGAGGTCTTACGTGACACTGCCAACGCTAAAAATTTAAACCTTTAATCGAAGGGATGGTTTAATAATCAACAATCCAAAGTCTCTTTATGAAATGTAGCCCATTTGTTTAATTGAAAACTCCATGATGAAACAAAATATTTTCCATGGACATTTTTTTTTTTGGGTCTGAATCCATGGACATTATTTTCAAGAAAAATAATTAGTTTTCATATGTTCGGTGATTTAGGAAATATGATTTCTTTCTTATCAAAAGAGGAAGTCATTCTCCCCAATTTAAGCTTGTTCTTTTCGGTTTGTGGAAAACCTTTTCCGTAATTCGACAAGTTTTACACATCCAAACATCGAAAAAGTCAAAAAATAATTTCTCGAAAATAGATTTATTCGAACAAACCGACCCCTTGATGGCAACTCACAAAGGGAATGTAATGCTGTGGGGTTTTGACCCATGTGATTTGGGTTCAACACGTGTATGGACACACTGATTGGGCCCATATGCTCCAATAGATGGGCATGGAGGTTCTGGTTCGCCGTCAGCTTGGCCCTTCACTGTCTCATCTTATAAGGGAAGGAGAACAAATCGATCGGGCATAGACCTGTCAAATGGGTAGGTCGGGTCGGGTTTGGATCGGGTCATAAATTGTTCGATCCAAATTGACCCATTAACCCGTTCATTACCCATTTATGCGCAATGCAATTTTCTTGACCCATACCCGACCCGACCAACCCATACCCGATTAGACCCATAATTTTAAAACACTTTCATATTTAATTAAATATAACAAAATTCATATCCAAGCTGAAATGAGAGTGCGGAATGAGTGAGTGCAAGATTGAGTGAGGGCGAGAGAAATGCGTTGAGTTTAAATCAGTTGTAAACTCATTTATGACCCATTTGCGACCCATTTACGACCCATTTAACATCAATATAAAACTTCTACCCATTTATGACCCATTTACTAAATATAACTAACCCATTTTGACCCATTTATTAATATATGGGTTAAGAAATGGGTTTATGACCCATTTTGACAGGTCTAATCGGGCATGAGCGAGATTGTGTTCAACCATGCAATTAGGAGCTAATTTAGTATTGTCTATAGACTTGAAGTCTAATATTAAGAAATGACGAGGCATGCATTAGACCCACATGTAAGTACGAGTTTCCATGTTCTGCATCGTAGTTAGTTTCGTTAATCGCATCTTAATAGATTTCATTCGATATAGGATTGCTGGTCTGGTGTCCATGGGTCACATGCGTATTAATAAGATTTCCCTCCGCCGAGCCGGTAAATATGGATCCGCCGTAATACAATTCTAGTGCGATACGGTCAAGTTGTTTGATTGGCTCCTCACTTCGCTCGACTTATTTCCTCCTCTGTGACCGACTTAGGCATCGGAGGTTCCGAATCGAGTCACGTTCCGGGGACTTCTTCGCCTTGTGGTGTGCAGATTCGAGGCGTTCGAGGTCCATGATCGGCTGGATTCGCGCATCGACGACGCTGTCGGGTCGTTTTTGTGGGGATGTAATTGCGGGCCTTGTTCGTCCGACCCGAAGAAGCCCGACACGGTCGCAATTGCTGAGGTTCTTCAATGAACTGTCTGGAGTCTGGACTCCTTAGAAGCTGCAATAATGGGTACTGTTAGCAGTACATGGGCATTGTCCCTCCAAGGTGAAAAACGTTGGAACAGATAGACCGATGGTGAAACTTGGGTGTACTTTGCATCTACCTAAATTTAGCTGACGAATTGGAGACTCAATCAGAAGCTTGTTAGAAAGTTCAATCAAAAAATTTAAGCTGATAAATGAAGAAAAATCACATAAATATAAAGAGTATTTAAGATCCGATATCAAATGACGCGGGACAATGTTTCAACAGATCCCTTCAATTGCTGCCTTGGAATTGAGAGTTGCGCTCCACTAGCTCGTCACGGATCTTTATGATACATGCATGTATGGTCGGTCGTATTTAGGAATTACGATCAGAGAATACGCTCGGCGATTCAGGGAAACACAGAGTCAAGAGTTACCGAGTTCCATTCCGGAACGAAGACCTCACGGGACTGTCCTGTCACACATCTCGAGAGTCAGTCAAGCCAAGCGCTCGGCGTTCTCTGGTCTCCATTCCGAGCTTGACTCCAACCCAGGCATGGCCTACTCTTCGAAGGTAGGTTTCATTACGCAAGCACATCTGAATAAGCCATGGAAATATCTCACTTGACATAACTAGACATAACTAGATATAGTGCACAAAGTTTTCTCTAATGATTGCGTAGCAGCCTCATGGCACGTCTCAATAGCGCTTACGCGACAAAAAACATGTGACCCACCAACCAACCCAGTGTCTTAAGATCAACTATCTACATCATTCTCTTTCCTGGAAATTACGCATTTTCTTGAAAATAATCTTAAAAAAAATGAGGTGCAAAACGCAAGAATTGTAGCCAATCATATGCAGCGGGGCACGTGGGGCATAAGGTTTCCCTTCGATTTTTCAAAAAATTAGAAACTGCTCCGAAATTTTTTGAATCGAATCCACTTTGAATTTCAGGACATTTAGGTTGGTGTTGGAACGAATTAAAGAATGGGAGTGGAGGCCCATGTGTGTGGATCATGATAACACCTTAGCCAATGATCACGACCTTTTCATTTCGCAGTTAGCATCGTCATGGAAAGAAAAGAAATGCATGAGATCCCATTCCTCCTCGTTTGGCACGCCCCCGATGTCGACGTGCACGTGACCTCCTCCTCCCCGATCCGAAAGTACGTAATTGCCCCCCCGCTCCCTTTACCACTTCCCCTCCAATTTTTTCTGTATTTCTTTTTCCGACGAGAAAACGGCATAAATGATTTTTAAACTTCGATTCAACGTGAAATATGATTTTTGAACTTCTAATTTATTCAATATGGCTCACGAACTTTAGTTTATTGTGCAATATCATCTATAAACTTTCAATTTGTTTAATTTTGTTTTTGAACTTGAATTAATTGAAAAATAATATTGAACATTTTCATATAATTCAGAGACTAAATTGAACATGTAACAAAAGTCTAGGGATCACATTGAATAAATTAAAAGTTCAAGGGTTACATTACACATTGAGTTAAATTTTATAGATTATTTGTGTTGTTATCCCTTTTATATTCTTTAGCTAAGTTTGTCCCTTTTCAAGAAGAAGAATTAAGGAACGCAGATGTCATTAACATGTCTCTTTCTTGCATAGTCACAAAGTTGAGGGGGCTTCCTCTGCCCATCGAGATTCCTCTATCGCAACAGATGGTAATCACGTGCATTCTATTATAATTTCTTCTTCGCAAAGTATCGTAACATATAAATACTTAAAATTTTTAAGATCCACCGATGAGAATTGCTTATACTCGGTCTTTGATGATTGTCAAGTTTTCGAGGAATGATTACATAAGGAATTGCAAATGCTCCCCGAGTTTGAAATGGTATGCTGAAGAAATACCCCTCCGAACACATTTTGTTGCAAGGAAACGTCGAGTGGTTGGGAGAAGTTGCGGCGCCTCGCGACTTGCTATTCGGTATAAGTTTAGCAGATATAGACATATTATTTTTGTAAGATTTATATATCTCATCTCCTAACTATCGTATTGCACTTTTTTACCTTTCTCCCTTCTCTAATCGAATATTTTGCACCAATCAGTCTTCGATTGTATTCATTGTTTTTTGGGTTAAAAAGGCTAAACCATTAGTAGATACCCCGAATCAACTGGCTAACAGGCAATCGATTCTATTTTTACAGCTTCTTTAAGAGCTCGAGAACGGAGGTGACATATACCCAGTTTTAATCGAAGTGACAACGGTTAACTCGTGACTAATTTTCGCAATTCTCCATACGGCCCGTCATTCAAATGCCATCGCAACACTTCTTATTGCAGCACGAAGACCAAATTAGAAGATTAGGGAGTGCGCGTGCTATTCAAATGCTTGCCCCCATGCTGTAAAGCGCGCTTAAATTTCTTAAGTTGGATAGAAGACAATAGACATGGCACGATATTGATGCGCTCCCGCTACAGAATTGCTCTTAAATTATTAATTTAATGGAAAAACACGAATGCTTTTTCTTGGAAAAGGAAAAGAAAAAGGGAAAAAAAAATGGGAGAAGAAAAAGCGGAGAGGAGGAGCGGGGGACCAGGTCGGTCAAGTCAAACCATCGACGCTCCCGGTCAAAGCGGAGGGACAGACCGGTCAATTCTCTCCCTCCCCCCCACGCGCGGCGGTGTCGTGTCAATGTCCGTAATTAACCCGCGAGCCGCGGTCATAGTAATAAGATTACCTGTTCGTTTCTTGCTACATAGAACATTGGTTAAAAAGCCAAAAAAAAAAAATAAAAATTCCTAAACTATGCTGATTGCCGTTACATGTTTGCCTTAAACTTTTTTCTGCATCACTAAAAAACCCGAAATTTCTATTTATCTGACATATTTACTCTCCGCCAAAATTCTGTTAATGTAAATCGTAAAGAAAATGCCAATATGAAAGGCATACTGTAAACGGTGTTGACATGACTCATACGTGACTTAATTGAAATAAAAACGATGCCGTTTTTACTGAAAATTCATCTAACAATTTTACACGGGTACAAGCTTAGAGTAAAATAAGTCGAAACGATCATAATTTGAGATTTTTTTGTGGCGTTTTCCGATATATATATTTTGGCAAGACTCGTTATATTAAAGAGAAAAGAGTAGTTGTTGATAAAGCGACGAGAACATAGACCATCACATATATAAAAGGGCCCCACAACACACACTCTCTCTCCATCTCCCTAAGTCTCTTGCTCTCTGTCCTTTGTTTGCTTCCTTCGCTCTCTCTCCATCAACAGTGACTCTCTCTCTCTCTCTCTCTCTCTAGAGCCTCTCTCGCAGTAGTGTGACGCCGTGAGCAGCAGAAGAAGCGCTTCAGATCTGAAGCCACGAAGCTCGCAGGTTTCGCAGCTCCGAGGACGATCTGGGTAAGGCATTCCCCTCCGCTTCGCGGAACCCCTCTCTGTTTTGGCTCGCGTGCTGCAAATGCAGCTCGTCGTGCTCGTGACCGTGTCTGTTTTCGTGTTCCGTGCTGATTTTCAAACGACGGGCGAGATCCAAGTGACTGTGATGTCGTTTGCTTTTGCCTTGTCGGGTGAAATGTGGCGCTAGTGGTCTCGGATTGCTCGCTCTTTGCTAGCTGGTCGGAGTGAGGGTTTAGCTTAGTTACTGCTGGAGTGGAAGTCGGTGTTTGATATGGAGGGAGAGATTGATGTTCATGTTTTAGTTTGATCGTCGCGTGGGTTACAAGATAAATGTGAGCGAGTGAAGTGCGGCTGACATGGTCTGTGATTTGCTGGTAAAATTTGGAGGAGGAGGGGGAGGAGGAGAAGGAGATGGGTTTCAGTTGGATGTGGCTGGGAAATAAGAAAACGGAAAGCTATAATCTGATTTCTCCATACTTCTTATGGTTCTGCTATAAAAAAAAAAGGGAATGGAAAGGGAAAAGCAATCTTAATTCTTGCTTGAGTCGTGGTTGTTATGGTGCTCATATCATGCCTTTAGTGGAGATTGCGTGTGTCGTTCTGATGAATGTTTTTTCCCTGAAAAATGGAACCCGTATTTCTTTAAAGTTGAGATTTGTTAACCATCTATGTGGCGCAGCTAGATTGTGGGAGTAACGTGAATGGCGGTGGCGAGTGGTCGGGACCCTCTTCTCGGGGAAATTACTTGCGGTTCATTGTTGCAGAAGCTGCAGGTACTCTACTTTCGCAGATGCGCCTTGTTGGTTTCGATTCCTCATTGCCTATCGGGTACTTGTTCTTTGGTAAGAAGAAGCTCAGACTCACATGCTGAATTGCTTTAGGAAATATGGGACGAAGTTGGCGAAGGCGATGAGGAGCGGGATAAGTTGCTTCTTCAAATAGAGCAGGAATGTTTAGATGTGTACAAGAGAAATGTTGACCAGGCTGACAAGTCGAGGGCCCAACTTCTTCAGACTCTTTCAGATGCCAAGCTTGAACTCTCCAGTCTTCTATCAGCTCTTGGAGAGAAAAGCGTGGTCGGAATTGTGAGTAGCATGGCTGTATCCTTCTTAAGCTGGTTAAGAAAAGCAGTAACACTAAAAGCTCTAATATGCTGTTATTTCCTGTTGATTCACGCGATTATTTTGTGGTGTTACCTGCATTTTTGAAATCCCTTACGTTGTTTGGTTGGTATTGCAGCCTGATAAAGCTTCAGGAACAATCAAGGAACAACTTGCATCAATTGCACCAGCACTGGAGCAGCTTTGGAAACAGAAAGAGGAAAGACTTAAGGAATTCTCTGATGTGCAGTCTCAGATTCAGAGGATATGTGGTGAAATTGCTGGAAACTCGAGCGTCACTGAGCCAGCTCCTGAAGTTGATGAGGCTGATCTATCACTGAAGAAGCTGAATGAGTATCAAGCCCAACTCCAAGAACTTCAAAAGGAGAAGGTAAGAGCTCGGTTCCAGCGAGGTAGTTCATAGATATTCTTTAATATAGATATTGCTCAACCGTAGTTTCTCTTTCCCCTCGTCGCATCAAGTTGATGGGTTTTATCTGTTATATGATGCAGAGTGATAGGTTGCGCAAAGTAGTTGAATTTGTGAGCACTGTGCATGATCTATGTTCGGTCCTGGGGATCGATTTCTTCAGTTCAATTACAGAAGTTCACCCAAGCTTAAATGACTCCGCCAGTGCACAATCCAAAAGCATTAGCAACGAGACACTATCTAGGCTGGCTAAGACAGTATTAGCTCTTAAAGAAGATAAGAAGCAGAGGCTGCATAAGGTAACTATGTACCTTTCTTTCAATGCGGTATTTTTTAAACTTCTCTTCATGTTTGATTGTTGGACTATTGAGCATTGTCATTTGACAGTATGCAGCCAGTCGATTAGGAAAATTGAACTTTTGGTGATAAAATAAAAAAAAAGAAACTTCGCCTCAATATCACACTGTGGTGGAAAAATGTATGGCATATTATTTCTTCTCAAGGGAGGTTATTATTTTTGGGGTGAACTTCATTTATCGTCAGTTTACAGGTAGACTTCTGATACCCCTGATGGTCGTGGAAAAGCTGCAAGAGGAACTAGACATTTGTTAGTAAATCTCTATGGTTCTCCTCAATGTTAATGTGTAGTCATTGTCAATGAAAAGTCTATAGCATCTCTAACTCAAGTATTATTTCTCGATACATTCTATGCATCTAGGATGTGCCTACATCAATCTTCTATAGAATGAATGCATGCGTGTTGGATATTACTTAATAGTTTTGTAGCGTGCCTTGTCATTCCTTCTGTTGTTTTGACGAGATTCCATGTGTGCTGTCTTGTCCAATAAATTGAATTCAAAGTCTTAAATATGCCTATGCTCTGTGCAGCTTCAAGAATTAGCCACCCAGTTAATAGATCTATGGAATCTGATGGACACTTCCGAAGAAGAGCGTCAACTGTTTGACCATGTGACCTGCAACATCTCAGCTTCTGTTGATGAAGTAACTGCCCCTGGTGCTCTTGCTATGGATCTGATTGAGCAGGTATATGAAATTTCAATTTATTCCCATATACATATAATCTTCACTTTAGAGTATTTGATGGGTCTTAGCTCACTCACACTAAAATTACTCATTCCTGTGACTAAGGCCGAGGTGGAAGTCGAAAGGCTTGATCAGCTTAAAGCTAGCAGGATGCAGGAAATTGCATTTAAGAAACAAGCTGAGCTTGAAGAAATATTTGCTCGTGCACACGTGGAAGTAGATCCTGAGGCCGCTAGAGAAAAAATTATGGCGCTCATAGAGTCCGGGAAAGTTGAGCCTGCCGAATTAATAACAGACTTGGACAATCAAATTGTAAAAGCACGGGAAGAAGCTCTCAGCAGGAAAGAAATATTGGACAAGGTTGAGAAATGGATGTCAGCCTGTGAAGAGGAGAGTTGGCTCGAAGACTATAACCGGGTACTCTCTCTCTACCTATCCACGGCATGTGCATGCTTGAGTTTTCCAGTGATAAGACACCCTTCTAAAATCTCTAGTAGTTGCTCGGATAAGATCAATGGCCAAACTCATTGCATGAAAAGTCATTAATTTGTGTTGCTATAAACAAAAGCTATTCAACTGAATCATTTAGACTGTCATTGCATCTGATTGTCTAGCTTTCTAATGTTTCTCTTAGCTATTCAAAAAACTATAATGTCTGTGGGGTGCACCCCAGTATAGGAATTTATATTTCATTGAGAGCGAATCTCATTGTATCTAATCGGTGTCCTGGGTGGATTTTAATTGTCCTTCTGTCGTAAGTTATAACAAAGAGGAGAATATTGACTGAGAGTGGTTTCAGATATCTGCACCATGCTTTCGTTACATGATTCCTCCACTCACAAAATTGCCTTCGTGAGCAGGATGATAACAGGTACAATGCTAGCAGAGGTGCACACATAAATCTCAAGCGTGCTGAAAAAGCCCGGATCCTTGTCAACAAAATACCCGGTACTATTTATTTAAAGCAGCATGATGACTACTTTGGACAACAATCATGGGGATAGTAAGATTTTCTCTAAAGTGCACGTCTATATGTTAGAGAATGCATGTTAGATTTAAGTCTAGTCAAGATTTTCTTGCTGATTCTTAGATCTCTGCTTTTTCTCTTTTACCCAAATCAAGGAGGGTCTAGGATGTCCGGGATGGTGGGTCGTGCTCATCTGTGGGGGCAATTGACCCCACTGAAGTTCATGCATTCTTTAACTATATTCAGTTTTTCTCTAAGCAAAAAAGATATCACCTCAAAATTTTTTACGAGATGACCCATTTGACCCTGATTCCCGTAACAAAGAACTCCATTCTTTCTGATTTACTCCTACAAGAGAATACTACCAATGCAGTTATACTTATTTTATGTTTGATATATGATTACCTGTAATATTTTACACGCTTATAACATCTTTCTTGTTGTATGGCACAATTACATACAAATTATGTAGTCAAAACTTCATAAAATTTCCAACTCATTGAGAATACACTGTATAATTATTCCACTGAACCGATTGGCTGAATCCCCTGGCTCTGCCCCAATAAGGATGACGGCTGCTTCTCTTGTTCCTTGATCATTGTGAATTGAGTAGCGATGCTGTTGATTGCGACAAATTTCACTGAGGGGTTTCTAGATTTTGGCCTCATAAAAATGAAGTTAATATACTGATTCCTCTGTACTTAAATTTGACATTGTACACGACTGAAGTTTGTGGTGTCATAAGGGGAGATTTAAGAGTGATGCCTGTCAGACCCCATGAACAATAGAAACTTAAGACACTTCAACCAGATACTGAGATGATTGTCTATGTGCAGCTTTGGTTGATTCCTTGGTTGCAAAAACTAGAGCATGGGAGGAAGATCATGGCATGTCATTCACATATGACGGGGTTCCTCTCCTCGCCATGCTTGATGAATATACCATGCTGAGGCATGAAAGAGAGGAGGAGAAGCGGCGCTTGAGAGTAAGTTACACCTTAAATAAGATGGCTTGATCATGCATATACTTTTAGCTGATAAACCATTACACATGGCTTCAATATTAAATAAAAAACAAGCTCTGTATTTGCTCATCTGCTCTTGTTTGCTAGGTTTGGTTCCATTTTGAATCTTCTTGACTCTATAATCTGTACATTAATAGGACCAGAAAAAGTTCCATGAGCAGCAGAGCACAGAACAAGAGGCAATGTTTGGTTCAAGACCAAGCCCCGCAAGACCAGTTGGGACGAAGAAGGTTGTAGGCCCTCGTGCAAATGGAGGTGCCAATGGAACTCCTACCAGACGATTATCTCTGAATCCGCAAAATGGTAGCAGGTCGAATTCTAAGGATGCAAAAAGGGATGCTAGGCTATCTGCCCCGGCTAACTATGTTGCCATGACGAAGGAAGATGCTGCTTCACATGTTTCTGGCACTGAACCATTTCCACCATCTCCCTAGCCATAGAGATTCGTAGATTGTTCACCAATCGTTGTGCTAAATTTCTTTAGCTAGGATGTGATATGTGTAATATTAGCGAGTGACTTCAAGAGAGGACTCTGTTATAGAGCTGCGAATGGTATAATGACATCTTAAATTTTTTCATTTGTGGTCACATTTTGCAGGATACAATATTCTAGTCATGACAGTTCACCAGTCCCTGTTTCAGTTGGCACCGCCAACAAATTGGGCTGCTGTGAGCCTCTCCATGCATTTAAACGTCAATATGTGGTTGCGGGTACTAGTAGGATTTTGCTTATGCCTGAGCTTATGTTTTGTCCCCGACTCTCTTAGGAGCGCGTGTTTGAACTATTATCGATGTTTTGTCATCTTATTTTACTGATGCACAGAATATCCAACAATGTAACAAATATGTCCAGAATGGAAGTTGGCAATTTCTTTTCAGCTCGAACTCAGCATTCTATCAGTTCTTCCTGTTGAGCTCAGCTTTCGAGCTGTCATTCAAATTTTTCGACAGTTTGGCGTGTGTTGGTGGTGTTAGCAAGAGCATCCCATGATATAGGTCTCCCTTCTGAATGAGTGGTAGTACGTGTCATATCGAATGGGCCAAAATTGCAGCTACGCTACTCGACAGTAGACAACTGAGGCCTCATCTGCATCTCGTGCTCATGAAGTAATCTCAAGGCACGATCCTTCGTCTTCAATGTTACCGAAATGGGTCTATCTATGGAATAACTTTGTGTGCTCAGCCTACCTTTGAGTTTGTCACCAGAGATTGCGATGCAGGTCTTCTCCGGCATAGAGGTGGATGAGCCCAAGTGTCTTTTGTCTTCTTCCCCACAACTCCATGTATCTTTCGATGAGTTATCCCGAAGTGCTTACAATTCCAGTAGCTGACAAACTCCATAAACGATCAAAGGATCGATAATTACGAATGAATTCAAAGATGAAACCAACCCAAGATGGAAATTATTAGTTTTACGTGATTCACTCAAAAACCATGTTTTCGCACCGATGAGAACTAGGCCAATACTCCTCAATCCTTCCTTCTTGATGAACCCGTCTTAAGCGTATTATATAGTGTAACCTATAGATGATAATCACTTGCTCACAAACTCACAGTATCACGTACAATTTGACGCATTGCTCTCCATTGTGTGATCAAGAGATGGGAATTGGGCAATGTTGCTTTGGGCAACCATCAAGCCCTGAGAGATTACGCAAGGCAAGTGATTATAATAAGGAAGAAAAACACGGGGGTTTAGCAACTTCTGTCATTAATTCGATGAAGGACAAGTGCTTATTGAGCACGAAAAGGAGCAGCAGGAACTTCCATCCACTCAAGAAGCAAAATGAGCAAGAAATCATTACAGATGATCCCAATGCCAATGGGCAGTACACTACCCTTGAAGAATGGCTCTTGTCGTCGCCGGTCTCGGAGAAGAGCTCCGCAAATAGCGAAACCTACTTGCTCAAGCATTTCTCCAACAGGGTCCACCCGGCGTTGCTCGACCATATCAAATCGTCTTCAAATAGGCAGTCAAGTTTCTCGGAGGACAAATTACTCATGGAACTCAATGGTGAATTGGCGGACGGGTCGGGCGATGCGCGAGAGATTCCTCGTTCTTCCTCTGGCCGGAGCCAAAGTGAGAAGACGAAGAAGAGGGTCAGCTTCAGATTGCCAGAGAAGGATGAAATCATCATCTATTCTTCACCAGAAGTGGAGGGACATGATGCAAGTGATTGAAGCAGCAACATCACTCGGTGATAGAATTTGAATTTTCAGCCTATGTAATGACTGCCTCAAGAGACCCCCACTCTAGATGCGCGGTACTCTGCAGTGAGCACTTTCTATAGACTTGTGTTCTAACACAATGAGAATGAGACAATAGTGCTGTGCTGTTTACCAAAGCATTACTTAAGCTATGTTGGTAGCAACTAAAGGCCTGACGAATCATTCACATAAGAAGCAAAATAAGATCAGTGTTCCATTATTCACTTGGCATGGAATTAGAGGGAACACAGGGACACTAACACGCGCATATTATTTGTGAAGATAACTACAGTATGGATCAATATCACACAAAAGCACACAGACAATGTCAAAATGAAGGAAAGAAAGCTGCCTGCTTCTCTCACCGAGTCTCACTACGCAAAATGTTAGTACTTTAACCCAAAAGAGAGGCACAGAAAAGTGGAAAAAGACAAAAGTACTGAGAAATCCCAAATTCCCCTATTTTCAAGAGCCCTGTTTGTTTCTCTAAGCAAAGGATAGCGAAGCAACAATGTGAAAGAACTGTAGCTGCTCTAGTAGCTCCTTGGCGTGGCTCGTGGCTCGACGCTCGACCTGTAGGAACAGCTTCTCGCTGAGCCGATCACCAATGTGGGCATCGACTAGGACCCCGGCCACGCTCCGGCAGCTGGTGGCTAAGGCCCGGCCCACCTCGGCCGCGTCGTCCGGCTCGCTCACCACTAGAGGGCTCCCCCCTTTGAACACCTCGAGCTTGTCTATCGCGAAGGAGCCGTCGGCTTCGACTACTTCCTTGAAGTCCTGGAGGCTCGGCGCGTACACCGGAATGTTGAAGCTGTCGCGCTTTTCGCTGCTGATGAGGCCCTGTAATTACATCCATACTGGTCAGTTCTAAGTAAAGGCATGCAAAACAATTACCAAACTTTGATACGTAAATGGAACTTAATATGCCCAAGATTTACTGACGTTTTATTACATGAACACTAGTTATGGGCTTATACAATGCAATTTTATCAACAAAAATCTTCTTTTTTTCCGGGGGGACAGGAAAAGGATCATACTCGATGCATCCTTGCACTCAACCTTATCAACAAAATTTTCCTTACGATTCGTCCTTCGCATCGCAGCATCTTCTGACCGACAATAATCACCGTTGAACTAAATGAAACTTTCTTGTCTTGTTCCAGCACATGATCACGTTGTCGTTTGACTAAAGTTCTATCCTTTTCCTTTTTCGTAACAATGTCTCCAATAGTGGGTCAATGGTGTGGTGTGGCGTGGCCCGCCAAAACTGGCCTTTCGGATATGATATTGCAGGCCTTCTGATCAGCAGAGCTCCACAATCGGATCAAGATCAGATGGCCTACAATTCACAGAGCTAAATCATGGTCGCTGACATTTCATCATGCGGTCTCATGACGCCATGGCGACACCTAATCAATCACCATAGCCTTATTGCAGTAGTACTCAATGCACATTGCACTCCCAACTGTTCACACAAGCCCATAAGGAAAGCACGAGTTCGGATGTCGACGCGATGTTTTTCGATTACCTCTTGGACGAGATCGTCCCAAGCGTCTTGGAAGTGGGTCCCGAAGAGGAGGCCGGCCCCGCCTTGGTCGGCGGGGTCCACGGAAGTCCGGCCCAGACAGACGAGGAACATCGATCCGGTCCGCTTCATTTCTGGTGATCTTGATCTCAAGAAGCTCGCCAAATCAGCCTGGAACCGCTTCTTGTATGCATTTGCTGTGATCTCGCTCGCGCCGTGGATGAACACCCTCCCTTTGTTGTATGCTGGCGATCTCTTGTCCATCACTGCCTCCGGCACCTGTGTAGACGATCAAGTCATTTCTTTACAATCTTTATGGAAATGAAAATTAGGGGTTTATCGTAGTCGTTAGGGATTCTTAAGTGTGGCGCCGTGGTGGTGGGTCTTGCGCTAGCGTCACCCCGGGTTTGCGTCGCCGGCTGTCGGCTGTACGGCGGTTCCCGGGTCATAAAAATAAAAAAATAAAAAAATTAAGGGTTTATCTTGTTTTGTTCTTTGCAAAAACAAATAGAATGCATTTCATCCGGAGCATCGTTCAAAACTTGACCAACACATTACGTAGTTCTACAAAATGGTCTGAAACTTATCGATCAAACTTATGACCGCATGTCGTTTCGCGATCAATTCGAAGTTGCACTTCACTAATTCCAGTTCAAATGGCTGGGATTCAAAATGATGGAGGGCGATCGAAGATCTGTCTACAAAACTATGGATCAAAGCATCACAAATCATTTTTTATCAACAAAATGAAGAGGTCCAGAGGCTGACTATAGCAAGGCAGTGAAAGCATAATTAACAAATGCCTTTCCACTGTTTAGTTTCAGAGTTTGAGCCTGAAAGTCCAAAACTGCTTTTCCAACGTCGGCCCCGGTCGGTAGCATTTTGGTCCGATCCATGTGGGAAATCCTTTTCGAAGGCCGACGACTTCCAAGCTCTCATCATGACCTTTTGAGTCCCTTTGTCGTTTACCCAACCATCTCTCGTGATAAACTGATAATTTTGACGGTCGTTCAATTTTTCAATTTTTTTACATGAAAAGTCGCCAATTTTTCAAGTTTTGACCAGAAAAGTCGCAAATACTTGGCCGAAAAAAGGAGTTCATGTTTTGCTCATATAGTCTACTCACCGTCTAGAAAACGATATCATAAGCTATATAGAGCCAGCCATCAATGACTGCTTAGAACATCCACTTCCCATTTTAATTTCTTTGCTAATTAAGATGTTTCCAAAACAATCTTGTGCTTAAATTTAACAATTCGTAGGATCCTTTCGTGATTTTATTGTCCTAGCTTGTGCTTAACGCTAGTCATGTGTGATAATACACCGCAAAAGATAGCAAGTAATGCAGAGACGCACCTAAATGGAACTTAGTTAGAATATTTACAAGATCTTTACCTGAGAGAGCCAGTGCAAGGAAAATGCTGAATGGAACACGTTGACTGATCTCGCTGGGAACAGCCGGCGGTAGAAAGACCCGGGAACTCCGGCGGCGAAGTAGGAGCGGTGGTGGTCGGCGGCGAGGCACTCCTCCATGCTGCCGGAGCCGTGGGCGGCCAAGGGTGGGAGGAGCTGGAAGAGAGTGTTGAAGTCGTTGCTCGGAAGGTCGGAGAAGAAGGCCGAGAACTCAGGCGGCTCGATCCCGAGGGCTTCGAACCGCTTGGTGATGTGCTTGATGATGACGTCGACGATGTAGATGGTGTTGTTGCCGCTGGAGCAACCCAGGTCGACCACCACGAAGGGGACTTCTGGGGAGGTCATGAGTTGGACCCTGTCTAGGGTTTCTTCAAGGAGGTGAAGCATGGAACGAGCATGTATGGCCTGCATGGAAAATAAAACCTTTGTTCAGAGTTCATTCTTTTCTCGAAAACTTTCAGGAGATTAAAAACATTGGTTCCTTTTGAAGGTTGAATGAGTACTTTAGGCATTAATAAGAATTTGATGAATAGATGTACAAGGAAATCGGTCTAGCTCTCGGACCAAATGAAATTTTGCCGCTAAAAGCTCCGACTTTGTCGAGGAGAGAGGAGAGCTAGATCGATCTTGTTTTCTCAAATCATGGAGAGAGATCCGGTTTACGACACAAGATGGAGTTACGTGACGGCTTAGATGATCGGGAGAGAAGGAGATGGATATAACTAAGATGAGCGAAGTAAGCCAAACCTGAGCTTGGGAGTTATTAGCATAGCTGTTCTCTCCTTTGCCCCCTTTCATGGAGAGCAACCTCTCGAGCTTGATGTTCGAAATGACAACGTTGTCTCCCTTAAAATCCATGGCTAGAGTGCGTGATGAAGAACGTGATTCTTCGTTGATATATTTAGTTTGTTGAAGTGAGAAGAGAAGAGACAAGAGTTGGAAGAAGAGGCTGGTGAGGTTGATACTATATATAGAGAATGAAGAAGTTGAACTCCTAGGGTACGGTTAAATAGGGCAGGAAAGCTATCAGAATTAGGTTGTCGAGTAATTAGAAAGGACCATGGATCGTGGGATTTGGATCACTACAACATTAAGATGTTAATTAGTGAGCAAATCGAGGTTTTGACTCTAACATTCCTTTGTTTTGCAGAAAATGAGTGATTTGAAAATCGTTTTCCTAATAACGATTTCTTGTATATCGTCCACGAAAATGTTTAGACATAGATTGTTATCGATAATGAAAAGATTTTTCATTGACTAATTATTTCAAGTAATACAAACGATTATTTTTAGTAAAATATTTTTCAAATAATTTATTTTTCGCGAAATGAATGGAGACCCTACAATTGCTAAATTATGAGGCACTTAAATGCAATATGTTACATAATCATAATCAAACATTCTGTAATAAAATCTCATATTTATTTTATCTCTAGATCCTTTTGTACACCTTATCTAGCTTATCAATTTGTTGTTTTAATTGTGGTGGGTTAATGGATTAACGAATGTGAGTAAAAACGAGATACGTCTCTTCAGTTCATGTATATTTTAGATTCGTGTATCTACTTAATTCACGTATTTCTCGAGTTCATGTATCTCTTGGATTCGTATATCCACTTAATTCACGTATTTCTCGAGTTCGTGTATCTCTTGGATTCGTGTATATACTTAACTCACGTATTTTTCGAGTTCATGTATCTCTTGGATTCTTGTATCTATTTAATTTATAGTAATCAACTCTCACAAGAGAAAATAATTAGCACATTAAGACGAGATAACTAGAGAGAGAGAGAGAGAGAGAGAGAGAGAGAGAGAGAGAGAGAGAGAGAGAGAGAGAGAGAGATTATGGATAACACTTTTTTTTCATATGGGTGTTTATTTTGTAAGTAGCTTTTGTTGCAGTGTGATGGGATATACACGAAATCACACAGACATGGAGATCACATGCAGCGACAAGGCTGGCCCAAGATTGACGCCTGATATCCATCTCGAGACACTGTCTCTATCAATGATGTCTGTCCCCACAGAGAGAGAGAGAGAGAGAGAGAGAGAGAGAGAGAGAGGGAGAGTTAGGGTTATTACAGAAAAACACATAGATTTTTGGACAATTTTCTTTATAAATTCAAGCTCAAGTTTAATGCAGCAAAAGAAAAAAGAAAGGGTATGCAAATTAAACCAAAGAGGCCTTTGCTCTTTATCTGATGTTATCTAGAATTCAGCAAAACTTCGAGGAGGTGCTTAACAAGCTACAAATTATTAGAAAAGGGTGGTTTTGGCATGACCGAAAATATTAAGAGAAACTCAATAATGTTAAAGATTCGAGTGTCTAATATGATTCTATTTATAAGCTGCAGCTACATCACTCGAAATTTCAATTCTATATATCGTTTTTACTATCCCTAACTATTATGGTTATTTGGCATATCAGGAAATCATAAACTTTGTACATTATTAGCTTTTTAATATGTGGAAAAGGTGCCAATAGTATTCAGTGTCCCTATAACCGGTCATTCCAACAAGACGAATCGTTCAGTCTAGATCAAACACAATGCCGCCTATATGTTTTTCATTTATTTTTTGTCTTTTTGTCAGAGCAAAGCACTTACCCAGCAATAAAGTACGCTGGGTTTTTGTTGCATCTCAGTACAGGGACAATCACTACAATATGTGGGGGACTATGTCCTTTGTTTTGTCTGGTTGTGATTATTTCATCAAGAGGTGTTTTGAACGAAAACTTTTGCTGTGCGATTATCGTTTGAGTTTCGAAGTTGTCCCAAAAGAAAACCTTAAGTTTCAAAGGAACCAGAAGCATACAACAGCAGGGTTTGGCTTCATTGTGGACATATGTCATGCATGTACACCAGCTGTCTTCTGAAGCGGAGACGAGCCAACCAGCAACAAGACAAATGAAAACCAGCACCAAATGATTAGTTGCCCATTATGTTGCTGGGTCCTTTCCTATGTGCAATGGAACCGCATTAGATAGACCGCAGCCACACACACACAGAAGCCGTCGGCATAGTGTCGGCACTGGTGGAGGCCATGTGTGGTCTGAGGCACGACAGCAGCAGGGGCGACGGCGGACAACTGAGGATTAAGAGATAAAAGCGCAGGAGAGAAATCAACTCATTCTTGAACTTGTTGTGTCATATTGAAATGATATGTGTTGGAATTTGGTGAATGGGAAAGATGATGGGGGAAATCAACGAGGGTAGATGATCCTCATCCCTTATTTCTTAGTATATGCGATCGACTTAATTTAATGAATTACGTGCAAGAAGTATCTTATCGAGTGCAATTATGATGCAAGTTCCTTTACCTAACAGACAAATTGCCGGATTATCGGATATCAAGTTAGAGATAGATTGTGTAAACAGCCATACTTGAGCTAACCCGATTTGACAATGGCAAAGACGATACAAGCATACTATTTTTCTTTTTCTCCTTTACAAAAAAACGAGGTTAAAAGAAGAATAAGTATAGTATCATTGAAAGTAAATTACAAAAGATAATTGAGGATCATGTCGAAAGTCGCTCGCAAAGTGATTAAATGAAAACTATATACAACTTTATGTCACTAATAGTGCAGTTCACTAGTTGAACCTGAACATAAATTACGTTTGAGAAATGATTAAAAAGCTTCGGTTAGAATGGCTTTGAACCAAACAGTAAGCAAGCTTTTCTTCCCATCATCATGCTTCTTTTTTAAAGGAGAAAAGATCGTCCTTATGCAAGGACATACTGAGATCATGGGAATGGAAAGAGATCATATTCCAAGACAAACAGAGATGATTTAAATATTGCTTGATTCAAGTCATCATCCCAGAAATCAAGTTAAGTTTGTATACCTAACCCCCTTTTAAGTAGTAATTAGACTCCTAGTCTTTGTTGGATTGATGTTTGTGTTGAAAGCCACCAATCCCTCGAACAAGTTCAGCCCGTGTGACACACTTGTGTCCAATCACATGACAACCATTACTATGTCAAAAAAATTAGCTCTTATAACCTTCATCATTAGTGTAAATCACGGTAATCTAGCTTAATTTCTAATTTAGATTCTTTTCTGCATCAAACTTACTAAGTGCATGTTGTCGAAAAATTATCTTTATGCATGCGCTGGTAATCAATTGGCACAAGCATATTGATTTTAGGTTGCTTAGGCAATCGAGTAAATAGAAACTTCACAATACATCGGTCGATATCTTCTTTTTTACAACAGAAAATATCTAAATCCTTTGGTTCGATTAATCCCCAAGAACGCATTGAGTGAGGCTCCACCCATTGTGTGGATGTGGCCTTCGGGTCGATGGAGATTTACTTTGCCCTCATATCTCGTTTCCCGCAATACCGAAAAAGAAACAAAAAAGAAGAAGAAGAAAAAGGATCTTTGCTTGTAATTTCACGCATATAATCATGTTATCCTACCACTAGAGTGAAAAGGAAGTGATTGCATCACATGCTAGGAGGGAGGGGCCGTGGAGTGGAGAAAGAGCCAAATCCAGAGACCGGAGAGCACGATGATAAGAATATGAAATCAGCTTTAATTCACTCGAAAGACCCGGAATTCTGTTCTCTAAATGTTCTTTCGATTGAAGTCCACAACCCCTTTTCCCAGGGAAGTCCACGACGCCGTGATAGTCGCCGGTTCACGTGAATCTAGGCCGGACTGTTTCACCCCTTTAACGACCAACTACCCCTATAAAGACTATCATAGCGTGCTTTGCGTTTGTTGTATTGCCTGCTGCTGCTAACCCTAGCCATGCAGAAAGGTTAAAAAATGAGAGAGCTATGAGTCGAGTCAAGTCGGTACGTAGAGTCGCTTTCGGTTACCGTGGCGTTCCCGTGCTGTGTGTTTTTTTCTATTGAAATGATTACGGCCCTTGACATTGCGAGGTACTGTTTCATGATTTCGACCGATGAAGGTCTTCTTTGAATTTGGGAGAGTCGGAGAAGAAAAGTGGAGAGAAAAGGGGAGAAGAGAGAGAGAGAAGCTGGTGGAATGGTCAAAGAAGATGCTAATCATGCCCTTGTCCTTTAGCATTTTGTCGAGTGAGAAAAGATGAAATGTTTTGGATTTGGGAGGGTCAATCGCCTCGAAACAAGAAGAAAAAAGGCACTGAGGGCCTGTTTAGTAACCGATCAAATAGTGCTTGATTTCATTATTTTATTATCGAAAATAAAAAAAGAACAGAAATTCGTTTGGTAAATTTTTTATTCCGAGCACAAATTTATTCTTAAAATCAGTTTTGGTTGATTTTTGATTCTGGAAACAGGAATTAGAAATAGAAGATAATTTTTTTTTTCTTCTTTCCTGGCCGGTTCATCTTCTTTTCTGGTTTGTAGCCAGTGGGCCAGCGAGGGCTGGACCCTCGCAGCTTGGGTAACAGTAGCCCTCTCCGGCCTTTTCCAGCCCTCGCCTGAGCCGACGAGGGCTGCCCTCGCAGGCCATGGGCGAAGGAAGGAGAAGAAGAAAAAAAGAAAAGAAAAAAAAGAGAAAGAAGTATTAAAAAATTTAAATATTATTAATAAAAAAAATTTTTGTGCAGTTACTAAATGCATTTCTGTTCTTTTTTTATTCCAGGAATAGAAATTTTGAGCCGTTACCCAACGCTTTCAAATGCTCACAGATTGTTTCAGGGAACAAAATGAAAAAAGATTATTTCTGAGCAAAATTTTTTTTCGGAAACAAAAAAGTTACCAAACGCATCCTAAACTGTTGTTTCATTGTCGAGGGTTGTTCAGTTTTGGCCCTTGTCTTGGCCTAGACCCTCAAGAGCAGTCATGCCAAGTTGCCGACAAGTGAATTTTAAAGTTAAATGTTTCATATTGAATTGACCGAAGATGAATATGCAGTCTTACCTGCTCTTTTGGTTTGGAAATGGATAACAACTCCAAGCAAATTATGCTGCCGGATAGCAACATCAAACTTCGTGAAATCCAAATTTAATGAAACTACTTGGAGACTCATTTACCAAGAAACGACTAAACAGGATTTAGTAGATTGTGGTAGCTGTGTATGTTTACAACTTATTTGATTGCATATGTACTGACTCTCACGGGGGAGTTTATGGTGTAGAAGCTTGATAGGCGACTACCCGTCAATTTATTTGTGTCGGACCTATATGAAGAGTACGTAATATCGAGCAATTACATCAACCTATGCAAGATGCAATGATCCGATGTTCGCGCAATCAACGATAAGATAGATTTGGCTCCCGCGATCCACTTGGTCGTCCTTGTAAAATGTGGTCGTCGAGCAATATTCCGACCTCCACATAACTCCTTGCATGAAGATACAGTAGCTTCTCAATCTTTGGGAACCAAAAACGAAAAGAGAAGCTTCTAAGTGAAGCCCAGACATATTGGAGGCTTTTGGAGATCGTCTGGTGTGCCCTTGCTAGGTGGATTCACTACAATAGATCCATGATCTCTTAAGGTTGTCTATAACTATAGGTACATCGTATTAATTGTCCTAGACATTGTCTTATTCCGAGCGTACATTGAGCTGCTGTTCCACTTACCATTCATTAATGTTTGATTCTAGATTCGTGGGCAAGATCAAGCAAAGAGTTCGCCCCCGTGAGTGAAATCAAAGACAACTTTAATCTATAGGTCATAGCCATAGAATAGAAACTAGGGGAAAAAGAGAAGCTTTAATAGCCAGGATTATAGCCTATATAGCCTCTTGGCATGTACCGTTTATTTATATGATCGTTCTGGTACCAGGAGAAGCGTGGGACTCGTGCAAGGACTCATTGAAGCCGCGAAGACCCAGGCTCACAAAAAGGATTTGAGTTCATGCATCTGTTGAATTGCATTGCAAGACATTGTTACTACCCCGATACTATGCTTGAATATGAGGCAATGTTTGAGGTTGAATCCTAACGTATCGATGTTGAATAGCTCCGGAGAGCGCTCTAGTTCGCGACATTCTTGGTATTTGGCGAAACTACAACGATTGATTCACTTAAGCGCCGATTTTTGCCCACCGGTTTATAATGTTTAGTATCGCTGATGATTTTTATTTTTATTTTTTCGAAGAAGTTTTTACTTTTGCTCTAAGTGTGCTGGCTAGGATTGTAATTACTTATAAAGACCTCGCATGTTTAAAGGAGACTCTATGCACGGAAGCGAAATACACTCCATATATATAATTACAATAGAGTCTCCTTTTAAGTGTTCTCCAAAAAAGGGTGCCACCAAAGATTTAATATTATTAAAATACGCTTTGCTTATTGCAAAAAATAAAAGATTGTGATGCTTCTAGACATCATCTCAGTAAAATTAATAATTTACTTAATTGCGAAATTGAGTATTAATTTTACTTTCTTTTCTCCCATTACATCTATAATTCAAATTGTCGAATTAAATTTAATTGGTATTAAATTTTTTTTGCCTTTTATGATACATCTTTGTTATATATTTTTCATATAAGTCTATAGATCTACAAGTATATTCAACGGTAATACATATAGCCATCTCTAAATCATTCGAGAACAAATAACAGAATTTTTTTTGGAGCGTTACATAGAATTTTGTATAGTTTATACAAATTGTATGTACTGTAACTTTCATGGAGTTATTTAATTTAAGTTAATAGCATTATTATAAGACCGTGGACTTAATGGCATACTTCATTTTTTTTTCAATTATGATGGTAATTCTTGAATCAATTTCCATAAATATTTCCTACATTTATATAATTTTCAATAGATTTCTCTTTGTGGTTTGAATCTATTTAAGTTCACATTGATTGGTATTTTTCTTTTTTTTTCCTAAATTTTTTTCTGTTTCGACTTTTTTTTTTCCAACCATCTTCGAGGTTCAAATAAGGCTATTAATAAGAAAATTGATATTGAGACATGCATTGTATCTAATTTTGTAGCTTTTTTAATACAACGTTCCAACTAAGAGAATGAAGAATCCAAGTTACTAGACTTTCTAAACTATAATCTACATAATTTGTCAAACTTTTGTTCAAGTAGTCCAATACTATAAGCAACTTAAAGTTACAAAATTTGAGGAATTCCAGATAAAAAATGTATCATGCTATAAGGACAGGAGATGAGGAAATATAAGTACCTAGTGACTTATTGCACAAGAAATTTTGGGCTTTTTCAACTATACTAGGCTTTACCAATCTACGACATATATTTTCCCAACTGTACATGACCAAATTGCACCCTTCAAGAAGTGAAATAGCTGCTACAACTAAATCAAAACTGACGTCTTGTAGCTCACGTTGCTGCAGATCAGGATGCCCGAATCAGCATACCGGATTCTTGCATTCTTGAGAGCGAATCCATGAGGGAGTGGCAGTGGGAATCCCCTCATAAGGTGTAGGTTCACGTAAGGAACAACCACGGTTTTGATGACTGTCGACATTACCGTCTGCACAGAATGTAGTAGCAGGTGATTTCAGTGACAAGTTCTCCACTGGACCAGTAGAAGAAATCAATACACATAATGGGAAACATCCGTATTCATTGCAGCACTTTTAGATCCTGTCCTGATGTATTTACCGTGGCATTAACATGAGCAAATGCAAAAAGAAAGTCTCGATTTCTATGCGGGATGCCATGCCAGTCCTTAGATGAGACTGGACAAGCATGCACAACGACGTGAAGTACTGGTGCCCAATAACAACTAAGGGATTCAAACCACAGAAAAAGTTATAAAGAAGAGAATCTTGATGGCCGCACAAGCACCATGACTTTCGCCCACATGCTAAATAAGGTTTAGGCTTCCGTGATTGTTGACAGGATCCCTCTGTCGGTTCACTTTGTAATCTAAGAGTTTAAATTAATATACCTGAACCAGAAGCATGTGCAGATTACCAATATTGCTCCACTTCAAAGAGGCAGAGAGGTGCTCCACTCTAATGCTTCCAGCCAAATTATTCTGCAGTATATGTGCCGAACCCGAAGTATCTATCACCTGATTCAATAGGGAGGTTACTACCATCATTATTACAAAATGTTTATCATTTCCAACAAACCACTTGAGCCAAAAATAAAGGGAGAGAAAGAGCGACAGAAAAGGTCAATTCCTCCAAAATAAATCATAAGCTTATCAATTTCTGAATTTTATAATAGCCAGGATTTTGAATTATAGCGAGTGTCTAATTCAGGTCAATGGGATGACGGCTGTTAGCATCGTACAAACTCTTCTTTCATACTCTATGCAAGCTTAATCTCTGGCACCAGTTTATTTTAGGTGTTTCATAGCTTGAAAACAATAGCGAATTATAGCGAAGTCCATATTTAAGCACAACCACTATGACAAATTGACACAAGGATGCTATAGATTGCAAGAGTTGTTGAATCAACACACCAGTGAAACGCAGGCAACTGGTATGACTTCACCGGCATCCAGAACATCAACTATGACATCTGCGTAGATGGTAGCACCAATTCCCTGGTTAGTAACTTTTGTAAGAGGTGGAGCAGATACGGATATGTTAAGGTCCATGTCGTCATTTGGATACTGCTTGTACAATTGAGGCACGATGTGTTTCCATCCAGCCGTGTTCAGTAAGGCTTGATCTGGTATCTTGTCCACAAGCCAGTGCATATAATCTGCCTGACCGAAATAAAATAAAAAAAAGAAAACATTATCCAGTAAACCAACGACACCGATCAGCCTTACATAAAAGCCTAAACATACAAATAACCATATCAAGCTTTTAATCAGTTTCATTACTGGAAAAACAGGAAACAGAATGGGAACTTACATTGAAGTAGACCATAGATGCTGATTTAAGTACATTTTCATGTAAGGAAATCTTAATCATTTCATTGGCACCGGTGCAGGTAACTGAAGTGGTTTGTTGTCGGTGAGGATAGTTAGATGCAACGATCTCGTCTTCTGCTGTGAATAGTCCATTGACCTTGAAGTCAATGGAAGAATTACTCAACACTGGATCACTCACAAAAGTAACATTCAGAGAAGCCACATCACCAACTGGAATTTTGTTTGGAAGATCTTGCAGTAAGGCATCTAGCTTCAGTATTTCTTCCGTAATCTTCCTGGGAATAGCTTCCTCAACTGCCGATACTATTTTCCCTTGGAAAGCACCCACTACCCTGAGATTAGAGAAGTGAAGCAAACATAGTAAGTAGCAGGTTTCATGCAGTAACCAGAAAAAGGGCAGGTCCAAGCAAAGCTTTTACAGGCAATTTACAGAAGCAAATATTATTTCTCTAGACATGTAATCAAATCATTTTCAGTGTTGGCAAAGGCAAATAACTGTTAAATCATCTGTCAAATTACTGCAAAACAGGACTGACTTGGAGAAACCCAACCTTTTCAGCATAATATAACTAGGTGTGGGTGTCTCTCAAGTCATTAACCAATGCTTTTGACAGCTTTCAGTTCATTGAACACCACGCTTAAGTTTTCATGATTTGTTAACAATGTACTTGTTTTACCTGGAGAGAAATCAATGGGAGACACATGCTAACACTTTTCCATCAAAAACTCAAAGATCAGCTAGTGACCCCAGAAATAGTGGATAAATTATTAGCCATTGAAAATTCAGAGAGAAAAAAACTTATTCAACATGATTGCATACCCTTGATATAGCCAAGATGACCCACCATCTATTTTGATTGAGATGGCTTTCACATAGCATCCACATTCAAGGACAGATAGCTTTAGGAAACCACCCAGATCCTTCAAGTCCAACGTAAGCCCCACTTCCATATCTTTAACCTGTCATTTGCAGCACTTCTTAACACAATCTTTCACAGCATATTCATGATTAAAAAATGCCTAAGAATCAGAGAAACAATAACATGAACTTATAAAAGTTGTGCTGCAATTGACTGAGTATACTAATGAGAATGAAGCATCACATTCATAGGAAGCGAAACATCATCCCATTTCACAAGATTGACAAATCTTTTAAACTTCCATGAGATAAAAGACACAGAAATATGATGAGATTTTTACGACAAGCTTTCAAAGAGATTAGGAAAAAGAGAAGCCGGAAAAATTGAAGGAGAACTGAAGAAACTTAGTAAGCATCGGTTAGTCCTAACTGCATAGAATCATCGAAGTTCCAGATGAACTTCAGCACTTTCTGTCATATAAAAGCTTAGCTTACCCATCATCCAAGCAACTATCCCCGACTCAATCGCAGATATTCACAATGCCAGGTACAATATCCTCTCTTCATCATGTTTGAATATCATAAACTTTTCCCTTTCCTTTTGACTACTATGTTGGAAAAGCAACTGCACCCAGATCAACTTATGCTCTGGAATCTAATTAAGTTCAATATTAAGACTTTCTTTTCAATAAGCAAATACTCAAGTTAGACTGTCAAAACTGTTACTACTGTATAATCCAGCAATTCATCGAATTGTACAGAACAAGACTAATCAAAGAAGACATACTAGAACCAATAAAATTCAAGCTCATACTTCACTAATTCAACAAGAAATCGTGAGAACAAATTCAATAAGAGATCTTTACGGTACCTGCACAGAAGCACTACCTTCATCGGATATTGGTATAGGTACCAGCCACGTACTATAAGAATACTGCCAATTCATGCTCAAATTCGCAGTAGCACCAGAAGCTATTAGCACAATACCCTCTTCACCAGTCTTGACATACGAAGAATCTATCTCGACCCCATCGATACTGATGTTCCAAAGAACAACATCAACTCTGCCCACAACTGGGATTTTCAGATATTTCTCAATTTGTGGCAGCTTAAGCGGGATAATTGAGTACACCGCTCTGCGTATGAGCAAGTCTTTAGCAAAATCAAGACCCTTGTCGGACACGAGTGTAGAAATGAAGCCTTCTTCATTAGCACGGACCTGGGTACTCGCAGTACTCAAAAGAAGCGAAACAACGAAGAAGAAGAAGAAGAAAAAGAAGGACGAAACCTTGAGCTGTGATGAACAACACATGTTTGTTGATAAAATCAAGCTCGAAGAGGTGCCGCGGATTGAACAAGAGGAGTTTTTAGCACCTGGGTAATTGATAACGTGTTCATCGGGGACATGGGCAGAGAAAGCTTCAAAGCAACTGGCGGTCTGTTAATCAAAATATTGGCAACCAGAAAGAGAGAGAGAGAGAGCAAGCCAGAAAGGAACAGGTGGATTGGTCGATACAGAGGAACGGAATTCACATCCGTACAAGTTGCAAGAGAGTGATTGAAGTTTTTTGGAAGCTTGTTCATTAAAGTGAACAACAATCGGGATGAATCTCTCAGATATGATGAGCAACGACAACGAACGGGAGATGAGGCTGCGTTTACAGGGCGTGAAGTTGGTGATTGTGGAGAGGGATAAGATGAGACGGAAGCACGAGATTCGCATCTAGGGGGATAGAATCTCCCCTGTTCCTTTTCCTTCTTCTGTTTTTCAGGTTTTACGGCGGGCTTGGAGAAGAAGGTATTCGTACCTGCGCTGCGATAACATACCTAACTCTAGTGGAATTCTGCATATTTTAATGCTTCTATTCCTTAAAAAAGGGTCCATTTTTCACTACTTAGGTTGCTTTATTTCATTGAAAATTTCATGATATAAAAAAATAATTTTCATGAAAATAAATTTTAAGGAAAATAGTTAGTTTTAATTTATTTGGTGTCTATTAATAGGGAAAATGATATAATTATTCTTGAACTTTGGCTCAATGTGCAATATAATCTTTGAGCTTTAATTTGTTTAATGATGCATAGACTTTTGGTATATGTTTAACTTAGTCCATGAGTTATATGAAAATGTGCATATTGGGTTAAGTTCAAGGACTATATTACACATTGAATCACAGTTCAGGGATCATTTGTTTCATTATTCCTTCATGAGGGTGAATTCTTTCTTGCAAGATTGGGAAGTCGTTTTCTCCCAATCTAAGCTAAACTGTTTTTCGTACATTGATTAGTTTTCAGTCATCAAAACACCGGAAAGTCGAAAAATAATTTTTCGGAAATAATTTTTTTAAATAAATGGACCCTAAATATATTTTTAAGGAAAATTGAGAATTGCTCTTATTTTTCGGAAACCTTTTTGCAAAACCAAGCTGGCCCACTCGATTATGCTGTTTTTCGTCTTCCCTTTTCTCTTTGGAATTAACAAGTGGTTCATTGCTGGCCCACCTTGCATGAACTGTCAAATGATCGATGAACTTTTCTTTTCCATATCGGCGTTGTCGAGACGACGACGTGGCCGGTCTGAATGCCGCCGGTGACGTGCGACCTCACGTCGATAAATTACTGCATTTCTATCAATGAATATATGATGAAATAATTTTCGTGATTTTTTTAATCTATACGATTCTATACTATTTTTCAAAGAATCTCAATATTTCCTTTTCTTTTCCAAGTACCCCTTATCTGCTCATTTTATATATATGTTGTGCCCATGCATAAATGTGTAAATTAATACTTTTATCTTATATCCCACACGTTTCATTTTTTTAGTTTAAATCTATCTATATATATTTGACAATAATCTTTTTAAGACCATCAAATCTGGAAATATCTTTCCGATTCCGTGTACATACATATAACTTCTCAGTATTTATCAACAATTTATTCCCATTAAATATTTCTAATAAAGCGAATTTGATTAATCCTTTTCTGGTCAGGTTTTTGCTTGATCTTGCTAAGGTTAATTTAGTGCAAAATCTTTTTAATCTGTTCAAAACTCGAGAGTTAAAAGTCAGTTTTCCTTGCTCGCCACATTTTAAATTATCATTCAGAATTCAAAAAAGTTATAAAAAGATATGACTGTTATGAAATACATGAATGAATATTCATTATATTCAATGTACCTATTATGGCACATTCGTAACCTACATACATGAATGAATATTCAATATACCTATTATGGCACATTCGTAACCTACATTCTACGTATGAATGTCCATCTCCCTATTCAATGTATATATTCAATACATTGACATTAATGATATGTGCATCCTTGTTTACTTATAAATAGGAGCTTATATTTGGTCATTGGGTAAGAAATCATATCAGAAGAAGAGAATGAAAGAGGAAAATATACACGCAATATTTTACAACACGTTATCAGCACGAAGATCTACCAATTGAGTAAATAATTTTTGCAAGGTAAGTATATATTCTC
Source organism: Syzygium oleosum (assembly GCF_021117445.2). NCBI lineage: Eukaryota > Viridiplantae > Streptophyta > Magnoliopsida > Myrtales > Myrtaceae > Syzygium > Syzygium oleosum. Next base: position 4,849,690 of record NW_026607497.1, read on the forward strand.
TTTTTTTATTAATCAACTTATACTTCATCTTCTTCTATCAATTTTTTTTCTTTTGCTTGGCCTGAAGCCAAATTTTCAACCTAAAAGTATCCTTCTGCTCCTGAAGTGGCGGTGGATATTTGGAAATCCTTCTAATTAATTTAAGGATTCATTTGTTTTGCAAGAATTATGGCAAATATTGAAAAGCCCAAATTCCACATCCTCGAAGTGAGTGGAAATAATTATCTATCCTGGTGCCTTGACATGGAAATGCACCTCCAAGGGCAAGATCTTGCTAACGCAATTACAGAAGACGGAACCTCAAATGCAAAAGATAAAGCAAATGCACTGATTTTTATTCGTCGTCATTTGCATGAGAGCCTGCAGACTCAATATTTATCCGTTCGAGACCCTCAGACCTTGTGGAAGAGGTTGAAGGATAGGTATGATCATACCAAGACTGTTATCCTTCCTCAAGCACAATATGACTGGCAAAATCTCATACTACAATATTTTAAATCAGTGTCTGACTATAACTCCGCTTTATTTGATATTGTTTCTCGGCTTGAGTTATGCGGTATCAAGCTCACTGATGCGGAACTGTTAGAGAAAACTTTCTCCACCTTCCATACTTCGAATATTGTATTGCAACAGCAATACCGGCAGCGTCAATTTGACACATACTCTAAATTAATTTCTGTGCTCCTCACTGCTGAGCAAACTAATGAATTGCTGCTAAAAAATCATGATCTTAGACCTGCTGGCTCAAAAGCATTGCCTGAAGCACATGCTAACTCTGAGAAAATTACTGACCATTTTAAGGGCTACAAGCGCAGGCAAGAATATAATCTTCGAAGGGGTGGCAGAAAATTTAACCGCCCTAGGAAATCTAATTTGGCCCGAATCATGACAAAGAAAAGAAGCCAAAGAAGGTAACTAATGAAAGTATTTGCCATCATTGTGGCATGACTAAGCACTGGTCACGTACTTGTTGTACGCCAAAGCACTTTGTTGATCTATACCAGGCATCTTTAAAAAATACGGGCAAACGTGGTGAATCTCACGCCATTGAAATTAATCCTGCTGCCATAACCACTGTTGAGGCCAACAATATCTCTGTTGGTGGGACTCCTCTTGCTCCTGAAGTAGCAAATGCATCCCTGGATGTCTCTGATTTCTTTGAGGACCTCTGATTACTTTGATGAAGCATCAGACTGGTGGATGACATCTTAGACTTCGAATTTTATGATTCTAATAATTTCTTTTCTAGTTGTTTTTCTTTAAATGTATTACCTTTTATTGTTCTTTAATATGGTTATGCAATGAAATGCTTATGAACTTGACATAATATTTATTATTTTGAAATTTCCTATAACTAATATGAAAATTTTATGATACTTGACACCTAAAGTTGTCAACATAAATGCAAATGGAAAACACCGAGAAAAAGGAAGATGTTTGTTTGCTTGATAGTGCATCAACGCATACCATATTTCGTAGTAGACACTTTTTCTCGAGTATGACATTGCGTAAGACACATGTCCATATAATATCTGGTCCTATTCCGATTATTGATGGTTTCGGGAATGCCACAATTGTTTTGCCAAAAGGCACCATCCTGCATATTGAGAATGCATTTCTAAGCAGTAGATCAAAAAGGAATCTGCTTAGCTTCAAAGATGTACGCCGTAATGGGTACCATGTTGAGACTATTTATGAGCAAAATAAAGAATATATTGGCATTACCTCTTATAAGATGGGCCTGAAGACCATCCATGAGAAGCTAGAAGCTTCTTCTATGGGTTTGTATTGTGTCATGGTTAAGGCCGTTGAAACCTACTCCACCATATCCTGGAGATTGGTAAACCCTGATCAGTTTGGATTATGGCATGATCGCCTTGGTCACCTTGACGCTTCAATGATGCGTAGAATAATTCAAAATACAAAAGGGCACCCTTTAAAGGATACAAAGGTATTATTGTCCAAAGATTATAATTGTGAAGCTTGTTCACAAGGAAAACTCATTATCAAACCTTCTATAACAAAGGTTGATCTTGAATCCCCTTTATTCCTGCAAAGAATTCAGGGTGATATTTGTGGACCAATACAACCACCAAGTGGACCGTTTCGATATTTTATGGTATTAGTGGACGCATCCTGTAGATGGTCCCATGTTTGTCTATTATCTACGTGCAAATGTCACCTTTGCACGTTTACTTGCGCAGATTATAAAGCTCCGGGCACAATTCCCTGATTATCCAATTAAAAGCATAAGGATGGATAATGCTGGTGAATTTACATCAAAGAGTTTTGATACGTATTGTACTTTACTCGGAATCGAGGTCGAGCACCCGGTCGCATATGTTCATACTCAAAATGGATTGGCAGAATCATTGATTAAACATATCCAAATCATTGCCCGCACTCTATTATTGAGAATGAATCTCAACGATACAGCATGGGGTCATGCAGTTTTGCATGCGGCAGCCTTAATAAGATTGCGCCCCACTACTAGTCTCTTACAATCTCCCCTTCAAATGGTTCTTGGTTATGAACCTGATATTTCACATTTACGCACCTTTGGTTGTGCAATGCAGGTGCCTGTAGCACCGCCAAAAAGAATGAAAATGGGTCCCCAACGCCGTTTGGGCATTTATGTTGGGTTTAATTCACCGTCCATCATTAGGTTCTTGGAACCAACTACTGGTGATCTTTTTACTGCCAGATTCGCAGATTGTCATTTCAATGAGACTATGTTTCCATCGATTGGGACACCTAAAACTGACATGGCTGTGACGCAAAAATCAGTTAAGGTTTTCTCTTGGAATGAGAAAAAATTATCTCAATTAGACCCAAGAACTTCTGAGTGTGAAAACGAGGTGCAGCGCATAATCCATTTACAGGCTATAGCCAATAGACTTCCTGACGCATTTAATGATGCTACTAAGGTAACGAAGTCTCATATTCCAGCTACAAATGCTCCAGCTAGGATAGCTGTTCCCGAAGGACAAGCTAAAATGGATCAAAATCCCCCACATTTGAAGCGTGGTAGACCGATAGGATCAAAAGACACTGTTCGTCGAAAACGAAGGGGAAAGAATCAGGAATCCACTCCAGAAGAGCCCGGTGTTGTGCTTACTCCTAAAGAGATTAATGCCCCTGAAGAGGCACAAACCCATGAAAAGATCACCAACCCTAGGAATACTGAGAATTCCATTACATATTGTAATGAGATTTGGAATCGGAATGAAATCATCATTGATGATGCTTTTGCATTCTCAGTTGCTCATAAAATTATGGATGATGATTGTGAGCCGCAATCTATTATTGAATGCCGTCAAAGACAAGATTGGTCTAAGTGGGAGGAAGCAATTAAGGCTGAATTGGCTTCCCTAGCTAAACGAGAGGTTTTTGGACCCATAACTTGCATCCCCGATAATGTAAAGCCCGTTGGATATAAATGGGTATTTATCCGGAAACGAAATGAGAAAAAAACGAGGTTGTCAGGTATAAAGCCCGACTCGTTGCCCAAGGATTCTCCCAGAGACCTGGGATTGATTACGATGAGACATATTCACCTGTGATGGATATGATTACATTTCGTTTTCTCATTAGTCTGGTACTCTCTGAAAGATTGGAAATGCGTCTTATGGACGTTGTGACGGCATATCTATATGGCTCATTAGACTCGGATATTTATATGAAAATTCCCGAGGGATTCAAAATGCCCGATGCATGCACTCCCCGCAACTTATTCTCAATAAAATTGCAAAGATTTTTGTACGGGTTAAAGCAATTCGGTCGCATGTGGTATCAACGCCTAAGTGAGTACCTAATTAAGGAAAGGTACAAGAATGATCTTATCTGCCCATGCGTGTTTATTAAGAAATCAGAAACCGGATTTGCTATTATAGCAGTTTATGTCGACGATATAAATTTAATTGGAACTCCAGAAGAGTTAGCTAAAACTGCTGAGTATTTGAAAAAGGAATTTGAAGTTAAAGATTTGGGTAAAACCAAACTTTGTCTTGGTCTAGAGCTTGAGCATAAAGCAAATGGAATAATCGTCCATCAATCAGCATACATTGAAAGATTACTTAAACGCTTCAACATGGACAATACTCACCCATTAAGCACTCCTATGGTTGTAAGGTCTCTAGATCTTCAAAAGGATCCGTTTCGTCCTAGAGAATCTGATGAAGAGATACTTGGTCCTGAAGTATCATATCTCAATGCAATTGGGGCTTTGATGTACTTGGCACAATGTACGAGACCAGATATCGCTTTTGCGGTAAATTTATTGGCACGTTTTAGTTCTGAGCCAATTCGGAGACACTGGAATGGAGTTAAACATATTTTTCGTTATCTCCGAGGAACCATAGATTTGGGATTATATTATTCCAAGGATTCCACTACCTCTGGTTTAGTTGGATATGCTGATGCTGGATATAGATATGATCCACATAAAGCTCGCTCTCAAACTGGTTATTTATTTTGTTATAATGGCACCGCCATTTCTTGGCGTTCTACGAAGCAATCGCTAGTAGCTACATCTTCCAACCACTCTGAGATTATTGCTTTATATGAAGCTCGAAGAGAGTGTGTTTGGTTAAGATCCGTTATAACACATATTCACAATTCTTGTTGCTTAACACCGGTTACAAATTATCCCACTATAATTTATGAAGATAATGCTGCTTGTGTTGCACAAGTTAGGGTAGGATATATCAAAGGTGATAGGACCAAGCATATCTCGCCGAAATTTTTCTATACTCACGAACTCCAAGAAAGTCGACAAATTGATGTTAAGCAGATTCAATCCATAAACAATCTTGCAGATCTTTTTACCAAATCATTGCCAACGTCAACTTTTGAGAAATTAGTATATGGCATTGGTATGCGGCGAGTTCATAAGATGCAAGATTAACTAGCCCCAGCAGTGGCTATATAGCTCAAATTGAGGGGGAGATATTGTGAACTATGCATTGCACTCTTTTTCCCTTTTATCCGGTTTTTGTCCCATTGGGTTTTTTCGGCTTAAGGTTTTTAATGAGGCAATTAATGCATCCATAAAAGGGAGAGATCATAAAATTTGTGCCCTGTACTCTTTTTCCCTTTTGTCCGGTTTTTGTCCCACTGGGTTTTTCCGGCTTAAGGTTTTTACTGAGGCAGTATCATTCAATGCACATTCATGAATGCAATGAATATTCAAGGGGGAGTGTTATGAAATACACGAATGAATATTCATTATATTCAATGTACCTATTATGGCACATTCGTAACCTACATTCTACATATGAATGCCCATCTCCCTATTCAATGTATATATTCAATACATTGACATTAATGATATGTGCATCCTTGTTTCCTTATAAATAGGAGCTTATTTTTTGTCATTTGGTAAGAAATCATATCGGAAGAAGACAATGAAAGAGGAAAATATACACGCAATATTTTACAACAATGACATGTGAATCTACAAGTTCTTTTTTTGTTCATTTTCCCCCCAAAAAAAATCTATAATTTCATATTTAGTATTTTTTCCAAAAATTGAATTAACGATGAGGAATGGCGTTGGTATTTTCACTTATGATTTTCTCCCTCCCCCTTATCTAACATTCATCTAATCCTAATCCTAATCCTATAAGAACGAAAAAAACAAGAAGAATAAACTTCGTAATCCCTCTCTCCCTCTCTCTCTCTCTCTCTCTCTCTTTCTGTCTGTGCGTAGTCACCCTTCCTCCGATTTCTCCATAGAAAGCAATTCTTCATCTTCTCCACCACCTTCCCTAACAAGGGGCAACAATCACCGTCGCAGCAGTCGGTACCTCCGTCGGGATCGCCGGGAATCGCGTCTCCGAGTCGCCCCATCCGTTTCCTCGCCTTCTCCGTCGCCACCGCCGGCGAGATCGACAGACGTTAAAAAAGGTGTTTCTCAGTCTCAATTGCTATCTTGTTTCGCTCCTTCAATTCAATTCTTGTACTGGAAGGCGCTCTTCGACTGTTTGTTTCTTTGTTTCGAATGGAAGATATCGGCGCTCAATCGTACCTCGCCTCGTCCGCGGTTTGGGTGAATTTTAAGGTACTAGGTCGTAGGATGCCCCCGTGAAGTGGAAGTGTTTGTTGGACGATAGTACAATGTTGGATAATCTGATTGTTGAGCGGGGACGTGGATCGGTTATGCTAAAGATCATGGTGCTTCACTAGGGGAAAAGAATTGTATGTGTAAGTTGAGATTCGGGTCACAGAAAAGACACAGAAAAGATTATTAAGGCCATACTTCGCAAATCCTTCATGTCCTGTGGCATTCTCCAGGGTACGGTAGCCTTTTCAAAGACTGGAGACCGTATGAATGTGGCCACATTGTAATGGATCAGCAGATGATCCAAGACCTCACGACGGTTCTTGCACATGCATGTAACGTCTGTGACATACGGATATGTGCTCGCGGTGTTCATTCTATAGATTTGAGCTTGTTCTTGAGACTTACTAGTGGATTCTCATGCTTGAATACAAGAAAAGATACTAACTTGGATATGATTCAGGGATATCATACCTTATGCTCTGTTGCTTGCCCACTTTATCATTTTTAGTTATATCTGGTGATTGATTGAGTAGTTATTTTTGCCAGTAGCAATTTGTGGGTTATCCTCTAGTCTGATTCAATGTAGCGAATCACCGTTGGTTGGGTGTACTTTTCAATGGCACGGCAGTTTGTCTTTTAGATGTTCTATCTTACATTTTCACTCTTGTGCCCATTGAAAAGTAGGGATAACAAGTGACAAGCTTTGTAGCTATACTGCATAGCGCTCTCATTTGTTGGCTTTCAGGTGAAGTGATGTGTGTTTTTCGGTATGGTTGAAAGAGTATCTGGGTCTCCCTCACCATTCAGCCTTTAGCTTGAAAGAGCATCTAAGTTGGTTCTCTGGGAATCTGTTGTGCTGATGCCCTATACTCTTTTTTCTAGTTTTAGCAACAATTGATGGTTTTTTTTTTTTTTTTGGTTTGAAGACTGGATTTTAACAAAAAAGCTGTGGATTGAAAATCTTTACTAGTAACTTTCCTTAAGCACTATTATAGATTTGCCTACAGTCTTTACTTTACTGTCATGTCCATTTCTTTCATGCGCGTTCTTTCATTTTCATTATTTATTTATACTGGTGGGCACTTCACAGAAGTCGTACTCCCTTGTATGGTGTCATAGAAGTTATTATTTGTTGCTATACTCAACTGCAATTTATCATTCTTTTTCCTTTAGGAGGATGGCCTCTTCCGGAGATTCATGGATGAAAGAATATAATGATGCGGTAAAACTGGCTGATGAGATCAGTAGCATGATTGCTGAACGCAGTTCATTGCCCACATCAGGACCTGAAAGCATGCGTCATGCATCTGCTACACGGAGAAAAATTACTATATTGAACACTAGACTTGACAGCTTACAGAACATTTTGACGAAGCCCTTCAGCAGGCCCATGTAAGTCCTTTTCATGCCATTGCTTTGATGGTTCCTCGGAAATTATGAACTCTTGGGCCTCTATCGAAGTATCTCCTGGTGATTGTATTGTGTCTATTGATGATTATATCCTTTTTTGAATTGTTTGTGATGATTATATCCTTCAATGAATTGTTTGCTGAATTTGCTGATTGCTGTTTGTTGATGCTATTGCTCTGATGATCTTCCTGTATGTTGATCTTTCTTTATGGCATGATAACTAAGCAACGAATAGACTAATAGCTTTTTGGAATTGTTGCTGGCTAAAATGAGCTTCAGCATATAGTCATTTTTTCATAGTTTCAAGTGTAGAGCTACAAGGAGCCAATTTTCAGCATAAATTTGTACAAGTATATGTATGGAACTTTACTTTGATTGATCTATTTGCAGTCAGTCTTAATGTTTCTCATAAGATTTCTCTCTCATTTCAGGCTAAATATTTACAATGATGTCTAAGCTTCTTCTATTGTTATTATGTTCCTTTAAAGCATACTAAATTTCTTTAGATAAGTTTCTAATCGACTTGGATGGAGTTTTTGGACTCAGCAAACGGCGATTGAATTTCCGTCACGATATGTGAAAGTGGAGTAACGTTCTCACATCAGTCAAGTCTTCTTTGTGTGGTTTGACAAAGAAGCCGAGAGCTTCCGGCTGTTTGAACTATTTAAGCGTATTTAAACTCGTGAATTGTTGTTTTGGTCACTAAAACTGCTGTAGGAAACAAAAGGCTGGTGTTAGTAGGAGTAGTTTCTGCTACTTTTGTGAGGTCAATTATTTTCTGATTTTTTGGCAATGCTTCCTCTTTTCTTACACAGAACGGAGAAAGAGATTAATCGTCGCAAGGACTTGCTTTCAAATTTGAGAACAAGAGTGAACCAGATGGATTCCACGTTGAAAATGTCACACTCTGCTAACAGGGATAGCTTGCTTGGGTCAGAGATAAAGCCGGCGGATGCCATGAGCAGGACTACAGGATTGGACAATCAAGGAATCGTGGTTCTTCAGCGACAAATTATGAGAGGCAAGCTTCTAATCTAGGACTTTTTCACTTGCCACCCTACCCTTGGAATTTAGCAGATGCGAAGTCCTGGACATAGAGTTTTCTGTTCTTGCTGATCTATCATCTATGCACCGGTGAAAAAATTAAGTCTTTGTCTGTGTGTGCCTTTGACAGAACAAGATGAAGGTCTTGAGAAACTGGAGGAGACAGTAGTAAGCACGAAACATATCGCATTGGCAGTGAACGAGGAACTTGACTTGCATACTAGACTAATTGTATGTGATGTGTGTTGTTTATTGTATACTGCATTTTTTTATCCTTTACTATCTCATCTATAGATTGCTGTGACTGAATTTTCCAGTTGGAAGTTTATTTAATTGCCTCTTGTGATCTGCAGGATAACTTGGACCAACATGTGGATGTTACGGACTCTCGTCTTCGGGTATTTTTCTTGCACATACATATCAGCTTTTACGAGCTTGAATTTCAGTGAAGTCAGTTGGTTAGTGTTCAGGATAAGTGGCCTTTCTCCTAGCTACAGTATACTGTGCCCAAGAATTTCAACGAAGGGGATTGAATCTCAATAAACTTAGAATTTGTCATAGTTGTGTGGAACTTTCACAAAAAGAACGTCTTAAATGGGTTCCGAAACATGGAAGAAGGAAGAGACCGGACTTTCTATACTTTCTAGGTTGTTTTGGCCTTGGAGAGCATGCACTAATATATTTCCCTGGATTTTGTTTCCAAATTGTAACGAGGTAGATGTTCAAGGATACATAAGGTCTTTATCTATATGCTTTAAAGGATATAGTTCATGGTTCAAAAATGCTAAAGATATTTAGATAGCTGTTTTAGACATACTTAGGCTGCGTTTGGTAAGACTTTTGGGGAAAGCTTTTGGGAAAATTCAAAGTACTTTAGGCGAAATGGTTTTTTCTATATGCAAATGGTATTTGGCAAAGTGTAATTTAAAAATGCATTGGGAAGCAACTTTGCTTTAGATATTGTTTGGAAAAAAGTATCGCTCTGAAGGACTTTTGCTATTTTTTTTTTACAAAAAGAAAAACCCAGCCTCGCTTGGGTTTCTGCGACCCAAGCGACGCCGTGCTAACCAAGGCAATGCCAGCTGAGGTCTCGCGACTCAGGCGACGCCACTTGAGGTCGCCAGCTGCCAAATCTGGCCTCATAGATCTGGCTTGCCGACAGTGTGTGGCCTCATTGGTGACGCGCGTGATGAGGGCAATTTCGGAATTCGAAATTTTAGCGAGAGCAAAGTTGGAAGAGAAGAAATGTATTAGCATTATGGAAATACTTAAAGCCCAATCGGACTTGCTTTTGGCTAAATGCCTTTAGAGAGCTTTGGAAATGCAAATGTATCTCCCGACAGATATCCAAAAAATTGCCACACGGTACTTGCATTTGCCCAAAAGCCTTTAAAGCCCCAAAGGGCTTTGCCAAGCGCAGCCTTAGTCCAATGGATGTTATTATACTAATACTCATACATAAGAATGCTTTATGCACCGGTGCATTTTTTTGCAAGTTGAGATGTTTTTTCGGTCTGAACTAAACTCTACCTGTTTATTCTCTATCGGAGAGCGTGTGTCTCTTTTATGAATGTCTCTGTTTATGTGTTGCACATTTCATTTGTTAAAAATTTTGAAGGATATTCGTTTTGTTGACTGTTTTGTTGCGAGAACAGCGAGTGCAGAAGAACCTGGCAATTTTGAACAAGCGCACCAAGGGAGGCTGCACCTGCATGTGCATGATTTTGTCTGTTATCGGGATTGTGATTCTGGTCGCAGCTGTATATATGTTGATCAAATACCTGTAAATCGAACAACTGAGAAGCGATTTATATCGCCTGGGTGTGGTTTGTATTTGGCCATGGTGGACATTCTTTCTTTTCTTTTGGGTGTGTTCCACTGTTTGCTTTGTATTTATTCTGAGAATTGAAGCAACTGAGTAAAGTGTGGGCGCGGCTCCATGTGAGGACTGATTGTGAATCCAATCTGCTCTGTTCAGCAAATGAGTAAGTTCAGAGTTTTGAACCTTTTTCAATTTGGATGATTGGTTTTTTGGTCCATGTCCAACTATAGAGAGCCCCATTTCTGGCATTGAAATTGTTCGACGCTCGGGTGACGTATACTTGAGGGTCGAGCTTTTCCTTGCAATGCAGTGTTTATTGGCCAATGAACCGTGTGGATTTCCTGCCGAGAGGTTGACGCCTTGGTCGCATGTCCTCTGTAATCTTATAGGGCGAGGCCAGAAAACTCTCCGGCTGCTTGCAGGAAAGCCCCCTTTCGCCTCTCTCGATCGGCTGCTCGTAAGTTTTTTATTGAATAGTGGGTAGTACATTGTTGAGGGCGCTGCAGAAAATGGGATGATCTCGAGACCTTTCCTTTTTATGCAGAGAGGATAACCTTTTGAGCAGTGTTCATCTATGAAATCGAGTAAAAGATGTGGCAGATAAAAGATGTATAAGATAAGATAGGTCGGATGCAGCTACCAAAATTCCTAATACCGGTGCACCTTTCTTGACGCAAAGCTCTCGTAACTACTAAGGAATAAGAATTCGATCCAGTTGATGGACATGGATTTCCGTACTTCTTTCTTGGGCTCTCCATTCGGAAGCCCAAACAATAGATCCGTTTCATTCGTGCCCGGCCCATAAGGAGCTGTTCCATTCCCGATCTGGGCCCACGTGACAAATCGAAGACCGTGCGCATTGTCAACGCCGATCTCCTTTAATACCTAGGGATGATCGATCCTCGGTCTGGTCCTATCCGGTCCCACTCAGGAACTGGGAACTGGACTGACCAATCTAGTCCGATTCTCAGGCGGTATAATGAAACCGGTGAATTCACATATCTTGATCGAAAGTTTTCGATTAATTGAATTGCCAATTCATATCACAATTCAAAACTGGGATTTCGTCTAAGATTTGCAAAGAAGACCGAGAAATGATAGGGCCGTGATGTACGGGCACGCTCGAAAAAAAGGAGTAGGATTCGATAGATTCTTTTTCATAAACAACGGACTCACAAATTTAAGGAAGATGTGAGTAAGCGAGATAGGTAAAATCAGTGAATCTTTGCAGGAAAAAAAAGAAAGTAAAATAAATGAAGAAGGAGCAAGTTGGATGAATGGGTGCAACAATATGAAAGAAACAAAGCGAAGTGTGAGAGGAGATGACACCGAGAGACAAGAGGTTATGTATTTAATCCTGTTCTCACCCAGAAATTGGGAACCGGATTGAAAATTACCGATTCCATAACCGGCCAGTTTTGGTCCGGTCCGAGCGGCTCATGGTTCGGGCGGTCTTCTATTAATACCAATCTCCTTCCTGGATCGGAGTTCAACCGGAGATTCGTCTCTCAGTATAAACCCTAGAATCGAGGATTCTCTTCCCTGATTCCGAGAAATCGAAGGCACAGCTCGATCGAATTGCGGCAGCATTTCTTCACCTTGGTGTGTAGTTCGCGGTTTCTACCTTGCTCTGAATCGAGCTTCGTGGCTATGGTGATCGCGGCGTGCGGAGAAAGCTCTGCAGGAGGCCTCGAGTGATGCAGCTTTGTCGCCCGCTCGAGTAGAAGAAGATAGAGATGAGGCTCGTGCCGAAGGAGTCTATCGAGGTCCTCGCGCAGACCATTGGCGTCTCGAATTTGTCCCCCGATGTTACCGACGAACTCGCTTCCGATGTCGAGTACCACCTTCAAGAAATCATGCAGGTACGGTCGCCGGATCCATTCGCCTGTTCTTCGACTCTGTTGCCGTACTGCGACGATTTTCTGTGTGGCACGTTGTGAGTCGGTGGCTGGCGAGCTGCCTTTGCCCTTGGCCTTTCGTTCGTAGGATCCCCGATTTTCAACCCCTGCGCACGAAATGCCGCTCGAGCGAATTGGTTTCCCTAATTGGAGCTAATACTAGCGACGATGGTGGTTGATAGCTGTGAGAAATGACGATGGCGTGTTGTTGCTGTGCTGGTGTTTCTGGGGCGCTACTAGAAAGGAGAACTTTGCGTCGAAAGCGGGATGCAATTATCCAGGTTATGAGGGGCTTTTGTTGTAGTGGTTGCAGGGTGAAGCTATCTTTCCGGTCCATGAATCGATGTTGTGGAAGTGTTGTTGTTGGAATACCAGTTCACTGTCTTGATGTGTTGTTGCTGTTGGAACACTAGTTCACTGTCTTGATGTGTTGTTGCTGTTGGAACACTAGTTCACTGTCTTGATGTGTTGTTAATTAGGGATTTTCTGTTTGGGAGTTGCAGGAGGCGATCAAATGCATGCGCCACTCGAAGCGAACGGCACTGACTGTTGATGATGTGGACAGCGCCCTTAAATTGAGAAATGTGGAGGTGATCATCATATGCTACTGCTAATACTTGAAGGAAAGTAGTATTGTCTGTTTGGATAAGAAGATAGCGGGTTAGGAGATTTCTTTTTGCGTTAATCCTACTATGGAACAAGTTATTGTTGCAAATATATGTGAATACAGCCATCATTAAGAATGTCAATTTAACATGGCCCTCATAAGACCTCCAATGTCGCTTTTTAAGTTTTTTTTTTTTTTTCACATTTCTTTTGGATGGACAATGGGATGGCTCTTATGTGAAACCTTTCTTTATAACTTTCCCCTTCATGTACGTGCCAAGTGACGGCGGTCACATTTTATACAGGCATTCTCTCTGCAATGTAGTTCTCTTCATTCTTGTCTGCCATTTCCTTGTTGTAGCCAATATATGGATTCGCCTCCAGTGATGCACCGCGATTCAAAAGAGCTGCTGGACATAATGGCCTGTTTTACATAGATGAGAAGGACGTGGAATTCAAAGAGGTAAGAAATATTTGATTTTGCTATAGATTCTTCCGTCTTTAGTCCTTCACGTAGGTTCTCTAATGAGCTCTAGCTTGAAGGTCATTGATGCACCTTTGCCGAGAGCTCCACTTGATACATCAGTGTCTGCTCATTGGTTAGCGATTGAAGGGGTTCAGCCTGCAATTCCAGAAAATCCTCCTTTTGAAGGTATCCCGGTGAAATTTGGCATCAGCTGGAACTATGCCTTCTTAATTAACCTGATATTAAAACAGAAATAGGTCTCTGCTTTCTGATTTTTAAGGGATTTGTTCCTCTATGGATCCTTATTATGTGAAATGTGTTGGATGAATAACAAAAGATTCTTTGTTAATTATTGTGGTTCTACTTTTTCGTTTATAGCACTTACAATGGCATCGGATGGCAAAAGGTATGAAAACAGGGAAGATGGAATTTCTATTGACATCAAATTACCCATTAAGAGTGTTCCATCTAGGGAGCTTCAGGTAAAGTATCGTGATTCTTTGATGCAGTTATTCTTTTCCTAATTTCCTTGACCCTAGCAGAAAGATCATTTGCTAAGACATTCCTTTCATTCTGCTGAGCAGCTATACTTCGACAAAATTAGAGAACTTACTGTTAGCAAGTCGGACTCTGTCCTCTTTAACCAAGCACTTGTAAGCTTGGCCACTGACTCGGGTCTTCATCCTTTGATTCCTTATTTTACGCAGTTTATTGCTGATGAGGTACTACTTATTCTTCTTGTGTCATATGTTGCCTTTTCACTACAATTTTCTCGAAATGTTTTTACATGTACTGCCTACTCTTAGTTTAGTTCCTTTGTCTGATTACTTAGGTTACAAGAAATTTGAGCAAGATCTCTTTGCTTTTTGCCCTAGTGCGCGTTGCGGGAAGCCTTCTTCAAAATCCACACGTTCATATTGAACCCTATGTAAGTTGCAACATCAGCTGTTTTTCAAATTTAATTCTGATTGGATTTATATTCAAGTGTTCTTGTGATGTTAAATGGACAAAAGAAATGAGTATCCAATGATTCATGCTGAGATCTAAGTACGTTTTCCTTGATCAGTTTGAATATCGAAATACGTGTAATCCTGTAAAGCGGACAGCTATACCATATAGTCATTAGCTTGCAGAATCAAATAACAGCATGAATATGATATGCTGTTTGAGTTCTCTTCTTTTGTTTTTCTCCATATCTTTGCTTTTTACCCCTGGACTAACTAGAGGGCCTTATTTACAATAATTTATTGAGTTTGTGGGATCCAGTTTCGGTTTACTTGCACCCTTTAATCATTCACTGTTCATTTGTTTGAAGTAAAAGTTTTACATTGTCATTGATCGATCTTCAACTTTCTAAATCTCCTCTCTCCAGCTGCACCAATTGATGCCATCTATTATTACTTGTCTTGTTACCAAAAGATTGGGTAATCGGTTGACTGACAATCACTGGGAGCTCAGAAACATGTCAGCAAGTCTGGTTGCATCAATATGTAAAAGGTAGTCATGTTCTTGCTTCATGTTTTATTTTGAGTAACTTTTAAAGATGTTGGGCACCTGGATATACTTACTCCCCACTCTTTTCATGATGCTGAGAGCTTTCATACTGCCTCCGATCTTGTACCTTGGCATTTGGTCCTTGTGCAAGCCTCAAGGATGAGAGGAGAAGCATTCTTCATTAAGTTCTGGCAATTTAGATCATCCACCTCACCGGTGTTCATAATACTCTATGCACTCTTTATTTAATCTTTTAGCTGGTCATTTTTGGGAGAATTAACCTGATAAGAAAACTGTGATGGGATGGAAGAGGAATAATGCCCACTCAGACCTGCATTGAGGCATGTACATGTGCCATGGCTGCTCCTCTGGCTTATGAAAATTAGTGAATCACATTTCCTGGGGGTATTTATTGCAGATATGGGCATGTTTACCATAATCTGCAGCCGCGTGTCATACGGACCCTCGTTCATGCTTTCCTGGATCCAAAGAAGTCATTGCCTCAGCATTATGGTGCAATCAAAGGATTAGCAGCGCTTGGACCTAGTGTGGTATGTTCAGCAGTGGTAAAGATTGTAGTGCCCATGTACTGGATGCTTTAAAATATAAGAAATAGCTTCCGCTAAAACTTTTAAGTGACCTAAGTTCAATCACTTTAGAAGTTCCCTAATCCTTGTAATTTTATGATTTGTGATTTTCATTGCAAAATTTATGAACTTCCTTGAATCTTTTGGCTCTTGTTTAATATGTCGATGTTCACTTTTGGTCTTGTTCATTTGCAATAATTTGTCAGTGCTGGTTTTAAGCAATTTCTCATCTTTGTCAACACAGGTTCGGCTGTTGATAATACCAAATCTTGAGCCTTATCTGCAACTTCTTTCGTCAGAATTGTTGCTTGAGAATCAAAGAAATGAGATAAAGAGGCTTGAAGCCTGGCGTGTTTATGGAGCTCTGCTGGTTAGTTTGTTGTCTTGTGTCATCAGAGAATATGGTATGCTGATTAGTCTAATTGTGTAAACTTGTTGCTTTCAGAGTGCTGCTGGCCTTTGTATGTACAATCGACTAAAGATGCTCCCCAAATTGCTCGCACCCCCAACTCGTGCTGTTTGGAAGACCAACAGGAAGGTCAAGATGGTGATGCCAAGTATGAGCTCAAACCCTAAAGTAGTTGCAGATTATCAATTGAGTGTCCCACTAGCATTGTTTGATAATTAAGCGCTGATTTTGTGGATTTGTAATTGCATGTAAAGCAGTTCTGCACGTGATTGGAATGTTAATATGCTTTGCATCATTAGCCATCTCCTTGTTGTGAGCCCATGAGGCCTCTGCAAATTGTATGTCCTTTTATAGGAATGATGTGACTATTTGCCTGTCTTATCTTATGGTTTTACTTTTCAGTACGGTACGATTCAACTGCCAATGGTCCTAGCATTGCCTGCTGATGTGTTGGGTCCTGAAAATTGAGTGCCAACAGCTAAGAATGGAATGGTTTCTTGTTACTGTCTGGTGTTTTCTTCAAGATAAATAGTTCATAGTAGGCATTACATTCTCTCACTAGATGGGGTTGTGCTGCACGTGGTCTTACTATAGCTAGGATTCAACTGCCAATGGTCCTAGAAATGCCTGCTGATGTGTTGGGTCCTGAAAATTAAGTGCCAACAGCTAAGAATGGAATGGTTTCTTGTTACTGTCTGGTGTTTTCTTCCAGATAAATAGTTCATAGCAGGCATTATTTTCTCTCACTAGATGGGGTTGTGCTGCATGTGGTCTTACTATAGCGGCACTAAAACTTGCTTGTTAATGGAGATCTTATGGTTCCCACGAGCTAGAGTGTTGGCTGATATAAATCTTTTTGAAAGAACCAAATTCAACTAATGTTGTCCGGCTGTGTGTTGTTAGTTTAGTTCTGCTTTTTATGTAATAATCTTTGGATTTTGCTCGTCATGTTCATGTTTTGTTTTTTTACCCCCATTTTAGATAAGCCTATGATAATCTTGCTGCAATCCTTTCAATCGGTTACATTCCTTCAAATCAAGTTGTTGATCCGATTAGTTTATGCCTTCTTATATGAGATGTAATTTCACATGTGCACTCAGATAAACGGAGAGCGAGCTCAGACAACTTAATGCAGCAACCCCCACTGAAAAGGATAGCCACAGAGGGAATGATTGGTGGCATGCCTCCCAATCCCATGCAAGGAGTAGCGAGCGGATTCTCAGGGGCGGTGGGAGGTCCCGGTGTTGCTGTATTGCGTCAATTGCCCAGTGAAGGCACCTCGGGAAGGGATGCCGGTGGTGGTCCAGCTTTAAAGACATCGAACGCCTTAGCCCAGGCTTGGAAAGAGGATGTGAATGCTGGACACTTGCTCGCGTCGTTGTTTGAATATTTCGGCGAAAGCATGTTCTGCTTCACTCCGAAGCCCGAGTTGTCCTTCTTTTTGTGATTAGTGAAGCTTGTGTATCTTGTTTGTCTCGTCCAGGCCCATGTTTTGTGCAAAATTAATGTTTGCCTGTATAATTGAACTGTCTTTATTGTTCTTGTAGAAGTAGTCTATGGAAAGCGTAAATGTTAAGAGCTATTGAGCTGGCCCGTCCCTTTGATGCCGGAAGATGCGTTCTTCTGTTCTGCCGAATTGGACTAAAGGGAAGGGGACGATCCATTCATTTTACCGTAAACCGGTCCCTTAATGAAGCTCCGTAAAGGCCCAATTTGGTGCCCACTTTTGGGCCTCAAATGGGCCATGTGTGCCCGTTTTGATGGACCGGCCCATTAACAAGGCCCATGTTTGAATATTATTGGTCTTACTGTACCGATGATCATCATGACGGCCGCTCCCACTTTGGGGCCCAACATTGGGCCACGTGGTCTATTTTTGGGCCCATTTTCCGTAAACCGGTCCATTATTGAAGCTCCATAAAGGCCCACTTCGATGCCAGCTTTTGGGCCTTAAATGGGCCACGTGTGCCCTTTCGATGGATCGGCCCATCAGCAAGGCCCATCTTTGAATATGATTTGTTATACTGAACTGTTGCCCATCATAAGGGCCGCTCCCACTTTAGGGCCCCAAATGGGCCAAGTGGCCTAATGTTGGGCCCTCATGCGGTGGACGGGCCCATTAGAAAGGCCCACGTTTTAGTTCATTTGGGCTTACTGCATCAATGCCCATTAATAAGGCCCCACTTTGGCGGCCCACTTTAAGGCCTCGAATGGGCCATTTTGTGCCAACGTGGGGCCTTTTCGCGGGTGAAATGGCCCATCTAAAGGCCCACGTTTCAATCTGTCATACTCAAGGCCCATTTTTGGGCGCTGAAATGGGCTACCCATTTGCCGCGGACCGGCCCATTTTAAAGTATCGTTCGTGTCACATTTGATTGGGCCCATATGCAGTGGGCCTTATAGCCACATTCATGGCCCACGGGCTGTCAGATTAGGGCCTTGATTGATTCCACCCCCATGAAAGCCCAATAAGCACGTGTGATTTTTATTTAAGCCTTAATTGAGCCCATGTCACCTATAATGTAATTACACGAAATGGGCCTCAGAGGCACATCTTCGAAGCCCATAGCATGATATTTCAAGCCTGAATTGAGACAACGAAGCCTAAAATGGAACCTATAGTTTAGTCTGGGCTTGCTAAGGCCCATATAATGTCCCAGGCTTTCAGGCAGCCCATAGGTTTTGCGTGGGCCTGGAAGACTAACCCGTTTGGGGTCCTGTTCAAAGCAAAATAACGTTTTTCCCACCAAATTTTCCTCGTGTTTCTAAGACGATAGAGAAATAGACTGGCAAGATTAATTAAGAAGCTGATACATCAACGGGGACTAACAAAGAAGGAAAAGACTCGCTCACACACAAATACTGCAAAAAAAAAATAATTAATAATCAAATGGTCCTGTCGACCAGGAACCGGATACTTCTCATCAAATCCTGGGTCCACCAATAATGGTATATATACTTGTAGAGCTTCATTCTCCATCATTCAGAATAGGGACAATCAGTGGTTTCATTTGAGCGAGATATACAATTGCCCACCTGAAGAGAGAACGAAATGACCAAATTGAGAATAAGATAGAAAATGTGGAAAATTGAAGACATTATTTCCTAAGTCCAAAAACCGTTCTCCTGGAGCATTCGCAGTCAAGATGCAATTTCGAAAAGTATGATCAGAACTCGATATAACCACAATGAAAGCGTTTTCCACTACATGCCTTTATCTAGGGGGAAAATAACACAAACAGTCTCTGAACTTTGACTCGATGTGCAATTTGGTCCCTGAACTTTTAATTTATTCAATGTAATTCCTGAAATTTAATCCAATGTTCAATGTGATCCCCGAATTTTCAATTTGTTCAATGTGATCGCTGAACTTTTAGTACATGTTCAATATAGTTCCTGAACTTTATAAAAATGTTCAATGTAGTCCTTCCATTAATTCAAATTCAGGGACTATATTGTACATTTTCATATAGTTCAGGGACTAAATTGAACATGTACCAAAAGTTCCGGGACCACATTGAACAAATTGAAAATTCAAGACCACATTGAACATTAGGCTAAAGTTCAGGGACTACATTAAACAAATTAAAAGTTCAAGGACCAAATTGCATATTAAGCCAAAATTCAAGGACTATTTGTGTCATTATCCCAATCTAGATTGATTTCTATATGATTAATTGTACAATTGACAGTGACAGAATCTACATACTGCAGAGTCAAAGGCGAATAGCATATATGATCATTTAACCAGAAAATTA
The DNA here is from genome assembly GCF_021117445.2 of Syzygium oleosum. Classification (NCBI taxonomy): domain Eukaryota; kingdom Viridiplantae; phylum Streptophyta; class Magnoliopsida; order Myrtales; family Myrtaceae; genus Syzygium; species Syzygium oleosum. The sequence continues at coordinate 4,869,248 of NW_026607497.1, forward strand.
TATTCTCTTATCTTCCTTTTAAGTAAAAAGACAGGGCTTCTCTCAATCACGATCTCTTATGCAATCGTAAGCATGCCAATAAGATTCCACTCTTATTCAATGGATTTGTAATCCATACTCTCATTGAAAACCTTATCGATCTGTTTTTTCTGGTAGTCGTCACCCTGACAAACTTAGAAGGACAACATTGTAACTTCAATTCATGTGACCAACAATTAATACATCTCAATACGTCCATTTTTATGAGACAGTCCGATTTAGAAAAGGATCTATTAAATGATGCAACAGTTATTGTCCCTTAAACGAATATGACATTACAGAATTCAAAATATCTTCCAAGAAATGAGATACTGAAATAGCTGACTAGCAAGAAAGCAGTCACACGGAACTAAATGCTCACAAAAACTTAAGGAGCTAAATTATGATAAGAGTACTCACATCATCCAACAACATACTGTTGCTGTAATGATCAATGTTAGATAGAACCTGCATCACAAGAACATGTTCATTCAGCACGACAAAAAATCTATACGGTACTTTAAGTTTATGCAAAAATGAACAAGAAACATATCACATGAAGGTGCACATTTTCTTTAGCGCATGCTAAGAGAAAAACAACCAATATATACTACAGGAACCACCACGGTTAGATCTTATTCATTTCTGCTAAGAGAGAGTTGCTGCAGAGTTCTGATATATGTCTTACAATGAGCAGCCACTCTATAAAAACATTTAACATCAACAACTCAAAAGTAAAATTGAACTCTTTTCCTTGGAATACAAAAGAGGTTATATAAATAGGCACCAAAAGGATAGCGCCCTATAAAATCAATCAAAAAAAGAAGATGATCTACTTGATCTAAAGAAGAAATAGTTCAAGGATAATATTATTATTGCATGGTACTGATAGTCTCAACTCGTTATATGATCAATATTACCCCCCGAAAAAAAAGATTCCAGATCCATCCGACATCCACAAAAAAGGGATGGAATTTCTTCCACTTATTATGATAACGGTGCACCTTGTTATTAAGCATTACAAGGCATAAACCAAGAAATATCCGAAAATAGATAAGCTGTCCCAACAAATGCAGCCAGTTCAAGCGATCAAACCGTCAAAGTATCAGCAGATGATAATTGAACATGCAAAATTAAAGAATGTACAAATGAATATACATATTTTATAAACAGTAGTCCTTAAAGAGAAACTCATGCACAATCCAGACATAAAAGTCGGACTTGACATTTTGAAGTTCAAATGAATGAAGTACGTTATGCATCATTCACATTCAGAGCCACTTAGACAGATTCATGGTTACTGGCTAGCAGGAAACAGACACAATCCCCGAACAATGGGGTTCAACTTTTAAGATATCATAGCTCTTTCATTTGCAACAAAACCAAGCACGACAAAATTTGATGAGATTTTTATCAAGTTTTTGAAAACCGATTCATTATTTGACCACGTTGACAGAATTCTTTTCTTGATTTCAGTTTTCCCCGTATGTATCCTACCTTCAGACCTGTTCGTGTTTACAAACGGACTACAATTTTTCATCATATAAACTAAGGCAACTGCTTATTATATATAGGCCACCGCAACCAGTCAACGACAGTTTTCTTCTTTACAGATGCAAATCATAAGGCCAAGCCTACTTCTACCATCAAGTCTCCCACTATGCTTTCATTTCTATTAACTTACCTTCCTCAGCCTTTTCCTCATAATGGACATAGCCATCGACATTCACAGAAGCGAGTTTGCGACAAACATCTGTTCTAATGAGCCGTTCAGAAATAATTAACCATGAACATTCCTAAAACAATATGACAGAAGCCCCAAAATGCACGAAAATCGCGAATCTACTTCGATAGCGACCAAGCATAAGCAAAAGCAAACTTGGCTAATGACCAGCACACTTCACAGGTGATATCATCCCACAGAGAGAAATCAACAGAAGCACTTAGAATGTCATAATTCCTTAAAACCCAAAAACAATCGATCTACTAGCAATTCGGTACGCATCGACTGTTCCATCTGGAAACCACACTACTATCGAACCAGTACAGGAAGAAGAAAAGGACAAAAAAAAACCGCCAGAGCAGAGAGAGCGTACAAGTTCGTCGAAGGCCCTCGGTTGCAGCAGATTCTGGTGCAGAGAGACGCGATGATCCCGATCACGATGAAGATTAGGGTCGTCACCAAGAACCCCATCGATCTCCGGTACCTACGGCCCGAGAAACGCACGGTCCGGCGATCGGAATCGGAATCTGAAGCCACAAATTAGGGTTTCCGATCACGCCAGGAGGCCAAATCACGGATCGACAGGCACGTTCCGGGTAGGGAAAAAGCCACGATCAACCGACTACAACAACAACAACGAAAGGGAAGCGAAATCGCACCTTGGGGATCTTCCGGTCGATCCCGCTCGCGAGGAGGATGGAAGAAGAGAGAGAATCGATCGCGCTTGAAGATCCCGCAGCAAAAATCTGAAATCGGTGGTGGTCGCCGTGGCTGCTTGTGAGTCGGGACTGGCGATGGGCGGACCTTGCCTCCGCTCGATTTAACCCGGACGAGTCGGGTCGACCCGAATTGGGCCCGATTCGGGTTCATAACCGAAGCCCACGAGCGGTGGCACGAGGAGGACTTTACTTGGGCTCACGTCGCGGGCTGTCGAAGTGTGAAGAGGCCGTAAAGAGAAGCGGAGTTGTGCCGCTTGTCTGTTCAATTCCCTACAGGCCCATGAATAGTCTAGTCGGGTCGGGTCGAAATGGATCGGCTCAAATTGACCAATTTTTATGTGATACAAATTTAGTGACCTATATCCAACTCATACCTCACTTGACACATATTAATAAAACGCTTCTATATTTGATCAAATTTAGGAAAATTCATATCCACACTAAGGTCAAAGCACGTAGTGAGAGAGCTCTCGATCGAGTGAGGGCGAGAGAGAGTCATAGAGGTTGGTCGAGTCTAAGTAAGCTACGAACTCATTTAACACCCATATAAACTTAGGGATAATTGTCCAAAAAGTCCTAAACCTATTGTACGATAGCCAATTCAGTCATAAAACTATATTTGTGTCAATTTACTCCTAAACCTTTTAAAAATTGGGAAAAAACCACCAAAAACCCCAAACTTTACTATCTGTGACACATTTACCCCGAACTTTTTTTTGTGACACCAAAAACCCCGAACTTTGCTTTTTGTGACACATTTACCCCAATGTATTTAGTCCATGGGCATTTTCGTCTTTTCTGCTTTTTCTTTTTTTTTTTTCTTTTTTTTTCCTTTCCGGCGAGGGGGGGCCTCGTCGGCGTCGGCCTCGCCGGATCCGGCGAGGGGGGCCCTCACCGGCGTCGAGCGAGGGTGGCCCTCGCCCGACTCAGGCGAGGTCGACCTTCGCCGGCGTCGGGCGAGGGTCGACCTCGCCGAGTCTGGGCGAGGGCCGCCCTCGCTCGCCCGGGCGAGGCGGACCTCGCCGACGCGGCGAGGGTCGCCCTCGCTCGGGCGAGCGAGGGCCGCCCTCGCCCGATCTTGCGAGGTCGACCCTCGCCGGCGTCGGCGAGGGTCGACCTCGCTCGAGTCCTGGCGAGGGCGGTCTCGCTCGCCCAGCGAGGGCGACCCTCGCCGGCGTCGGGCGAGGTCCGCCTCGCTCGGGCGAGCGAGGGCGGCCCTCGCCCGATCTGGCGAGGTCGACCCTCGCCGGCGTCGAGCGAGGGCGGCCCTCGCCGCAGATCCGCGCGGGAGGCCCTCGCCCAGGCTCAGGCGAGGTCGACCTCGCCTCGCCGGCGCGAGGTCGACCTCGCTCGAGCCGGGCGAGGCGGCCTCGCTCGCCCGGCGAGGGCGAACCTCGCTCGGCCGCCGGTGAGGGTCGCCCTCGCACGGGCGAGCGAGGGCCGCCCTCGCCCGACTCTCAGCGAGGTCGACCCTCGCCGGCGTCGGGCGAGGGTCGACCTCGCCCGAGCCTGGGCGAGGGCCGCCTCGCTCGCCCGGCGAGGCGAACCTCGCCCGACGCCGGCGAGGGCCGCCCTCGCCCGGATCCGCGTGGGCCCCTCTCGCCGGATCCGGCGAGGCCGACGCCGGCGAGGCCCCCCCTCGCCGGAAAGGAAAAAAAAAAGAAAAAAAAAGAAAAAGCAGAAAAGACGAAAATGCCCATGGACTAAATACATTGGGGGTAAATGTGTCACAAAAAGCAAAGTTCGGGGTTTTTGGTGTCACAAAAAAAAGTTCGGGGTAAATGTGTCACAGATGGCAAAGTTTGGGGTTTTTGGTGGTTTTTTCCCTTAAAAATTTGCTAATTTAATCCTAAACCTATTATTTAGATATTTGGCCGAAAGGACTTCATTGGCAAATCGTCTAATGATTTCGGACTAAATTGGCAAATCATCAAAATGTTTAGAACTAAATTGGCATAATTGAAATGTTTATGACTGAATTGGCTTTCATATAACAAGTTTAGGGCTTTTCGGATAATTTTCCCCTTAATCTTAAAATTGTCCAAGTTTTCGTTTCATTTGGTCATTGATACAACATAACCAAAAGAGATGAATGTGTAATGTTGCTCTGAACTTTGTCAGATAATAAAAGATGGAGAATGGAGAATGATGAAGGCATAAACTATCAAGGTACCACATCCTATGTATGTCAACTTGGGAAACATGTGTGTGCGCGCTCGCGCGTTTGTGGGTTCCCGTCAATTGGAAAAGATGCTTGCTTTTTTACTTTTACTTCTTCTTGTAACGTTTGAAATCTGAATTCTTTGTAATATCAAATACCTAAAACATTTCAAACATACAAATGTCGGGGAATACTATGAACTAGGAGTTCTTTACTTGGGCTTGCGTGAGCCTTCGAATTGTAAATGGCCGAAAGAGAAAACAATTGAGGTCACTTGTTTATTCAATTGTCTACGGGCCTATGAATATTGAAAAAATTGTCAAATTAATTCTAAACTTATTTTGTCAATCTATTCATAAAGTTTTACGTGAGATTGCATTGTAATTTTTCCAGTCGATTACCGCAAAAAATCGTTGATATAGATCATGCCAAGACCCGAAAACACATATCAACATGCATTTTCGAGACAACAGAAATCACGACCAACAACCATAACACCGAAACAAAAACTAAATTGCGCATTAGGGATTTTCTAGTTGCTCCCGCTCATGAGCGAGAGGATGGAGAGACAATCGATCGGATTCGAAGCTCCCGTAGCAAGCTAAAAATCGGTGGTCGTGACTTGTGAGCCGTGGCCGGTGATGGTGGATTTGCCTCGCTCGATTTTGTGGACGAGTCGGTTCAGACTAGTCTAGGCCAGAGTCGGGTTCATAACCGAAGCCCACGAGAGGTGAACAAGAAGCGCTTCACTTGGGCTCACGTCGCGAGCCTTCGAACTGTTAATGGCCGAAAGAGAAAAGGCATATTTTATTATAGCCTTTTCATGAATAAGTAGAGGTATGGCCTATGCAATGGACCGACTAATTAAATTAAGGTGAATGATTTTAGTGATCAGAATAAAATGAGTAAATTTACCAAAAAAACCTTCATTAATGGATCGAAATAATTGTTTGCAATATCTCGTCCTTTTCCCTATTCTCCTAATTTGTTCCTGCTCTTTTTTAAAGGGAAAAGGCCACAAAAAATCCACATTATGTCCACTGTGATACATTTACCTTGAACTTTTTTTATAACATAAAAAATCACAAACTATGCCCACTCTGACACATTTACTCTAAATTTTTTCTTGTGACATAAAAAATCCCAAACTTGTATCTATGCTATGTGACACATTTACCCTCAATTAAGGTTTCGTTAGATAACGTCGTTTTTTTTTACTTAAGCCACATGGACGTCATGTTAACACTGTTTGATTTCTGGCATTCGTGTAAGTAGATTTTTAATGGTTCTCATTGACAGAATTTTGACGGGGGATAAATGTAATATATAAGTACAAATTTGGGATTTTTGGTGTCACAGAAAATAGTTGAGAGTAAATGTGTCACAATGTACATAATTTAGGATTTTTTTTATGGCTTTTGTCCTTTTTTAAATTGGATTCTTAGATCTTGCAATAATGCGATTCATCCCATTTGTCCACGTGGTTTTTCTCGAGCTTTTATTTTATTGTTTTGGGGATATTGCAGAAACTTTACTTCGCAATTTTATATTATTAGTATGACCCTACGAAAAAGAGTATCCAATTATTGCCGCAATTATCAGCTTTATAGCCCAATTACTTCACGATTGCCATGACATTATTCTGGAACTTTAGACTTGATAGATCAACAAAAATATGATCTCATGCATGCTTTGTGAACAACATGTCTAAAGGCGGTATGTATATCTAAAAACAAAACCAGTGCTGTAAAGGTTCTTATTCCTCATCGATCATATAAGTGAATAATCGTGACTACCAAGAAAGTTTAGAGAGGAAATTGGCTTTCCCTATAATGTATGTTATGGTGAATTACAAAGGATGAATACTACCCACATATTAGAGTTTAACTAATAGAAGAACTCATATATATAGGTTTTCTAAATATCCCTTCCATGCATTGAATTCGGGAGAGTTCAATGCATCCAGAGTTTCGGATCAACTGGGACTCTTCTGCACTCTTCAGATCCCCCCATGAGCTCTCCCATGCGTGCGTTATGTTCACGAAGTGGACAGCGTTGTCACGTGCTCGAGAACCCTTGCTTGCATGGCTGGTTGGGCGACGTCCGTTTAGGAGACAGACAAGTGGACGAGGACATGGAAGTGACGCGAGACAGGACGTAACCCATGCCAACAAAAACGACACAACTGATAAGAGAGACACGAAGACACGATCCTGCAGGTTACAATTGCCCCTGTCAGGACGAGATGGCGTGGAAAGTCAGTCGTCTGGGGGCACCGACGCAGAAAATATTGGGTAGAACTCTTGCGGTGAATGTGACGTGAGGAGGGACATGTGCGACTTTGGCGTTCTTTTATGTTAGAGGGTTGCTTTGGTATTGCCATTAATGAAGGGCACAGCACGCACAAAGATACAACCCGAAGAGGGACCTCAATAATTCGACCAATTATTGTTTGGAAGGATAGTTGCTTTCCCGTGAATTGCACACCGAAAGACCGCCAAAATGCTTGAGCTCCGTGGCAGTGTTTGTGTGAATCGAACTCCTTTCTTGCTAATAATTCCATCGCCGAGTACGCATCTAGGCCGAAGGAGAGATCCAATGTCATTGCAAACAGAGCGGACTTCTTGATTGAAATTTAGCCGCGAGCAACATCGACTTGACCCGGTGTGTGCATGTTTCTTGCGCACACTGCGACCTATATTGCTCTTGATCGGACAGTCAAACGAATACCGTTGTGGCTGAACGATCATCATTCTCAAGTACAGTACAGGCTTGGACGTTGATGGTCTAAACATTAGGTGCCAAATTTGTAGCTCAAGCTCAAAGCCTTGCCTTCATCATCTCGATTACTTGTATATTTATTTATTCTCCTCAAGTATTTGTTTATAAATATTTCCAATTTCATAATCCCTATAGGTAGATATTAGAGAGTTCTATGACTTTATAATCAGATTATCATTCAACTAAGGCAAAAGAGAGATTCTGCAGAGCTGCATCACTTGATGGTCAACTGCAAATCACGAACCGATTTGCCACATCCTTCGGTTTTCCGTTCCGACTATCATCTAATGACTGTATAGATGTTGTCAACCAAAAGGGAAAAATAATTTGGGGATTTTGGACTATCTCGTTACCATCGACTTTATCAGTCAATAACTAGTAATTTAACATTATCTTATCATAGCATTTATTCTGTTAGATTAAAGAAGTTCACAGAACGTAGTACCCAAATAAGTTAGTCGAATGGCCACGTGATATGAAAATTTATAGAGATCAATCTCGAAGGACTCTGGCCGAAGACATAAACAAATAAAGGAAAAATAGAACATTTGTTTTTTTACAACCCACTCTCTTAAATCAATCAATGGTGCATGAGGCTGTACATGTAACATTTTCTTAATACTAATGATATATATGGTAATTTGTGATCGCGGGTCCCACCTCTCTATACATTTTTTTGGGGTGTAAAATGTCAGTATTATAGAGCAAATGAAGTACAGCAGCTTAGGGATATGTCCTAGCATTACAAATGGTGCTAATAGCTTGAGAAGATGGAGGTGGGAAGTTTCCACATAGTAGCCAATACAACATTTGTCTGAGAAGGTCTAATGTTTTGATAGAGTGAAGCTATACCTCTTACATTTTTATGCACGTTGGCCAAAATAATATAGATACTAGTTGACTTGTTTTGAAACCATTTTCGATTGCGCTTCATCCATATGCCATAAATGGTTGCTAGAAAAGATACCTTAAGGAGTCTAGCTGCCAAATCCTTGCCTTTTGTTGCCCTAATCATTCATTGAAGTTCTTCATCCCATCCTCCCAAATGATGCTTAATCCCTTGTTGTGCAAGGATACTGTGTCATAAGCTGCCTATCCACTCATACTGGAAGAATAAATGTGTTGTGTCTTCTATACCAGCCTTATAGAAGTTACACTGGATATCAATTGAGGTCATTCATTAGACGACGATTTCTGCCGTCGGTAGTCTGTTTTTGCAAATGATCTAGCCAATAAAATTGTATTTGCTAATACCGCTGGTCCAGATTAGGTCATACCACTCCACAACCGGTCCTGCATGTCTGAGTTCATCATAAATTTCTCGACAACAGTACCTTGAGTTATGAATAACCGAGATTAAAACATGTCGTAATTTAAGGAGACATCGCCAACTTCAAGCCATACTGGCCGTAATGTTGATATGCATAATTGGAGTGCCTCTGCATTTGGTGCTGTGAACCCATATACTCCAAAGGGAAGAGGATGGACGGTTGATGAGGTCCCACAGCATGCGGCCTAATAATACTTTGTTCCATAATTTCAGATCGAGCAATCTTAATCCTCCTTCCCTTTTAGGTGGGCAAACTACATGCCATAAATTGACTCTTAAGTCATGAACACTTGGACACTCGTCGATCCACCATCAACGTCCAAAAACCATCTGGTCCCACCACAATTCACCCTCTTGCTTCTTCTCCTCCTGTAAATATGGAAGCGAGGTCACTACACAATCATCACTTGCAAATTCACTTACCTCGAATCGAAATGGCGTCCTCGAGGACTATTGTGCTCTTTGGCCTACTCTTCGCCATTGTTCTCCTCGTCTCCTCTGACGTCTCGGCACGTGAGCTCGCCCAGGACACTCAGTCTCGTGAGTGGCTCCTGATTAAGCTATGTAATTACATTATTTGAACTTTATTTCGTTCGAATTAAATTGTGTAAAGTTTAGATTTCTGCTAACTAATCTAGGTCGATTTAAAAACTACATTTCTTAGGATTGGAAACAACTTCCTAAGTAGTCAAATATGCACAAAACTTCCAAATTCCAATATGCATGTGCAGAACAACGCGTGAAGGACCATTTTTTTTTTAGGAGCTACGCAAGAAATACCTATCCTTTTTTTCTTATTTCGTCCAATGAAAACAGATGTATTAGCATGTTAATGGTTTTCCAATTCATTGTAGAGAAGAGCGGGGAGGAGGCTAACTACGGTCACGGATATGGACCTGGCTACGGCCACGGAGGTGGTGGCAGCTATGGCCGCGGTGGTGGTGGCCAAGGCGGCCATGGTGGCGGTGGCGGCTACGGCCCCGGTGGTGGTGGTGGTGGTGGTGGTGGCCAAGGCGGCCGTGGTGGTGGTGGCAGCTACGGCCGTGGTGGTGGTGGCGGTCAAGGCGGCCGCGGTGGTGGTGGCCAAGGTGGTCATGGAAAGCCCGGTCACGGTGGTCACCCTCCAGAAGAAACTGAAGATGTCAAGAATTAGATGATGCATGGATTCTCGTTGATCGTCCCCCTATGTTGCGCTACTTTATGTTTGGAATGTAATGTATCCTGCAACTCCTAAAAGCTTAAAGCTCTTGTGTATCGTTGAATAAATGGTGAATCCACCTTTATGAACAGCTCTAGAGATCTAGCCTCCAATCAATATATGAAGTTCTCGTCATAGCTAGTTTTCTTAAAGTTAATCGCATAGCGGAAGTCATATCCTGACTAGAATAATTGGCACACAACACGCTCTAAATGTTTTGACCAAGAAAAATAAAGTCTCTAAATATATATTATTACTTAATCAAAAACTGTATTACCTCCTTAAGCATGACGAATAGATATATCAAAAGCCCAAGAAATTTCTGAACGAACCAGAAGCAGAAAGAAAAGAAAGAAACCCGAAAATTTCAAGTGAAAAAAAAAGAACAATCGTAAACAGTGAAGAAAATGGACTTGAAAATAGAAAACTGGTCCGAAACTCAGGAAAAAAATGGATTTTGAAGACGAAAAAACAAGCTCAAATGGGTTCTCTCGCTTATGGCACTGTGGACGAGTTGCGTGGATTGATCTTAACACGCTCGTAACTCTTTTTGAGTCAAAAGTTATGGCTCTTCTAACAATATTGATGTTTTGATATTACATTTACATATAATGTAAAATTAACGTCTAGTATCGTTGTTTTGAATAGTTGGTAAATTTACTATAACTTTCCATGTCAATTGTTATCTATGTGACTTGTGAAATAAATGGATTCCGCTGTTTGCATACTAAAAATAAATCCATAATTAAGATAATAGTAACACCTAGTGGAAGTTATAAAATTTGGCTATATTCAAACTGGAGGTGCACTTAGACAAGATACGAGTCTTTGTACATTCAAAATCAACTGGTATGTGATATAACCATATGACCATTTCGCTTTTCTTAGGAAAAAAAATGGGGATAGTAATATTTAAAGTCCTTCAAAGCATCGTAATGTCTAAAATTAGCTTTGAACGAAGATCAGAAAGCAACCATATTTTTCGATCTTGGTTCTTGATATGTTACATCAGAAGTTAAAACACGTATAGCTCACTCTGTGAACTCGAGTGCAAAAATCTACAAAAAAAGATTATTGGGATTCTTGATATAATAAGCTTTGGCGTACCGTTCTCTCTCGATCTTAGACTGTTCGAAGTTTTCTTTTCATATGGTCGTTGATATAGCATACCCAAAGAAGTTGAATTTGTAATGTTGCCTCCGAACTTTGCTAGGTCACGTAATTCGAAGAAAAATGAGGCATAAACTATCGAGGTCTACGTACTATACATGTCAACTTTTAAATATGTGTCTGCTCGCATGTGTTTGGGGTACCGTCAATTGAAAAAGATGTTTTTTTCTTCTACTTCTACTTTTTTTTGTAACCTCTGAAATCAGACTTTTGTGCACTACCAAATACCCAAAACATTACAGACATACAAATATTGAGAATATTATGTTAATGTGGAACTTTTCATTGAGACTTAATCATTTTTTAATTTCAGAATTTTGGGAAAAGGAGAAAGTAACTTAACTCTTTCTAATCCACAACTGGTGAGACACCAACTATACCTTTTTAAGCACATATATCAATCGAAACAGAGGGACGGTGATGAAACCACGGGAGAGCACTGTCATTATGCATGAACAAGATGTAAAGACATAGATTCACTTTCACATCCTTATAACTAGACTTGTCAAATGGGTGGATCATATAAAAAATATCCTACTCAAATTGACCTACTTAATCCGTTTTGATCCATTTTCACGCAATACAAATCTCGTGACTCATAACGATGCATACCCGACTCATATTACTAAAAACACTTTTATATTTAACCCAATTTAGGAAAAAACATACTCAAATTAAGGTGAAAGCACGGAGTGAGTGAGTGCAAGAAAGTGTGAAAAGAGAGTTATAGAGGTAAGTTGGGTTTAAGTAAGTTGTGAACTCATTGAACACCCATATACCCATAGGGTTGAGTTTACCTATTTATAACACATTTACTAAATATAACTAACACATTTAACAACCAAACCCATCAAATATGAGTTAATAAATAGATGTATGACCCATTTTTGATAGATCTACTTATAAAGTGATCGACAAAATCAATCACTCATTTTTGAAAACGAATGGGAATTCATATTCTTTTTTCTCGTAGATTCAGTATAGGTCCAGCTCTCTCGAGAATATCTATTCAATTATTCAAACTTTGATGTCGGTAATTTCATGTCCTGTGAGTGAGAGAATCGTGCAATGCATGCAAAAATAAGACGAACACCTGCAACCAGTTCTTGCGGCCTGGGGAGAGTAAGGATCGAACATGTGGGGTGCAACAAAGCCCATCCCGATCCCACTAGGACAACGGGCGACGTAAGGAAGGACGTAGGCATTTAATGTTGGATACAGTACGCACAAAAATACACCGACGAACGGTCCCTGAATATATTATTTCAATAAACTAGTAGTACATAATTCATCAAGGCGATGAGAGAGAGGGAGAGTCGTGTTGCTTTCGCCTTGTAAATGAAAAGTGGTAACCCTTTATACCTACGATTTCTGGTGATGCTGATTCAAGTTCAATGTCTAGGATGTTGCATGTTTAGTCCGTTTATTTTGCGGCAAATGAATGATTCAAAATCGATCGCTTGTATGATTTAAAATAATTAATGAATGGAAAATATTTTCACTATAAAAAATAATTTATATCTAAACATTTTCTTGGACGATGAAAATATTTATCGTTCATTCATTATTGCAGACGATACAAGCCATCGATTTTAGGAAAATTGTTCGAAATCATTTATTTTTGTGAGATAAACGGAGTCTTGATTTGTAACTCTATTTAATTTTTTTGTTCATATTCTTTTCGACCCTTTTACAAGCTATCTCCATCTTCTTTTAGCAGGAAAAGAGGCTTTGGCAATTAGTCAACCGTGAGTAGTTGGGGTGCTATAGAGAGAACACACAAGATATAAATGACTCGATGTGCCACATCTTTGAATTTTTCCCCAGATTATGACTAGTGCTTCGTAGCGAGGTCGAGACGTTACTGATCTCGAAGACTTTGGGTGGCAAATCGTCAACTTTCACGAGCCACGGCACTCAAAGGCTAGATCACAAGCTGGTCCCGACCACTCGATCCAATCTCTGACTCTTGGACGTGAATCCTTTTGGATGCATCTCCTCCCGATTTAAGCAATCACAACCGTACAAAGTCAGGTGGGTCCCGCCACAGCTCATATCTTCTTGCCTGTATGTTGGGAAAATAATAACAATTCGAACAATATCGAATTAGCACATCGAAATAAAATAATCTCTCCTCTTATATAAATCTAATAGGAAAAAACTGAATCGAGGAATATAAATATCAAGCACGCAAACATAAGGCGATTTTTTTACATGGAAAACCTCTTCGGTGTGAGGAGATAAAAAAATCACGGGACTAGAGTCCATAAAAAAATCTTCACTATCAGCAAAACTGGGTGAACAAAGTTCTTCTCCAGTAAATACTAGAGCTATATAGCAGCAAAGACATCAAGAACATCATTCTTGGCAATAGACATGGACTTCACAAGAGATAAAATGATAAATCTCACAAAAAATGCACTTTTGGTGCAACCCACGAAAACCTGATGTAGGGAGCTTCAATTGAAAATCAAACCGATTAGATTCGAGAAGAATGCAATACAAACACACTGACAATATTTCAGCTCAATTGGACCACGAATCAACCTCCAACATCAACATTAGATATATCTTCAAACCCAGATTTTCTGTTTTCTCTTTCTCTCTTGTTACTGTGTCTCTCAAAAACGTTCTTTTTGCGGCCACGATATAATAATTATGGGAAATTCTATTTCTCCATATTAATAGACATATGGGCTCAAGCCTTGTGCTTACAATTCATTGGGTTTCCTCTACATGGGAGTGAACCTAGCCAACAAATCTCCCCTCACGAAGATATGGAGGGATTCACCATCCCTGCTATAAATCTGCAATGTTGAAGCTTCTCCCTTAATAGAGTCTTTGTCATCATATCGGAACCATTATGGTCCGTATGGATTTTCTCAAGTTCCAACAACTTCTCATCTAGAACATCCCTTATCCAATGATATCTAACATCAATGTGTTTCAATCTAGAATGAAAAGATGAATTCTTACCAAGATGAATCGCACTTTGGTTATCACAAAATAACTCATACCTCTTTTGCTTTAACCCAAGTTCTTCCAAGAACTTCTTTAGTCATAGCAACTCTTTACTAGCTTTGGTCGCCGCAGTAAATTCATCTTCTGTTGTAGCAAGCGTAACACACTTCTGCAACCTTGACTTCCATGATGCAGCCCCACCTGCAAAGAAAATCAAATAACCAGAAGTAGATTTACGAGTATCAATATCTCCAGCCAAGTCAGAATATGTGTATCCAACTAACTCAAGTTTCCCAGTCCCAAAACTGAGTTTCAAACTGGAAGTTCCCTGAAGATACCTCATGATCCACTTCACTGCATTCCAATGCTCTCTACCTGGATTTGATAAATAACGACTAACAACGCCAATTGCATGCGCCAAGTCTGTCCGTGTACATACCATCGTATACATTAAGCTTCCCACAGCCGAGGCATATGAAACACTTTCCATGTCTTTCTTCTTTTTATCAGTCATGGGACTTTGCTTTGTATTCAACTTAAAGTGGGCAGCAAGAGGAGTGCTAACCACTTTAGCCTTGTTCATGTGAAATTTCTGAAGAATCTTCTCAATGTACTTCTCTTGCAACAAGAACAACTTCTTAGCATTTCTGTCTCGAGTAATTCTAATGCCAAGAATCTGCTTCGCCGGGGCCAAGTCTTTCATGGCAAAAGACTTGCTCAATTGTTTCTTCAACAACTCAATTCGTGAAGCATTCTTGTCGACAATTAATATATCATCAACATAAAGCAAGAGAATAATAAAGTCATCATCAGAAAATTTTTGGACAAACACACAGTTATTCGAGAAAGTCTTCTTATAGCTTTGCTCTGTCATAAATGCGGTAAACTTTTTGTACCACTGTCTCGGTGCTTGCTTTAGGCTATAGAGACTCTTCTTCAGTTTGTACACATAATCCTCTTTTCCTTTCACTTTGAAACCTTCTGGTTGTTCCATGTATATCTCTTCCACCAAGTCACCATGTAGGAAGGCCGTTTGGACATTCATCTGCTCAACTTCCAAGTCTAGGCTAGCTGCCAAGCCTAGAATCACATGAATAGAAGATATTTTTACCACCGGAGAAAATATATCATCAAGGTCAATACCCTTTCTTTGACCAAATCCCTTAACAACCAATCTAGCTTTGTATCGTGGTTGTAAAGTATGTTCATCTTGTTTCAACCTGTATACCCACTTGTTCTTCAAAGCTCTTTTACCTTTAGGTAACTTTACCAGCTCAAAAGTATGATGATCATAAAGTGACTGCATTTCATCTTGTATTGCATCGAACCATTTGCTTTTGCACTCGTCTTCTATTGCTTCTGCATAGCACTCTAGTTCACCTGCATCAGTCAATAATACATACTCATCTGCAGAATATCTGGTGAAAGGTCGTCGGTCTCTGACGGATCTCCGAATTGGAATATCTGGTGGAGCATTTAATGGAGTCTCTGATTCTAGAACGGTATCATCTGGCTCAACATGTTCAGGAATATGTGCATTGTCTGGAACATTCACTTCCTGCTGCTCCTCATCAACATATGCAGGAATATGTGTATGAGGAACTGGATTTAAGTCAATCAAGTCATCACTAACCTGTGGCACTGAAATAATCTTTGATTTCTCAATATCCTGTATTGTTTGATCTTCCATAAACACAACATCTCTGCTTCTTATAATTTTCTTCTCAACTAGATCATACAACTTGTAGCCAAACAAATCATGTCCATAGCCAATGAATATGCATTGTCGTGTTTTCACATCAAGTTTAGACCTCTTATCTTTAGGAATATGCACAAATGCCTGGCACCCAAAAACACGCAAATAATCATAAGAAATATCTTTGCCTGTCCAAACTCTATTGGATACATCAAACTCTAAAAGAACACATGGAGTAAGATTTGATACATGTGCAACTGTACTCAAAGCCTCACCCTAAAAGGATCTCAGTAGCTTTGTTTGTGAAAGTAAACATTTTACCCTTTCAACCAGTGTCCTGTTCATCCTCTCAGCTAAGCCATTTAACTGAGGTGTCTTGGGAGGTGTCTTTTGATGTCAGATACCCTGTTGCTAGCAATATTCATCAAAAGGTTCAGTATACTCTCCCCCGTTATCAGTTCTGATGCATTTCAACTTCTTTGCAGTCTGTTTCTCAACTGAAGCCTAAAACTGCTTAAAAGAATCTAATACTTGATCTTTAGTTTTCAAGGTATAAACCTAAATTTTCCTTGAATAGTCATCTATGAAAGTAACAAAATAAAGAGTCATTAAGTGATTTGGTCTTCATAGGACCGCAAACATCATAATGCACTAAATAAAAAATACCTGACTTTCTTTAAGGAGGGGTGCTTTTGAATGCAACTCTATTTTGCTTTCCTGCTAAATAGTGAGCATAACACTTCAGTGATGAACTTTTCATTCATGAAAGGAGCTTCTTCTTGGTCAATATTGACAAACCAATCTCACTAATGTGATTGAGCCTCTTGTGCCATAACTCAATTGTTTATCCGTTGTTTACTGCATTAATTTTGTCTGTGAACAACTTTGCCTGCATAATGTATGACGAAGAACATTTTTTACCTCTAGCCACAACCATAGAACCTTTAGTGAGCTTCCATCGACCATCACTGAAAGTGTTGCAATACCCCTCATCATCCAACTTACATGTGGAAGTCAAATTCAAACGAATATCAAGTATATGCTTAACATTATTCAATATTAACCTCGTGCCATTGCTAGTCTCTAGGCACACATCACCAATGCCTACAACTTTAGCAAGTCCATTGTTTTCTATCTTTACAGATCCAAAGTCACCTGACTTGTAAGATGTAAAGAAATCCCTACGAAATGTAGCATGAATAGATGCACCACTATCAATTACCCAACTGGTCTCATGACATACAAAATTCACTGCATCACCATCAAAGACAATGAGAAGGTCTTTCACAACTACAGTAACACGATTATCATCGCTGTCATTATCACTTTTCTTCTCTTTACTTTTCTCTTTCTGTTTCTCTTTTTTCATCTGACGACAAAACCTCTGAATATGTCCCTTTTGATGGCAATAATGGCACTCAACACTCGCAAATTTATTGTATTTGCCTTTGCTTTTATCTCTACTCTTATCTTTATTTCTAGACCTCGAGTTTCACTTCTTCCCCTTTTCTCAACAACCAAGGCATCAGAATGTAAAGAGGAGAATTCCCGTGTCTTTCTTTTCATCTCTTCATTTAAAACACTACTCTTGGCCAAATCCATGGTAATTGTACCATCTAGGGTTGAATTAGACAAAGACGTTTGAAACGTCTCCCACGAGTCCGCCAAAGTACCAAGCAACCATAATACTTGTATCTCATCATCAAACTTGATACCCATCGCAGCCAACTGATTTATAATTCCTTGAAAAAAATTTAAATGATTAGTCAAACAAGTACCATCTTGATATCTCAGAGCCATCATTTGTTTTATCAGAAATAACCTATTATTCCCAGTCTTTCGAGCATATAATTGAGCTTATTCCACAAATTGCGTGCATGCGTTTCCTCAATGATATGATTTAAAACATTATCATCCACCCACTGCCAAATGTAACCACACGCTTGACGATGAAATATAGCCCATTCAACATCAGTTTTATTCTTGGGTTTCTCAACAACAAACACGGGTAAATAATAATCCTTCACGTACAAAAGGTCTTCCATCTTTCCTTTCTACACGTGATAATTCGAACCATTCAATGTAACCATTCTACTTGTATTCATTTCCATCATTTAACACAAGGCAGAAAAATCTAGCAATAACCAAAGCTCTGATACCGGTTTGTTGGGAAAACAATAACAATCCAAACAATGTCGGATTAGCATAGCGAAATAAAATAATCTCCCATCTTGTGTAAACCTAATAGGAAACGACTGAATCGAGGAATATAAATGGCAAGCACGCAAACACAAGGCGATTTTTTTACGTGGAAAACCTCCTCAGTGTGAGGAGATAAAAAACCACGGGACCAGAGTCTATCCAAAAATCTTCACTATCAGCAAAACTGGATGAACAAATTTCTTCTCTAGTAAATACTAGAGGTACAAAGCAGCAAAGACATCAAGAACATCATTATTGGCAATGGACATGAACTTCACAAGAGATAAAAGGATAAATCTCACCAAAAACGCACTTTTGGTGCAACCCACAAAAACCTGATGTAGGAGCTTCAACTAATAATCAAACCGATCAGATTTAAGAAGAATGCAGCACGACCATACTGACAAAATTTCAGCTCAATCGGACCACGAATCAACCTCCGACTTCAGCATCAGATATATCCTCAAACCTAGATTTTCTTCTCTCTTTCTCTCCTGTTACTGTGTTTCTCAAAAACGTTCTTTTTGCGGCCACGATATAATAATAGTGAGAAACTCTATTGCTCCATATAAATAGATATATGGGCTCAAGCCTTGGGCTTGCAATTCATTGGGCTTCCTCCACATGAGAGTGAACCCAGTCAACAAATAAACTGACCATCACCCCTATCACAACCGATGTAGGACAACCTCAACACTGTACTCCCGACTCTCCACCATATAAATAGGGCATCATGGTTGCACTGCAACCACGATGCTCGCTTGCATAGTTTTCCTTGAGATTTCTTTGGCGATCCACTAGCCTTCGACGATGAAAATGGCTTCCTCTAGGGTTTTTCTTCTGTGCGGCCTCCTCTTGGCCGTTCTTGTTCTCGTGGCCGCACAGGTCTCAACTCGTGAGTTGGCTGAGGAGAGGAGACTCGGTCACGTGAGTGCTACTGCTCTCACCATTTAAGTCTTCCTTAATTTACTTCTCTAGTTCTCTTTAGCTTGATAGAAAACATGGAATCGCATTCTCATGTTTGATGTGTATATTTGTTTCCATGTGATTGTCCGTTGTGTGTGCACTCGTGTTTGTTAAAGACTATCAAACAAATAATCACGGAAAGCTATGTCTGAAAATGTTTCTAATGAGGCAATGGACGACGTGAATTGCAAGACTTAATTATAAGCGGTCCGTCAACCTCTCGCGAGCTTCAGTTGTTCATGGCATATTAAATGGTTATGAATTTTGACGAGATAATGTTTTACAATATCAAGATGTGGTGTTCATCACAGAGAGGTCAATGAAATGTTAGCATTATTAGATAGTTTCATCTTAACTTAGTACTTTATGTATTCATACACAGTAAACTAGATCACATGTAATCTGTTAGTGTACACAAATATAATCATACACGCTGGGTTTATATTTCAGAGGAGAGCGTGAAGGAGGCTAACTACGGCCACGGATATGGACCTGGCTATGGCAAGGGTCATGGCAGCTACAGCCATGGCGGAAAGGGGTATGGAGGCGGCTATGAAAAGGGTCATGGCGGCCACGGCTACGGTGGTCACGGCCACGGTGGTCATGGCTATGGCGGTCATCACGGTGGTCACCCTCCGGAAGAAACTGAAGATGTCAAGAATTAGATAATGGACTCAGTGGGTCCATCATCCTGTGGGGAATGTATGAGTATGCCATGTAACTCGTGGAAGCTTAAAAGCTTTTGTAATAATGGTCGAATAAAACGGTTTCTTCACTGTTGTGAGCAGCTTTCTTGCATTTCAGATGGTTCTTTTGGTGATTTCAAGCACGAGTCGTCTCAGATGTCTACTGATGTTTGCACGAGTTGTCTCGTTTGTTTTATTTAAGTTATATAAAAAAAAGCAAAAATTTTAAAAAAACACAAAAAAAGAAAAAAATTAAACAGGCGAGAGCTTAGCCCTCGTTGCCACCACCCCCACCATCGCTAGGAAGGGCCGACAACCCTCACTCAGATCTGGCGAGGGTCGACGGCCCTCGCCCAAGTTTGGATGCGGGCCGCTAGTGGCAGCCCTCGGCCAAACCTGGGCGAGGGCCGGTGAGGGTTGTCAACCCTTAGTCGGGGACCGGCGACTCCCGCCAACCCTTCCCCCGCCATCGCCGGTCCTTCCTGGCAATGGTGGGTTGGCAGCGGCAGTAGCGGGGACTGCAAGCCCTTGCATGCTTCTTCCTCTCTCTTTTTTTTTCCTTATTTTAAATAAAATTTATATTAAAAAATTCATATTTCAACCAAAATGACGTCGTTTTAGCCACGTAGGAGAGAGAAAATAAAAAAGTTATATAAGCATTTTTCATTAGCCAAATTGGACGGAGTTAACGGAAGGACTTGATTATACTAATTTGATAAGTTTTAGGACTTAATTACTTTTTTCGAAAGTTTCAGGATTCAATTGCACTTCATGACAAGTTTTAGGACTTTCAGTGCACTTATCACTTTTTTTTTTCAAGGCGATCTTTGCTTTGAAAGTATAGAAAAAAAAGGCATATTCTATTCTAGTCTTTTCATGAATAAGTGGAGTTATAGAATATATAATGGACCGACTAATTAAATTATGGTCTGATTTTAGTAGTCATAATAAAATTGAGTAAATTTACCAAAAAACCCTTTATTGATGGATCGGAATAATTGTTTGGAATATCCCGTCCTTTTTCCTATGCTCCTAATCCGTTCCTGCTCTTTTTTTCAATTGGGTTCTCAGATCTTGCAACAACGCAGCTCATCCCTTTGTAGACGTGGTTTTTCTCAAGCTTTTATATATTTTTTGGGATATTGCAGAAACTTTACTTCTCAAATTTATATTATCAGTATGATCCCTACGAAAAAGAGTATCCAAAAATTACCGCAATTATCAGCTTTATAGTCCAATTACTTTACGATTGCCATGACATTATTCCGTAACTTTAGACTTGACATATTGACAAGAATACAATCTCAACCATGCTTTGTGAACAACGTGTCTAAAGGCGATATGTGGTACCGTTAAACTTCTTATTCCACACTGACCATATAAGCGAATAACGGGAAAATTACCAAAAAAGTCTTAAACCTATTGCAATTGCCAATTGAGTCCTAAACCTTTTTCTTTGCCAATTGAGTCCTAAATCTTTTGCATTTATGGCAATTTAGTTCATCATGCCAAGTTTGGCTGGAAATCACTGACATGGACATCAGTTGTCCTACATGGCGTGATAGGCGCTGACGTGAATAATTTTTAATAATATTTTAATATTTTTTTCGAATTTTTTATTTTTTATTTATTATTTCTCTTTTTTTTCTTTTCTTTCTCTTTCTTTCTATTTTCTTTACTTCTTCCTCTTGCCAGCCACCGGCAAGGCTTGCCCTTGCCATTGCTGGGTTTAGGAATCAATTAGCAAAAAAAAAAGATTTATGACTGAATTGGCATAATTGCAATAGGTTTAAAACTGTTTTTGGTAATTCGCCTGTGAATAACTATGACATACCAAAAAAGTTTCGTCGGTGGAGACTATAATGTCCATCAATGGTGAATTACAAAGTATGGATACCACCCACATATTAAAATTTAACCGATTATTATAAAAGATCAGAAAGGAACACACACACACACACATATATATAATTTTTCTAATTATCCCCATCATATCCCTTATTTAACCAAGTAGCACGTGAAAAGTATTCCATGCATTGAATTCGGGAGAGTTCAATGCAATGCATCCAGATTTTCGGATCAAGTGGGACTCTTCGTGCACTCATCAGAGCCCGCAAGACCTCTCCCGTGCATTTAGTTCACGAAGTGGACCGCGTTCTCACACGCTCGACAACCTTGTTTGCAGCATGGCTGGTTGGCCGACGTCCGTTTAAGAGACAGACAAGTGGCTGAGGACATGGAAGTGACGCGAGACAGGACGTAGCCATGCAAAGAAAACGACACAACGGATAAGAGAGACACGAAGACAGGAACTTGCAGGGTACAAGTCGTTGGAGACGCCTGTATCTGGAGCAGATGGCGTCGAAAGTCAATCGTGTGGGGGCACGCATTATCCTCTCTTTGAGGACTCTTGCGGTGAACGTGACGTGAGGAGGGACGTGCGCGACTTTGGCATTCTTTTATGTGTGAGGGTTGCTTTGGTATTGCCATTAATGAAGGGCAGGCACAACTTGCACAACGATACAACCCGAAGAGGTGACCTCAATACTTCGGCCAATTGCATACCAAAAGATCGCCAACATGCTAGAGCTCCCTGGCAGCGTTTGGAGAAGATGGGCGAATCAAACTCCTTCCTTGCTAATAAATCTATCATCGAGTATGCATCTAGGCTGAAGAAGAGATCCAATGTCATCTCCAACAGAGCAGACTTCTTGATCGAAATATCGGTGTAGAAGGATCAATGGTTGTGAGATTGAAATTTAGCTGCGAGCAACATCAACTTGCCCCGATGCGTGCCTGTTTTGTGCGCATGCCATGATCTATAATTCTCTTGATTGGATCACAAATTACCAGGGAAAAGTGCCAAAAAAGTCCTAAACCTTTTGCATTAGTGCCAATTTAGTCCTAAACCTTTTTTTTGGTGCCAATTCAGTCCTAAACCTTTTGCATTGGTGCCAATTTAGTCCTAAACCTTTTTTTGGTGCCAATTAAGTCCTAAACCTTTTAAATTGGTGCCAATTCAGTCCTAAACCTTTTGTTTTTGTGCCAATTTAGTCCTTCCGGCCAATTTAGACCGGAATTTGCCTACGTGGACGCCTGCCGGCCGGCGGCCGGTCACCGGCGCCGACGTGGCGCCGACGTGGACAACTTTAATGTTTTTTTAATATTTTTTTGAATTTTTATTTTTTTCCTTTGTTTTCTTTTTTTCCACTTTTTTTTTTGGTTGTCTTCCTCCTTACTCGGCCGGTCGCCGGTCCGGCGACCGGCCGCAGGCCGAGGCCGGCGAGGGCGAGCCTCGCCTTGGTCGGGCGAGGCTCGAGCCTCGCCCGGAGGCCGCGGCGAGGGCGAGGCTCGAGCCCTCGCCGGAGGCCGCGACGAGGGCGAGCCTCGCCATGGTCGGGCGAGGCCCGACCTCGCCGGATCCGGCGAGGTCGAGCGTCGACCTCGCCGGATCCGGCGAGGTCGGGCCTCGCCCGACCAAGGCCAGCCGCTCGAGCCCTCGCCGGAGGCCGCGGCGAGGCGAGCCTCGCCATGGTCGGGCGAGGCCCGACCTCGCCGGATCCGGCGAACGCTCGACCTCGCCGGATCCGGCGAGGTCGGGCCTCGCCCGACCATGGCGAGGCTCGCCCTCGCCGCGGCCTCCGGCGAGGGCTCGAGCCTTGCCTTGGTCGGGCGAGGCTCGCCTCGCCGCGGCCTCCGGCGAGGTCGGGCCTCGCCATGGTCGGGCGAGGCTCGCCCTCGCCGCAGCCTCCGGCGAGGGCTCGAGCCTCGCCATGGTCGGGCGAGGCCCGCCTCGCCGGATCCGGCGAGGTCGGGCCTCGCCCGGCGGCCTGGGCGAGGCTCGACCTTGCGGATCCGGCGAGGTCGAGCCTCGCCCGACCATGGCGAGGCTCGGCCTCGCCGGGCGAGGCCGCCCTCCCCAGTGGCCGGCGAGGTCGAGCTCGCCGGCCCAGATGAAGAAGAAACCAAAAAAAAAAGTGGAAAAAAAAAAAAAAAGGAAAAAAATAAAAATTCAAAAAAATATTAAAATATTATTTAATTTGTCCACGTGGCGCCACGCGCGCCGTGATGGCCGGCCGCGGCAAGGCCCACGTAGGCAAATTCCGGCCTAAATTGGCGGAAGGACTAAATTGGCACAAAAACAAAAGGTTTAGGACTGAATTGGCACCAATTTAAAAGGTTTAGGACTTAATTGGCACCAAAAAAAGGTTTAGGACTAAATTGGCACCAATGCAAAAGGTTTAGGACTGAATTGGCACCAAAAAAAGGTTTAGGACTAAATTGGCACTAATGCAAAAGGTTTAGGACTTTTTTGGCACTTTTCCCCAAATTACCATATATATCAACTTGCCCGAATACGCTCCGATTGAGGCATGAATGATTATCATTCTTAATTTCAGTATAGGGTTGGACGTTGATGGTCTAAATATCAAGTGCCAAATATATATCACATGCCATGCCTATAATACTTGACTTTAAGTTGTAGCTCAAGCTCAAAGCCTCGCATTCATAATCTCCATTACTTATATATTTATTTATTCTCCTCACGTGTATGTCTATATATGTTTCCACTTTCATGATCCCTATATGTAGAGATTAGAGAGTTCTATGACTTTATAATCAGATTATCATTCCACTAAGGCAAAAGAGAGATTCTACAGAGCTGCATCACGTGATAGTGAACTGCAAATCACGAACCGATTTGCCACATCCTTCAGTTTTCCACTCCGACTATCACCAATCACTGTATAGATGCTGTCAACCAAAAGGTAAAATAATTTGGGGATTTTGGTCTATCTCGTGACCATCGACTTTATCAGTTAATAACTAGTAATTTAACATTATCTTATCATAGCATTTATTCTGTTAGATTAAAGAAGTTCACAGAACTTAGTACCCAAATAAGTTATTTGAATGGCCACGTGATATGAAAATTTGTAGAGATCAATCTCCAAGGACTCTGGCCGAAGACATAAACAAATAAAGGAAAAATAGAACATATGTTTTTACAACCCACTCTCTTAAATCAATGGTGTATAAGACTGTTTATGTAAACTTTTCTTTACACCGTAATTACCCACTTGCTCAAATCAATCATTGGTGCATGAAACTGTACATGTAACATTTTATTAATAGTAATGATATATATGGTAATTTGTGATCACGGTCCTACCTCTCTATCCAAAGATTGCACACTTGGACAATTGTCTATCCACCACCACAACCGTACAAAAACCTTCTGGTCCCACCACAAGTCACCTTCTTGCTTCTTCTCCTCCTATAAATATGGAAGCGCTCCAATGCAAGGTCACCACACAATCATCACTTGCGAATTCACTTACCTCGAATCGAAATGGCGTCCTCGAAGACTATTGTGCTCTTTGGCCTACTCTTCGCCATTGTTCTCCTCATCTCCTCTGAGGTCTCGGCACGGAAACTCGCCCATGATACTCAGTCTCGTGAGTGTCCAATTCATCCTGATTAAACTCCTTAGTTATATCATTCAAACTTTATTTCGTTCGAATTAGATTGTGCAAAGTTTAGATTTCTATGAACTAATCTAGGTCGATCCAAAAACTACATTTCTTAGGACTGGAATCAACTTCCTAAGTAGTCAAATATGCACAAAACATCCAAATTCCAATATGCATGTGCAGAACAACGCATGAAGGACCGATTTTTTTTTTCCGAGCTACGCAAGAAATAGCCAACCTTTTCTTATTTCGTCCAATGAAAACAGATGTATTAGCATGTTAATGGTTTCCCAATTCATTGTAGAGGAGAGTGTGGAGGAGGCTAACTACGGCCACAGTGGTGGTGGCAGCTATGGCCACGGTGGAGGTGGTCGTGGTGGAGGCGGTGGAGGCAGTAGAGGCGGAGGTGGTGGAGGCGGAGGTGGTGGAGGCGGTGGAGGCGGAGGCGGTGGAGGTGGTCGTGGCGGAGGTGGTGGAGGCGGAGGTGGTGGAGGCGGTCGTGGTGGAGGTGGTGGAGGCGGTCGTGGTGGAGGTGGCCACGGCGGTCATGGTGGTCACCCTCCAGAAGAAACTGAAGATGTCAAGAATTAGATGATGCATGGATTCTTGTTGATCCGCCCCCTATGTTGCGCTACTTTATGTTGGAATGTAATGTATCCTGTAACTCCTAAAAGCTTAAAGCTCTCGTGTATGGTTGAATAAATGGTGAATCCACCTTTATGAACAGCTCTAGAGAAATCTAGCCTCCAATCGATATATGAAGTTCTCATCATAACTAGTTTTCTTTAAGTTAATGGCATAGCGGAAGTCATATCATGACTTGAATAATTAGCTTTCTTGACGAAGATCAGAAAGCAACCATATTTTTCGATCTTGGTTCTCGATATGTTACATTAGAAGTTAAAACACGTAAACCATCACTCTGTGAACTCGAGTGCAAAAATCTTCAAAAAAGAGATTATTGGGATTCTTGAAATAATAGCTTTGGCAGACCGTTCTCTCTCAATCTTACACTGCTCGAAGTTTTCTGTTCATATGGTCATTGATACAGTTCTAAAGGAGATGAATTTGCAATGTCGCTGCCGAACTTTACCAGCTCAGGTAATTCGAAGAACAATCTATGCATAAACTATCGAGGTCTGCTCACTATACATGTCTACTTTTGATCTGCTCGCACGTATGTGGGGGTACCGTCCATTGAAATCAGACTTTTGTGCACTACCAAATGCCCAAAACATTACAAACATACAAATATTGAAATTATTATGTTAATCTGAAACTTGTCATTAAGACTTAATCATTTTTTAAATTCATAATTTTGGGATAAGGAAAAAGTAACTTAACTCTTTTTAATCCACAACTGGTAAGACACCATCTACTCCTGTTTAAGCACATATATCAATCGAAACATATGGACGGAGATGAAACCATGGGAGAGCACCGTCATTATGCATGAACAAGATGTAAAGATATAGATTCACTTCCACATCCTTATAACTAGACTTGTCAAATGGGTGGATCAGGTAAAAAATATTCGACTCAAATTGATCTATTTAATCCGTTTTGATCCATTTTCACGCAATACAAATCTAGTGACTCATAATGACCCATACCCGACTCATGTTAACCCAATTTAGGAAAAATTATACCCAAATTAAGGTGAAAGCACGGATTAAGCGAGTGCAAGAAAGAGTGAAAAGAGAGTCATAGAGGTAAGTTGGATTTAAGTAAGTTGTGAACCCATTTAACACCTACATATTTATGACCTCTAGGGTTGAGTTTGAACTCATTTATAACCTATTCACTGAATATAATCAACATATGTAACAATCAAACCCATCAAATATGAGTTAATAAATGGATTTATGACCCATTTTTTTTTATAGATATACTTATAAAGTGATTGACAAAATCAATCACTCATTTTTGAAAACGAATGGGAATTCATATTCCTTTTCTCGTGGATTCAGTATAGGTCCAGCTCTCTCGAGAATATCTATTCAATTATTCAAACTTTGGTGTCGGTAATTTAATATCCCGTGAGCGAGAGAATCGTGCAATGCATGCAAAAATAAGACGAATGCCTGCAACCAGTTCTTCTGGCCCAGGGAGAGTAAGGATCGAACATGTGGGGTGCAACAAAGCCCTTCTCGATCCCACTAGGACAACGGGTGACGTAAGGAAGGACGTAGGCATTTAATGTTGGATACAGCACGCACAAAAATACACCGACGAACGGGCCCTGAATATATTATTTCAATAAACTAGTACGTACATAATTCATCAAGGCGATGAGAGAGAGGGAGAGAGAGAGAGAGGGAGTGTTGCTTTCGCATTGTAAATGAAAAGGGGTAAACACTCCATCCTTACGATTTCTACTGATACTGATTCACGTTCAATGTCTAGGATGTTGTATGTTCAATCCGTTTGTTTGGCGGCAAATAAATTATTCGGAAAATATTTTCCTAAAATCAATCACTTGTATGATTTAAAATAATTAATGAATGGAAAATATTTTCATTATCGAAAACAGTTTATCTCTAAACATTTTCCTGTACGATGAAAATATTTATTGTTCATTCATTATTGTAGACGATACAAGTCATCGATTTTAGAAAAATTATTCAAAATCATTTATTTTCGTGAGACAAACGAAGTCTTGATTTGTAACTCTATTTAACTTCTCTGTTCATATTCTTTTCGACCCTTTTACAAGCTATCTCCATCATCTTTTAGCAGGAAAAGAAGCTTTGGCAATTAGTCAACCGTGAGTAGTTGGGGTGCTATAGAAAGAACCCACAAGATATAAATGACTCGATGTGCCACGTCTTTGAATTTTTCCCCAGATTATGACTCGTGCTTCGTAGCAAGAGATAGAGACGTTACTGATCTCGAAGAATTTGGGTGGCAAATCGTCAACTTTCACTCGCCCCGGCACTCAAGCTAGATCACAAGCGGGTCCCCGCCACTCGTTCCAATCTTTGACTCTTGGACGCGAATCCTTTTGGACGCATCTCCTCCCGATTTAAGCAATCACAGCCGTACAAAGTCAGGTGGGTCCGGCCACAGCTCATTGTTAGACAACAAGGCTACGGCTCAGAAGAGATATCACTACAAAAAAATAAGGGTTTTGCAACGAATTTTACCACGAAAATTTTTGCAAAATTCGTGGCAAAACGAATTTCCAACGAAATTAGCGACGAACAAAAATTCGTCGGTAATTCGTTGTCGCAAATTTTTGCGACAAAAAATTTCAATTTTCGTTGGTAATTTGCGACGAAATTTTTTCATCGCAAAATTCATGGCTAAATTCGTTGCAAAATTCGTCGCTAATTATTTGTTGCAAAAATCGTGGTAAAATTCGTGGCAAAACGAATTTCCGACAAATTAGCGACGAAAAAAAATTCGTCGCTAATTCGGCGTCGGAAATTTTTGCGACAAAAAATTTTAATTTTTCGTTGGTAAATTGCGACGAAAACAAATTCGTGGCAAAATTCATAGATAAATTCGTGGCTAAATTTGTTGCAAAATTCGTTGCCAAATTCGTTGCTAATTATGCGTTGCAAACATCGTGGCAACATTCGTCGCTAATTATTCGTGGCAAATGAATTTCCCACGAAATTAATGACGAACAAAAAAATTCTTCGCAAATTTTTTTTCTCAAATTTTGGCGACAAAAAATTTGAATTTCCGTTGGTAATTTGCGACGAAAATCAATTCGTGGCAAAGTTCGTTGCAAAATTCGTGGCAAAATTCATCGCTAATTATTCGTTGTAAAAATCGTGGATAAATTCGTCGCTAATTATTCGCGGCAAAATTCGTGGCACAACGAATTTTCCACGAAATTAGGGACGAAAAAAAATTCTTCGTGTAGCGAATTTTTGCGACAAAAATTTCAATTTTCGTTGGTAATTTGCAACGAAAACAAAATTCGTGGCTAAATTCGTGGTCAAATTCGTTGCAAAATTCGTTGCAAAATTTGTCGCTAATTATTCGTTGCAAAAATCGTGGGAAATTGCGAATTTTTCCGACAAAAAATTTCAATTTTCGTTGGTAATTTGAGATGAAAACAAAATTCGTGGGAAAATTCGTTACAAAATTCGTTGCAAAATTTGTCGCTAATTATTCGTTGCAAAAATCGTGGGAAATCGCGAATTTTTCAGACAAAAAATTTCAATTTTCGTTGGTAATTTGCGACGAAAACAAATTCGTGGCAAAATTCGTCGCTAATTGTTCGTTGCAAAAATCGTGGCAAAACGAATTTCCCACGAAAACAAATTAGCGACGTCGCAAATTTTTTTGACGAAAAAGAATCTGTGGCAAAATTTGTCGCTAATGATTCATTGCAAAATTTGTCGCTAATTATTCGTGGCAAAATTCGTCGCCAATAATTCGTGACAAAATTCATTGCTAATTTTCCACGAACTGTATTCGTGGCTAAATTCGTCGCTAGTTTGCCAAGAAAGTTTTTTTTTGGGTCGCTAAATTGCGACGAAATCTATTCGTGACAAAATTCTTCGCTAAGTTTGCGACGAATTTTGTTTAGGGACAATTTCTATTTTAAATCTAATTAGTAGCAATATTAATTTCTACAATGTATAAGTTGCAAAGTCTCACATGATGGTATTTGATATTTAATCTCATAATACATAGAGGTAGCGAAGTACTAATGAACATCATGTAATACATTCAAAACATTGAAAGGACGCGGGACAACCATAAAACGTTGGCAGCTTTGGTACTCGGCAGGACATCAGGAACAGTCACCTTTATCTACACCTGATGAAATATGGATACATAAATAAAGATATCGAATTTTGTCCAAAATATAAAAAAAAACATTTATGCATGGACGTGGAACTAGCTATAAAAAAATAAGTAGGAGGATTTTAAAAAAACGTCGAAGGACCAATGTTCTTACATTTGAATATAACTCAACTTTAACATCCATTAGAAGAACATATGAAACCAGCAGCAACGTCACAATTCTAACTCCTAAAGCCGAGAGACGAGGACGTCACCTGAAGCTTGTCCTCGGACTGACGAGGCAGCTCGCCGCGAGGGGACAACCACAACGACTGGTCGGCCCCGAAGAGAATGAACTAGGAAGGACTGACAATAAAATCATCAGCATCATCATCATCATCACCAATCGCCGCATCATTGTGTGGCTCATCATTATGCCCATCACCTATTGGATTAATATGAGGTAGAGGAGGAACCTCATTGCGATCGATGTCGAGGTGTCGCATGATAATTTGCATTTGTTGTTGCAGCACCCTTATTTCTTCGTCCTTCTGTCCAAGTAAATGCTACAGTTGTTCGTCCTTCTGTACAAGCAACTGTTTCAGTTGGCTCAATTCTTAAGTCATTTGCTCCTCATGTCGTGTCCTCCTTGAAACAGCCGCATTGGAAGATGAAGTTGCAGCAGCCTTCGTTTTGTACATCCTTGACAAGGATCCCATCCCAAATATTTTTCCTCCTTTCATCCCACCCGCTGCCTCCACCCATAATGCCATACTGTCAACCGATGGCTCAGACACAGCAACACCATCACCACCACCACCATCATCACCACCACCATCACCACCATTACCACTAGCAGTGCTTATTAAAAGTTCATCATATTTTTCCTATATTAACAATATAGATGGAAATAAAATAAATTCAT
The DNA here is from genome assembly GCF_021117445.2 of Syzygium oleosum. NCBI lineage: Eukaryota > Viridiplantae > Streptophyta > Magnoliopsida > Myrtales > Myrtaceae > Syzygium > Syzygium oleosum. Next base: position 4,900,004 of record NW_026607497.1, read on the forward strand.
ATATATTACCATAAATATTAAAAACATTCATAATTTTCATTCTAGTTTCCATAAAGTCCAAACTATAACTTTACATACCTTAATAGCTTTTGCTCGAGCGCCAGTCCATGTCTTATCCTTTTTTTGAAATGTGCGTTCAAATGTAGCTGTAAATGTGGGTTTCGTCCCCAATTCATATGCCTACAAAATATAAACATAAATGAGTAATCATTGAATTAAATGAACCGACATGTTTAAACAGACTTACCATTTTTCTTTTATGCTCCCTGATGCTGATAGAGCCCCCAGCATATGTGGCAGACGCTAGACCCGTCACTAGAACTAGAAGCTCGATTCTTCTTGTTCTGTTCACACCTTTGCTTATGCTTCTCAGTTTCCCAAGTTCTCGTAATTTCCGTCCAATTGTCAGCTGTAATGAAATCCGGCTTTTCTTTTGTTGTCTTCGCTCTATTTATCACATATCGCATGTGATCACCGACTTTCTTCTTGAAAATTCTTCTAACCTCATCCTCTTCCATTTCATCCCACATGAACTTACGCTACAATCAATAAAAAAGCAACTGAAAGTTATTATGAGGGTCACAGGTCACATATCCATTACAATGCACCAGACAATTCGTGACAAAATTCATTATTGACCATAAGTATGCTACACCGAACTTAGTTTGTGAGAAAATAGAAGGACAACACTAACCTTGAACTCATTCCACCACAAAGTCTTTACTTCTTTAGGAGCGCTGCTGAAAGTAGTAAACTGCCACATCCAATAGTTATTAACTATTCTATTAAGTTCCCTCACAACATACGTAGAATCTGTGAATCTGAAAACATGTTATAACAATATGGACAATGAGACAATGAAGCATACGGATAATTCGCAATATGGACAATTTTGTTTACATCCATAATTTACATATACGTAAAAAAATGAAGTACTTACGAATCTCCACATGGGCATATAATGAATCGGCTATCTTCTTCATCATTCGAGTGTTGCACTGAAGAAGAAGGTGGAACCGAAGGAGATGGAATTGAAGGAGATGGAATTGAAGTAAATTCAGTTCGCATGTCCCCAAGTTCTCCCCTAATATGTTGTTGAGGGTCGGAGGATGGGCCAATGTGTCTGTGTTGTCCATGAACATGTAGTGGTTGAGGGTTAGATGAAAGGGTAGGGGAAGAGGAGAGGGACGGGGACGAGGACGAGGAAGCGGAAGGGGCTGGTCTTCTTTGTGAAACCGTACCACGCATGTGACCTCCACGTTTATACTGACAAGTAAGAAGGTTAGATAAATATATTAAAAAATATGAACATATATTAGGGACAGAAAATGACGTAAGTCATTTTGCTTACCATTTTGTTTCAGAGAGTAAGAAATAAACTTGAGAAAATGAAACAAACAGACTATCGCCTCTGATAAATAGCAATCTCTGGCCCTCGTCGGAGGAACCTATTAAAATTTTGACCACATCAGATTCCACGAAAATAAAAGGAAGCATATTAAATGTGCAAAACGAATTACAACAAGTATCAAGTCTGATGCCACACTTGTGCAAATATATGCCCCGAATATCCCATTTCGGAAAGTTCTAGTACAGACCTAGAAAAAAGATCACAAATTACGTTCAACAAGCAAATTTGCCACGAATGCAACCCATTAATTTGTTCCCTGTTTAAGCTTCCTTTTACCTAAGTTTAGATCTTAGCAGAAAAATCATTAAAAAAAAATCGACAACAGTGCAGGTCGTGCAAAATCAGCAGGTGCAGAAGCCAGATTTCATGAGAAATCTATTCTGAATTAGCTATTCTGCAGGCGAAATGTAGAACTAGACCTCCTCCTCCTCTCTAAGCCTACCTTCTTTCCACTGACCCACAAAAACAAAACAAAAAAACAGCAACTAATTGCGCCCAACAAGGCAAAGCGCAATCCCTCCTCTGCAGAAGCAAATTCCAGCCAAAGACACAGCCAAGAACGCAATCCCACCCCCCGGAATCACGGCTGCGACCCCCCCTCCGGAATCACGGCCGCGACCCCCCCTCCGGAATCACGGCCGCGACCCCACCCTCCAGAATCACGGCCGCGACCCCCCCTCCCCCCTGGAATCACGGCCGCGACCCCCCCTTCGGAATCACGGCCGCGACCCCAACCTCCGACCAACTCGGCCGCGACCCCCCCGGAATCACGGCCGCGACCCCTCCGGCCAACTCGGCCGCGACCCCCCCGGTCTCGACGCAAATATTGTACAATGTATAATTTTCGTGGCAAAATTCGTGGGAAACTTGCCACGAATTTTGCCACGAATTTAAAAAAAGACCGCGATGCCGGACATCTTTATTTTCGTGGAAAAATTCGTCGCAACTCGTGGCAAATTTGTCACGAATTTTGCCACGAAATTCAAGTTTCCGGGCAATTATTGCACTATATACTATTTTCGTGGCAAAATTCGTGGGAATTTTGCCACGAATTACGACAACAACAATAATAAAAATTATGACAACAACAAAAAACACATGTCGCAATAATAATAATTACACATAATTAGTAAAAAGTCTCAAAAATCATAATCTTCATCTTCATCTTCACTTTCATCTTCACCTTCATTTTCGTCTTCATCTCCGTCTTCGTCATCATCTTCTTCATGAGCATCATCTTCATCCTCTGTCTCAAAATCAAATTCTGTACCCACTTCAAAATTTGATTCGCGAATTTCAGTTGGATCCACATCGATCATCGCTCCACATGGATCTCGTAAAGTTGAAATGTTATATTCATCAGTTTCAATCGTGTTACGAACTTCCTCTTGTTGATATGCCGTGTCCTTCCAGTGTTCCTCGATTTTTGTTTGCGCTTTGGTTTTACATACAGCCCACCAATCGGCTTTGTCACGTTTCAAACTAGGATATGATGCATAATATACTTGAATTGCATGTTGTGTCAAGACAAATGGTTCATATTTCATATATCTTTTCTCGTGATTCATTTCAACCAAATTAAATTTCGTATGCACATTCATTCCTTTGACGGGGTCGAACCACATGCACTTAAATAACACAACCCGCATTATTGGTCCATGGTACTCTATCTCTACGATTTCATCCAACAAGCCATAAAAATCATCTTTCGAACTGTTACCATTGGATGATTGAATACACACACCACTATTCATTGTGGCTTTTCCCATTCCATATTCTCGAGTGTGAAAATTATACCAATTTATGAAATATGCTGGCCAACTTCGTACTCTTGACTTTGGACCCCACGACAGATGATATAGCAATCCTTGCTCTCCAACATGATCATGATTACTGTGAACCTAAGGTCACACACGCAATGTCAATAATATATATTTTAATATATGATGTATAAAAAATTCGAATAACTTGGATTTCGTCCATATGCAACTTACATATGTTTTGAACCATGTTGCAAATTATTCCTCGCACAAACGGTCAAACTCATTTGGTGGTAGTCCATACAATGAATTTTGGAAAATCCTATTAACAAATACCATTTATATATTAGTAAATGTTTGACACACAATACATATACTTACAAATGTACACTTACTCGAAGTATGGCTCAACTTCTGGACAGTTCAGTAAAATATATGTATGGACTGCCTGCTTTTCTTCGCCTGTTAAGTGACGAAACTTACATGCGCCGCTTGGTCGACCCAAATAATTGAAAATAGAGAATGATTTGCAATTGGGATCAATGGGGCCTTCATCATTTCTTCCTGCTCTCCGCCTCTTGCACTGCACGTGCGGCTCAAAATAGTATGATGCAAATGTTGTCACTTCTTCCACAATATATGCATTACAAATTGAAGCTTCGACACATGCTTTATTCTTCACTTTTTTCTTCAAATGATATAAGAACCTAGTTGCAATAGAAAAAAGTTTATCGGAATATAATATATAATGAAGTAATTTCAAATTTATTTTAAAAAAAAACTTACCTCTCAAATGGATACATCCATCGAAATTGGACGGGACCTGCAACTTTGGCCTCATAAGGCAAGTGAACTAAGAGATGCTCCATTGAATCAAAGAACGATGGAGGAAATATCCTTTCTAAGTTGCAAAGAATAATTGGAATATCTCTCTCTAGTTTCTCCATGTGTGATGCTTTCAACGATGTTGAGCAAATATCATGCAGGAAATTACTTAACTTTGTAATGGCGCCCAAAAAAAAGTTTGGTAGAAGTTCCTTGAAGGCTATTGGAATTAGTCTTTCCATAAATATGTGACAATCATGACTCTTCAGACCTGTCAATTTGCATTCATTCAAATCAACGCATCTCTCGAGCTTCGAAGCATATCCATTAGGAAATCGCACCGATTTCAACCATTGACAAACGACCCGTCTCTGCTCCTTGTCCAATGTATAAACTGCTTTTGGTTTTGGTCCCCTGCTGCTTGCATCCGCATCTAGTGTTGGCCGATCGCAAATATCCCTCATATCTTTTCTTGCATTCAAGTTGTCTTTTGTTTTTCCAGCGACATCCATCACAGTATTTATGACATTGTCGAAAACGTTCTTCTCTATGTGCATGACGTCAAGATTATGATGAATAAGATGGGCCTTCCAATATGGTAGATCCCAAAATATACTGCGTTTAGTCCACTTATGTGTACTTCCGTACGCAATAGTTGTGCCGTGAGGGTTTTCAACAACAGTTGGAAACTCCTGCACTCGCTCCCAAATTTGATCACAGTCAACCTCAACGGTGGATGTGTTCTTTCGATCCTATTCTTGATGAACTCTTTTTTATTCCTTCTGAATGTATGATTTAGCGGCAAAAATTGCCTGTGACAGTCAAAATAGCTGGGCTTCTTACCATGTTTTAATCTGAATGACTTCGATCTCTCCATAAATATCGGACATCCTAAGATCCCAGCTATACTCCATCCAGATAACATTTCATAAGCTGGAAAGTCATTTATCGTCCAAAGAAGAGCAGCCTTCATTACAAATATTTGATCGGTAGAAACGTCATACGTAGGGACACCTTCTTCCCATAGCCGTTGTAACTCTTCAATCAATGGTTGCATATAAACATCTATAAACTTTTTTGGATTTTGCGGGCCAGTCACATTCAATGTCAAAAACATATAATGTGTCTTCATGCACATACCGGGTGGAAGATTGTACGGAGTTAAGATAACTAGCCAATATAAATAACTTTTTCCCGATTTCCCAAATATGGCAAATCCATCAGCACACAGACCTAACATGATGTTTCGAGGCTCTATCGCAAACTCTGAGTATGTTCTATCAAAATATTTTCATGCCTCTGCATCTGAAGGATGACACATTAGACCCTCTTCTGTTTCATGATTTGCATGCCAAGTCATGTGTTCAGCAGTGGCTTGAGGCGCATAAAGCCTTTGCAACCTGGGGATTAAGGGCAAATAAAACATTTACTTCCATGGTCTATGCTTCTGATTATGACTCTGCCTCCTGTTAATCTTGTACCTAGATTGGCTACAGAATTTGCAAGATTCTGCATTTTCATCATCTCTCCAATATAACATACAACCCCTACTCCATACATCAATCCTTACAACTGGAAGACCTAAGTTATCCACTAGCTTTTTCATATCGTAAAAGTCACTTGGCATGATGTTATCACGAGGCATTGTTTCTCGCATTACTTCAACAAAAGAGTTGAAGCAATCCACAGACACATTATGCTCTTCCTTGATATTTAACAGTCTTGCTGTCACTGATACCTTCGTGTGGTTTTCACAACTTGCCCATAAAGGTTCATCTGCTGTTTTCAACACTTCCCAGAACTGATTAGATTGAAAAGTTCCATCACACGCATTCTCATCAAAACCTGTAACTCCTATCTCTTCCAATTGTGATGCATGACTAGTTCCCACTTGTTCAAGTATAGGAGTAAAACTAGTACTTGCATGATTCGATTCTAAAACAAAATTATGACCGGCTTCATCAAACACCATCCTCTGGTATGGGTTCAATTGGTCATAATAGCTATATTCTTCCCTAACTAAAAATTGATCGCTTCTTTGATATCCGTCATCAGATATAAATGGTTCACCATGGCAAGTCCAATTATAGTAGTTCGGAGTTAACCCAAATCTACAAAGATGTTCTCTAACTTTATCAATGTCTTGAAATTTTCCATTACTGCACTTTTTACATTGACACCTTAACTTATTTCCATCCATGAACTTATATTTACTACTAGCAAAGTCCAAAAATAGTTCCAATCCGATACGAAACTCATCGATCAATCCTCGACGTCCAGGTAAGTTCTTATTATATATCTAACCCCTGTCTCTTTGCATTGTGTCTGTATAAAAATAAAAAAATTCTCGTAAAATATTAAAAATATCATATCTATTGTTTAATATTGTTAATTAAAACCATAAATTTCTAAAAATTAAAATTTTGTTTTTTACGAAACAATTACTTTCAAAGTGAAAAAAAATGAAAAAATTACCATGTCAAGAAGACTTACCAAGTATTTGACTGAAATCTTTGTAGTAGAAAGTGGTCAATTTGATGAGAATTACAACGTTCACTTGGATTGCGAGACCTTCAAATGGACACGTACCTAAAATAAAAACAAATTACTTAAGATGCATTTTTTAATTATTTTTTATTTTTTTATGTTTCTTTTTCTTTTCCTTTTCTTTTTATTTTTTTTCCTTTCTTCTTGGCCGGTCGCCGGTCCGGCGACCGGCAAGCTCAAGCTTGCCATGGCCGTCGAGCTCGCCTGGGCAAGTTCTGGGCGAGCTCGAGCTCGCCGGCGGCGAGGCTGGCCCTCGCCGTCAGCCCATGCGAGGCTAGCCCTCGCCGGCACTGGCGAGGACCGAGCTTGCCATGGCTGGCAAGCTCGAGCTCGCCCAGATCTGGGCGAGTTCTGGGCGAGCTCGAGCTCGCCAGCCATGGCGAGGCCTATGCGAGGCTAGCCCTGGCCGGCACTGGCGAGGGCCGAGCTCGCCATGGCCGGCGAGCTCGAGCTCGCCAGCCATGGCAAGGCTAGCCCATCTGGGCGTCGGCGAGGTCGACCGACGGTCATGGCCAGGCCGTTGGACCTCGCCCCATGGCCGGCGATGTCTCCGGCGACCGGCCAAACCAGTAAGGAAAGGAAATTTTTTTTTTTCAAAAACACCAAAAAATACAAATCCAGCGATGAATAGTTTTGCGAAGAACCGTTTTCGTCGCCAATTAGTAACGAAATTAGCCACGACACTTACCGGTAGAAAAGCTTTACCGAGATTGATTTGCGCATGCGCAGATAGGTAAATCGAGAGAAACGAAAGAGAGAGAGGGAGAGAGAACAGTGAGGGGGATATGAGGAATCAGTGGAGAGAGAGAAATTGGGGGTGGGGATGGATATCACAAAAATTATTTTTCGTGTCGCAAATTAGCAACAAATTTTTTTTCCGTCGCAAATTTGCCACGAATAACTTTCAGTGCCAAAATTCGTTGGAAATTTGCGACGAAAAATTTTTCGTCGCAAATTTCCAACGAATTTAGTTTTCGTAGCAAAAGTCATCGCTAATTTCCGACGAAAAATTTTTCGTCGCAAATTTTCGTGTCAAAATCCTAGTTTTTTTGTAGTGTATCCTCCATGATTATTTTCCTGATCAGTCTCTGTATATTTTCTATTCTATAACTAAATTTGTTACTATAATTGGAGCCCTAGCACTGCTCCTCTTCCCTGTATTTATTTTCATTCGTTCTCTTACTCAAAAATATTATTAAACACAATATACAGGAGCAATTATGGCTATTTTTAGCCGCCACTCTTGTTGCCTTAAGATATTAATTTCTTGAGGTTTTGCATGGTATCAGAGCTATCAATTGCGAAAGCATCATAGCCATGAGTTCCGATCTAAGTTCCTCAACAGAATCGAGTTCTGCGACTCCCGCTCCTGTTAGCATCTCAATGCCGTCGAGTTCAACAATCTTGTCTCTCACCAGCCCCGTCATTCAGAAATCTCATGGGGTCATCCGATTGTCCAAATCTTGGGGTGAAATTCTCTGGGGACAACTACGTGGTGTGGAAAGCTCGAACCTCCCCTTCCTTCGAGCAAATAAACTGATTTAGAACGTTGATGAAACTCTGTCATGTCCTCCACAACATATTACTCAAACCAATGCAAATGGTTCTTCCAATATTGTGCCCAATCCCGAATACGATAACTGGGATACACGGGACCAGATTTCTCTCGGGTGGATCTTAAGCACAACAGCTGATTCAATTGTTAGTCAGTTATCTAATTTGAGCACCTCTCTTGCCGTGTGGAATTTCTTCTCTGCATCTTTCGCTGCCCAAAACAGTGTGCGAGCTACTCAATTGCGGCTGCAACTTCAGACGATGCAAAAAGGTAATCAAACCGTGACCGAATTTCTTCAACAAGCTACTTTTATATCTGATCAATTGGCCTCCATTGGTGAGATTATCTCACCACAAGAGTACCGAACGCATATCTTCCGAGGCCTAGGAGCTGAGTTTCAAAGCTTGGCTGTTGCAATTTTGGTTCACACTTAGCATCAACAAATGACCATGAAGTCTTTTCATGGCCTTCTCTTGGCTCATGAAGCACTGTTAGAGCTCTAGCAACCACAAACCACCCAACCAGCTGCCTTCGTCACGCACAACTCCAGCTTGGGCCAAAATTCGCATTCACAGTGTGGCCCCGCTTCCAATTTCAATAGCCCCAACTCAAATACGGGGCAACAAAGGAATTTCAATCCTCATGGATGGCAACCCAACTTTAATAATCCGGGCAACTCTCAGTACCGAAATTTCAATGGCAACAAAAATCAAAGACGCAGCAATGTGAGATGTCAAATTTGCAATTGCCCAGGACACAAGGCCGTTGCTTGTCACAATAGGTTCAACCAACAATTTGGGTTCTCTAGAGGCCACACGCACCAGCAACAGTCACTTCCACCACAAGTTCAATTGGTTGAGATACCTCCTCCACCGTCGGTGCTTTCTCCTGATGCCTGGTATCCCTACTCAGATGCCACACATCACATTACCAACAATCCTCATCAGCTGTCCTTAGTTTAGCCATATCATGGCACTCAGTAGGTCACCATAGGTAATGGGTCAAGTCTTCCCATCACTCACACAAGTACCCTTATTACCCATGATTTTCGCATGTCTAATATCCTAGTCGTTCCATCTGTCATTAAGAACTTAATTTATGTTCGTCAATTCTCTGCTGAAAATTTATGTGACTTTATTTTCTCCCCGAACTGTTTCTTTGTGAAGAGCTGTCGTACGGGCAGGATCCTTCTCCGGGGGGCATTAATCAAGGCCTCTAAGCACTCTCATCATTGTCACCTACGTCTCCAACATGCTTCGTTTCTCAAGTGGAGTCACTCACCAATTGGCATCGTCGTTTTGGTCATGGCACATTTCCTACTATTTCAAGAATCTTCAATAAGTCGTTAAGTCTCGTTCTAGTTTGTTCAACTTGTCTTTCCAGCAAGAGTCATAAACAATCTCATCCACCAACAACTAATAGGTCCAAGGCTCCCCTAGAACTAGTTCACTTTGATGTCTGGGGGCCTGCTCCTGTCACGTTGTCCCAAAACAATAAATACTATGTTTGTTTTACGGATGATTACTCTAAATTTTCTTGGTTTTATCTTTTTCACTCTCGTGACCAGTTTTTACCCATTGTCACTATTTTCCTCACCTTTGTTGAAAATCAACTCAACACTAAGGTCAAAGCTTTTCAATCTAACCGTGCAGGAGAGTTTATCTTTACACCGTTTGTTCAATTGTTGCAAGCGAACGGTATTTTTCACAGGACCTCCTGTCCATGCCTACTCCTTTAGAATGGCTCAGCTGAGTGCAAACATCGCCACATAGTTGAAATGGGACTCGCGATGCTCTATATGCTTATGTCCCCTATCATTATTGGGACTTTGCCTTTGAAGCAACTGTACACATTATCAATCGGCTGCCCACACCGGTTCTGCATAATAAATTACCATGGGGGATCTTATTTCAAATGGTTCTATCTATTGCTCATCTCACAGTTTTTTGCTGTACAGTGTATCTCAATCTTCGACCCTATGCAATGAACAAACTGCAACCACGATCACATCGGTGTATTTTCTTGGGCTACCCATCAGGATACAAAAGATAGCGATGTTATTCCCCTTAGCATCGACGGTTCTACATTGTTGTTGATGCAGTGTTTGATGAATTAGATCTCCCTTATGCTCAAAACACTCTGCAATCATCTTTGGAGGCCGCCGCAATCATTCAACCGCTTATTTCTGCTGAGTTGTTTGGAACTCCTCTGCCATAACAACCCCCATGTCAGCCCTATTCTCCCTTTAACTGCGATTTGTAGTTTGCTAATTCTTTGCTGCAGAATTAGCGCAGTTCAGGTATGTCCGAAACCTCACTGTATGAACCCGCTGATGGGTCTCCCTCTCAGTTCGCAGCTTCACCAATCCTACCAGCAGCTTCTCTGCCGAATCCACCAGCTCAGCTGACACATCCTACGGTGACACGCCTTTGTGATGGCACTTTAGCCCGCAGACACATTCGCACTAATCACATTTATGCATTGGCCACCTCTACGTCAGATATTGTCACACCTTATTGCTTTAGTCAGGCTGTGAAAGATGCAAACTTGCGTGCGGCTATGGCGGATGAATACACTGCCCTCATAAAAAAATTAGACCTGGATATTAATGTCTCCTCCTCTGAATTGTAAACCTATCGGCTGCAATTGGGTTTTCCGGGTTAAGCTCCGTGCCGATGGTTCTCTTGAGCGGTATAAGGCTCGATTTGTTGCAAAGGGATTCAATCAACAAGAAGGCATCGACTACAATGAGACTTTCAGCCCTGTCATCAAGCATGTGACAGTTCACACTTTCGTCTCTGTTGCTTTTTCTCGTGGGTGGCAACTCTGACAGTTTGATATGAAGAACGCCTTTCTTCATGGTCACCAAACAGAAGAAATTTTCATGGAGCAGCCCCTTGGCTTTGTTGATTATGCTCATCCTCGATATGTTTGCAAATTACAGCAGTCTCTTTACGGTTTCAAACAAGCTCTTCGCGCCTGACATCAATGCCTCAGTGCTTTTTTGGTTCAACTGGGCTTCATTCCTTCAGTTGCCAATTCCTCACTCTTTATTCTTCATACAGCTCAGCATAGTATCTTCCTTCTGGTTTATGTTGATAACATTATTATCACCGGGTCACCTAATGCGCCCTTGTCGGCTCTCATTAAATCTCTATAGCAGGAATTTGCTATTAAAGATATGGGAGAGCTTCATTACTTTCTTGGCATTGAAATACAATGGACAGATCAAGGCATTATTCTCCATCATGCTAAATATGTTGTAGATTTACTTATGCGGGCCAAAATGACCGAGGCTCGTCCTATTTCCACGCCGTGTACCACTTCGGCTGGTGCCCTGTCTGTTCATGTTGGTGCACTCTTCTCCGATCTGCCGCTATATCGCAGCATTGTAGGGGCTCTATAGTATCTCACGCTTACTCGCCTAGATATCGCAAATGCTGTCAACACAGCTTGTCAGTTCATGCGCTCTCCCACTGAGATCGACTGGTAATTTGTTAAAAGGATCCTTCATTTCATCAAAGGCACTCAACATCATGGTATTCTCTTCACTCCCGGCTCTTCTTTTCAGCTGCATGCTTTTTCCGATGCGGGATGGGCTGGTGCTATAGATACTAGTCGCTCTGTTGGTGGGTTTGGTATCTTCTTGGGTTCAAATCTATTTCGTGGAGCTGCCGCAAACAACGGACCGTTGCCCGATCCAATACTGAACTGAGTTCAAGTGTCTTGCTAACACCACTGCAGAACTTATCTGGATAGAAGCTTTGCTACGCGATCTTCATGTTCATCTGCCTGCTCCTCCTGTCCTTTGGTGTGATAATCTTTTTGCTATCTATCTTACTGGCAATCCCATCTTCCATGCTCGCACTAAACATATAGAGATTGACAACTACTTTGTGTACGAGCATGTGGCCAAAGGACAGCTTCATGTTCAGTACATCTCCACTAATGATCAACCAGCCGACATCTTCACTAAAGGCCGCTCCACTCCCCGGTTCCATCTTCTTCAGATCAAGCTTTCTGTGACTCCTGCCACATCAGCTTGCGAGGGGATGTTAGACAGCAAGGCTACAACTCAGCAGAGATTTCCTCCATGATTATTTTCCTAATTAGTCTTTATATATTTTCTATTCCATAACTGAATTTGTTACTATAATTGGAGCCCTAGCACTGTTCCTCTTCCCTGTATTTATTCCCATTCGTTCTCTTACAAAGAGATGTACAAATATATTATTAAACACAATATACAAAAGCAATTATGGCTGCCTTTAGCCGCCACTCTTGTTGCCTTAAGATATTAATTTCTTGAGGTTTTACACTCATATCTTCTTGTCTGACGCCCACTCTCCACCTTATAAATAGGCCGCCCCAGTTGCAGTGTAACCACGCACTCGCTTGCACTGTCTTCCGTGAGATTTCTCTGGCGATCCACTAGCCCTCGACGATGAAAATGGCTTCCCCTAGGGTTTTTCTTCTGTGCGGCCTCCTCTTGGCCGTTCTTGCTCTCATGGCCGCGCAGGTCTCAGCTCGTGAGCTGGCTGAGGAGACTCAGTCAGGTGAGTGCTAAAGATCTCAACATTTAAATCTTCCTCAATTTACTTCTCTAGTTCTCTTCAGTTTGATGGAAAACATGGAATCGCATTCTCACGTTTGATACGTATATGTGTTTCCGCACAATTGTCCGTTGTGTAAGCACTCGTGTTTGTTAAAGGCAGACAGACAAATAATCATGGAAAACTATTTATAGAAATGTTTCTAACGAGGTGATGGACGACGTGAATTGCAAGACTTAATTATAAGGGGTCCGTCAATCTTTTGCGAGCTTCAGTTGTTCATGTTAGATTAAAAGATTATGAATTTTGACGAGACAATGTTTTACAATATCAAGATGTGGTGTTCATCACAGAGAGGTCAATGAAATGTTAGCATTATTAGATAGTTTCATCTTAACTTAGTACTTTATGTATTCATACACAGTAAACTAGATCACATGTAATCTGTTAGTGTACACAAATATAATCATACACGCTGGGTTTATATTTCAGAGGAGAGCGTGAAGGAGGCTAACTACGGCCACGGATATGGACCTGGCTATGGCAAGGGTCATGGAAGCTACAGCCATGGCGGAAAGGGGTATGGAGGCGGCTATGAAAAGGGTCGTGGCGGCCACGGCTACGGTGGTCACAGCCATGGCGGTCATGGCCATGGCGGTCATGGCCATGGCGGTCATCACGGTGGTCACCCTCCGGAAGAAACTGAAGTTGTCAAGAATTAGATAATGGACTCAGTGGGTCCATCATCCTGTGGGGAATGTATGCCATGTAACTCGTGGATGCTTAAAAGCTTTTGTAATAATGGTCGAATAAAACGGTTTCTTCACTGTTGTGAGCAGCTTTGTTGCATTTCGGATGGTTCTTTTGGTGATTTCAAGCACGAGTCCTCTCATATGTCTACTGATGTTTACACGAGTCGTCTCGTCTGTTGTATTTAAGTTATATAAAAAAAAGCAAAAATTTTAAAAAAACACAAAAAAAGAAAAAAAATTAAACAAACGAGAGCTTAGCCCTCGTTGCCACCACCACCACCATCGCCGGGAAGGGCCGACAACCCTCACTCAGATTGGGTGAGGGTCGATGGCCCTCGCCCAAGTTTGGATGCGGAGGGCCGCTAGTGGCAACCCTCAGCCAAACCTGAGCGAGGGCCAGTGAGGGTTGTCAACCCTTAGTCGGGGACCGGCGACTCCCACCAACCCTTCCCCCGCCATCGCCAGTCCTTCCTGGCAATGGTGGGTTGGCAGCGGCAGCAGCGGGGGCTGCAAGCCCTTGCCTGCTTCTTTCTCTCTGTTTTTTTTCCTTATTTTAAATAAAATTTATATTAAAAAATTCGGATTTCAACCAAGATGACGTCGTTTTAGCCACGTAGGAGAGAGAAAATAAAAAAGCTATATAAGCATTTTCCATTAGCCAAATTGGACGGAGTTAACGGAATGATTTGATTGTACTTATTTGACAAGTTTTAGGACTTAATTACTTTTTTCGAAAGTTTCAGGATTCAATTGTACTTTCATGACAAGTTTTAGGACTTTCAGTGCACTTATCATTTTTTTTTTCAAGGTGACCTCTGCTTTGAAATTATAGAAAAAAAAAGCATATTCTATTCTAGTCTTTTCATGAATAAGTGGAGTTATAGAATATATAATGGACCGACTAATTAAATTATGGTCTGATTTTAGTAGTCATAATAAAATTGAGTAAATTTACAAAAAAACCCTTTATTGATGGATCGGAATAATTGTTTGGAATATCCCGTCCTTTTTCCTATACTCCTAATCCGTTCCTGCTCTTTTTTTCAATTGGGTTCTCAGATCTTGCAACAACACAGCTCATCCCTTTGTAGACGTGGTTTTTCCCAAGTTTTTATATATTTTTTGGGATATTGCAGAAACTTTACTTCTCAAATTTATATTATCAGTATGACCCCTACGAAAAAGAGTATCCAAAAATTACCGCAATTATCAGCTTTATAGCCCAATTACTTTACGATTACCATGACATTATTCCGTAACTTTAGACTTGACATATTGACAAGAATACAATCTCAAGCATGCTTCGTGAACAATGTGTCTAAAGGCGATATGTGGTACTGTTAAACTTCTTATTCCACACTGACCATATAAGCGAATAACGGGAAAATTGCCAAAAAAGTTTTAAACCTATTGCAATTGCCAATTGTGTCCTAAACCTTTTTCTTTGCCAATTGAGTCCTAAATCTTTTGCATTTGTGGCAATTTAGTTCATCATGCCAAGTTTGGCTAGAAATCACTGACATGGACATTAGTTGTCCTACATGGCGTGATAGGCGCTGACGTGAACAATTTTTAATAATATTTTAATATTTTTTCGAATTTTTTTATTTTTTCGAATTTTTTTCGTTTCTTTCTCTTTCTTTCTTTTTTCTTTACTTCTTCCTCTTGCCAGCCACCGGCAAGGTTTCCCCTCGCCATTGCTGGGTTTAGGACTCAATTAGCAAAAAAAAGATTTATGACTGAATTGGCATAATTGCAATAGGTTTAAGACTGTTTTTGGTAATTCGCCCGTGAATAACTATGACATACCAAAAAAGTTTTGTCGGTGGACACTATAATGTCCATCAATGGTGAATTACAAAGTATGGATATCACTCACATATTAAAATTTAACCGATTATTATAAAAGACCAGAAAGGAACATATATATATAATTTTTCTAATTATCCCCATCATATCCCTTATTTAACCAAGTAGCACGTGAAAAGTATTCCATGCATTGAATTCGGGAGAGTTCAATGCAATGCATCCAGATTTTCAGATCAAGTGGGACTCTTCGTGCACTCATCAGAGCCCGCAAGACCTCTCCCGTGCATTTAGTTCACGAAGTGGACCGCGTTCTCACACGCTCGACAACCTTGTTTGCAGCATGGCTGGTTGGCCGACGTCCGTTTAAGAGGCAGACACGTGGACGAGGACATGGAAGTGACGCGAGACAGGGCGTAGCCATGCAAAGAAAACGACACAACTGATAAGAGAGACACGAAGACAGGAACTTGCACGTTACAAGTCGGTGGAGAAGCCTGTATCTGGAGCAGATGGCGTCGAAAGTCAATCGTGTGGGGGCACGCATTATCCTCTCTTTGAGGACTCTTGCGGTGAACGTGACGTGAGGAGGGACGTGCGCGACTTTGGCATTCTTTTATGTGTGAGGGTTGCTTTGGTATTGCCATTAATGAAGGGCAGGCACAGCTTGCACAACGATACAACCCGAAGAGGTGACCTCAATACTTCGGCCAATTGCATACCAAAAGATCACCAACATGCTAGAGCTCCCTGACAGCGTTTGGAGAAGATGAGCGAATCAAACTCCTTTCTTGCTAATAAATCTATCATCGAGTATGCATCTAGGCTGAAGAAGAGATCCAATGTCATCGCAAACAGAGCGGACTTCTTGATCGAAATATCGGTGTAGAAGGATCAATGGTTGTGGGATTGAAATTTAGCTGCGAGCAACATCAACTTGCCCCGATGCGTGCCTGTTTTGTGCGCATGCCATGATCTATAATTCTCTTGATTGGATCACAAATTACCATATATATCAACTTGCCCGAATACCCTCCGGTTGAGGCATGAATGATTATCATTCTTAATTTCAGTATAGGGTTGGACGTTGATGGTCTAAATATCAAGTGCCAAATATATATCACATGCCATGCCTATAATACTTGACTTTAAGTTGTAGCTCAAGCTCAAAGCCTCGCATTCATAATCTCCATTACTTATATATTTATTTATTCTCCTCACGTATATGTCTATATATATTTCCACTTTCATGATCCCTATATGTAGAGATTAGAGAGTTCTATGACTTTATAATCAGAATATCATTCCACTAAGGCAAAAGAGAGATTCTACAGAGCTGCATCACATGATAGTGAACTGCAAGTCACGAACCGATTTGCCACATCCTTCAGTTTTCCACTCCAACTATCACCTAATCACGCTATAGATGCTGTCAACCAAAAAGGAAAAATAATTTGGGGATTTTGGACTGTCTCGTTACCATCGACTTTATCAGTTAATAATTAGTAATTTAATGTTATCTTATCATAGAATTTATTCTGTTAGATTAAAGAAGTTCACAGAACTTAGTACCCAAATAAGTTATTCGAATGGCCACATGATATGAAAATTTATAGAGATCAATCTCGAAGGAATCTGGCCGAAGACATAAACAAATAAAGGGAAAATAGAACATATGTTTTTTTACAACCCACTCTCTTAAATCAATCAATGGTGCATGAGACTGTAAATGTAAGATTTTCTTAATACTAATGATATATATGGTAATTTGTGATCGCGGGTCCCACCTCTCTATACAGAAATTGACTCTTAAGACATGAACACTTGGACACTTGTCGATCCACCATCACCGTCCAAAAACCATCTGGTTCCACCACAATTCACCTTCTTGCTTCTCCTCCTTCAATAAATATGGAAGCGAGGTCACTACACAATCATCACTTGCAAATTCACTTAACTCGAATCGAAATGGCGTCCTCGAAGACTATTGTGCTCTTTGGCCTACTCTTCGCCATTGTTCTCCTCATCTCCTCTGAGGTCTCGGCACGGGAACTCGCCCAGGATACTCAGTCTCGTGAGTGTCCAATTCATCCTGATTAAACTCCGTAGTTATATCATTCAAACTTTATTTCGTTCGAATTAGATTGTGCAAAGTTTAGATTTCTACGAACTAATCTAGGTCGATCCAAAAACTACATTTCTTAGGACTGGAATCAAATTCCTAAGTAGTCAAATATGCACAAAACATCCAAATTCCAATATGCATGTGCAGAACATCGCGTGAAGGACCGATTTTTTTTCCGAGCTACGCAAGAAATAGCCAGCCTTTTCTTATTTCGTCCAATGAAAACAGATGTATTAGCATGTTAATGGTTTCCCAATTCATTGTAGAGGAGAGTGTGGAGGAGGCTAACTACGGTCACGGATATGGACCTGGCTACGGCCACGGTGGTGGTGGCAGCTATGGCCACGGTGGAGGTGGTCGTGGTGGAGGTGGTGGAGGCGGTCGTGGTGGAGGCGGCCACGGCGGTCGTGGTGGAGGCGGTCGTGGTGGAGGTGGCCACGGCGGTCATGGTGGTCACCCTCCAGAAGAAACTGAAGATGTCAAGAATTAGATGATGCATGGATTCTTGTTGATCCGCCCCCTATGTTGCGCTACTTTATGTTGGAATGTAATGTATCCTGTAACTCCTAAAAGCTTAAAGCTCTCGTGTATGGTTGAATAAATGGTGAATCCACCTTTATGAACAGCTCTAGAGAAATCTAGCCTCCAATCGATATATGAAGTTCTCGTCATAACTAGTTTTCTTTAAGTGAATGGCATAGCGGAAGTCATATCATGACTTGAATAATTAGCTTTCTTGACGAAGATCAGAAAGCAACCATATTTTTCGATCTTGGTTCTCAATATGTTACATCAGAAGTTAAAACACGTAAACCTTCACTCTATGAACTCGAGTGCAAAAATCTTCAAAAAAGAGATTATTGGGATTCTTGAAATAATAAGTTTTGGCATACCGTTCTCTCTCAATCTTACACTGCTCGAAGTTTTCTGTTCATATGGTCATTGATACAGTTCTAAAGGAGATGAATTTGCAATGTCGCCTCCAAACTTTACCAGCTCAGGTAATTTGAAGAACAATCTACGCATAAACTATTGAGGTCTGCGCACTATACATGTCTACTTTTGATCTGTTCGCACGTATGTGGGGGTACCGTCCATTGAAATCAGACTTTTGTGCACTACCAAATGCCCAAAACATTACAAACATACAAATATTGAAATTATTATGTTAATCTGAAACTTGTCATTAAGACTGAATCATTTTTTAAATTCAGAATTTTGGGAAAAGGAAAAAGTAACTTCACTCTTTTTAATCCACAACTGGTAAGACACCAACTACTCCTGTTTAAGCACATATATCAATCGAAAGATATGGACGGAGATGAAACCACGGGAGAGCACCGCCATTATACATAAACAAGATGTAAAGATATAGATTCACTTCCACATCCTTATAACTAGACTTGTCAAATGGGTGGATCAGGTAAAAATTATCCTACTCAAATTGACCTATTTAATCCATTTTGATCCATTTTCACGCAATACAAATCTAGTGACTCATAATAACCCATACCCGACTCATATTAACCCAATTTAGGAAAAATCATACCCAAATTAAGGTGAAAGCACAGACTAAGCGAGTGCAAGAAAGAGTGAAAAGAGAGTCATAGAGGTAAGTTGGATGTAAGTAAGTTGTGAACCCATTTAATACCTACATTAAACTCATTTATGACCCCTAGGGTTGAGTTTGAACCCATTTATAACCCATTCACTGAATATAACCAACATATTTAACAATCAAACCCATCAAATATGAGTTAATAAATGGATTTATGACCTTTTTTTTTTATAGATGTACTTATAAAGTGATCGACAAAATCAATCACTCATTTTTGAAAACGAATGGGAATTCATATTCCTTTTCTCGTGGATTCAGTATAGGTCCAGCTCTCTCGAGAATATCTATTCAATTATTCAAACTTTGGTGTCGGTAATTTAATATCCCGTGAGCGAGAGAATCGTGAAATGCATGCAAAAATAAGACGAATGCCTGCAACCAGTTCTTCTGGCCCAGGGAGAGTAAGGATCGAACATGTGGGGTGCAACAAAGCCCTTCTCGATCCCACTAGGACAACGGGTGACGTAAGGAAGGACGTAGGCATTTAATGTAGGATACAGAACGCACAAAAATACACCGACGAACGGGCCCTGAATATATTATTTCAATAAACTAGTACGTACATAATTCATCAAGGCGATGAGAGAGGGAGTGTTGCTTTCGCATTGTAAATGAAAAGGGGTAACACTTCATCCTTACGATTTCTAGTGATATTGATTCACGTTCAATGTCTAGGATGTTGTATGTTCAATCCGTTTGTTTCGCGGCAAATAAATTATTCGAAAAATATTTTCCTAAAATCAATCACTTATATGATTTAAAATAATTAATGAATGAAAAATATTTTCATTATCGAAAATAATTTTTCTCTAAATATTTTCCTGTACGATGAAAATATTTATTGTTCATTTATTATTGTAGACGATACAAGTCATCGATTTTAAGAAAATTATTAAAAATTATTTATTTTTCGTGAGACAAACGAAGTCTTGATTTGTAACTCTATTTAACTTCTCTGTTCATATTCTTTTCGACCCTTTTACAAGCTATCTCCATCATCTTTTAGCAGGAAAAGAAGATTTGGCAATTAGTCAACCGTGAGTAGTTGGGGTGCTATAGAAAGAACCCACAAGATATAAATGACTCGATGTGCCACGTCTTTGAATTTTTCCCCAGATTATGACTCGTGCTTCGTAGCAAGAGATAGAGACGTTACTGATCTCGAAGAATTTGGGTGGCAAATCGTCAACTTTCACTCGCCACGGCACTCAAGCTAGATCACAAGCGGGTCCCCGCCACTCGTTCCAATCTTTGACTCTTGGACGTGAATCCTTTTGGAGGCATCTCCTCCCGATTTAAGCAATCACAACCGTACAAAGTCAGGTGGGTCCCGCTACAGCTCATTGTTAGACAATAAGGATACAGCTCAGCAGAGATTTCCTCCACGATTATTTTCCTGTTTAGTCTCTGTATAATTTCTACTCCATAACAAAATTTGTTACTATAATTGGAGCCCTAGCACTGCTCCTCTTCCCTGTATTTATTTTCATTCGTTCTCTTACTCAAAAATATTATTAAACACAATATACAGGAGCAATTATGGCTGTCTTTAGCCGCCACTCTTGTTGCCTTAAGATATTAATTTTTTGAGGTTTTGCATGGTATCAGAGCTATCAATTGCGAAAGCATCATAGCCATGAGTTCCGATCTAAGTTCCTCAACATAATCAAGTCCTGCGACTCCAGCTGCTGTTAGCATCTCAATGTCGTCCAGTTCAACAATCTTGTCTCTCACCAGCCTCGTCATTCCGTCATTCGAAAATCTCATGGGGTCATCCGGTTGTCCAAATCTTGGGGTGAAATTCTCTGGGGACAACTACGTGGTGTGGAAAGCTCGAACCTCCCCTTCCTTCAAGCAAATAAACTGATTTAGATCGTCGATGAAACTCTGTCATGTCCTCCACAACAGATTACTCAAACCAATGCAAATGGTTCTTCCAATATTGTGCCCAATCCCGAATACGATAACTGGGATACACGAGACCAGATTGCTCTCGGTTGGATCTTAAGCACAACAACCGATTCAATTGTGAGTCAGTTATCTAATTTGAGCACCTCTCCTGCCGTGTGGAATTTCTTCTCTGCATCTTTCGCTGCCCAAAACAGTGCGCGAGCTACCCAATTGCGGCTGCAACTTCAGACGATGCAGAAAGGTAATCAAACCGTGACCGAATTTCTTCAACAGGCTACTTTTATATCTAATCAATTGGCCTCCATTGGTGAGATCATCTCACCACAAGAGTACCGAACGCATATCTTCCGAGGCCTAGGAGCTGAGTTTCAAAGCTTGGCTGTTGCAATTTCGGTTCACACTTAGCATCAACAAATGACCAGGAAGTCTTTTCATGGCCTTCTCTTGGCTCATGAAGCACTGTTAGAGCTCTAGGAACCACAAACCACCCAACCAGCTGCCTTCGTTGTGCACAACTCCAGCTTGGGCCAAAATTCCCATTCACAGCGTGGCCCCGCTTCCAATTTCAATAGCCCCAACTCAAATACGGGGCAACAGAGGAATTTTAATCCTCATGGATTGCAACCCAACTTTAATAATTCGGGCAACTCTCAGTACCAAAATTTCAATGGCAACAAAAATCAAAGACGCAGCAATGTGAGATGTCAAATTTGCAATCGCCCAGGACACAAGGCCGTTGCTTGTCACAATTGGTTCAACCAACAATTTGGGTTCTCTGGAGGCCACACGCACCAGCAGCAGTCACTTCCACCACAAGTTCAATTGGCTGAGATACCTCCTCCATCATCGGTGCTTTCTCCTGATGCCTAGTATCCCTACTCAGGTGCCACACATCACATTACCAACAATCCTCATTAGCTGTCCTTAGTTTAGCCATATCATGGCACTCAGTAGGTCACCATAGGTAATGGATCAAGTCTTCCCATCACTCACACAGGTACCCTTATTACCCATGATTTTCGCATGTCTAATATCCTGGTCGTTCCATCTGTCACTAAGAACTTAATTTCTATTCGTCAATTCTCTGCTGAAAATTCATGAGACTTTATTTTCTCACTGAACTGTTTCTTTGTGAAAAGCTGTCGTACAGGCAGGATCCTTCTCCAGGGGGACATTAATCAACCCCTCTACGCACTCTTATCGTTGTCACCTACGTCTCCAACATGCTTCGTTTCTCAAGTGGAGTCACTCACCCATTGGCATCGTCGTTTTGGTCATGGTACATTTCCTACTATTTCAAGAATCTTTAATAAGTCGTTAAGTCATATTCCGGTTTGTTCAACTTGTCTTTCCAGTGAGAGTCATAAACAATCTCATCCACCAACAACTAATAGGTCCAAGGTTCCCCTAGAACTAGTTCACTTTGATGTCTGGGGGCTTGCTCCTGTCACGTTGTCCAAAAACAATAAATACTATGTTTGTTTTACGGATGATTACTCTACATTTTCTTGGTTTTATCTTTTTCACTCTCGTGACCAATTTTTATCCATTGTCACTGTTTTCCTCACCTTCGTTGAAGATCAACTTAACACTAAGGTCAAAGCTTTTCAATCAAACCGTGCAGGAGAGTTTATCTTTATACCGTTTGTTCAATTATTGCAAGCGAAAGGTATTTTTCACAGGACCTCCTGTCCATGCCTACCCCTTTAGAATGGCTCAGCTGAGCGCAAACATCGCCACATAGTTGAAATGGGACTCGCGATGCTCTATTATGCTTATGTCCCCTATCATTAGTGGGACTTTGCCTTTGAAGCAACTGTACACACTATCAATCGGCTGCCCATATGGTTCTGCATAATAAATCACCATGGCAGATCTTATTTCATATGGTTCCATCTATTGCTCATCTCACAGTTTTTTGCTGTACAGTGTATCTCAATCTTCGACCCTATGCAAAGAACAAACTGCAACCACGGTCACATTGGTGTATTTTCTTGGGCTACCCATCAGGATACAAAGGATACCGATGTTATTCCCCTTAGCATCGACGATTCTACATTGTTGCTGATGCAGTGTTTGACGAATTAGATCTCCCTTACGCTCAAAACACTCTGCAATCATCTTTGGAGGCCGCCGCAATCATTCAACCGCTTATTTCTGCTGAGTTGTTTGGAACTCCTCTGCCATAACAACCCCCATGTGAGCCCTATTCTCCCTTTAACTGCGATTTGTAGTTTGCTAATTCTTTGCTGCAGAATCAGCGCAGTTCAGGTATGTCCGGAACCTCACTGCATGAACCCGCTGATGGGTCTCCCTCTCAGTTCGCAGCTTCACCAATCCTGCCAGCAGCTTCTCTGCCGAATCCACCAGCTCAGCTGACACATGCTACGGTGACACGCCTTCGTGATGGTACTTTAGCCCGCAGACACATTCGCACTAATCACATTTATGCATTGGCCACCTCTATGTCAGATATTGTCACACCTTCTTGCTTTAGTCAGGCTGTGAAAGATGCAAATTGGTGTGCGGCTATGGCAGATGAATACATTGCCCTCATAAAAAATCAGACCTGGATATTAATGTCTCCTCCTCTGAATTGTAAACCCATCGGCTGCAATTGGATTTTCTGGGTTAAGCTCCGTGCGAATGGTTCTCTTGAGCGGTATAAAGCTCGATTGGTTGCAAAGGGAATCCATCAACAAGAAGGCATCGACTACAATGAGACTTTCGGCCCTGTCATCAAGCATGTGACAATTAGCACTTTCCTCTCTTTTGCCTTTTCACGTGGGTGGCAACTCCGGTAGCTTGATATGAAGAACGCCTTTCTTCATGGTCACCAAACAGAAGAAATTTTCATGGAGCAGCCCCTTGGCTTTGTTGATTCTGCTCATCCCCGCTATGTTTGCAAATTACAGCAGTCTCTTTATGGTCTCAAACAAGCTCCTCGCGCCTGACATCAATGCCTCAGTGCTTTTCTGGTTCAACTGGGCTTCATTCCTTCAGTTGCTGATTCCTCACTCTTTATTCTTCATACAGATCAGCATAGTATCTTCCTTCTCGTTTATGTTGATAACATTATTATCACCGGGTCACCAAATGCGCCCTTGTCGGCTCTCATTAAATCTCTGCAGCAAGAATTTGCTATTAAAGATATGGGAGAGCTTCATTACTTTCTTGGCATTGAAATACAACGGACAGATCAAGGCATTATTCTCCATCATGCTAAATATGTTGTAGATTTACTTATGCGGGCCAAAATGACCGAGGCTCGTCCTGTTTCCACGCTGTGTATCACTTCGGCTGGTGCCCCGTCTGCTCATCTTGGTGCACTCTTCTCCGATCTGCTGCTATATCGCAGCATTGTAGGGGCTCTATAGTATCTCACGCTTACTCGCCTAGATATCGCAAATGCTGTCAACACAGCTTGTCAGTTCATACGCTCTCCCACTGAGATTGACTGGCAATTTGTTAAAAGGATCCTTCATTTCTTCAAAGGCACTCAACATCATGGTATTCTCTTCACTCCCGGCTCTTCTTTTCAGCTGCATGCTTTTTCCGATGCGGGATGGGCTGGTGCTACAGATACTAGTTGCTTTGTTGGCGAGTTTGGCATCTTCTTGGGTTCAAATCTCATTTCGTGGAGCTCCCGCAAAGAACGGACCGTTGCCCGATCCAATACTGAACTGAGTTCAAGTGTCTTGCTAACACCACTGCAGAACTTATCTGGATAGAAGCTTTGCTGCACGATCTTCATGTTCGTCTGCCCACTCCTCCTGTCCTTTGGTGTGATAATCTTTCTGCTATCTATCTTACTGGCAATCCCATCTTCCATGCTCGCACTAAACATGTAGAGATTGACTACCACTTTGTGCGCAAGCATGTGGCCAAAGGACAGCTTCATGTTCAGTACATCTCCACTCATGATCAACCAGCCGACATCTTCACTAAAGGCCTCTCCACTCTTGGTTCCATCTTCTTCAGATCAAGTTTATTGTGGCTCCTGCCACATCAGCTTACGGGGGGATGTTAGACAACAAGGCTACAGCTCAGCAGAGATTTCCTCCATGATTATTTTCCTAATTAGTCTTTATATATTTTCTATTCCATAACTGAATTTGTTACTATAATTGGAGCCCTAGCACTGCTCCTCTTCCATGTATTTATTTCCGTTCGTTCTCTTACAAAGAGATGTACAAATATATTATTAAACACAATATACAAGAGCAATTATGGCTGCTTTTAGCCGCCACTCTTGTTGCCTTAAGATATTAATTTCTTGAGGTTTTACACTCATATCTTCTTGTTTGACTCCCCACTCTTCACCCTATAAATAGGCCGCCCCAGTTGCAGTGTAACCACGTACTCGCTTGCACTGTCTTCCTTGAGATTTCTCTAGCGATCCACTAGCCCTCGACGATGAAAATGGCTTCCCCTAGGGTTTTTCTTCTGTGCGGCCTCCTCTTGGCCGTTCTTGTTCTCATGGCTGCGCAGGTCTCAGCTCGTGAGCTGGCTGAGGAGACTCAGTCAGGTGAGTGCTACAGATCTCAACATTTAAGTCTTCCTCAACTTACTTCTCTAGTTCTCTTCAGTTTGATGGAAAACATGGAATCGCATTCTCACGTTTGATGCGTATGTGTTTCCGCACGATTGTCCGTTGTGTAATCACTCGTGTTTGTTATAGGCAGATAGACAAATAATCATGGAAAACTATTTATAGAAATGTTTCTAACGAGGTGATGGACGACGTGAATTGCAAGACTTAATTATAAGGGGTCTGTCAACCTTTTGCGAGCTTCAGTTGTTCATGGTAGATTAAAAGATTATGAATTTTGACGAGATAATGTTTTACAATATCAAGATGTGGTGGTCATCACAGAGAGGTCAATGAAATGTTAGCATTATTAGATAGTTTCATATTAACTTAGTACTTTATGTATTCATACACAGTAAACTAGATCACATGTAATATGTTAGTGTACACAAATATAATCATACACGCTGGGTTTATATTTCAGAGGAGAGCGTGAAGGAGGCTAACTACGGCCACGGATATGGACCTGGCTATGGCAAGGGTCATGGCAGCTACAGCCATGGCGGAAAGGGGTATGGAGGCGGCTATGAAAAGGATCATGGCGGCCACGGCCACGGTGGTCACGGCCACGGCGGTCATGGCCATGGCGGTCATCACGGTGGTCACCCTCTGGAAGAAACTGAAGATGTCAAGAATTAGATAATGGACTCAATGGGTCCATCATCCTGTGGGGATTGTATGAGAATGTATGCCACGTAACTCGTGGAAGCTTAAAAGCTTTTGTAATAATGGTCGAATAAAACGGTTTCTTCACTGTTGTGAGCAGCTTTGTTGCATTTCAGATGGTTCTTTTGGTGATTTCAAGCACGAGTCGTCTCGGATGTCTACTGATTTTTGCATACGAATGAATGAAACCCACTGCAATTAGTGACGAATTCTGTCCCTTAGCTCTGTATAGCAAGTGCTATTTCTCGAGTTTCCCACTTTTTTTCTTATTGGAGACGTCGGATGCATGTAGTTAACAGAATTGGAAGTGAATGCACGGTTTGAGAACGTATATCAGCAGACATGAAAACTCCCCAAGTAAGTGCAAGTTATGCACGCACGCATGATTATGTTTTAATTCAATAAATACTAGCTAGGTATAGTATTGTGCGCTTCTTAGAATAACCCACCGTAAAATCAACATCCGGAACATGTGAAAGTACTTCAAGTAACCGTTACATCAAGTATCATTAATCAGGATTTCCAAAGAGATCATGTTATTTCCCCAACCCTGGTTTCAGGAAAATTCCTCCAACTAATCTTCTGATTAGTGCTCTCATTCATTTTGTTATGTGGTGATAATGTTTATAATATCATGACTTGTAAGGTGAACCCACAAATCAAAGGTACAAGCAAAGGATTTTTCCTTTAATCAAGGACCAAAGAAAATATAGCCCACCACCCGCCTGGGTGGCACTGCTGGAGCGCGCACTCTTCCTCTCGCAAAAGGTTGAGTGTTCGAATCCCGGGTGCCGCAGGGTGACTTAACCGGTGCACGTGTGTGGTGGCTAGCACGTGTCGCCCCCAGGGTTTACCTCCCGGCTGTCGGCCGTGCGGGGGTTCCCTGGGTCATCAAAAAAAAAGAAAAAAAAAGAAAAAGAAAATATAGCCCTTTGTATATTGCCCTATGGTGGTTTGTCTCTAGCTCAATATAAAACCAGAAAGGGACATTAAGGTACAAAAGTCTTCTTGTTTACTCAGTCTATCACGTGTGTCTCCAATCGAAATAAAGTTGTAGTTTAGAAATGAAAAACGGTACATGCATGCATTTCTACTCAACCTATATATCCTTCTGTTATTATATATTATGGGTACTCTTTCTTTGTTTTCTTTTTTCTAAGAAAGTAAAATTAGGATGTGAGAAACAGCGAAGCAATGATTGTATAGCTAATGTTTATGTCGAGCCAATTCTTTTTTTAAACTAGGAACACCTAAATTTTGAAAAAAAAAACCTACTTTTGAATTAAAATCTTGAATTCTTGATGTTTGCGTGTTGCTTTCAACTGAATAATTTAGATTGCCATTTTGTAAGATCATTACCTAATCCTATAGAAATAAAGGAAGTTAAGTTGACTGAATCAAGTCGCACAACTTTATCCACAGACACCACGGTGCTTTACTTGTATGTACATGTTTGGGATACCAATCTAACCCTAAAAGATAGCTCCAACCACAGCCGATAAAGTGACAAAGAAGTTAAAGCGATGAGACCATTTTTCAACAAGGAACCGTTCTATAAAAGAATTTTTTTTGGGACATCATGTATCTTGAAGTCATTGGTTGAGTATGCAATAATTTTAAAAGCATTGAGTTATCAACAAACGATACAAAATATACGTGTATCCAATATGGTCTGGTAATTGTTTTTGCTATAAGACTGATATTAGATAGCACATGTTGAAGAATGATCTATAATGTATGATCAAATTCATCGCACTATGGCATATATCGTAAATTATTTCTGAGGGATGTCATATAATTACTATTTGGGTTGTCATATGTCTGAAGTTATGAAGAACATTTAGAGCCCTTCACTACTCAAATTTGTATGTGTGTTTACATGAATGTGGTACGGTGGAAAGCGATAGATGGCCTAAATCTAAACCAATTTGCCACATCCCTCTCAAGTTCCCCAGTGAAGCTGACTTGTATGAACTTCTAAATCTCGAAGCTAGGATAAGATTACATACATGAATGTGGTACGGTGGAAAGCGATAGATGACCTAAATCTTACGACAACACGTCACTACCTAATCTTGGAGGCATTTTTTATTCATCATAATGTAAGAATAACACTGAAGGATTCTAATCATGCATTGAAGAACAAAATTCAATCATAATTAGAATCAAATGCGAAAAACAGGATAAAAAAAAAAACTGACCTCTAGCCATTGTTCAACTTTACTTTCGTTGAAAATCCACGGTAGTTCGACGTCAATTCGAAAGCGATTACGGGCGCACTCTACTAACCCAATCCCCTCGTGTACTGATGGTATATTACCGAATGAGAGGGTTTGCGTTAGACCTTGTGTTAACCCTTACGAAATGAACGTTCATCTTTATAAACTGCTTCTCATCAAGGCGGTTGTCGAAAAGGGCGGTTGTCACCGAACGGGTACGAAACGTGGAAAAAATCGTATGTAGATAACCGTCACTTAAAAGAAAAATGTGGGTCATAACCCAACGGATAAGTTTTATTTCAAAAACTATATCCCTAAATGTGGGATCACATTATAAATATAACATTCTCCCACTTGATCCCAACATTTTCATCATACGGATTACCAAATCCACGAAAACCTTATGCTTAAGAAAAGAAACAAGACACATGAATCATGGCGACATGTCCTCTAAAAGCGAGTAATATCTTCTATGTATCACAATGCATCTTATTCTTTTAATGTTAGCCCATATGTGACAACACATCTTAATGAATAAACCCTATGTTTATTCCAGAACCAAGGATAATTGTTATTCTCATAAACAACCGAATGTCTACACCAGAAATTGAGAATAACATTACAGTTGAATAAGAGTTTCAAACAACAAAAGTCGTACATACGACGATAAATCACATTATGGGAACTATTCCCATACTAGCCACATGATCCTTATACTTCATTGGTGGCATGCCTTTAGTTAAAGGATCAGCTATCATCAATTCAGTACGAACATGTTCAATGACCACTTTATTCTCCTTAACACGTTCCCTTATGGCTAAATACTTAATGTCGATGTGCTTACTTCGATTGCCACTTCTGGCATTTTTAGCCGTAAAAACCGCAGCTAAATTGTCACAATATATTCTTAATGGCCTAGAAATAGAATCAACAATTTTAAGCCCTGAAACGAAACTCTTCAACCATACACCATGCGAGGTAGCCTCAAAACAAGAAACGAACTCAGCCTCCATAATGGAAGTAGAGTCAAAGTCTGCTTCGCACTCCTCCATGACACGGCTCCGCCAGCAAACATAAAAATGTATCCTGATGTTGATTTTAGAGAATCAACGCAACCAGCATAATCTGCATCCGAATAACCAACTACTTCCAAGTTGTCAGTCCGTCTATACATAAGCATGTAACCTTTAGTACCTTGAAGGTATCTCATCACTTTCTTTGTAGCTTCCCAGTGGTCCATCCCTTGGATTACTCTGATATCTTCCCAACATTCCCACAACAAAAGCAATATCAGGTCGAGTGCAAACCTGAGCATACATCAAGCTTCCAACAGCAGAAGCATATGGGATGTTCTTCATTTGTTCCCTTTCTAGATCGTTCTTCAGGCACTGGTTCAAATTGAACCTGTCACCCTTCATAATAGGTGCTATACTTGGTGAACAATCTTTCATCTGAAATCTCTCCAAGACCTTATTGATATAAGTTTCTTGAGATAGTCCTAAAACTCCTCGAGTTCTATCTCTATGGATCTTAATGCCAATGACATAAGATGCCTCACCCATATCCTTCATGTCAAAACTCTTAGAGAGGAATTGTTTCACCTCATGCAACAACCCCTTATCATTGGTTGCAAGTAGAATATCATCCATATATAGCACAAGAAAACAAATTTTGCTCCCACTAACCTTCTGGTATACGCAGTGATCCATGATATTCTCTACAAAGCCGAAAGAAGAGATGATATCATGGAACCTTAAGTACCATTGGCGGGATGCTTGTTGCAAGTCATACATAGATTTCTTAAGCTTGCACACCAAATGTTCACCTTTACTAGAGGAGAATCCTTCAGGTTGTTTCATGTAAACCTCCTCCTCTAGTTCCCCATTGAGGAACGCTGTTTTCACATCCATTTGATGTAATTCCATATCAAAATGGGCAACCAATGCCAAAATAATATGAAGAGAATCTTTCTTAGACACAGGAGAAAATGTCTCCGTGTAATCGATTCCTTCTTTTTGAGTGAATCCTTTGGCAACAAGTCTAGCTTTATATCTCTCAATGTTGCCCAATGAGTCCTTCTTAGTTTTGAAGACCCACTTACAACGAATGGCCTTCGCACCATTAGGCAACTCAACCAAATCCCAGACTTCGTTTGATGCCATAAAACTCATCTCATCCTTCATGGCATTGTACCACAAATTGGATTCATCACTACTCATGGCTTGTGAAAACGTTTCAGGTTCATTCTCAGCTTCAATATTATAGTCAGACTCTTGTAGATACACAATATAATCACCAGGAATTGCTAATTTCCTCATTCTAGTAGATCTTCTTAATGTTGTATCAACATTCTCCTGAGGAGCTTGTTGTTCAACTGGTTGTTCAACAGTTTCTGGTAATTGCTGAACAACTGGATCTACCGGATGAATATCAGCAGGTTGTGGAACTTCAATAGTTGGTTGTTCAATAGCCGGCTGAACTGAAGGGGCATTATGAACAACAACCAACCTAATACTTGAAGTGGAAGATTGAGTATCTGAATGATCTTTCTCAGGAACAATGTTCTTCAATCGATTACTCCCACTAATCAAGTCACTTTCAAGAAACTTAGCATTTCTTGATTCCACAATCCTAGTAGTATGAGATGGACAATAAAACTTGTATCCCTTGGATTTTTCGGCATATCCAATGAAATACCCACTTACAGTCCCTGGGTCCAACTTCTTTTCCTGTGGATTATAGACTCTTACTTCAAACGGGCATCCCCAAACACGTACATGTCGTAAACTTGGTTTCCAACCCTTGAATAACTCAAAAGGCGTCTTTGGGACAGCCTTGGTTGAAACTCGATTCAGTATGTACACTGCCGTCCTAAGAGCTTCAGTCCACAAGGACTTAGGAAGTTTGGAGCTACTAAGCATACTCCGCACCATGTCCAATAAAGTTCGGTTTCTTCTTTCTGCTATGCCATTTTGGTCCGGAGAACCAGGCATAGTATATTGGGCAACTATTCCATTCTCTTGAAGAAACTTTGCAAACGGATCAGGTGCTTGTCCATCTTTAGTGTATCTACCATAAAATTCTCCACCTCTATCTGATCTCACGATCTTAATTTGTTTACCGCATTGTTTCTCTACTTCTGCCTTAAAAACCTTAAAGGCATCCAACGCTTCATGCTTATGATGAAGCAAGTAGAGATACTTGTAATGTGAGTAATCATCAATGAAAGAGATGAAGTATTTCTGACCATATGAGTCCATATCAGGACTACAAATGTCCGTATGTATGATTTCTAATATGTCTGTACTCCTCTTGGCACCTTTATTTGTCTTATTGGTATGCTTTCGTTTTATGCAGTCCATGCAAATATCATAATCAGTAAAATCCAAAGTACCGAGTACTTCATCATTTACTAATCTCTTAATTCTATCTATGGAGATATGTCCCAATCTCCGGTGCCATAGCATAGAGGAATCTTCATTCACAACACATCGTTTTACACCAGCATTATCATGAACATGCATCGCATTATAATAGGCATTGTCCTGTAAATTGACTCGAAAAAGGCCATCAGACAATGTACCGCTTCCAACAATTTCATATTTAAACAATAAACTGAAGTTTGCATCTGAAAAGTTAAAAGAGTAACCCAAAGGTACAAGTCTTGAAACTAAAATTAAGTTTCTAAAGAAACTTGGAACATAAAAGGTCCTTTCCAAATTCAAAACAAAGCCACTATTGAGAACTAATATACATGTCCCAATAGCTTCCACATGCGAACACATCTTGTTTCCCGAATAAATGCTTTGTTCACTTCCCACTGGCTTCCTGTGGTATTGAAAACCCTGTAAGGAATTCGAAATGTGGATTGTAGAACCAGAATCAATCCACCAAGTGTTGTGACTCACATCAGCCATATTAGATTCATAACAAACACAAGAGGTTGAATTACCTTTCTTCTCGAGCCAGGCCTTAAATCTGACGCAATCCTTCTTTATATGCCCCTTCTTTCTACAGAAGAAACATTTGGATTCCTTCTTAATATCAGCTTGGGGAGGTATTTTACCTTTCCCTTTCTGCTTGCCGTGACCCTTATTCTTTCCTTGTGTTGCCAAATGAGCATTTTCACCCAATTCCATAATCAGCCTCTCTTCCTCTTGAACACACATGGTCATGAGTTCATTAATTGACCATTTATTCTTATGTGTATTGTAGGAGATCTTGAAAGGTGCATACTATTGTGGGAGAGTGTTCAGAATGTAGTATATAAGAAATGATTCAGATATCTCAACCTCAAGGTTTTTCAGCTGAACTACAATGTCCCTCATCTTCATGATGTGCTCACGCACACCTTTAACACTTGTGAGCTTTATAGATGAAAACTTCATTATCATGGTCATGGCATGTGCCTTGTTTGAAGTCTCAAACTGCGCATCAATGGCCTCCAATAAAGCCCTAGCATTGCTATGCTGAGCGACCAAATCATGGATACTTAGAGATATTTTAGTCCTTATGAACATCATACTAAGGCGGTTAGACCGCTTCCACTGTTCATAAAGGGCTATCTCAGCTGCAGTGCTCGTGTCAGTAGGAGCAGGTGGTTCGTCTTTCCTTATAGCATAATCAATATCCATGCACCCCAATTGAAGAAGAATTGACTATTTCCAAACTTTATAGTTTTTACCATTCAGTATGGGAACATTACTCTTAAATTCAGAGAAATTCACAGGTTGCACAACTGCATATCAAACAATCATGCTTATGTCACAAAATTTGAGGTAAAATATACATAAATCATGTTTTACCAATGTAAAGCATGTCACAAAATATGAATCACATAACATAAAAACTGCCTGTGGGCTAAGTTTTTAATTTAAATAGATTCATATATATTTCATGAAGAAACAATCATAATATATTCCTTTCCTTAATCCCTGTGGGTAAATTAAGAAAAATAATATGATATTTCAACCTAATTAATCAAATTAATATAATGAAAATTCATGTGGGATAAAATTCATCATATTAATAAGATTAATTACAATCAATGTCCATTTTCAAATGTGATCCGAAGGCTCTTATTATATAATTTAATTAATTAAAGATGCTCTGGCTACTCTCTAATTAATTAAAATATATGGATCACTGGATATTTAATTTCATGCATAAAATATTCACAAATAATGCATGAAGGGAAAAATAGTAATTTAATGCCACCAAGGGCAAAACTGTAAATACTTCAGCCGATGGCAAAACTGTAAATACTTCAGCCGATGGCAAAACTGTAAATTAATTCGGCCAAATGGGGCAAAACAGTAAATAACGTAAGGGGCAGAAACGTAAAAGAGGAGTTCGCCGGTTCACGGGGTGCGTGCCGCGCCCTCGCCTTCGTCACCGCCTAGGCGCGTGCCGAGCACGCGCCTGGAAATGCCGCGCGCGTGGCCCGCACGCGCCTAGCAGTTGCGCGCACATGGATCCCACGCGCCAGCAGTTCCCGCGCGTGGGGCCACGTACCTTCTTCCTTCGCCCGAGCAGACCAAATTTTTTTTTTTTATCTTTCTTCATCGTTCCGCCGCGCCTTCGACCGAATGGGTCTCCTCCAGCAACCCAACTCAAACCAAAATAATTATTGGGTTTCAGAGAACACACCGGCGCGACCACATGAACCCAAAAATCGGCGAAAACGGCCAAGAAATAGTCTCAAATCAAGCAAAATTCCGTGAAAACACACAAACTCTAACCCACAACTTCCGCCGCGCAATTAGCCTCTGGCGATCACCGATATGCCAGATTAACTTAGGGCTATTCTTCTCCATGGCGGTGCGACCGCCTCTGTCTGAAGTCGAGCGGTGGGTTGCCGGAATTTGGCCGGAATCGGCGATTTCCCTCTTAGCCCCAAAATACCCGAATTACTGTTCATCTCAAAAGCCCCGAAAAATACACCAAAAAAAAAAAACGACAAAAAACAAGGCAGAGGCACTAAACATGCTCTGATACCAAATGTAAGAATAACACTGAAGGATTCTAATCATGCATTGAAGAACAAAATTCAATCACAATTAGAATCAAATGCGGAAAATAGGATAAAAAATAAACTGACCTCCGGCCATTGTTCAACTTTGCGTTCGTTGAAAATCCACGAGTTCGACATCAATTCGAAAGCGATTACGGGTGCACTCTACTAACCCAATCCCCTCACGTACTGATGGTGTATTACCGAATGAGAGGGTTTGCGTTAGACCTTGTATTAACCCTTACAGCATGAACGTTCATCTTTATAAACCGCTTCCCATCAAGGCGGTTATCGAAAAGGGCGGTTGTCACCGAACGGGTACGAAACGTGGAAAAAACCGTATGTAGATAACCGTCACTTAAAAGAAAAATGTGGGTAATAACCCAACGGATAAGTTTTATTTCAAAAACTATATCCCTAAATGTGGGATCACATTATAAATATAACACATGATCGCGAAAAACCATCTCGCTGAACTTGCTGGACTTACATCGACAATATTTGACTTTGGAATACTTATATTTCTTCTTCTTTTTTGGTTTTCGATAATTAAATATAAAGAACATTTGAAGAAAATGCACTAATTCCGCTTGATTAGAAAGAACATGTATGATTGATATGCCTCCCGAAGGATGAGTTATTTATGATATTTTTGTACACGGAATGTGAGGTTTAACCACTAAGGATTTTTATTAGATATGTAAGGCATATTGTCCTTTCTCTCCGATTTGAAGAAGTTACATCATATCTGACCAATTGGACATCACCTACATGTGAATTTAACTATATAAATACGGATGATGTCCATATTTATAGCTCACCAACAAGAAGATTCATCCAAGGAAATTTAGGAAGAGAAGGTCTCACTGTATATGCCCATGCCCAGTTGTTGATCTTCAAGAAAATTATATTATTTCACAATTGTTAATCAAGTCTCTACACTTATATCGTTGAATCGACGGTGGTTTCGTAGAAGAGAGATCCTCCGTTTTCCTGGATCTAATAATAATATTCCACTGCTAGCATGCACATGTTTATACCCAGTCCCACCACGAGCTCTTTGGAGTCTACAAGTAAGGTGAAATTCCGTGCAAATCATTATTCGTCACTAGCAAACTCAAGTCTTCCGCTTCAGTTTAGCTGAGAAATGGCTTCCTTTAGGGTTTTTCTGCTCTGCAGCCTTCTCGTCGCGGTGGTTCCTATGATCTCAGCTCGAGAACTTGCCGAGGCAAGTCATTCATGTCGTTGGTATCGCTTCCCCCAGACTTCTCTACATGGTTCGTACGTATGATCAAATGGCACTCCTGTTACTAACTCTTATGAATTAATTATCTCTCATCATTTTTATGATGAGAAAGCCCGCGATAGTCAGGGCATGTGATAGTTTGAATGAAATAATTTGACAGATGTTGCGACCTAACCTCCCGCGGTGCACCACTTAGGGGTTCGGCTAATGGATTATTAAGTCTAAGCCTAACTCGAGCCCTCCCAAGCCCTACCAATTCGTGACTTATGGATTCGGGGACTTGGTTACACTAGATTACTCTAATGCCCTTTCGGTACCTTTTCTCTTTTATTTCAAAAAATATTTGCAGGCGGTTTGAATTGATTTTAAACCTATCCACTAACATATGAGGTAATCATGCGGGTGTGCAACCAATAATAAAACACTCAATAATGCAAAACAATAATAAATTACAAAGATAAGGATGAAAACTTACCTCGAAACAACGAAAGCATTTGCAATGTTAGCTAGAAAATCACATAATCATCCCAAATATGATTTCGAATTAACATGCAATTCCACTCAAATATTTTTTTTTAGGATTTTCTTTTATTTAAATGAGAACTAACCTATATGCAATGTATGTAATGCAATTACTCTAATGTGATGACGTACAAAGAATGCCTATTCTAACGTGACACGCACTGTCATGATTAGGGGTGTGCAAAAAACCCGGTACCCGCCCAACCCGCCCAGGACCGCCCGAAACCGGACCAGGACCGGTGGGTTCTAAGGGTTTCGGTCCGGTTCCCGGTTCCAATTTTTTGGAACCGGTGGGTACCGGTCTGGTTCCCGGTTCCGGGTGTGGAATCGCCCACCCGCCCACCCGGACCGGACCGGTATAATATATATAATATAATATTTTTAATTTTTAATTTAAAAAATTCAAAACCCTAAATCAGGATACTCTCTCACAACACAAGCTCACTCAGTCACTCTTGGTCGACGCCTCTCAAGTCTCAATCTCCGATACTCTCTCCTCTCCGACTCTCACCGTCTCCGTCTCCATCGCTCGGTCTCCGTCTCCGTCGGGTCCGCCGGTCTCCGTCTTCGTCTCTTCCATTGCGACTGCCAGGTCTGCTCTCTCGCTATCTCTCTCTAGCCGGTTGTCCTTTGCATTTGCTTGCTGCTCTCTCGATTTTCTGCGGGGTGTGGCTTCGTTTCGCCTGAATGTGGGGGTGTACGTGTGCGAAGAAACCCACGCACTTTGCTGGGCTTTGGATGTTATGCTGCATGAATTCCTCGCGTGTTTCAGTCGCATCTCTATTTCGTGTGAATTCCTCTTTCGCATGTTTCGGTGCTTCAGTAGCGTCTCTGTTTCGTGCGATTCTCGACATGGGTTGGTCAAATTCGCCAGTTTTTCCTCTGCATTTGCTGCTCTGGGTAGTGGGTTGTAAATGGGTAGTTTAGTTGGAGAAACTACCCATTAAAAGTCATTTACAAAATGATGCACTTAGATGGGTCTTCAGTAGCATCTCTGTTTTATGATGGTAAAACGGGTAGATATGTTGGCAAGCAAGCAAGAAAGTACCAATCATGGTCTATAGCAGGATATTTGGTAGCGAAGATGATGCTGGAGGATCCTTCGCACTTGGGAATGATTTCCCTGGAAGAGGACAAGCAGATGAAGCCAGTGATTAAGAGATCTTCTTCTTGGACTTGCTGAATAAATCCCGACAGTAGAAAAAAACACCAGAGAATCGAACAGAGAACACAAGCGAGATTAGCTTGTTCTTACGCCGATATTCTTTTGGTGATTTGCATCTTGTAGGTTTGTTTTGAACCCTTCTGAAAGTTTGGTTTTGTGTACAATAGCAACTGCTAAATTGCATCAAGCTTGCTGAATAAAAAGAAAAACATTCTGGTACTTGTGCAGTTTTATAAATGCTTGCCTTGATTATGAGCCATGCTCTCCTATCTCACGAGTGATTCTCAGTTTTATACTTTTGTTAACATGATGGTAGAACTTTAGGGCAAAATTTTGGAACATCCATGCCCAAAAAGATGCTTTCTTTTACCAGTCACTAGTATGTTCAAGCTGCTGGTGTTCTAGAATTGGTATTCTTGGTATTTTATGTTCGATTAAGTTTGCTATGTTGGTAAATTTCTTTTGTTTTTTTGTGAAGTATTCAGTTGACAAGTGCTTGAGATCTCTTATATGGTCTCAATGTTTTTTCACCTTCAAGCCTGGTTGGGAGGCTTAACAAGACCCATCAAGCCTACCCGTCATGATAAGTTTTATCACGGCTACGCCGTGATCGACGTCGTTTTTTTGCGTTTCGGAGTCGTTTAGATGGGTTTTCTAGCTTTAGTTTTGAATCTTGATGACCTTAAATTTTATCCGTTAATGACATGTTGCTTGATTTGAGCAGGTGATCTATTAACATGTCAATGGAAGTAGAGAAATCCTATGATGAGATAACACCAATAATTGAATCAGAATCACTAGAACATGGAGGAGGGGAAGATGACTTTGAAGAGGCATCAGATAAGGTATCCGGTTCTTGTCCTCAGTCTAGTAAGCGAAAATCAGTAGCTTGGCTTCATTTTCGTAAAGGCAAAACTGACGCGAACGGGAAACTTGAAATGTTTTGCAATTATTGTGGGACCAAGTATTTGTACCATGTTGATAATGGCACTTCAACTATGTTGAAACATTTGAGAAAGTGCCCTAAGTATCCTCGCAATATAGATAAGAAGCAAAAATTGTTTGCATCACATACAGTATGTGGGAATCAAATGATAGGGGGAAATACTAGTATTGGAAGTGCTAGTTTTTTAACGACATGGAAGTTTGATCAGGAGAAATGTAGGGAAATGCTAGTTCAAATGATTATAATTGATGAACAACCATTTTCGATGGCTGAGCATGTTGGATTTTGTGATTATACCAATCAATTACAGCCTCTCTTCAAGCATGTGTCGCGATTTACGGTGGCTAGAGATTGTATGAAGTTGTATTTTTGTGAAAAAAAGAGTTTGAAGGCTTCCTTTCATAAGCTTAATTCTAGAATCGCACTCACGACTGATACATGGAGTTCCCTTCAGAATTTGAACTATTTATGTCTCACCGCACATTTTATTGATGAAAACTGGAAATTGAACAAAAGAATCATCAATTTTGTGGTGTTGCCTAGTCACAAGGGTAGGGATATTGGGAAAATGGTTGAGAAATGCATTTACGAGTGGGGAATAGAGAAAAAAGTGTCAACAATCACTGTGGATAATGCTAGTTCGAATGATGTTGCCATTGGTTATTTGAAAGAAAAGTTTGCAAGAGATAAACTTTTGATCTTAGATGGTGAAGTTTTACACAAGAGGTGCACGGCTCATATATTAAACTTGATTGTGAGGGATGGCTTAGCTGAGGTACGCGATTCTATTGCACGTATTCGTAACGTTGTTAGGTATGTGAGAAGTTCTCCCATGAGAGCTAAAGCATTTCAAGATTGCATTGAGAAAACAAGGATCACTTATAAGGGTTCAGTTTGTCTTGATGTCTCCACTAGGTGGAACTCCACTTACCTAATGTTAGACACCGCCATAAAGCTAAGAAAAGCTTTTGAAAGGATGGATGAAGAAGATATTTCTTTCTCAACTGAGCTTAGCTCCGATACTCCAACTAGTGTTGATTGGGAAAATGCCATTATTCTTTGCAAATTTTTGAAGAAGTTTTATGATGCAACCAACAAGATGTCTGGGACTTTGTATATCACTTCAAATGATTATTTTGAGGGAATAGCTTCTTTATTCAATTATCTGAAAGAAGCGGCGAAGGCTTTCGATCCTAGGGTGAGAGTTATGGGTGCGAAAATGAAAGATAAGTTTGACAAATACTATGGGAGTTTTGAGAAAGTGAATATGATGGTGTTGATTGCTGTAGCATTGGATCCTAGAAAAAAAATGAATTATGTGAGGTATTGTTGTAGACTCATTTATGATGATATTGCAATAGTTGATGAGATGTTTGACAAGGTGAAGTTCGCCATGGAACGTTTGTTTAAATTTTATGAGAAATCTTCTCTTGGGTCTTGTGATAAGAATTTGGGTGGTCAACTTTTGAGTTCTACTAGTGCTGGTAGTAGTTGCGATCCTTATTGCGATGAGGGAAATGAAGGGGAAGATTGCGGTTTGGATTTCTACGTGCAAGAGCCATCATATGAAGCCTTTCTTAATGAGGAGAAAAAGAAGTCTGAGGGCAACTTATCTGAACTCGATCGGTATCTTAAAGCTGAACTTGAAGAGGCTCGCGATCTTGACATTTTGATGTGGTGGAGCATGACCGGTCAAAAGTTTAAAATTCTATCTTTGATGGCTCGGGATATTTTGTCTGTTCCTGTAACTACTGTTGCTTCAGAGTCTACCTTCAGTACATCTGGTCGTGTGCTTGATGGCTTTAGAAGTTCTTTGACTCCTAGAGTCTTGGAAGCTTTGATTTGCACTCAAAATTGGTTGAGAGCGGTTATCGAGCCGATTAATATTGAAGAGTGCATCGAGAATGCAGAAAAGTTTGAGTTGGGTAAGGCCATATCTTTTCATCTTGTAATTATTTCATATATCTAATGAGTGAATGCTTTATTTAATATCTTCTTTTTATTAGATATGGATCATGTTAACGTGGAGATTAACAGTACATAGAGTTTACAAGTTGAAGCGAAAGGAATATATGTGGTGAGATTTTTCAATAATTGTTTGATTTCAATTTGTAGTTCTAATTTATAACTAATGTTGTGTGATCATCTGCATCTATACGTATTGTTGTTTTGTTTTCAGGAGGTTGGAACTTGGAGTTTTAGAGCACTCAAAGCCTGAGAAGTTGTTTGCTGCTTTTATTCATGCGTAAGTTCATATTCTTCAATACAAAGTGTCTGTAAATTGTAAACACTATTATTTCAGACTTGTTTCATCTATACTTATTTGTTTTCAGGATGTTGGAACTTGAAGTGAAAGAGCTCTCAAAGCTTAATAAGTTGCTTGCTCTTTTGATTCCTGAGAATAGGAAAGTTGTTGTTGTGTTTACTTGCTGACTATTGTGAACTTGTGGCAAACTCCCATGTGTGATATATAATATAAGCTACGGATGTATTTGATGTGGAGCTTGTGAAGTTGTAATGCATGCTTGTCGTAATCTTTGATTGTCAATCAATTTGATTGAGATCAAAGCTTTCCTTCT
Organism: Syzygium oleosum; assembly: GCF_021117445.2. Lineage (NCBI taxonomy): Eukaryota > Viridiplantae > Streptophyta > Magnoliopsida > Myrtales > Myrtaceae > Syzygium > Syzygium oleosum. The sequence continues at coordinate 4,940,814 of NW_026607497.1, forward strand.
GTGAAATCCATACCAGATCACTAGCTATTGTTTTTCGTTCTGAGTTCTGCATCTGAAGAATTTCTGCGCTCAAGCTCGCTTCGAAAAATTTCAGCTTTCGCATCCGCTTCTTAAAATTTCTCCGTCTCGTCTCGAATAATTTCAGCGTCCGAGATCAAAGCTTTCCTTCCGTGAAATCCATACCGATCACTAGCTATTGTTTTTCGTTCGAGTTCGTGATCGAAGAATTTCTGCGTCTGCTCCGCTTCGAAAAATTTCAGCTTCGCATCCGCTTCTTAAAATTTCTCCGTCTGCGTCTGAATAATTTCAGTGTCTGAGTCTCAGAACTTAGATTATATGGGTCTTCAATAATGTATTTACCAGCTTGTAAAGTCTGAAAAACTTCCTTCTGAGCTTCCATAATATATATACATTCCTGGAATAGAATAGTTCAGAATAAGTATCAGATTTACAATAACATGGAAGGTTTTGTCAACTTCAAAATCAATAGGAGTTTTCCTCAACAACATATTCCCTTTGTTGACATTTGCTAGTGATTTGGTCGTGAAAATGCTGGTCTTTCTGTGAATTTCCTTACATCTTGTGGGTTGCAGTCTTGTTATTGAAAGTGCTCGTCCCGCTCGCTGCTAGCCTTTTGCCGCTCGCCACTCGCCGCGCTCGGTCCGATCCGAACCCATTGGGTCGGTTGGTCCCGGGTTAAACCTGGTACAAAAAATGAAATAAAAAAATTATCGGTTGGTCCCGGGTTGACCCTGGACCGGACCGAACCCATTGGGTCGGTCCGGTCCTCGGTCCTAGGCTCAATAGGGTCGGTCCTCGGTCCCAAAAATTGAGGACCAACACTGTGCGGGTTGGTCCTAGGGTTAGGGGGTGGACCGGCCCAACCCGGACCATGCTCACCCCTAGTCATGATCCTAACATATAATCACTAAATGATATGCAAGCAATGACATGTCATACATGATGACATGGCAAGTTCGGAATGACGTGGCAAGTTATGAATGACGTGATAAGATGACATGCGACATAGCATATGTGAATGACATAGCGAGAAGACATGCAACGTGACACATAGCAATGACATGGCAGTGATGATGCAAGCATTATGCAATTAATCTATATGACATGCACATGTTTATTTTTATTATTTTTTTATATTTTTTATGAAATTCGAAATTAATTAAATTCCCTAATATTAACATGCAATGTATCCTAAAAATAATCTACTTATATTGTATCTATATTTTTTTTATTTAGAAAAACAAAATCAATTCAAATCAAACAAAGATAGAAAGAAATAACAATCAAATCGACAAGACACCATATCACACAAGAAATATTACCGATAGCCGTTTAAATTTAGAAACAATAGATTGACGAATTGTATCTCGGGCATAAGATCGGATTGGCCAATTTTTTCACACAATCGCAAATCGTATCTCTAGCGGGAGATCGGATTGACAATTTTCCGTGCGATCGCGAATCATATCTCGGGCGGGAGATCGGATTGGCGATCATAGCACGTTATGAAATTAGGAAATAATTCCTAATTTAAAGGCTATGCTGGAATTTTCATGGATATGGTAATATTATTCAAAGGTCCAAACAAGATTGCGACTTCACCCAATTAGGCAACAAAATATATGAAAATCGAATTAATGAAAATTCTTACCTAATTTGCGATATCACCTAGATAGCGTTTCCAAATTCCAACTTGACGGGACGGCTCGGAATGCTGTAGCCGATAGTGTTGTTCACAGTAGACTTGGCTATGTGGTGTCTCGGCCAAAACTTGCGGTGACGCAGTGGCGTGGCAGTGCTTTGGAGCTCTCGTAAAACCTGCGAAACAGAGTCTAAGTTTGGTAAAGAAACGGAGTAACGCAACACCAATCGGGGTTTTCGTCGGGACTGGTAAGTTTGCTGGGACCGCTTGCGGAAGTTGCTGGTCTTGGCGTTGTCACGGTGGCTTGGGCTCTCAGTCGGCTGCTTGGCGCCGGGAGTACTCGCTGGGATATTGAGACGTAATGATATTTGAACAGACCATGCATAGCAGCTTGTGGAGGGTGCAACAAGGTGAGGTGTCGAGAGCACAGAAGCAAAGCTTCACTTGATTCCAGACTTCGAGAGCACAGAATTTGCCTTGACTTCCTCCCTCTCTATTGTCCTCTCTTATTTAGAAAGCTGCGGCCCCGCTCCCCTCTTTTTTCCTGTTTTCTTCTGAGCCTATAAAGAGAGATCCCAAGGTAGGCGTTCTCTCCTTTTCCAATTTTCTTTGCGCAGTCTCTCTCCTCTCAATGGGGCCGAGTATTCAATATGTGTGGCCTCCTCAATTGTGAACCCTAATACATCTATTTATAAGAGTTAGCCAGGGTTATCTTGCAAGAGCCAAGGTTACTCAACTTAGGTAATTTTCTGATTATTTCCTCTAACCGAATATTCATAGAATAATATGAATTATCTTCCAAGTATATTATTTAATAATTCGATATTTCAATTATTTCAACTTGCTCTATAAAGCAAATTTTGGCCATATATGTATTCAATGGACTTTGACAAACATTTAGGCTGCGTTTGGTTGTCCGGATTTCTAAACAGGATAGGACTGGATATGATAGAATAAGAAATCCTGGGATTTCTTCATATCCTATCCACTGTTTGGTGGATTACGGATTTAAAGTCGGATAGGATAATTTTTTTTTTTGGCTATTCACGGGTTCAGAGGAGTCGGTGAAGGAAAAAAAGCCGAGAAATTTTTTTGGTGAAAGCGCACAAGGTGTGGGGATGAAGATGACGGCAAGTGGAGCGTAGGGTTTCTGGAAAAATAGGCATTAGAAATCCTATCCAGGTCTATCCCACCCCCCCTCGGATTTTTTTATCCGGGCTATATCCAGTCTATATCCGACCTTATCCTATCCTGGACCATCACCAAACACAGGATAGGATAAAACATATCCTATCCTGGCTTTTATCCGGTCGACCAAACATAGCCTTAATCTTTTGGGCTGAGTCCAATCAATTAAGCTCAAAACCATTCACTTAAGTCCATTCGTCGCAGGTCCAATGCAAATGCAACTATATGAGCCTAAATAATAATTCAATGCTCCTAATCTATATGCAATTTAACTAATTTTTTTTTAGGGATCGGGATCGATCTCTAATTTTTTTATGCAACGAACGACTAACTAGGTCGCCAAAATTTAGATGTCAACAATAGAAACTTGGCAATGGAATTTTTTATTCCATCACATATGTGATAGTTTTGATCCCTACTAGGAAAAAAATCACATGGTACATATGTATATATGATATACAGACGAGCATAAGTAGGATATATCATAGATATATATGTATGGTAGTGTACCTCAATGTATAACTTGTGTGTGTATGTCTGCAGAAGAGAGCGTAGAGGAGGATGGGAAAAGCCCCCCTCAAGCGAAACGGTGGCAAAGTCATAAGAGATTTGCTCTATCACACCCCCTCAAGCAAAACGGTAGCAGAGTCACTGTGAGCTTGTCGTGTAAAATAAGAAATCGGGATATGGATATAGGTTTTTTCATGACATCAGCCGTTTGCACCCGAGTAGGAATGAAGCGAACTTCCAACTGCTTCTTGCTGATTAAATCACTAACAAAATAATAGTCAATTTTCACGTGCTTGGTTCGTGCATGGAAGATAGGATTTGTGGCCAGATAGATTGCCCCTACATTATCACAAAGAACAAGGGGTGACGGATGGAGAGTGTATCGAAGATCTCGGAGGACTTGTAATAGCAATAGTAATTCAGAGGCTGCATTAGCCACCCTTTTGTATTCTGATTCAGTGCTGGACAGAGCAATAGTTGGTTGCTTTTTTAGAACTCCAGGAAACCAAGTTGGGACCAAAATAAATGTAATAGCCACTAGCAGACTTTCGGTCATCAATGCAGCCGACCCAATCAGCATTTGTAAACGCAATGAAGGTCAGTTGGCACATAGGCCGCAAGATAATCCCTTGATGAATGGTAGCTTTGAGATAGCGCAAAATCCATTTGACAGCTGACCAATGATCGATAGTTGGATAATGCATAAATTGGCACACTTTATTGACAGCAAATGATAGATCTGGCCTGGTAAGGGTAAGGTATTGCAGTGTCCCAAATGTGCTCCGATATGTGGAGGCATCGGTTAGTGGTTCACCACTTCATTTCGACAACTTAGAAACTGAGGGAGCCATAAGCGATGAGCAAGGTTTTGCATCGGCCATGCTTGTACGAGTGAGAAGAGCAGTGGCGTACTTGGATTGAGTGAGAGACAGCCCTTTAGAGGATCTATGGGCTTCAATGCCAAGAAAGTAGGATAAATTTCCCAAATCAATGATTGCAAACTCAGTGCCAAGTTGAGTGATTAATTCGGTGATGGAGGAGGTAGAGCTTCTGGTAATGATAATATCGTCAACATAGATGAGAAGAAGTAGAATGTGGTTAGATCTATGCTGAATGAATAATGAAGAGTCAGCAGTGGAGGCCACAAATCCAATAGATAATAGGTATGAGCTTAGCCGAGAAAATCAGGCCCTTGGAGCTTGTTTTAGCCCATATAGAGCTTTCCGAAGACGATATACATGGCCAGGATAACGTGAATCAACAAATCCTTGGGGCTGCTTCATGTAGACTTATTCTTTAATGGTGTTGTGGAGAAATGCATTCTTGATGTCCAATTGGCGTAGAGACTAGTTATATGTAACAGCTAAGGAGAGAACAACTCGAATCGTTGTCGGTTTGATAACTGGACTGAAAGTTTCATCATAGTCCAAGCCAGCCTGTTGAGTAAAGCCCTTCGCAACGAGTCGTGCTTTGTATCTATCAATGGAGCCATCAGCCTTGGTTTTTGCAGTTGACCACATTCATGGAAGGGTGATGAGGGACCAGTTTCCAAGTGTCATTTTGAATGAGAGCATTAAATTCACTAGCCATAGCTTGTTGCCAGTTAGGGTCTTTGCTTGCAACGGAAAAACAAGTGGGTTCACTTGGTGTCAGGCTTGAGTGAAAATAAGAACACGGTGGGTGCTTAGTGGAGAGAAAATCCTTTGGTTTACGAATGTTATTTTTTAGATGAGTGACTACTGGATGGGTAGAAGTTGGCGGTTGAGGTTGAGAAGATGGTAAGGGTGGAGGTTCTGGAGAAGATGATTCACATGGAATTGTGGAAGTGGCTGATTGTTGAAGTTGTGATGAGGAGTTGCCCATGATATTAGACGAACTTAACGGAATAGATGTAGTAGTGGACACACCTTGAAGTTGTGGGGGCTTAATAGAGGAATAACCAATGCAAACAGGGGCACTTAGCAATGGTAAGGACAATTGACCAGACTGTGATTTAGCAAACGGGAACAAGTGCTCTTGGAAAACCACATTGAGAGAGATATATTTGGCTAGTGCTACGATGCAGACAACGATAGCCACGGTGATGAGGAGAATAGCCCATGAAAATATATTCATTGTTCTGTCATCAAGTTTATGGCGAGTATAAGGGCGCAGCCAAGGGTAGTAGGCACATCCAAAAACACGCAACTGTAGATAATCGGGTTTCTAGCCAAACAATTTTTCATAAGGAGACAATCCACCCAACACCATTGTAGGCATGCGGTTAATTAGAAAGACCGCAGTTAGGAAAGCATCAGTCCAATATAGACGAGGAACAAAAGCTCGGGTAAGCAATGTGATGCTAGTTTCTACAATGTGATGGTGTTTGCGCTCAGCCCGACCATTTTGTTCCGGCGTGTGCGGGCATGAGAGACGGTGTAGGATGCCATGAAGACAAAGATAAGGATCAAATTTCTTAAACTCACCACCTCCATCGGTTTGAAGAGTCTTGATTTTACAGTTGAAATATTTTTCCACTTGAGATTTAAAATGCACAAAAGTAGAGAGAGCATCAGATTTCACAGTAAGTGGAAAAAGCCATGTGTATCCACTGTAAGCATCAATAAAAATGATGTAATAACAAAAACCATTCATTGACGTAACGGGAGATGGTCCCCATAGATCATAATAAAGTATTTCCAAAAGAGCATTACAAGTGATTAATGATCTAGTAAAGGGAAGACGATGTGACTTGCCCAAGTGATGCAGCCTGGTGCAGGCTACTTGAACGTTAGGATCGGGAGAGTGACTTGCACAGGCGGAACAGGACGAACAGTAATTACAGTCCTACACAAGCTCGGGAAAATGGATGTAACTTCGTCGATACAAATCGGAATAACCTGATTCCAAAGCCAAATGAACAAAGACTTCTGAATTAACAATTTCTATGTTTTGAGTTTTCTCAAATAAGCACTGTAGGCAGGACGAAATCGGGGTGGAAGTGAACGGATGTAAATGGACAGAACAGAGGAAAAGATAAAACTTCGTTGGTTGCTCTTCCAGGCCTCCAAGGAAGTGGATAGGGCACCGATTCTTCTAGATCGATGACTGCAACTCTTCAAGGATGCAGATTTGAAAACCTCCGACTCTTCAAGGACGGAGTGAAAACTCTTCTAGGTTTTCAGGGGTATGAACTCTTCAAGGTTCAAGATAATTGCTTGATGCAAAATTTTCATTAATCAAATTCGTCTCTCGAATACATAAAGTAGATGGTCTTTTGTAGCCAAAGAAAAACAAATGAAAAGACTCAAGCAAATGAAGAGACTAAAGAGCATTAAAGATCCTAGAAGGCATAAAACATTAAAGAACTTAGAAACTAGAAACTAGATAAATGCCCAACGTCTTCTTGATCATCCCAAAGTATCTTTTAGGCTTCCAATGTATAGGGAAAGACAAGGACTTTATTGTGGCATGGACTTGCGGATGAGACTCTTGGTCTTCGAATTGCGTCCCTTCGATATCTCCTCGACTGGTCGAGCGACTTGTCGAGCTCGGATGCGGGCTGATCTCCTTGGTCGAGTGAGCTCGTCTTCGATGCGGGCGGCATTATCAATCTGGCTTGCATCATCCTCCCCTTCTTTAAAAGAATTCGTCCCCGAATTCATGTCATCATCGGAGGAATCACCAGCATAAGGTGTTAAATGCCGAACGTTGAAAACATCATGTGTTTTCATATGAGAAGGAAGCCTTAAGCGATATGCATTGGGATCAATGCGCTCAAGAACTTCAAGAGGACCAAGCTTACGATCACTAAGCTTGTTATAGCTTTCAACAGGATGATGCTCTGGTGGTAAGTAAGCCCAAACAAAATCTCCTGGTTCGAAGATAACTTCACGCCGTCGCTTATCGACGTCCTTTTTATAGGACTCTGTCTTGCTTTCTAACCTTTGGCGCACATCTTCATGAATTGCTCTCATCTGAGAAACAATATCTTCAACATTGTCATTCGACTTTTCAGCAAAAGGAATGGGTGCAAGATCAAGAGCAGTGTTTGGTTGTTGTCCATACACGATCATGAAAGGACTATACCCAGTCATACGGTTTACAGCACAATTATATGCAAATTCGCCATGTGACAATCGCATCTCCCAAGAGCAAGGATTTTCATCAATCAGTGTCCTCAATAGATTTCCCAAGGTTCGATTGACGACTTCAGTTTGCCCATCAGTTTGGGGATGAAATACAGTACTATATTGCAGTTTAGTACCGACATTCTTCCACAATTGTCGCCAAAAATGACTGAGAAACTTTGTGTCTCGATCAGAAGTAATAGTCTTCGGAATGCCATGCAATTTATAGACTTCCTTAAAGAATAATTCAGCAATACGCGAAGCATCCATAGTTTTGCGGCAAGGAATAAAATGCGCCATCTTTGAGAATCGATCTACAACAACAAAGATGGAATCCATACCTCTGAGAGTGCGAGGTAGTCCAAGAACAAAGTCCATAGAGATATCTTCCCAAGGTGCTTGAGAGATTGGTAAGGGCAAATAAAGGCCAACATTAGTAGCATGCCCTTTTCCAGTTTGGCAGCATCGACACCTCATCACATGTCGATGTATGTCTCGTTTCAAATGAGGCCAAAAGTACTTGGCTGAAACAAGTTGCACGGTCTTGTCACGCCCAAAATGTCCGTCGCGATGAACTTCATCGATCACCTTTTGTCGAAGTGAACAATCGGGTACACATAAACGGTTCCTTTTGAAAAGAAACCCAACGCACTCAGTGAAATCAGCAAGTTTCTTCTCTTTTGCTTCGGGCAGGATTTTGGAGAAGTAAGGATCTTCATGATACAACTCTTGGAATGATTCAAATCCAAGAACTGTTGATCGCATTGTGTGGAGTAAGCTCTTCTTTCTACTAAGAGCATCAGCAACCTGATTTTGAACTCCAGCTTTATGTTTAATGATGAAAGTGAACTCCTGAACGTATTCAGCCCATTTTGCACGCCTGGAGTTAAGCTTTTGCTGCCCTCATGCACATTTGATGGAGTCGGCCATTCTCGAATCACCTTGATCTTGGCATCATCCACTTAAATCCCCTTTGCTGAAATATGAAATCCCAAGAAAAGGATTTGCGGTACCATGAAATAGCACTTCTCGAGGGCTGCGTACAAGCGCTCCTGTCTCAACACGTGTAGTACTTCTTGAAGATGTTGTAGGTGCTCGTCAGTAGACTTGCTAAAAATAAGAATATCATCGAAATAGACCACAACAAATTTTCCCAAAAAGGGTTTCAAAATTTGGGTCATGAACCTCATGAATGTCGATGGTGCATTCGACAATCCGAATGGCATAACTAGCCACTCATACAGCCCATCTTTCGTTTTGAATGCTGTCTTCCATTCATCTCCGGGCTTGATTCTGATTTGATGATATCCACTTTTCAAATCCAGCTTCGAAAAGATGATTGCACCAGAGATTTGATCCAAGAGGTCATCAAGACGAGGAATAGGGAATCGATACTTGACAGTGATTTTGTTGATCGCCCTACTATCGACACACATCCTCCAAATACCATTTTTCTTAGGTACAAAAGAGCTGGAACAGCACATGGACTAAGGCTTTCTCGGATAAAACCCTTAGTCAAGAGTTCGACAACCTGTCGATGCAATTCTTCATGCTTCGTCGGACTCATCCGATAATGAGCCAAATTCGGTAGGGAAGCACCGGGCATCAAATCGATTTGGTGCTGAATGTCTCTCATAGGAGGGAGACCTGCAGGTAAGTCCGTCGGGAAAACAACCTTGAATTCTTCCAAAAGTGGTCGAACTTCAAGAGGTATGGAAAAAGCAACTTCACCTGCTTTGTGAAGTAAAACATATATAATACGAACCCCTTTTAAAGCACCTTTCATATCCTTCATTGAAAGCAATGTAGGAGATGAAGACTTTTCGACAACAGGAGTTTTTAAAGGCTCCTTACTAGGTGCTAATATAATCTTCTTCCCTCCAAATTCAAAAGAATACGTATTTCGATAACCATCATGAGTAGTCCGTCTATCGAATTGCCATGGTCGCCCAAGAATAACATGACTAGCATCCATCGGTAGAACATCACACCATATCTTGTCGAAATAAACAGAACCAATGGATAGATTAACAAGGCAACGTTTGGAAACGGTTATCTCGGTGCCTTTCGATAGCCACGACATCTTGTAAGGTGTGGGGTGCGCCTTTAACTCCAACTTTAGTTTGTTCGCTGCCATTTCAGAAATTATATTCTCACAGCATCCAGAGTCAATAATCAATTGACATACCTTCCCTTTAATCATGCAAGCGGAATGAAAAATGTTGGTGCGCAGCCACCCATCTCCGGTCTCATCACGAGGAACTAGAAAGATTTTTCTCACCATCAGAAATTCACTGGATTCAGCATGCACTATTTGCTCGTCACCTGCGGACTCTTCGACATCATTCACCTCTTCTTCGAGCAGATCCTCCACATGCTCATCAGAATCGTTATCCACTAAGAAGGCTTTGCCGGCTTGTCGATTCTTGTTCTTTTGGCAATTGCTAGCACGATGACCCAACTCACCACAAGTATAGCAACGAATATCAGACGTAGTTGGTTGCTTCAAAATGTTGGGCTGATTAGGAAACTTACTAGCAGTTTATGTCGTATCCTCAGCAACTTTGGTGGTGCCGGGGGTACTCCTAGCAGTTCGATTGGTCATGATAGAGGATTGTTGCCTCCTTGAGCGAGAACGCTCCACCTTGAGTGCTCGTTGGTGTGCATCTCCTAAGTCCCAAATGTCAAGGACTTCCAGGGCATCTTGAATATGAAGTTGAAGGCCATTCAAGTACTTGCTCACAAGCATCTCCTCCGGATCTTGAATGTTGTTGCGAATCACCAACTCATTGAATTCGTTGGTGTATTGGTCCACCGTTCGCGTACCTTGGCTCAGATTTTGGTACCGTTGATAGAGCTCTCTCTTGTATCCCTTAGGTAGGAAATACTTTCGAATCTTGTCTTCCATCTTCCTCCACGAGGTAATTGGCGCTTTGCCAACGGATTGGCGAGTTTGCTTCTCACGTCTCCACCAAGCGATGGCTTTACCTCTTAATCGCATAGCGATGATCCCGATTCGACGATCCCCCGGGACATTTCGATGCTCAAACACTTCATTAACAAGTGTTAGCCAGTCAACAATTTCTTCAGGAGAATCATTACCTGAGAATTCCGGGATATCCTTTTTAACTTCTTTTTCCCACTCCGGTTCACGAATGTTTTGCTCGTGACGTCGAACATTCCTCCGATTGCGAAATGGTCGAACATTCTCCGAAGATGAAGAGTCACCATTGGAATCTTCGGTCCTGGAACGAGGTGGTGAATTGTTTCTTTCCACCCTCAGACGCTCAACTTCCCGCGTCAACTCATCAATTTGTTGTTGCATATGTTGCTGCAAATTGTCAGCGAGCGTATTCACTTCATTCAGTGGAATGGTTCTGCCTCCACAACGCCTAGCTTGTCTTGGCGGCATGGTTCTCTCCTCCAAAGCTCTAATACCAAATGATGCAGGTGTAGGCTACTTGAACGTTAGGATCGGGAGAGTGACTTGCACAGGCGGAACGGGACGAACAGTAATTACAGTCCTACACAAGCTCGGGAAAATGGATGTAACTTCGTCGATACAAATCGGAATAACCTGATTCCAAAGCCAAATGAACAAAGACTTCTGAATTAACAATTTCTATGTTTTGAGTTTTCTCAAATAAGCACTGTAGGCAGGACGAAATCGGGGTGGAAGTGAACGGATGTAAATGGACAGAACAGAGGAAAAGATAAAACTTCGTTGGTTGCTCTTCCAGGCCTCCAAGGAAGTGGATAGGGCACCGATTCTTCTAGATCGATGACTGCAACTCTTCAAGGATGCAGATTTGAAAACCTCCGACTCTTCAAGGACGGAGTGAAAACTCTTCTAGGTTTTCAGGGGTACGAACTCTTCAAGGTTCAAGATAATTGCTTGATGCAAAATTTTCATTAATCAAATTCGTCTCTCGAATACATAAAGTAGATGGTCTTTTGTAGCCAAAGAAAAACAAATGAAAAGACTCAAGCAAATGAAGAGACTAAAGAGCATTAAAGATCCTAGAAGGCATAAAACATTAAAAAACTTAGAAACTAGAAACTAGATAAATGCCCAACGTCTTCTTGATCATCCCAAAGTATCTTTTAGGCTTCCAATGTATAGGGAAAGACAAGGACTTTATTGTGGCATGGACTTGCGGATGAGACTCTTGGTATTCGAATTGCGTTCCTTCGATATCTCCTCGACTGGTCGAGCGACTTGTCGAGCTCGGATGCGGGCTGATCTCCTTGGTCGAGTGAGCTCATCTTCGATGCGGGCGGCATTATCAATCTGGGCTGCATCACCAAGTCACATGATTCACAAAATCTAGATGAGGAAGAAGCATATATCGGCAGGCCATGCTTTGAAATAACTAAAGAAATAACGCGAGCAGTCGGATGACCCAAGCGCTCATGCCAAATAGAAGCAGAAACTCGTTCATCATTGACGCAGGATGGAGCTGGCAATGATTTATTGGACTGTAGAGGATCCTTATTGGTGGTACGTGCATTATTAAGACAATAAAGTCCATTCTTATTCTAGCCTTTGAGCAGGAGGTTCCCGAGGATCGATCCTTGACACAACATAAAGTAGGATGAAATTAAAATACCACATAGTTGTCGTTGGTAAATTGAGAAACAGATAATAGCTTCTTCTTGACAGATGGAACATGATAAACAGCTCGTAGATTAAAAGAACGGGTTTGAGAATGTAAGATGGAAGAACCAATATGTGATATTTGCAAACCTGACCCATTTGCCGTGTGGATTTGATCGGTGCCAGAATAGTTGTTTCGAATGTTCAAATTTGCCATATCAGCTGTAAGATGATGAGTGGCACCATAGTCTGGGTGCCAATATGGATCGAATGACTCACTAGTTGAAGAGGCAAACATCGCAGATGGGGAGCTGGTATTGGCTTTATAGCTAGGATTAAATCGCTGGTAGCATTGGAGAGCCGAGTGACATGTACGATTACAAACCTGACAGATAATTCGAGAACAACAGTAAGCTCCAAAATTGCGACCACGTCCTCGACCATTGAAGGGAGTATTCAGGGCATAAGATGTTTTTACTGCAGCATTCACATTTGGAGAAGACTCTATTGGAGATTCAGTGGTACGGCTTTGAAGAATAACTTCCTAATTGTAAAGAAGGCCAAGGAAGTCATCAAGAGGTAATGAATCAAGACCAGATGTAATTGAGGTAACGAATGCATCATACTCCGGACCCAGGCCACCAAGGATGCTGAGAACTAATTGGGAATTAAAGATGGGATGAGCAGCCGCAGAAAGATGATCTGCAATGTTCCTGGCTTTTTGAACAAATGCTTCCATGGAAAGAGAGCCCTTCTTTAGAGATCGAAGCTGATACTCTAATTGCATTATGCGAGCTTGAGATTGAGGAGCATAAAGTTTCTCAAGCAAAGTCCAGACATCATGAGATGTCTCAAGATCGACAATGTGTGAGAAAACCGATTTAGTAAGAGTAGAGAGGATGCAGGATAGGATAAGCCGATCTTGATAATTCCATGCAGTATGATCCGGGTTGTCGATCACAGTACTATCAGCAGTAGTGATAGTGGGTGCCGGACAAGGATACGAGCCATCCACAAACCGACGATACCCATGAAGACGAAATAAAGGAAGAAATTGTGCTCGCCACAGAAGGTAGTTGTTGCGATCTAGCTTGATTTGGAGAACATGAGATAGATTGCCGAGAGCAAAGGGTGGTTGGGAGGGGGCCAACAAGGATGTAGAGTCAGCAGCAGTGATGGTGGTAATGGTGTTGGAGGATGTGGAAGAAGAAGACATTGTAATGAAGAAGAAAAAAAGAAGAAGAAGCTATGATACCATGAAAGAGTATGAATCTAAATTTGATCGCACACTCATCGGTGTGGAGATTTGTATTATATTTATAGTATATACATGAGGGAGAGAATCACAATTGAAAATATTTTACAAAAGGTAAGAATCTACAATATTAGCACAAATTGTAAAAGATTTGCTCTATCAACGGGATTGGCACAGATTGCAGAAGATTGACATTAGCAACGGGATTTGCACAAATTGCGGAAGATCGCTCTATCATAAGAGATTTGCTCTATCAACGGCAGTGGCCATGGTCACAACCATGAACCCGCTAACAATCATGAGGACAAATACGACCACGAACACAACGATGATGACAATAATGGGACCATCACAATCACAAACCCGACGACGAGCATGAGCATGGCCATGGCCATGGCCATGGCGGTCATGGGAAAGAACCTGGCTTCGAAGGCAACCCATGGAAGTGAAGACGGCGAGTGATTAATAAATGGAAGCTTCCAGCTTTAATATGCTGCTCCTAGTACTTACTCCTGTGTGTTATATATGGAATGTGTGTGAGTGATAGATAAATGGAAGCTTCCAGCTGTATGTGTCAACGAAGATGATATTCCCACTAGCTCACCTGAGCAAGTGAGCATATAAAGCTCCAGCTTCATATGTCAATTGAAGTGTCTTATGTACTTGCTGTATCTATTTCCCAATAGGCAAGCTAGCTTACCATTTTAGGAGGACTTTACTTAATGGCTGGTCGAGATTTCGGTTTTCTTCTTCTTCTTCTTCTTTTTGTTTATTCTCGAAAGATGAGCGTGGATCGAAGCTTAATTTAGTCCATACTGGTATGAGATCCATAAGTATTTATTCCCTTCTATCACAAGCCCTTGTTAACAAGCTTGGCAGGAGAGTTTTTTAGGTATATTTGAAGTACGATGTAAACGGTCCAACATGTTCATAAGTGGTACCCCAATTTATCAAAGTTAAATGGACACACGAATTGAAAATCACCCTATTTTGAGTTTAAAGGGTCAACTTCACATAATATATGATTTCCTATTGAAATTTCTTTGCAACAGCTCCTCTCCCCCTCGCGCACCCCCCCTTAATTCCTTTATGAATAAACTCTCAGAAAAGGAGACAAACAGTTTGGTTTATCTTTCGATAAAAGACCAAAAGCTATGGAGTATTTCAACCGTATGGGTATGATCCATAGACGTTAAAGGCCATTAAAATTCGTTCTTTTGTATATTTTTTCTACAGTTGCATATGATGGTCGCCAAAGACCGTGGAGACAGAGAATCATATTTGTCAAATTTTAGAACATTATCGCCTTTCATCGTCTGTCGTGTTTCCTAAGCAAGCAACGAAGCAACATATCTTGACAGAATTTGTTCACACGAAATCAAACCCCTCTAAATCAATCATATGATCGAAATTCTAATGCTATATCAGATCCCATTAATGCACCCAGCTAGTTATTCTCAATTTCATTCAGAAGTTCCAGCAATAGAAGTTAGGGTTTAGCGAGGTATATCAAGTTATCAACTGCTCCTTATACTTTAAAATGTAAACTCCAAGTTAATAGAGAGAGAGAGAGAGAGAGAGAGAGAGAGAGAGAGAGAGAGAGAGAGAGAGAGAGAGAGGTGTTTGAACTGAACTTTACTTTTTTTTAATTATGCAGCTCTCGTATATTAATTTTTTTTCTTTTTAACTCGAAGCGTTCACAATAACTTTTCGTGATTTCAAAATTTAAACAATAATTTATATTTTGACGAAAGTAGCACTAATTAATAATGTTCGTCGGCCAAAATATGGTTTGCTGCTCACTTAGTTAGAGCTGTCACTACATGTTCGAATCCTTTAGGAAAAAGAAAAGTTTCACGTCTGCCTTCGCATGTTGCTTCCAAATAATACTTTGCCATTTTAGATCACCGTTAATTACCTAATTCTCGAAATAACTAAGAAACAAACGTGACTTTATCGATCGTAGCCATACTCCATATGCGAGTTACAATGGGAAAAGTGCCAAAAAAGTCTTAAACCTTTTGCATTAGTGCTAATTTAGTCATAAACCTTTTTTTGTGCCAATTAAGTCCTAAACCTTTTGGTGCCAATTTAGTCCTTCCGATCAATTTTGATCGGAATTTGCCGACGTGGACGCTTGCCGGCCGGTGGCCGGTCACCGGCGCCGACGTGGACAACTTTAATAATATTTTAATATTTTTTTGAATTTTCATTTTTTTTTCCACTTTTTTTTGGTCCCCCACTCCTTCCTCTGGCCGGTCGTCGGTCCGGCGACCGACCAGAGGCCAGAGGCCGGCGAGCTTGACCTCGCCGGCCACTAACGAGGGCGGCGGCCTCGCCCGGCTCGGACGAGCCTCGCCTTGGTCGGGCGAGGCTCGACCTCGCCAAATCCGGCGAGGTCGGGCCTCACCCGACCATGGCGAGGCTCGCCCTCGCGCGCCCCGGCGAGGTCGGGCCTCGCCCGACCATGGCGAGGCTCGCCCTCGCCGCGGCCTCCGGCGACGGCTCGAGCCTCGCCATGGTCGGGCGAGGCCCGACCTCGCCGGATCCGCGAGGTCGAGCCTCGCTCGACCAAGGCGAGGCTAGACCTCGCCGGGCGAGGCCGCCGCCCTCCCCAGTGGCCGGCAAGGTCGAGCTCGCCGGCCTCTGGACTCTGGCCGGTCGCCGGACCGGCGACCGGCCAGAGGAAGGAGGGGGGGACCAAAAAAAAAAGGAAAAAAAATAAAAATTCAAAAAATATTAAAATATTATTAAAGTTATCCACGTCAGTGCCACGTCGGCACCGGTGACCGGCCGCCGGCCGGCAGGTGTCCACGTCGGTAAATTCTGGTCAAAATTGACCGGAAGGACTAAATTGGCACAAAAACAAAAGGTTTAGGACTGAATTGGCACCAATTTAAAAGGTTTAGGACTTAATTGGCACCAAAAAAAGGTTTAGGACTAAATTGGCACCAATGCAAAAGGTTTAGGACTGAATTGGCACCAAAAAAAGGTTTAGGACTAAATTGGCACCAATGCAAAAGGTTTAGGACTGAATTGGCACATTTCCCGAGTTACAATAGATAAACGGACTTGTCTCATACTGATCCAAATAAAGTGGCAAAAGAGTTGAAGAGAAAAAGGCTTTGCTCTTTCACTGGTTAAGAGAGACGGGTTTCAAAACACAATTGTGCTTAGATGGAGAGAAAGAGACGGAGGAAAATGATTAGGAGGGATTATGATAGATTAGGAGGAATACTACCTTTCCACATATACAATTTCATTGGATCGTGTAGTTTTACCAATAATTTGTTTTCATTACATAATGATTCAATTATTTAGATATAAAACAATTTTGCTTAATCTTTCAACTTCCGATTTCTTGCGCACACACAATGCGTGTGCATGTTTGTCGGTCGTCTGAAAAGATAAGCGTTACCGTGCCCTTAATAGTACCAAAAAGACAATACTTGTAACAATGCAGGTATGCATGTCTGAAATTGATTAACAGTAATCTGCTATCACCGTGAGATTGATAACAAAATAATGTTCAGAACCCTTAAACAAGTTCAAGCAATGAAAATTTGATTCTTAATCCATGAACGTAAAATAAAGAAGTTTACGTGCGTGTTCATATGTGTGCGCCTACACAATTCCTTGCACAAAGGTGGTAAACCGTGGAGCGATAGATGACCTAAACTTTAAACCGAGTTCACCACATCCCTCGAGGCTCAAATTTCCCACTGAAGCTTACTTAAATGATTCGAGTCGATCTCATTCTCGATGCTGAAATAAGAAAATTTCGGGACCAAACGTCGAGCTTCTTTTTCGTCTTAATGTGTCAATGTCAAGATCCTCGAATGCATCCTAATAGCCTTGGAAACATTATTATCCACGACTTTATATATGACTGTACGAAACTATCTCACCAGAAATTTTTTGCAGTCTAAGGCAATCACTTGCTAAGTTGTTAGGTAAATCCAAATTATGTTTAATGCAAAAGACGATCCTCTTATTAAAAAGGTAGATCTTACAAAAATGTATCGGGTTAATAGGCTACGCTAAGCTCCATTTCTCTACGCTTCTGAGGCTATAAATATAAGGTGACCTTTACCATGCAAGTTCAATTATCATATTCATCATCACTTGAAGCAAACTCGAGTTCTTTGGTTCACTGCCTTCAGGTACACTGAGGAATGGCTTCCTCTAGGGTTTTTCTGCTCTGCGGCCTCGTCTTCGCCGTGCTTCTTCTCATCTCCTCTTACAAGGCTGCAGCTGGCGAGCTTGTCGAGGCGACTAATTCATCTCGTAAGTTTCACTCCACTTCATCCATCTTCTCTGTATATAGGTACTTCGTATATACAATGTGTTGAACTTCTTGTGCATGTATGTAAGAGAGCATGAAGGAATATGGACATGGGAAAGGCCCTGGCACCCTTGGGAAGGGGTACCGCGGCAGCGCCCATGTCCATCATGACAACGATGATGACGATGACCACCATGATCATGGCCATGACCACGGGCACGGTGGCCATGGCAGCCCCGACGATCATGGGAAGGAGCACTGTCACGACAGCCACCCAAAAGAAGAAATTGAAAAAGCCGGAAATAACTAGAAAATTACTGAAGTGCAATATGTGCGCTTCTCCTAGCTAGTACAGTGTGTAACAGAGAGTGCGTGTGACTAATTAAGCTCCGAGCACTCTATACGTCAACAAGGATGATATTGCCAATGGGCAGGTCTGAAGCTAAGCAATAAGCCAGTAACCCACTGTTTAGTTTTCATGGATACTTTCATGTTCTGTTGCATATATTCTATGGAAAAAAAGCATATTATTTGAAACATCTTGTGGAATCACAGTACTTCCTACGATGCAAACATGTAATCGCGTAAAAGAATTCAGAAGAAAAGAAAATAATTAAAGTCCGACTTGGGACGAAATTACTATATAGAAATATACATCTATACTTGGTTCAAAGCCGCTTATAATTATCATTATCCCTGTAAGCCGTGAATATAGACTAAGGGGATGAACAAATAGTATTAATTAGCTAATATGGAAGATGTGCTTGAAAGGCATGCGAGCAAACGGAGAATCGTCTCTATAATCCCTCCAAGTAGATTGGACGTTCAACTTCCGTCCTCCTTGACTCAGCGAGCGTGAGCATCTCCATCGGCTCATCCAACCCTCTCGCCCGAGAAGTAATACCACTTGACAGGTCTTCCAATGAACGCAAAGACTGTGACGCATAAATGCGCGATACGGCTAAAATCGACGTTGTTCCGTCACTGGCGGAGTCGCCGGCACTGATTGGAAGCCGACCACTGCTGCACGTTCATGGCCAAGCCACCCCTCCGTGGCTCGCAGTCGTTGCCGTCGATGGCCAAGCCACCCACTTTGTTGCAGCTCGTCCATTTGCTGCACCAGAGCAGAGCAAAAAGAAAAGAAAGAAAGATGTTCCCACACTGCTGCGACTGAAGAAAGATGTTGGCACTTCCCACAAACTTTTGGACTAAGACGAAAAGCCCACCTCCAAGTCTTTTTTGGGGGTTCAAGAGGAGCGCAAGTCTCAACTTAGAAGGTGTCCAAAAGAAGATCTTGATTTGCTCATTCCCACTTTTGTGGAGAAGCAATTCGACTGGTTTAGCTCCGAATCCCCAAAAAGGTTAATACCACCAAAAATTTCAAATTGGTACACCTATAACAATTTTATCAAAAACTAATTTTTTGACCATGAAAAATCTCAAACTGGTACACCGTAACAATTTTACCCCGAACTATTTTTTTGACCACCAAAAACCTTACACTGGTACACTTGTGATAATTTTACCCCGAACTAAGTTTTTGATCACCAAAAACCTCAAACTGGTGCACCTGTGATAAGTTTACCTCAAATTAATTTTTTGATCACTAAAAATTCAAATTGGTACATTTGTGACAAATTTATCCTCTGTTAGTGTCCGTCAAATTTGATTAATATCACGAAGAACTATAAATTGATAAATTTGTGACAAACAGAGGGGTAAAACTCCAAACTGGTACACTTGTAAACTACCACGTGTTATCAAACTTAGCAATTTGACAGTAAAATTTAACGAAAACTAATGGAGGGTAAATTTGTCACAGGTGTATCAGTTTGGATTTTTTGTGGTCAAAAAACTAGTTCGGGGTAAAATTGTTACAAGTATATCAGTGTAGGGTTTTTTGTGGGCCAAAAAATGATTTGAGATAAAATTGTCATAAGTATACCAGTTTAGGATTTTTTGTGGTCAAAAAAATAGTTTTTAGTAAATTTGTCACAGATGTATTAATTTGGAGTTTTTCGTGTTATTAACTCTCCGAAAAAAGGAACCATCCATTGCATTGCCAGATCTGATCAACACGAGCCATGACCGCAGTTCGTCTATCCACCGACAACAACCACGGCAAGCAACGAAGTTCAGATCTGATCTCCGTGACTTCAGATCTGGGCGACCGAATTTGATCTGCGTCAACTAAGGAGGAGGGAGGGAACTCAAGCGACCATGGACGAGGATGGCTGCAAGCGACGACGAAGCGAGTGGCTCAGCCCTGGACACCCAGCAGTGATCAGCTTTTGACGCGGTGCCGGCAATCCGCTGGTGACTGGATAGAGGAGCTGATCGCGGAGAGAGCAAAAACGAGAAGTTGATTTTTAATTTTTTTTTTATTCATTTGCCACATCATGAATGAGTGCCAATTTCTAATTGAATTTGGAACAAAAACACATGTCACGTCAACCTATGACGTGGCACTGCTGCGTAACCACTGAATACGATACTTCCTTATATGTTGCCTTTCCTTCAATAAACAAAGATCGAGGTGGGCTTAGAGAGTACTTTTGAAATCTGTTGACAACAGTGAACGTGGAAATTGGAGGACTCTAAAGAAAGGGACATATGCAGGACAATATCGGGAATAAAGTTGGGATGGAAATTTCCCCTAAAGAGTACCTCTTTTGGATCGTTGCAACTTGCGTTCTTTTTGCTATTGAGTCCTCGTTGATTTTATTTTCACAGTCCCCTAACTTATGCTGTTTGTCATTGTATCCTTCCTTTTTATTTCATTTTCCGTCGCTCCAAAGGAATGTGCATCTACCATGGAGCATATCTCTGAACCCAAATTCTAGTTCGACAAGTTATTTGACAACCTAGTTTTATGAGCTAGGCTACTATGCCACGAGGGCATCATGTCCACAAATTTCATGACCGTTTGATCATTACTCTCAACCGTTGGTGATTAATGGCTGAAATCCAATGGTGATGATCCGATGATTCTAATTATAAGGATGTGTTGCATTCGTGATATAATAGTTCGATCCGGGTTCTACATTATATGAAAGAGTTGTCATACAGTCTCCGACAAAATGGACTGAAAAGGTTGTCCGAAAACTCGCAACGGCATAAATGTAACTTAATGAAGCTTCACAGGCAAACTTTTTTTATTAGTGAGAGTCGAGTTCGCGTCGGTCAAAGAGCAAATCATTTTTCTATACGATAACAATGCTACACCACACTAACACATCATATAATCTTCCGTCATTGCATGGACCAATAGACAAAAGAAATGCATCATTGGGGAAAAAAGACGGCATTCATAATTATGATCAATAGGAAGAGGAGTATCAAAAAGAAGGTTATGATGAGCATCTATTTGGGTAAATATTGTATGGATTCATCCCATGTGGATGTGCGGATGTAGCGAAAGTCAAATATAATCAATTACATTGTGAAATATATACACACGAAAGATTGTGTTTTCTTAAAGACTAATGTCAATTTTGCCCAGTAATTAAGGATCCAATGTTTAAGCTTTGAAATTTTCTGAAATGTGATTAATCGATTTAATAGAGCTACGTTGTATACATTAGATTTGCTGCGAATGCCTCAGAACTTCGGCTTCAACCACTGCACCAAAGCCTTGCACTCTCTAATGGCCCTCACGTCCGCCCCATTCCTGATCAGCTGCGGGAAGAACAGCCACATAGCGGTCACCGCCACGAACCCCGCCGTCAGCGGCGTTGCCACCACCCTGCTCAGCCTCCACCTCTCCCCCGCCGCCCCCTTCGCCGCCACCTCCGCCACCACGCACGCCCCCTGCAGCACGAAGAAGCCCGCCACCTCCCACGTGGGCCTCGCGCGTACCATGTAGTAGTACAGCAGTTCGTGCATCAGCCCGGACACGAGGAACGCCGCCATGACCGCCGCCGCCGCCGCTGGCCACGCCGCGCCCAAGCGTGGTTCAAGGAACGACTTCAGGGGCCTGTACACGGTGTGCCGCAGGGCGTTGGTCACGGTGAGGTTCCACCTCCTGCCCCAGAAATCTTGGAGCGACGTGGACAGGTAGGGCTCGTCGGAGGGCATCTGGAGCTCGACGCCGAGGACGGCGCGCACGGCGGCGTTGCTTAGCCCCATGATCATGTCGACGAAGAGATAAAGCATGCACGAATAGAGAAGCAGAACCAGCTTCGGGTGCGCCTACAGGCACAGTTGCCCGATTTCAACACGAATGGAATGATGTCAGTAACAATTAATTCGAAAACGACAGGAATCGGTGAAATAAGCAAAACTCCCGCAACAACATGAGCAGACATCAACATCGATTCTTATTCGAATTTGACACGTGAAACCGAATCAACATGCCCGACCTGCAACAGCAACTTGTCCCGGTGGTCATGCACGAGGATGGAGACTCCGCAAAGTAGCAATTTTGAGGGGAAATTGAGGGGCACTTTGGGGGTTTGGGGAGATGGGTAGTCTTGCGCTTGCTTGATTTTGACGGGGAAGCACGCGAAGAGGATGAAGAGGAAGAGGGACTTCGATGGGTCGGGATGAGAACCGGGAACGGAGGAGAGGGGGCCTCGGTCGAAGGAGAAGAGGAAGAGCTTGAAGGAGGCGAGCCAGGTGACGAAGAAGGCGGTGACGCCGGTGGGGAGGACGGTGGAGAGCCGGAGGGGGAGGGCGGCGAAGAGGGAGAAGACGGGGAGGAGGGAGAAGAGCCTGAGCCTGCCCGGAGGGAGTTTGGAGGAGACGAAGTAGCAGTAGCACACGCAGGCGAGGACTGTGAGCCACACGTTGATGAAGTTACGTGCTTCCTCTTCCATATTCTTCTCTCTCTTCTGCTAGCGCTCTCCCGCTCTCTCCTCAGAGAGTATTGTGCGCGTCTTCTTCTTGATGATGTCTGTCTCGTCCATGGGGGATTGGTCGGCAAATCTGTCCTTGATTTGCTTCCTTACATTATGCACTGAAAGTTTGGCAAAAAAATAAAAAAACAACGTGAAACTCAAAGTGGTCTGATTGGCCCTACGTGGGAGCATGGTCCGCATGTGCGGATCCCACCTTAGAATTGGGAACAACCCGCTAAAAACCAGTTTCGAAAAATCAATCCGATTTCTGAGTGGATCCATGGAACCGGTCCCATCAAGTTTCACGCGTCACCACTGTAATATGGAACAAAGAATTACACAATGGAAAGAAATGATTCTGGATTAATTAAAATTACACCTCATCAAAGACACTCCCGGACAGAGCTAATGAACCAACAAAATGAATGTTAGGAAGTGGTTGAGCAAGAGAGCACACTCACCAAACTTGTTATGAATGGGCAAAAGTAGACGGTAATCCAACATAAAAACTAGTCAGTAACTTGTTGAACGGCCGCTAGTCAATAGTAGTAGAGCCACTGCCCCATCGAGGCAGAGTCATTACATGACAAAAGGTCTTTATATTGCCAGATAAGATTAGCGAGTTTCACATTAGGGATTTAGGATTTTTCTTTTTTTAATATATTTTTTATTTTTTTCTGCCTTCTTCCCTCTGGCCGGATGTCGGACTGGCTAGAGGCGCCACCTCGCCGGCCTTTGGCGAAACTCGCCCCCGCTGGCCACTGGCGAGGGCAAGCCTCGCCCACCACTGCAGGCCGACCTCGCCCAACCAAGACAAGGTCGACCTGCGACGACGCTGGCCGGCTTCGCCCAGCCAAGGCGAGGTTGAGCCTCGTCGTCACTAGGTTCACCTCGCCCAACGACGACGAGGTCGGCCTCGCCGTGGCTGGGCGAGGCTCGACTTCGCCGGATCTAGGTGAGGTGAAACCCAGCAACGGCGAGTTCGAGCCTCGCCCAGCCAAGGCGAGGCAGGCTAGCACCGTCGCAGGTCGGCCTCACCTTGGTTGGGCGAGGTTGGCCTGGTAGTAGAGGGCGAGGCTCGCCCTCGCCAATGGCCGGCTGGGGCGAGCTTCGCCAAAGGCCGGCGAGGTCGAACTCGCCGACTCGCGCCTCTGGTAAGAAGGCAGAAAAAAAATATTAAAAAATTATCACGTTAGCGTTGCCCGAATGAACTCAATTGGCAAGAAGTGAAAAGGTTTATGACTGAATGGACAAAAGTGCAATAAATTTAAGACTTTTTCGACAATTTTCCCCGTGTTAATGTGGTGTAGCATTGTTATTGTACAGAAAAATGATTTGCTCTTCGACCGATGCGAATTCCGACTCTCACTAATTTAAAAGAAAAAATTGCCCTTGAAGTTTGATAAAGTTACATTTCTATTGTCACGAGCTTTCGGACAAGCTTTTCAGTCCATTTTGTCGGAGATTGTATGACAACTCTTTCATATAATGTAGAACTCGGATCAGACAGTTATATCACGAAGGCAGCATATCCTTATGATTAGAATTGTCGGATCATCACCATTGGATTTCAGCCATTAATCACCAACGGTTGAGAGTAATGATCAAACGGTCATGAAATTTGTGGACACGATGCCCTTGTGGCATGGTAGCCTAGCTCATAAAACTATGTTGTCAAATAACTTGACGAACTAGAATTTGGGTTCAGAGATATGCTCCATGGGAGATGCACATTCCTTTAGAGCGACGCAAAATTAAATAAAAAGGAACGATACAATGACAAACATCATAAGTTAGAGGACTGTGAAAATAAAATCAAAGAGGACTCAATAGCAAAAAGAATGCAAGTTGCAACGATCCAAAAGAGGTACTCTTTAGAGGAAATTTCCATCCCAACTTTATTCCCGATATTGTCCTGCACATGTCCCTTACTTTAGAGTCCTCCAATTTGCATATTAATTTTTGTTAACAGATTTCAATTGGACTAAAATACCACTACTCTTTAAAAAAAAAAGGGAAAATACCACAAAAAATCCCAAACTATGCCTATTGTGACACATTTACCCTGAACTTTTTTTGTTATACTAAAAATCCCAAACTATGCCCACTGTGACACATTTACCCTAAACTTTTTTTTGTGACACCAAAAACCCTAAACTTGTACTCGTGTGACACATTTACCCTCCGTTATGTTTCTGTCAAAAATCATTGTTAAGAGTCCTACGTGGCTGCAGACTTGGATGATGGACTTTAAACGACGCTGATGTGGTGCCAACATGGATTAAGTGAGGGAAAACAATCCTATTTTTTATCTGACGTGGCTGAAATATTAGAAGACGTCGTTCTTTCCTCTTGCTCCACGCTCAAAACTCTCCATGCTCAGTTTCTCTCTATTGAAGCTCAACGCTCTGTCTCTCTCTCACTTTGTCCGCTCGAGTGCTCTCTGAATTCCATTTGTGCACACGATTTTCGCCGTTTTCCTCTCTTGCATTGGCTCCACAAAACTCGATTTGGGGCTTTAGGGTTAGTATCCTGCTCGAATCTCTCTCTCAAGGAAGCTCGATTTTGTTCAAACTTGTTTGCTGCTCGACTGGATTAAGGCGATTTGGGGCTTTAGGCTTTCGTATGTTCTTTGATTCTCTCTCTCAAGGATGCTCGACTCGGCTAAAGTTCAATTTGTTCGAAGCTCGTTTGCTCCCTGAAGGCGATTTGGGTTTTTTTAGAGGTTTCTTGTTCGTCGGCTCCATGGAGAAGGTCAGCTCAGCGATTTGGGACTTTTTCTAGTGTTTCTTGCTGGTCTCGATTCACCAACATTCTGTGAGTATTATCTTCACCATATTTACTTTTGAGGTTCTTGTTTTGGCAGTTTTGCCATTGTAGTAAAATCAAAGCTCAATTTGTTCGACGCCGTTTGCTGGTCTAAGGAGCTCGATTCAAGAAGGATGCATACGAAAAATGGTACCAATTTCCATTGCCAACATTGAATGGGAAGGACATGTGGCTAGTGTCCACTGATGAGCCAATATTACCTCCGGCATTTAGAAAGCTTCCAGGGAGACCCAATAAACAACGCAATAAGCAGGGGGAGAATCTTGAGAAAAGGACAAGAAAAAGGAAGGCCAAAGTTAATCCAAATGCTGATCCAAATAAATTGACAAAAGTTGGGGTAATCATCTCATGCTCAAACTATCACGACTCGGGACACAAAAAGAAAACATGCCCCAAGCCTCCAGCACCCACACAAATTAAACCTCCGATAAGGAAAATTGCAGATATTTTTATATGTTTGTTAGTTTAGAATATTCACGGTAACTAATGTATGTTTTTCTTTGCAGGGTAAAAAGGGGAGACCAAGAAAATATCCAAGACCAACCACAGTGGAAGGGAGATCTGCTGGACAAGGAGATACAAGAATTGCACCTCTTAGGACACAATCCAATGTTATCAAAGCTGAGAAAAGAAGGGTGAGTAGTGATTCACAAGAATGCATCCTAACTTGGCCATTGTTATAAGAATAATGTGCTTATTATTTATCCATTTACAGGTTCAACAAGGATATGGATTATATGCATCAGAATCCACCGGAAACTCATATTTTAGGATAATAACTTGTCAAAGTTTAAGTTGTTTTCATAAACTGGACCTCCATGATCACAAGTTGTCTCTTTGTAAATTTTTAGAGTCCTGGAAGTGACGTAATCCATGAAATTCATATTAACAATGCAAATGATGCTCCTAAAGCCTCTGCAAGCCAGACAGGAGCCTCTGCAAGCCAAACAGACCATGTCTCAACCCAAACTTGTGGACCATTTGGAACTCAAGAATCTGCAAGTCATGCCCCACACTGATCTGCATGTGTATGTTCTGCTAAGTCTGAATGTTTGCTTCATATTATGTTACCCGACATGAATGAATGTGCTTTAGACTAATCTTAATAGGAATTATACCTGCATTTCTGTTATTCATTGTTGGTTGATTCCTATGAGAATTTAATGTTGCATTAGAATTTATACCTGCATTCCTATGACAAGGCTTATGCTGGATGATCACTTCCCTCGCTTAGGCTATTTCAGACAAATCCATTAGTTGAATAATGTTGTTGTTATGAAGCTAATTCAGTTGTTGTTTTCTTACAAAGTACTATCTGTTGTTGGCCTTTCTATTAATGCAAGTGTAGCTAATCAGAAGACAGCTCAAAGGCTGATTTGCTCATTATCCTTGAAAAATTCCTTGTAATTATTCCACGCAAACATTTCTGTTTTTTTTTTCTATTTACTTTTTGAAAAGATTCGAACCATATGGAATGGTTCAGGATGCTATAATCAAGACCCGAGATGAATGAACTTCAAGAAAGATTCCACTCATTGCAGCCTTATATGTGACAACACTAATGTCTTAGCCGAAAAAGCCGTTTTGCTCAATTTTAGTGATCTCTGTAATTATTCGAACAATATGGAATGGTCGAGAATGCTATTGTCAATATTTTCATGTATTTCCACATTTAGTGACCATAAGCAAGAACCAGGTTTTATCCTTGTTCTCTTCTCGCACCCTTTTTACTCCATCCTAGTTACTGGGGTCACTCTTAGCCATCAAGTCAATGCACCCTTGAGACCATCTCCTTTGCGGTAACAAATCCAAATAAAAGATAGTACAAATGAAAATAAACGATAGTACAAATGATGGTAAAATAATTTGTGTAATGGTGTCAACATTCATCTTCAAGTATTCCAAATATACACTCTCCCAAGCAGCTTGGAGCTCGTTAACAGTTCAATTGCTAAATCTATTTGACGACGTATATTATGACAAAGCCGCACCAACATTTTATGTACATCTACAAGGGAACAATATAAAGAAGAACATTATTACAACTGCATTTTCCTAGAGTTTATCTTATCTCTACAAGTCCACAAGAGAAAGGAGAATGATACGGATTTATATGCCAACTAATGGACTACACAACATATCCTCTGGCAAGGCACTGGCCTACAAATTCTATCTATCTATTCTCAGGTTATTACGTCTGAGTTCAGGTTTTGCATCCATTCGGCAGGTAAATATTGCTATAGCTACTGAAGTGCAATAGAGATACGATTGAAACGTGATGAGATAAAAATATTTCCTGCAAAATCAAAATGTAGCCACTACATAAGTTCTTCCAGCATGCAACTAGCCATGAGAGAATTTAATACTACTCCCAATCAGTGGACACTGGTAATAGGACAGCAATATGGATCACAAAAGCATCAAACACTTTTTACTCCCAATTGAATGCATTGATAACTCTAGCAAAAAAAAAGGTAAAGGGAATGGCTGTTGAAATCATTCCTTCAATCTAGCTAATTGATTTGCACCTGAACGACTAAAAACAAATCACTCTTGCTTGTTCAGAATTACCGACTACGCAGCAAACTCAACATCAACAGAAAAAGAATGCGATGCACATAAGCACATAGATGAGAGAGCACTCACGCTTCAGCCATGAATCGAGCTCCTTAGACCAGCAAACATGCCTCCAACAAATCGAGCTTCGATTTTACTACAATGGCGAAACTGCCAAATCAAGAACCTCAAAAGTAAATATTGTGAAGAGAATACTCACAAAATGTTGGTGAATCGAGACCAGCAAGAAACATTAGAAAAAGCCCCAAATCGCTAAGCCGACCTTCTCCATGGAGCCGACGAACAGGAAACCTCTAAAAAAACCCAAATCGCCTTCGGGGAGCAAATGAGCTTCGAACAAATTGAACTTTAGCCGAGTCGAGCATCCTTGAGAGAGAGAATCAACGAACATACGAAAGCCTAAAGCCCCAAATTGCCTTAATCCAGTCGGCCAGCAAACGAGTTCGAACAAAATCGAGCTTCCTTGAGAGAGAGATTCGAGCAGGATACTAACCCTAAAGCCCCAAATCGAGTTTTGTGGAGCCAACGCAAGAGAGGAAAACGGCGAAAATCGTGTGCACAAATGGAATTCAGAGAGCACTCGAGCGGACAAAGTGAGAGAGAGACAGAGCGTTGAGCTTCAATAGAGAGAAACTGAGCATGGAGAGTTTTGAGCGTGGAGCAAAAGGAAAGAACGACGTCTTCTAATATTTCAACCACGTCAGATAAAAAATAGGGTTGTTTTCCCTCACTTAATCCACGTTGGCGCCACGTCAGCTTCGTTTAAAGTCCGTCGTCCAAGTCAGCAGCCACGTTGGACTCTTAACAGTGACTTTTGACAGAAACATAACGAAGGGTAAATGTGTCACACGAGTACAAGTTTAGGGTTTTTGGTGTCACAAAAAAAAGTTTAGAGTAAATGTGTCACAATGAGCATAGTTTGAGATTTTTAGTATCACAAAAAAAAAGTTTAGGATAAATATGTCACAATGGGCATAGTTTGAAGCCTTTTGTGGCATTTTTTTCTTAAAAAAATGCCAAAAGTACTTTCTAAGCCCACCTCGATCTTTGTTAATTGGAAATAGAGCAACATATGAGAAAGGGTTAGTTATCACGTACCGTTGGAGGACGACGTGACATGTATTTTTGTTACAAATTCAATTTGAAATTGACACTCATTCATGATGTGGCAAATAAATAAAAATATTAAAAATCAATTTCTCTTTTTTCTCTCTCATCTTCCTCTCTGTCTGCGGCTAGCTCCTCCATCCAGTCATTGGCAGAATCGCCAGCACTGTGTAAAAGCCGATCATCGCTGTGCATTTATGGTTGAGCCACTCCCTTCAAATTGAAGGCTTCAATGTCGCTCCTGGCCATGATATCGTTGCTCAAGTTCTCTCCCTCGTCCTTAGTTGCCGCAGATTAGATTCAATCGACCAAATCTGAAGTCACGTCAGTGCCGGCAGGTCAAAGTTGAACGAATGGACTCAATTGACAAGAAATAAAAAAGTTTAGAACTGAATTAACAAATTTAAAATGTTTAAGATTGAATTGGCAAAAGTGTAATAGGTTTAAGATTTTTTAGACAATTTTTCCTATTAACACGTAGTATAATCTTCCTGGTAGGTCTCATTGCATGACCAATAGAAAGAAGAAAAGCATTATTGGGGATAAAAGACGGCATTCATAATTCTGATCAATAGGAAGAGGAGTATCAAAAAAAAAAAGACTATGATGAGCATCTATTTGGGTAAATATCGTATTGATTCATCCCATGCGGATGTGCGGATATAGCGAAAGTTCAACATGATCAATTACATTGTGAAATATATATATATAGACACACACAAAAGATTGTGTTTTCTTAAAGACCATTGTCAACTTTTTCTTTTTTGCCCAGTAATTAAGGACCAATGTTAGCTTTGCAAATTTTTGAAATGTGATTAACCGATACGGTAGAACAACGTTGTATGCATTAAATTTAGTCCGAATGCCTCCTGACACGTCTCAGAACTTAGGCTTCAGCCACTCCACCAAAGCCTTGCACTCTCTAATGGCCCTCACGTCTGCCCCATTCCTGATCAGCTGCGGGAAGAACAGCCACATAGCGGTGGCCGCCACGAACCCCACCGTCAGCGGCATCGCCACCGCCCTGCTCAGCCTCCACCTCTCCCCCACCGCCCCCTTCGCCGCCACCTCCACCACCACACACGCCCCCTGCAGCATGAAAAACCTCGTCACCTCCCACGTGGGCCTCGCGCGTACCATGTAGTAGTACAGCAGTTCGTGCATCAGCCCGGACACAAGGAACGCCGCCATTACCGCCGCCGCCACCGGCCACGCGGCGCCCAAGCGCGGTTCGAGGAACGACTTCAGGGGCCTGTACATGGTGTGCCGCAGGGCGTTGGTCACGGTGAGGTTCCACCTCCTGCCCCAGAAATCTTGGAGCGACGTGGACAGGTAGGGCTCGTCGGAGGGCATCTGGAGCTCGACGCCGAGGACGGCGCGCGCGGCGGCGTTGCTTAGCCCCATGATCATGTCGACGAAGAGATAAAGCATGCACGAATAGAGAAGCAGAACCAGCTTCGGGTGCGCCTACAGGCACAGTTGCCCGATTTCAACACGAATGGAATGAAGTCAGTAGCAATTAATTCGAAAACGACAGGAATCGGTGAAATAAACAAAACTACCGCAACAACATGAGCAGACATCAACATCCATTCTTATTCGAATTTGACACGTGAAACCGAATCAACATGCCCGACCTGCAACAGCAACTTGTCCCGGTGGTCATGCACGAGGATGGAGACTCCGCAAAGCAGCAATTTTGAGGGGAAATTGAGGGGCAATTTGGGGGTTTGGGGAGATGGGTAGTCTTGCGCTTGCCTGATTTTGACGGGGAAGCACGCGAAGAGGATGAAGAGGAAGAGGCACTTCGATGGGTCGGGATGAGAACCGGGAACGGAGGAGAGGGGGCCTCGGTCGAAGGAGAAGAGGAGGAGCTTGAAGGAGGCGAGCCAGGTGACGAAGAAGGCGGTGACGCCGGTGGGGAGGACGGTGGAGAGCCGGAGGGGGAGGGCGGCGAAGAGGGAGAAGACGGGGAGGAGGGAGAAGAGCCTGAGCCTGCCCGGAGGGAGTTTGGAGGAGACGAAGTAGCAGTAGCACACGCAGGCGAGGACTGTGAGCCACACGTTGATGAAGTTACGTGCTTCCTCTTCCATATTGTTCTCTCTCTTCTGCTAGCGCTCTCCCTCTCTCTCCTCAGAGAGTATTGTGCGCGTCTTCTTCTTGATGATGTCTGTCTATGGGGGATTGGTCGGCAAATCTGCCCTTGATTGCTTCCTTACATTACGAACTGAAAGTTTGGCAAAAAAAAAACCCAACGTGAAACTCAAAGTGGTCTGGTTGGCCCTACGTGGGAGCATGGTCCGCATGTGCGGATCCCACCCTAGAATTGATGACAGCCCACTAAAAACTGGTTCTGAAAAATAGGTCCGGTTTCCGGATGGGTCCATGAAACCGGTCTCACCAAGTTTCACGCGTCGTCACTATAATATGCAACAAAGAATTATACAACGGAAAAAAATGATTCTAGATTAATTAAAATTACACCTCATCAAAGACACTCCCGGACAAAGCTAATGAACCAACAAAATGAATTTTTAGGAAGTGGTTGAGCAAGGGAGCACACTCACCAAACTTGTTATAAATGGGCAAAAGCATACAGTAATCCAACATAAAAACTAGTCAGTAACCTGTTGAACGGCCGCTAGTCAACAGTCGTAGAGCCACTACCCCATCGAGAGCCACTGCCCCATTGAGAGCCACTGCCCCATCGAGCCAAAGTCATTACATGACAAAAGGTCTTTATATTGCCAGATAAGATTAGCGAGTTTCACATTAGGGATTTAGGATTTTTCTTTTTTTAATATTTTTTTCTTTTTTTTCTGCCTTCTTCCCTCTAGCCGGTCGTCGGACCGGCCAGAGGCGCAACCTCGTCGGCCTCTTGCGAAACTCACCCCCGCTGGCCACTAGCAAGGGCGAGCCTCGCCCACTACTGCCAGGCCAACCTCGCCTAGCCAAGGCGAGGTTGACCTGTGACGGCGCTAGCCGGCCTCGCTTGGGCTGGGCGAGGCCGACCTTACCCAAATCCGACGAGGTTGTGCCTCGTTGTCGCTGGGTTCACCTTACCCAGCGATGGCGAGGTCAGCCTCACCGTCGCTGGGCGAGGCTCCACCTCGCCGGATCTGGGTGAGGTGAAACCCAGCAATGGCGAGGTCGAGCCTCGCCCAGCCAAGGCGAGGCCGGCCAGCACCGTCGCAGGTCGACCTCGCTTTGGCTGGGCCAAGTCGGCCTGGCAGTGGCGGACGAGGCTCGCCCTCGCCAGTGGCCGGCAGGGGCGAGGTCGACCTCGCCGGCTCGCGCTTTTGGCCGGTCCAGCGACCGGCCAGAGGGAAGAAGGCAGAAAAAAAAATATTAAAAAATTGTCAAGTCAGTGTTGCCCGAACGAACTCAATTGGCAAGAAGTGAAAAGGTTTAAAACTGAATGGCAAAAGTGCAATAAATTTAGGACTTTTTCGATAATTTTCCCCGTGTTAATGTGGTGTAGCATTGTTATCGTACAAAAAAATGATTTGCTCTTCGACTGATGCGAATTCCGACTCTCACTAATTTAAAAGAAAAAAATTGCCCTTGAAGCTTGACAAAGTTACATTTCTATTGTCACGAGCTTTCGGACAAGCTTTTCAATCCATTTTGTCGAAGATTGTATGACAACTCTTTCATTTTGTCGAAGATTGTCGAAGAATGTAGAACTCGGATCGGACTGTTATATCACGAAGGCAGCATATCCTTATGATTAGAATCGTCGGATCATCACCATTGGATTTCAGCCATTAATCACCAACGGTTGAGAGTAATGATCAAACGGTCATGAAATTTGTGGACACGATGCCCTTGTGGCATGGTAGCCTAGCTCATAAAACTATGTTGTCAAATAACTTGACGAACTAGAATTTGGGTTCAGAGATATGCTCCATGGGAGATGCACATTCCTTTAGAGCGACGCAAAATTAAATAAAAAGGAACGATACAATGACAAATAGCATAAGTTAGAGGACTGTGAAAATAAAATTAAAGAGGACTCAATAGCAAAAAGAATGCAAGTTGCAACGATCCAAAAGAGGTACTCTTTAGAGTAAATTTCCATCCCAACTTTATTCCCGGTATTGTCCTGCACATGTCCCTTACTTTAGAGTCCTCCAATTTGCATATTAATTTTTGTTAACAGATTTCAATTGGACTAAAATGCCACTACTCTTTAAAAAAAGGGAAAATGCCACAAAAAACCCCAAACTATGCCCATTGTGACATATTTACCCTGAACTTTTTTTTTGTGATACTAAAAACCCCAAACTATGTCCACTGTGACACATTTACCCTAAATTTTTTTTTGTGACATCAAAAACCCTAAACTTGTACTCGTGTGACACATTTACACTCCGTTATGTTTCTGTCAAAAATCACTGTTAAGAGTCCTACATGGCTGCTGACTTGGACGACGGATTTTAAACGACGCTGACGTGCCGCCAACGTGGATTAAGTGAGGGAAAACAACCCTATTTTTTATCTGACGTGGCTGAAATATTAGAAGACGTCGTTCTTTCCTCTTGCTCCACGCTCAAAACTCTCCATGCTCAGTTTCTCTCTATTGAAGCTCAACGCTCTGTCTCTCTCTCACTTTGTCCGCTCGAGTGCTCTCTGAATTCCATTTGTGCACACGATTTTCGCCGTTTTCCTCTCTTGCATTGGCTCCACAAAACTCGATTTGGGGCTTTAGGGTTAGTATCCCGCTCGAATCTCTCTATCAAGGAAGCTCGATTTTGTTCGAACTCGTTTGCTGGCCGACTGGATTAAGGCGATTTGGGGCTTTAGGCTTTCGTATGTTCATTGATTCTCTCTCTCAAGGATGCTCGACTCGGCTAAAGTTCAATTTGTTCGAAGCTCATTTGCTCCCCAAAGGCGATTTGGGTTTTTTTAGAGGTTTCCTATTCGTTGGCTCCATGGAGAAGGTCGGCTCAGCGATTTGGGGCTTTTTCTAGTGTTTCCTGCTGGTCTCGATTCACCAACATTCTGCGAGTATTCTCTTCACCATATTTACTTTTGAGGTTCTTGTTTTGGCAGTTTCACCATTGTAGTAAAATCAAAGCTCGATTTGTTCGACGTCGTTTGCTGGTCTAAGGAGCTCGATTCAAGAAGGATGCATACGAAAAATGCTACCAATTTCCATTGCCAACATTGAATGGGAAGGACATGTGGCCAATGTCCACTGATGAGCCAATATTACCTCCACCATTTAGAAAGCTTCCAGAGAGACCCAAGAAACAACTCAATAAGCAGGGGGAGAATCTTGAGAAAAGGACAAGAAAAAAGGAAGGCCAATGTTAATCCAAATGCTGATCCAAATAAATTGACAAAAGTTGGGGTAATCTTCTCATGCTCAAACTGTCATGACTCGGGACACAAAAAGAAAACATGCCGCAAGCCTCCAGCACCCATACAAATTAAGCCTCCAGTAAGGAAAATTGCAGATATTTTTATATGTTTGTTAGTTCAGAATATTCACGGTAACTAATGTATGTTTTTCTTTGCAGGGTAAAAAGAGGAGACCAAGAAAATATCTGTCACGCCCCATACCCCACAAAGCGCTAACATCCCACGCAAAGGTCGATTTGATTGTGTGCGACGTCCTAGGAAGCGTCGCCGACCCAACGCCCAAACAGAGAGTAAAGCACAAGCGGAAGTAATAAATAACAAACCCTGACAGTATATACATGAGCCAAGGATAACCAAACAAGCAACCAACAATGATGAAAACATACTTGCTCTTTACATTGCTATTGAAAACTTCTTTACAAACATCCATACACAACTATAAAAAGGTACAAGTCCACACCTACACAGTCAACAGCCACAGGGTCAAAAAAGGAAGTGGCTAGGGAGGTCAGACTAACTCAAAGAGAGGGCTACAGCCAAAAAGTTACCAGCCCTCACTACTAGCTATGGCTTAAGATAAACCTAGGGTTTCCACTCAGGGTCGGAAGACTCAGTAGTGTCGTCCGACAGCTCCTCTGAAGGATTCTCTGAAGACTCGGACGGTTCAGAATCCATATCTTCGGCTTGGGCTCGCTCATCTTCAGAGTCCTCTCCAACTCTGGATCTAGGTAGAGACCTAACTCGTCGGCTACTCCCAGCTCTTCGTCAGATCCTACCTCAGCGACTTCTCCGTCCTCGCTTGAGTCTTGATCCATCGGCTCTGGTTCCGGCTCCTCTTCCATCGGTTCGGGGTCCTCATACCACATCACGGGTATCGGATTTACATCGACCGGCTCGTCTATGATCTGGGGATCCACAATCTCACCATCAGCCATTTGTGGGATCATCAATCCATCTTGACCAACCGGCACGTCAAAAGTTCTAAGGGGTTGCCCGAGGTTTCCATCTGCATCTCTCAAGCACCAAGCTACATATTCCTGAGTCTAATGAAAATACTCTCCCACGTTTACAAACACCATGGATCAGTATCTCACATAAGATTCCCCATTTCCTGCGGGGTATGTACTTGTATACTGATGTATCTGTATAGGTATTCCAAAAAGCGGTGGATTCGGCATCTTTACGGCTGGGGGTCTGAAAATGTGGGTTTTTACAACCATGAGACGAATCTCAGCGAGTACAACCCCTAAACCTAGGCTAGGCTAACATGCATTCTCCTGACAGGCAAAACAACATAGTACGCAACCAATGACTTGGCCCTCGGCCCAAATAGAACATAAAAATTACCCTGCAGGTTAGGCAGTTCATTAAAATTCTCAAGGCACATGTGCGAATACAATGGTCCCACGTGCACCACACGCATGCTCATGCTCACAATATTCATCTCACATGCCGGGTCATGCACTCTGTGCATGCAATGTCAATGTCATGCCATGCTTCCATTTCGGTTCACGCTACACACCGTCTCAATTATTAATAATTATTACGACTCGAGTCAACACAATTCTCGGCCCGGTGCGTCTAGCCTGCTTCAAAGTGCATGAGGCGCAACACCGATCTAGCCCAGTGTCTCTTGCCTGCTTCAAAGTGCATGAGGCGCAACACTGACCTCCTCACGAACCAGAGTCCGCGTAAAACGCATCAAGATGGTCGTCTTCCGGACGAACCGGGCATCGTCCTGCTTCAAAGTGCATGAGGACGGCACACCCCGCGTAACACGCATCAGGGCGAATTGTGATCACACATACACACTGCCAGTTATCATCTGAACCCCGCGTTAAACGCATCAGAGTATATTAGGTGATCACATGCTCATGGCAGGCACGCATTCTCGCACAATTTCAATTCATGTCTCATACTCGACATACGCAATGCGTGTCCATGTAATGCCACACCATGCACCATGAGCATCAAACCATAACACAAACACCCAATTATTTCAATGCCACAAACACGTGCTCAATTGGCCCATTTAATACCATACGGCCCAGTACACAAATCTCAATTCAGCATTCAACTCAAGCTACAATTGGCCAATCACATACTGCACAATTCCGTCACACGAGCACATAACAAGGCATTTCACAATTAAACACAATTAATCACCAATCAATCAACAGCCAATCACTCTGGGTAATCACGCCCATTCAGCTAGCAATTCTTACTGTCCGTTATAATCCGGTACATTTCCCCAAAGTACGGACAGCCACTATTCCATCAATCCGAGCCTAATAATCATCTATAATAATTCCACTAATTCCTCGGATTTTATTTCCACCAATCGGTCCTTAGTCCTGTCCTAATATACACCGATAATACCTAAACCAGTCCAGAAAATGCACTATCAGTCCTAATCCGGCTTAGGAGGTATACTCACTTAATCAAATTTCACGACGACGAGGAATGGCGGCCGATCACCGGTGAACGGTGAAACCGGCGGCGGCGTTCCCGGCGGCGACGTACGAACGCGGCGTACGGACACCGTACGGACGGCAACGTACGGGCGGCTGGAGGGTCACGGCGGCGGCAGCTCGGCTGATCAAGCTCCGGCGCGGCGGCGGCTTGCTCCGGCGTTCCTTTGGCCGGACGAAAAATGAGAGAGAGAGAGAGAGAGAAAACGGGGACAAGGGAGAGAGAAAACAGACGGGATGAGGGTGGGGGTGGTGAGGCGAGGTCAGGCGGAGCAGCAGCACCGGCGGACGGCGGCGGCACGGCGGCGGTCCGGCGAGCTCCGGCGTACGGACGGCAGCCGAGGAGGAAGAAGAGGAAAGCGTGGAGGAGGGGGAGCTGATCGATGGGGCTGGCCGAATGAGGGGGGGAGGAGAGAGAGACTGGTCAAACCGGTCAAATGGTGGGGCTTAGTGGGCGCCACGTGTCGCCGATCCGGGAGTTTTGACCAAAATGCCCTTGATCCAACGGTTTAGAATCATCCCTATCCAATAATTGATGGGCAAAAGGGTCATTGAGTCCAATATTGAGCTGATAATTAATTTTAATTATCCCAAATATTTTTCCAAAAATTCGGACCAAAAATAGGCCAGGGGCAAAATGGTCATTTTTCCGGTCCCGGGTCGAAATTCCAATTTTTGGCTATACCCACCCCAAATGGGTGTGGCCAACATAATATGGCGTCGGAATCGTGAAAATAGCCTCTTAAGCTCTCGAAAATCGACTGCAAAGTCCTGGGAAATAAAATAATATTATTTTTCACTTCCGAGCCAAAATTCCAATTTTTAACCGAAACAACTCTGAATGCGCGTGGCCACCCTAAAATGTCATCGGCCTCGAAAAATAGTCTCATATGGGTTCAAAATCAACGTCGGTGTCCAAAGGGGCAAAATCGTAATTTTTGACTTCCGGGTCGAAATTCCATTTTTCGACCGTACTAACCCCAAACGTGTGTGGCCAGCATAATATGACGTCAGAATCGTGAAAATAGCTTCTCAAGCCCTCGAAGATCGACACCGAAGTCCGGGTCCAATTTCATGATCAAAGCTCGCTAAATTTCCAATTTCAGTGTCTCTCACTAACGGGCAGTTGTTTAGAGGTTACGTGTATCGACCTAGGGTTATCCGAACCATGACGGTCTCGATCATTGAGAAAATGAGAAATTATCACTAGTCCCAAAGGTCGCGATCATTCGGTTCCAGTTCAGGACTGGTTGGCCACGTGCACTTTCGATCGTGCAGAATCACCTGCGATCCGATTGTACATCGTTGGCCTTGGCCAAATCAAATCCGTTACTATTCCTAAGATCGGCCCACATCAGTCCAAAATATTCCCTCATCATTTCTTGTGATCGGTGCCCGATTCACGATCGGGTCCCTAGTCCACGTACCGATTTCCTAGTTAGCTATACCCTATTGGTTAGTATCCCTAGAGTGATCAACTCTGGGCGAGACTCACTAAAATGAAATACGAAATAATGTCGATTTTATTGATCTCGAAATTATATCGAAATTCGAGCTGCTACAATATCCAAGACCAACCACAATGGAAGGGAGATCTGCTGGACAAGGAGATACAAGAATTGCACCTCTTAGGACACAATCCAATGTTATCAAAGCTGAGAAAAGAAGGGTGAGTAGTGATTCACAAGAAGGCATCCTAACTTGGCCATTGTTATAAGAATAATGTTCTTATTATTTATCCATTCACAGGTTCAAAAAGGATATGGATTATATGCATCAGAATCCACTGGAAACTCATATTTTAGGGTAACAACTTATCAAAGTTTAAGTTGTTTGCATAAACTGGACCTCCATGATCACAAGTTGTCTCTTTGTAAATTTTTAGAGTCCTGGAAGTGACGTAATCCATGAAATTCATATTAACAATGCAAATGATGCTCCTGAAGCCTCTGCAAGCCAGACAGGAGCCTCTGCAAGCCAGACAGACCATGTCTCAACCCAAACTTGTGGACCATTTGGAACTCAAGAATCTGCAAGTCATGCCCCACACTAATCTGCATGTGTATGTTCTGCTAAGTCTGAATGTTTGCTGCATATTATGTTACCCGATATGAATGAATGTGCTTTAGACTAATCTTAATAGGAATTATACCTGCATTTCTGTTATTCAATGTTGGTTGATTCCTATGAGAATTTAATGTTGCTTTAGAATTTATACCTGCATTCCTATGACAAGGCTTATGCTGGATGATCACTTCCCTAAGTTAGGCTATTTCAGACAATCCATTAGTTGAATAATGTTGTTGTTATGAAGCTAATTCAGTTGTTGTTTTCTTACAGAGTAGTATCTGCTGTTGGCCTTTCTATTAATGCAAGTGTAGCTAATCAGAAGACAGTCCAAAGGCTGATTTGTTCATTATCCTTGAAAAATTCCTTGTAATTATTCCACGCAAACATTTCTGTTTTTTTTTTTCTATTTACTTTTTGAAAAGATTCGAACCATATGGAATGGTTCAGGATGCTATGGTCAAGACCCGAGATAAATGAACTTCAAGAAAGATTCCACTCGGTGCAGGCCTTATATGTGACAACACTAATGTCTTCGCTGAAAAGGCCGTTTTGGTCAATTTTAGTGATCTCTGTAATTATTCGAACAATATGGAATGGTCGAGAATGTTATTGTCAATATTTTCATGTATTTCCGCATTTTAGTGACCATAAGCAAGACCCAGGTTTTATCATTGCTTTCTTCTCGCACCCTCTTTACTCCATCCTAGTTACTGGGGTCACTCTTAGCCATCAAGTCAATGCACCCTTGAGACCATCTCCTTTGCGGTAACAAATCCAAATAAATGATAGTACAAATGAAAATAAACAATAGTACAAATGACGGTGAAATAATTTGTGTAATGGTGTCAAAATTCATCTTCAAGTATTCCAAAATAATGGGTCAATACACTCTCCCAAGCAGCTTGGAGCTCGTTAACAGTTCAATTGCTAAATCTATTTGACGACGTATATTATGACAAAGCCGCACCAACATTTTATGTACATCTACAAGGGAACAATATAAAGAAGAACATTATTACAACTGCATTTTCCTAGAGTTTATCTTATCTCTACAAGTCCACAAGAGAAAGGAGAATGATACGGATTTATATGCCAACTAATGGACTACACAACATATCCTCTGGCAAGGCACTGGCCTACAAATTCTATCTATCTATTCTCAGGTTATTACGTCTGAGTTCAGGTTTTGCATCCATTCGGCAGGTAAATATTGCTATAGCTACTAAAGTGCAATAGAGATACGATTGAAACGTGATGAGATAAAAATATTTCCTGCAAAATCAAAATGTAGCCACTACATAAGTTCTTCCAGCATGCAACTAGCCATGAGAGAATTTAATACTACTCCCAATCAGTGGACACTGGTAATAGGACAGCAATATGGATCACAAAAGCATCAAACACTTTTTACTCCCAATTGAATGCATTGATAACTCTAGCAAAAAAAAAGGTAAAGGGAATGGCTGTTGAAATCATTCCTTCAATCTAGCTAATTGATTTGCACGTGAACGACTAAAAACAAATCACTCTTGCTTGTTCAGAATTACCGACTACGCAGCAAACTCAACATCAACAGGAAAAGAATGCGATGCACATAAGCACACAGATGAGAGAGCACTCAGGCTTCAGCCATGAATCGAGCTCCTTAGACCAGCAAATAGGCCTTTAATAAATCTAGCTTCGATTTTACTACAATGGCGAAACTGCCAAAACAAGAACCTCAAAAGTAAATATGGTGAAGAGAATACTCATAGAATGTTGGTGAATCGAGACCAGCAAGAAACACTAGAAAAAGCCCCAAATTGCTGAGCCGACCTTCTCCATGGAGCCGACGAACAGGAAACCTCTAAAAAAACCCAAATCGCCTTCGGGGAGCAAATGAGCTTCGAACAAATTGAACTTTAGCCCAGTCGAGCATCCTTGAGAGAGAGAATCAACGAACATACGAAAGCCTAAAGCCCCAAATCGCCTTAATCCAGTCGGCCAACAAACGAGTTCGAACAAAATCGAGCTTCCTTAAGAGAGAGATTCGAGCAGGATACTAACCCTAAAGCCCTAAATCGAGTTCTGTGGAGCCAACGCAAGAGAGGAAAACGGCGAAAATCGTGTGCACAAATGTAATTCAAAGAGCACTCGAGCGGACAAAGTGAGAGAGAGACAGAGCGTTGAGCTTCAACAGAGAGAAACTGAGCATGGAGAGTTTTGAGCGTGGAGCAAGAGGAAAGAACGACGTCTTCTAATATTTCAGCCACGTCAGATAAAAAATAGGGTTGTTTTCCCTCACTTAATCCACGCTGGCGCCACGTCAGCGCCATTTAAAGTCCGTCGTCCAAGTCAGTAGCCACGTAGGACTCTTAACAGTGATTTTTGACAAAAACATAACGAAGGGTAAATATGTCACACGAGTACAAGTTTAGGATTTTTGGTGTCACAAAAAAAAGTTTAGGATAAATGTATCACATTGGGCATAGTTTGGGATTTTTAGTGTCACAAAAAAAGATTTAGGGTAAATGTGTCACAATAGGTATAGTTTGAGGTCTTTTGTGACATTTTCCCTTAAAAAAATGCCAAACGTACTTTCTAAGCCCACCTCGATCTTTGTTAATTGGAAAAAGAGCAACAGATGAGAAAGGGTTAGTTATCACGTACCGTTGGAGGACGACGTGACAGGTATTTTTGTTACAAATTCAATTTGAAATTGACACTCATTCATGACGTGGCAAATAAATAAAAATATTCAAAATCAATTTCTCTTTTTTCTCTCTCATCTTCCTCTCTATCTGCGGCCAGCTCCTCCATCCAGTCATTGGCGGAATCGCCAGCACTGTGTAAAAGCCGATCATCGTTGTGCATTTATGGTTGAGCCACTCCCTTCAAATTGAAGGCTTCAATGTCGCTCCTGGCCATGCTATCGTTGCTCGAGTTCCCTCCCTTGTCCTTAGTTGCCGTAGATCAGATCCGATCGACCAAATCTGAAGTCACGTCAGTGCCGGCTGATCAAAGTTGACCGAATGGACTCAATTGGCAAGAAGTGAAAAGGTTTAGAACTGAATTGACAAACTTAAAAGGTTTAAGATTGAATTGGCAAAAGTGTGATAGGTTTAAGGTTTTTTGGACAATTTTTCCTATTAACACGTAATATAATCTTCCAGGTAGGTCTCATTGCATGACCAATAGACAGAAGAAAAGCATTATTGGGGATAAAAGACGGCATTCATAATTCTGATCAATAGGAAGAGGAGGATAAAAAAACAAAAGAATGAGCATCTATTTGGGTAAATATCGTATTGATTCATCCCATGCGGATGTGCGGATGTAGCGAAAGTTCAACATGATCAATTACATTGTGAAATACATATAGACACACACAAAAGATTGTGTTTTCTTAAAGACCATTGTCAACTTTTTCTTTTTTGCCCAGTAATTGAGGACCAATGTTAGCTTTGCAAATTTTTGAAATGTGATTAACCGATACGGTAGAACAACGTTGTATGCATTAAATTTAGTCCGAATGCCTCCTACCGCGTCTCAGAACTTGGGCTTCAACAACTGCACCAAAGCCTTGCACTCTTTGATGGCCCGCACGTCCGCCCCATTCCTGATCAGCTGCGGGAAGAACAGCCACATAGCGGTGGCCGCCACGAACCCCACCGTCAGCGGCGTCGCCACCGCCCTGCTCAGCCTCCACCTCTCCCCCGCCGCCCACTTCGCCACCACCTCCACCACCACGCATGCCCCTTGCAGCACGAAAAACCCCGTCACCTCCCACGTGGGCCTCGCGCGTACCATGTAGTAGTACAGCAGTTCGTGCATCAGCCCGGACACGAGGAACGCCGCCATTACCGCCGCCGCCGCCGCCGGCCACGTGGCGCCCAAGCGCGGTTCGAGGAACGACTTCAGGGGCCTGTACACGGTGTGCCGCAGGGCGTTGGTCACGGTGAGGTTCCACCTCCTGCCCCAGAAATCTTGAAGCGACGTGGACAGGTAGGGCTCGTCGGAGGGCATCTGGAGCTCGACGCCGAGGACGGCGCGCGCGGCGGCGTTGCTTAGCCCCATGATCATGTCGACGAAGAGATAAAGCATGCACGAATAGAGAAGCAGAACCAACTTCGGGTGCGCCTACGGGCACAGTTGCCCGATTTCAACACGAATGGAATGAAGTCAGTAGCAATTAATTCGAAAACGACAGGAATCGGTGAAATAAACAAAGCTCCCGCAACAACATGAACAGACACCAACATCGATTCTTATTCGAATTTGACACGTGAAACCGAATCAACATGCCCGACCTGCAACAGCAACTTGTCCCGGTGGTCATGCACGAGGATGGAGGTTCCGAAAAGGAGCAATTTTGAGGGGAAATTGAGGGGCAATTTGGGGGTCTGGGGAGATGGGTAGTCTTGCGCTTGCCTGATTTTGACGGGGAAGCACGCGAAGAGGATGAAGAGGAAGAGGGACTTCGATGGGTCGGGATGAGAACCGGGAACGGAGGAGAGGGGGCCTCGGTCGAAGGAGAAGAGGAGGAGCTTGAAGGAGGCGAGCCAGGTGACGAAGAAGGCGGTGACGCCGGTGGGGAGGACGGTGGAGAGCCGGAGGGGGAGGGCGGCGAAGAGGGAGAAGACGGGGAGGAGGGAGAAGAGCCTGAGCCTGCCCGGAGGGAGTTTGGAGGAGACGAAGTAGCAGTAGCCCACGCAGGCGAGGACTGTGAGCCACACGTTGATGAAGTTCCGTGCTTCCTCTTCCATCTTCTCCCTCTGCTGCTAGCGCTCTCCCCCTCTCTTCTCCGAGAGTCCGAGGGTATTGTGCGCGTTTCCTTCTTGATGATGTCTG
Organism: Syzygium oleosum; assembly: GCF_021117445.2. Classification (NCBI taxonomy): domain Eukaryota; kingdom Viridiplantae; phylum Streptophyta; class Magnoliopsida; order Myrtales; family Myrtaceae; genus Syzygium; species Syzygium oleosum. Next base: position 4,984,510 of record NW_026607497.1, read on the forward strand.
TCTATGGGGGATTGGTCGGCAAATCTGTCCTTGATTTGCTTCCTTACATTACGCACTGAAAGTTTGGTCAAAAAAACAAAAACAACGTGAAACTCAAAGTGGTCTGGTTGCCCCTACGTGTGAGCAAGGTCCGCATGGGCGGCTCCCACCCTAGAATTGGGAACCGCCCACTAAGAATTAGTTCTGAAAAATCGGTCCGATTCCCTGGTGAGTCCATGAAATCGGTCCCACCAAGTTTCACGCGTCGCCACTGTAATATACAACAAAGAATTACACGACGGAAAGAAATGATTTTGGATTAGTTAAAGTTACACCTCATCAAAGACACTCCTAGACAGAGCTAATGAACCAACAAAATGAATGTTAGGAAGTGGGTGAGCGAGAGAGCACACTCACCAAACTTGTTATGAATGGGCAAAAGCAAACAGTGATCCAACATAAAAACTAGTCAGTAGCCTGTTGAACGGCCGCTAGTCAACAGTCATAGAGCTACTGCCCCATTGAGCCAGAGTCATCACATGACAAAAGGTCTTTATATTGCCATATAAGATTAGCAAGTTTCACATTAGGGATTTAGGATTTTTCATTTTTTAAAAAAATTAAAAATTAAATAAATAGAATATATGTATTACCGGTCCGATTTGGATGGGTGGATGGGCGGCTCCATACCTAGAACCGGGAACTGGACCGGTACCCACTGATTCTAATTATTGGAACCAGGAACCGGACCAGTTCCATTAGGAACCACCAGTTCAAGGCTGGTCCAGGCAGTTTCTGGTTCCTTTGCACACCCCTGGTTGGGCCTAACAGGATAACAACTTGTATTGGCATTCAATAATCGAAAGTTGTTCGCATAATTTCGGTTGCATGTATCACACAATTGAATTACGATGAAAACTTGTTATTTAGATTAATACGTATCAACACGTGAAATTAGTGTATCGTGTTGTATGGCATTCGGATTTTTCTCTCTGCAATTCGTGTTTTGTCTCACGTCGTTCAAATGGATCGTGTTCGACATTCCACTCTAAGAGGATGTTTGCTGGAACGGAATCCTTCCGATATGAAATATTCATTTCGAGAGTAATTTACATTTCCTCTATTGTTTCTTCTAAAAGCTGCGGAGTGCTTATTCATAATAGTAGTTCTCGAAAAATCATAGAGTAATTAACTCTGAAACCTGAGTTGTTACTATCGTGAAATAAGATTAAAGTTTATTTGCAACTCAACCCAAATGAAGGAAAGAGGAAGGATAATCGAGCGCTAAGACAAGGAACAGGATGGTAGAAAACGTGTCAATACTCAAGGACATGTTGGACTTTTTTGTACACAAGGAAAGGAGTCAGCAAATTCTTTTTACCTTATTCCGTCATAACAAACAAATACAAGAATTATAATGCCTCTTCCCTTCCATTTCTTCCCTTCCTTCGTTCCAATTTTCGTCGCTTAGATTCCATCATACCAAACATGGTATAATATTCATTAGGTCTTGGTATAAATCAATCCCACGATTATGTGTGGGTATACATTATGTGAGTCAGCCAATCAAATCAAAAAGTGATAGTGGCGGAGCTAAGCTGCTCGTTGTACAATATTGAACTACTCAGTCGCCACCAATTCCTCCTTGGCCAATTCGAAGAAGCCATCTTTATTGACAAAAGAAACTTAAAAAAATACTTCTCCAGATTGACTAACAACAGCACGCCAATTCTGAAAAGTGCGCATGGCCGAATTCATCACATTTTCTTTGTTTTATAACTGGTTGTGACAGAGCACGTTGTCGGAAAGATACACTGTAGTATTTTTTTTCTAGTCGGCGAATTGGCGTGATTGACATTTGTTCTTGATCCATCCAACCATCAACGTACAAAAAAAAATCAATAAATTAATCTAGTATATTCAGCACATATAACTCTTGCCGTCTCAGCTAATGAAATTATATCAGAGAATGCCAAAGCCAAAACAAAACAAAAAAAAACCAAGGGTCTGATTGAGGACTAGTTGATCCATTTGCTTTCATAAGCAATTCCGTCTTAGGTATGCAGCGAAACAGCCTCCACAATGTTCAAGTTTGAATAAACTTACGAGGATGATATAATTCTTTACAGTTTCCTGTAACTGGCGAATCGATTCAATGGACAATCTTTTCTTATGTCAATTTATGTTAATTTCATGTGTGTGTTGGTTTCATGGGATTCACGATGAAACAGGCGACGGCATGGTTCGTGGAGCGTGAGTCGCGAGGGAGAGAGAGAGAGCAAAGCGTGAGTGGAAAGGTCACACGAAGTAGAGAGAGGAGAGAGAGTCTTGCTTTTTTCGTTTGAAAATTTTCTCTTGTTCGACGCGGTATTCGGATTTTGCCATGCCGACATCACAGCTCTACCCAATATTTTCTCGCACTCGGCACTCCTCATTATCAATTAACAGAACCGTCCCACCACGTTAGCGTGATCCTGGACCGCTTAATGATCGACACGGGTCCCCGATGGCCCCACTTCTCATATTCTTCCTCTTCTTCTCCATTAGCCCCCTCTGTCTTCCGTCACTCTTTTCTTCTTCTTCCTTACGAACCACACCATGAAGGGAGCTGTCCAGCTTTGACACAAAATTCAGTTCCAAATCTGAAGCCGCTTCATATCTAGCCAGTCCATGGCCGCGACCGCAGATGTCTAGATCCTGACAGCCACAAACAGGACGCCGTGACGGGCAATAACTAGCTCAAAAATCAAACAGAAAAACAAAGGAACCAGATTGAGCCCACCGCAACCCTCATCCTCTTCCTACCGCCCTGCCGTGGCCACCGTGCCCACCGGCGATGTCTGCCGATGCCGTTGTGGAGCTCGTCGCCAGTGGCAAAGCTCGATACAGCATCAAGCTCCATGTTGGCCGGCGACGACAAGTATGGTGTAAGTGTTGGTGAGAGCATGAACACATTGAAATCTCTCCTGTAAGTGACCCTCTGGCGGGGAGGGAGCTTCCCTTCAAAGAAGAATATGGACTTGATGAGAGCATCTCCGTAGTTGTGGCTGGCTAAACGAGGATGGCCTGGGTGGTGGTGCTTCAATGGGAAATCGGCATTGCAAAGAAGCAAGAAAGATGAAAAATCTTAAAAGTAAGACCCATCGGACACACGTGTTGACCGCTGAATGGTCCGGAACCACGCTGACATAGTGGGGCAGGACTACCGAACGTAAAAGTCCAAAACTATATTTAAATCTCACTCGGACGAAATAAAATGATAGAAACTCGATCACATAAAAACGATTGAATTGAATTGGAAGTTTCAATTCGATGCATTAGGTGTAGGGTCGTACAATCTTTTCAACGTGCAGGAAGGTCGAAACCAGAAGAGCTCCGATCCAGAAGCATGCTGTGGAGGAAGCAAAATGGCTCTTTCCATCTCGGAGGGGAAAGCCAAACTGATCGGCAACGGACATATAAATTGCACCATGTGACTAAACCACTTCTTCGTAATAATCATGAAGAGGATGGCTTGATGCATATTCAGACCATATCAGAAAAAGGAAAGGAACAAAGGAACTCCAACAACAAAATTGACAAGCCGAAATATACACCTTTTGGGCGGTTCAAGGAATGTACATCATTCGTTTGCTTCATCAGTTTTTCCTGACTGCCTCTTTTGCGGTTTGTATTTCTTCTGCATTCTCTTCTCTGACTGAGGAAATGATGTCCGAGAGGGATGTTGGTTGTGATTCATGTTTGAAGCCGAAAGGAAAGACGGGGACTTCTCCCTGAGTGACCGGCGTAAATATTCACGATCCTATATCCTACCTGTACTCATCGGTCATTCACACGCAGGAGTCTCCTCATTGTCAAGTTGGGAGGAGACTGTCGTCGTATCGGAGACATCATCGTCAATGGTCAGGTTTGAAACATCACCACTCAAGGAGGAGCTCTCGTCTTCCTCATTTATGGATGGTGCTGGGGAGGCATCGGGAGTAGCGACAGTGATGGTTGACTCGGCAGGGCTGGGACATGACTCCACGTCCTCCACGGGCTGTTGCAGACTCCAGTACATGATGCTGGCTGCTAGAGTGAGCATCATCTTCTGGTTTACCTGCCCCACCCATAAAATGTATTAATTGGATTCACAAAGGAGCACAATAGAAGACTTCTAAATTTGCACCTGATGTAAGCTAAAAGATCGAGAAGTTAATTCTTTTGCCCATGCAGTTAACCTAATAATCAAAAATGTCAATGCCAGCTTATCAAAGTGTTATCTCTTTCCTTAAGGCTCAAAACAGATTCTCCTAGAAAACAGAGAAAGTAAACAGTCGATGACTTTCAAATCTTACCTCCATGATGTCCTCAGGTAGCAAGAAGATGGAACAGCCAAGCTTTCTTGCAACACTGATTATGTACGTTGCATTCAACTTCTTTTCTTCCGCTGTAAATTCACCGAGCGCAAGTACACATGACATTCTAAATCAGTATCTTCACAGGATTTTAAATGCAAGAACTATACTTGAGCATGCCCACGAGCTGTCAAAGAAAATAAGCTACAGCCATCATCACAGCATCAAAATCTTACCACTTTCGCCTTTTGTTACAACATTCCAATTGACCACCCTTGGTTCCACTGAACTCAAAAGCTCCAGGAAGAATATTCCATTAGATAAACTCTTATCCTAAATGAAAGTTTTTGCATACCATCAGCAGATATAAATGAGAATTTCGATAATCAAAGGCTGAAAAGTTCTGCCTCAAGAATGACCTTGAAGCTCTCTATCTGAGAAGTTCTTCCCGTGCTCTTGACTTTCTTATTCGCCCAAATCAGGATATCGGCATCTGTGATCTCCTTTCCATGGGAATGGAATCTCAAGTTCTTTAAAAGTTGAAGCACGTTAAATCTCATTAACTGCCACAGGAAAGCTGAAAAAGATGCATACAAACTTGAGCTTCCTGTACAAGGACTACCACTTCGTAACCCCATCATAAGTATCATCAAAAGCAATTACTGACATCAAATATCGCATCCAGTCTTACCAAACCACAAATAGATCAACCGCTGGACAATTATTTCCCATTCCACTGATTAAATTCAGGGAAAGAGTACTAGCAAAAGAGCATGACATCCTAGGATCGTAACAACATTATCTGAACTTTGAGGCCATAATCAACCTGAAATCAAAATAGACTTACTTGAAAATGTCACTAAGGTGAATTTCCAGTTAACCAATTAATGTTGATTTCTTAATAATCTGAAAACCAAAAAACTGAATATGATCTCAATGGTTAATTTTTGAACCCACAAGAAACTAGCAGGTTGACTTACATGAAAACCAAAATTGAATTGTTCAAAGCAATTACAACCATGGTTGAATTATTTCGTCTCATTATATTTGAATAAGGGAAAAAACGAACATGAGGACCAAATGATGATACTGTATCCGAAAATTCTTGAATTTAACTAACAAAGATTCTCAGAAATCAGAAGATTACCGAGTATAAGCTTCTTATTTCCCTGAACAACGTCATTTCCAGCTACATTCACCAGAGAAAACTTCAACTGCTTTCCAATCCTTATTACTTGATTGCAGTTTTCTACTTTTCTGAAAGGCATCTTGATTGGAGGTTTTGATGCCTGCTTCCAGTTAACTGACCCAGGAAACACCTTGTCAAGCACTTCCAGAAGTACCCATCTGCATATATGGAAATTCCAGTCATGCCAATTTGGAAGAGGTACTTGTTCTTCCTTTCTTACCTTGAGTCCAGGAGACATGACTGCATACAAAAAGTTCAGACTTGCTTTTGAGAAAAAAAAGATCTTGAGAAAGAAAAGATCTAGAAAATTTCAGGAACGACTCAACCAATGGTAGGGTAAATATCATATCATTAAACTGAAAACTAGCATCAGGACAATTAGAAAAACAAACGATGATAGATAGGATGAAGGTGACACATGAACGAATATTTACCCATTTCTGACATCCTCGAAGACATTGTTGACATAGCTAGCAATACCCAGACTATTAATCCAAAGGCGGAAGCATCTTTCTTCTCTAGATGTCTGAATATCATCAGTCATCATCTCTGCATATGTAACACTTTTGCTGTCTGTAGATAGGCCATTTCTACAAAAATAATCACGTTAAATTCTCCTAGTCGACACACGAGATTTACATGCAGTAAATGAGAACAAAAAGGCAACAATTAAAAGTAACCTTACCTTGCTAAGGCAAGCAAAGACAGGGTACAAGTAAATTGATTTTTTCAAGTGCAAAGGGAAGAAGAGCCATATTAACAACATGCAGAGCCTAATGCCTCAAATCAATTCTCGTGCACGTTAGGAACGTTCTTAATCCACCACGTGCCAATCCATAATGCCATATCAACACATCATATTAGGTGGATATGCACAACGCATCGTAATTCCGGTCCTAGATTATAAGCTTATACCTTCAGCAAATTTTATGTCGTTTCTGCAACCATAGTATGTTCACCGAAATAACAGTAGGCTATTCCTATATGACATGAAGAAGAATCTCCATTATCAATCAGAGGAACCAGAAAATTGATCTTCTTGTGAAGTGAAGAGAAGGCACGTTGTCAATTTCAAGTTCTACCCTGTCTACAATGACAGATTAAAAATCCCACTTCTCACTTTCGATAAAGCACAGGAATAAGAATATGGCTGTACAATACTCAGAGAGATGGAAACTTCACTCGAAGATATTATCTTCATCCCGAAGGTCTCTCACACAAGCTTAACATCAATTTTTTTAGAAATGACACGTAATAAAGACAGCAACAAGTAGTACTCAAAACAAGATGGCCAAAACAAATACTCAGCACAACATACAGCTCTTCAATTTTGTACCTTTGATGAAATATTTGTGCAACAAACGCGAGATTTAAATTTGCTGAGCCGTCGACAATATCTTTCGGGGTTAAGTATCTTTTGCAGTCCATTCTCTCAGCGTGATCAAGTATCAGTTTTGCCCTCTCATTTGGATCTTTTGCATCTAGTGTGGCTGGACTGCAGTGTTCTGGAGCAAGAACATTCAGTAGATATGCATATGCCTCTCCATCCTGCATTTAAATGGCACACCAAGTTCAAGCTCGAAATAGTATATATAAAACGCCAGAAAGTATAATGGAGCTGCCAGCAAATGCGGATAACTTCTGTGCGAGATAAGTTATGCTGCAATAGTTCCCTATAGGGGGAAAAGAAATGGCAGCATAAATTAATCTCTAAACAAAAATACAGGGGACAGAAACTGTTAATATCCCTATATCTCCAGTAAATTACTTCCATCTTGCAAAAGGGAATAAACATGTGCAACATTCTTGAGAGAGGCTTAGTCATACTAAATATTACTAGAAGACAACTTCTTGAATTGGCACTAAACTAGCAACCGGTCCTTTCTGTCATTCATCAAATTCATTAAAATGGATATCTCACTAACTCCAGCACGTGAAATCAAGTAAAAGTATAATCCTTCTTGAGATTACCTTTACATCAGAAGTGAAATTCGAAACAGTTTTCTTATAGCCTGCTTTCTTGAGATGAAAGTTCATCCATTTCAATAAAACCTTCTCAGGGGCTAAACCCATGAGCTCCTCAACATCCTGCAGCACAACAAAAAAACATTTGATGGATTGGACTTTGATTTTTCACTTTAAATATTGAAAGCAAGGAGAAAAGAAAGAACAAAAAAAGGATAAACGGACAAGAAAAGATGACCTCAATATCAGCACTAGATATAACCCATCATACCTTGCTATCATCTACCAATTCCACGAGCTGAGGTGTCTTCTTGAGGTTGAGATCGGCTAACAATTGTATCTAAAATTGCCAGATTAATATAATATCAGGACAAGTAACATTAAAGAGCTAGCCAATGTGCAACATTCTGTACTGAGATGAGGTCATGATGGAAGTGCTGAACTCAAAATATCCAATTGTTTAAGAGTTCAGAAAAATCCACATGTGCAAGAAGCTATAGATTATACCTTTATAATCTGAGAAATCAATCCAAGCACCAGATGCGACTGCACAAATTTTGGAAGGGTTTAATTAAGACTACAGAAACATAAATAATGGACACTGAAGAACAAACAAAAAGAAGATGACATATTCTTACTCTTCCTTCGACTAAGTCTTGCGTGCCTATATTGACCACAGTACAACCAATTGCCTTTGCTGAGTTGAGACACAGAGTATGATTCTCATTCCTCTCCCATGGATTGAGCACTCGCTTGGTATTGATAGCTCGCTCATCAATTGTCCCAGGCACAGCAACATTGATGAGCTTGCTGGATCAGGCCAAAATGCATATCAAAACTTGAGCTAAGGTACCAGCACAAAATGACACGGAAGCAAATAAAATGACAACACCGGCTTACCACAGAAGAACTCCATCTCTTGCAAGATTAAACAGATCATTTGTCCCTGGATCTATTGGTAGGAATTGCCTCAGAAATGGGTCATCTCGGAGATAGCTGTTTATGTGAGCAACATAAGATGCCTTTTCTGATTCACTAATCGTGTGGAGGAGGGTGGTCGTGGTAGCCTTGAGAAATGAAGAAGAGTTCTTTGAACTGCCATTATTAGATGCATCTCGAGCATGCAAACTCACATAGGTCTGCAGAATTCGTGCAATTAATAGCTTGTCTCCTCTAGATGGAATTGTAGCACTTAAACAAAATCAACTCTGTATGCAAGGGCATAAATCATGAAAAGGCTCCATCATTTTTACTCTGGAGATAACCACTTCAGATGTATGACCTCTTCAATAGATTTCTTAGTTTCTCCCAGAACATCGAATTTTGAGTCTCTCCCAGAACATTTCATAAAATATAAATCTTTGTTTCTATACTTCAAATTGGAGAAGAATAGAGCACAAGGACGGGCAAAGAGAAGAATGTCAAAGAAGATGAACATTGACTTACCCTAAGGAATTCTTCAAAATCAATCTCATTGCTCATGCCCAAATTCAACTCGGCCAATATTACCCCAATCTCCTCCTCAGAGAAGGTTTCACTAAAAGCTTTCAACTTCACTAATAAAGGTGGCAAATCTCCAACAGTGACTGTACCTTTTTGGTTCTTTATTGAGGTGAACTACAAAGGGGAATCCATGATTAGCTTCATTGCGATCCGTCAAATCTTAGCAGAAGAATCGCAGTGATACACAATAAGCCATGAAAACTTACTTTCGATTTTAGGCTGCGGAGCTCAACCTGAGTGAATTGGCTCTGTAGCCATGGATCGGACACAAGAACACCAACAAAGCTTGACATTTCCACACGTGGAGAAGTCTATATAACTTCGTAATTTCAGAGTCACCAGACACTACAAGGAGAAGGCCAAACCGGAGTTTCGGAGTAGAATAGGCGACCAAAAACCTGTGGATGAAGTTCCGAAGATCCAGATTAAAATGTCGTATAAACTTGTGATTCATGCATGCGGGGCATTTGACTCGAATGAATTCTAAACAATCTGAATGAATGGAGTATCCAACGTTTCCACTAAAACAAAAGCAAAACCAATCGAAACATGCTCTGCCAGCAGAAATACATGGAAAAACAACTCCGTTTTCACCTGATGATCGAGGAAGCTCGCGTCATCAACTCGTGCTAAAACAAGCAAATCTCCTGGAACTGTTTTTATATTTCTTTCTCAAACAATCAACCGTATGAATATATACGTTCCAGCATACAATCTATATGAATCACACGGAGCTGAAGTAACTGAAGATCATAGCTGTAGCATTGCGACAAAAGTGAAATTCAGGAACTCAAAAAGGCAGTCGAACACTGTTGAATCACCCAAGCTCGCGGTCGTTCATTGGAGAACCGAACGCATCCACAGGCAAAGCTCGAACGACTGGAACAACCGATGCAGGATCAAATTACGAGCGAAAAACACAAAAAATCGGAACTTCAATATAGCACCAACGCGGATCACGGAGCAAACGGAAGCTCGCGGCAATGAGAATCGGGCGCCGCGGCGTCGGACAAGGGAGTACCGAAAGACTGCACACGCATGCATCGATGGCGAGCAAGAGATCAAAAGTGAACGCAGTAAAGACCAGATTCAAATCGCACCTCCGAGAACCGGACGCTCCCGTTGTAGTCTCTCGATGGCGCGATGTCAACGAGTTTCCTTCTGCACGAAGTCTTGACTCCCAAGTCACGCACAAAAACACAGGGATTGATAGAGAGAGAGAGAGAGAGAGAGAGAGAGAGAGAGATGGAAGAGTGTTCGATGTTGCCTTCGAGAGAGAGCAAAGTGACGGGAGATATGGAGAGAGAGAGGGAGAGGAGGAAGACGGACAGGGGCAGAGAGACGCGCTTAAGGACCGGGAGGCCAGCGAGGAGCGTACTGGTCGCTCAACAACCAACGAGAGAGGCGGTTGGCGTCACTCGCGAGTGTGGACATGGACTGTACTCGCGAGGTCGGCGAAACAACTCGTCGGATCTACGTTTGCCACCTTTACAAGTCGACAGGCTGCTTCTGTTCCTGTCTCGTTTACGGATCGGTGAGCTCATTCATGGCGCTCGGACTGAACGAGCCATGGATCGGACCGAAGGAGAATATATTATTATTTCGGTTATCGATCGGGATTTGTACGACTAAGGTGGCATATCGAGGACATTATTCATGAACTAATCCGGTATCCCTGCCCGGGACCGATGGCTGCACCTGAGTCCATCGAGGTCGAGCCCGAAGCTTTGACATCGGGGTTCGAGCCCATAAAGGCCGAGAGCGTGATCCCGATACCCAAGCTCGGATACCCAGCACTCGGCCCGTGTTCACAAAACCTGTGACCGAATCCACAAAGATCGTGCACGGATCCTCGGCACTCTGACTCTGATCCCTGGTTCCTAAGCTAGGGTCTATCGAGGTTGAGCCCTGAGACCTGGTGGCCCCTCTGTCGAGGCCCAACCTAATACCTCCACGCTCGTGCCTCAATCCATCAAGGCTGGGCTGAGACCCAAGTGCTAGTGACCGATCCTTAGCGCCCGAGATGGGATCCAACGAAACCAGACCCAAGACTCTGGTGTCCATACCCAATTTTACGATTGCTCGTACTCAATTATTAGCCCCCGAATATTGTATGTATATCTATTAAAATCAAATCAGATTTTCATATCAAGCGATTGAAATTTTTTTCAATTCGTCTTCGGATTTCAGCCAAATACCAGAAATTATTATCATTCCTGAAAAATGAGTTACTGAAAAATACTTTTCGAAAAGGTCACATTTCACGCTTCTCCTTCTTCATTTATTCCCTCATGTGACGTGGTTTTTGCTAAAGAATCGAAATCGGCATAAATGTACCCCCATGTAAACTCCGATGCTCTCGTGTCGGAACCGTAAGTCGATGATCGCGTGATTCCTTGACTTCGGTGCCACATCGATTTCAGATCGTGGGTCTCGTTGCCATGCGCTCTGTTGAGAGCATCACGAAACGAAGAGGAGGCCCTCGCTAGGGGACACCGGCATAACCGACCATCCCGCCGTCCTTGTCACGTCATTCCATTTCTCGTCATGTCATGTGCGCACGATGCCCTGAGGAAGCCGAGTCTCCCGCTGGAGCGAGTCACGATCACGCGCACGTCTCCAGTGATGGCGAACCGAACAAAAGATTTTCTCCCTTTTCTTATTCTCGTGAAAATAAAGCTTAGTTTAGCAGGATGATTTCGAGATCATATAAATATCTCATCGACTTCAAGGATCAAATTCGATGAATTTCGAGACTTTCCAAACTGGCATTTTGTCCATCGGTCAGTATTTACTATCTATCATATACGTTCGGTTTGTCCATTTTTCCGTATGAATTTTTTTAACGAGGGCACTGGTTAAGCAACCAGTCGACAAAATTTATGATTTTCTATATACTCATTACCCTCATGTTATGCACAACCAATGTTTTGAAAATAAGATTGTATCATATGATGTATACTCAATTAGTGCTCGAAGGCGGTCTCTCCTCAACAAATAAGTGCTTGGGCCAATAAAATCCTCCCTTGTGGAGTGATAGTTGGAGAGGTGACAAAGTCCTATACTTCATTACAAAACCAATAAAATGGAAAATACGATTTTTATGAGGTTCCTCCTCCGAATAAAATTCAATAAGATCCAGAGAAACCATGTCTTCATCCATAGGATCCCAAGTACTTTGATCAAGCAAAACTTTGATGCGTCATATACAACATAATCCACTAATTAATCTATTTCATCCAAATACTTTATATAATATAACTGTATTACGTAAATATGATAAACAAAGCAAATTAAGGACTTTCTCGAGCTCAAGATTTTTATTTATCCACTTGATGTTTTGAAAATAGGTTGGTTGAACTTGAGAGTTTGGGATGGATTGGTGTGGTTCTTCTACGCCAAGGACATTAGAATATCCAACCATGAATGAAGAAATGCATGAGAGAAAAGCATATTGACTTATGATTGTGAGGCCCCAATTTTTGACCAAAGGGGAATGGTATCTCCAATTATAGCCCATCTATCTCTTCTCACCATCCCCACAGTGTATGAGACAATAATTACTAACCCATATGGGCACCCTAATATTCTTGTAGAATCTATGGCCGGACAATTAAAGAATAGGGTTTCATTTCACAAAGTAATAAAAAGGGCTATTGAGTTAGACGAATAGGCAAGTCGGACAAGTGGGTAATGTTGAGGTGAACAAGAAAAAGTTGGGTAGAGCCAGAATTAAATGTTGGCTAGGTAAGCAATCCTGTAGTAAGAGGAGTGGTTATGAACCAGTAGGCCATTCCCCACCATCAACATCACCCATCACATATGTTCATTCGTTTTATTGTAGCCATGGGTTTTATTAAATTTGTGTGGTTCATGGGAATCCATAGGAAGTTATAACTCTTACAAATTCTAATGTTCGAACTGATCGAATCAAGTTATTATCTTTTAGAATCTAATCTTATGTGCTCTACATCCTCGAAAAATCAAAATTCAAATGCTCCAACTATAAGGCAACTAACTGCAAATAATAGTTTTTCTACAAAGAAATAAGTTAATTTACAAAGATAGAGATTGCTATACATATTAGTTTTCCTTATTTACAGAACAAATTTGCTCGACCAAGATGAAAAAAGAGAAAAGAAGAAGAAGAAGAATGACGTGTAGAGCCAACAACAAGCAAGTAAAAAAAATAAAAAAGTGAAATATCAAGCAAAATAGGAAGTTTAATTACAAATGGAAGGGGAGTGATGAGCCATGACTGATAAGCTAATCGCGGATACGGAGTTATATGCTTGCCTTTTTGGGATATCGAGCTCTTTGAACTTTGACCCAATACATAATAAAGTCCCTGAATTTTTTTTAAACTTTTAATGTAATTCCTGATTTAAATTAATTGATTGATTACATTGAACTATATCAAAATTTCAGGGAGGATATTAAATAAATTAAAATTTCAGGGACTATATTGCATGTAAGATTAAATTTTAGGAATCACATTAAATAAATTAAAAATTTATGGATAATATTTCACATTGAGCAAAGTTTAAGGAACTATTTGTGTCATTTTTTTTTTATTCTATTTGTGTCAGTTGCGCTGGCGGATGGCCCGTCCACGAGGGAGACACACGTGGCGATCCATAATTGGACCTTAACCTCCCTCGCGTCCACCGGGCGGTCACTTGAGCGGCTTTTCCGAGGGGCCGTTCTCGTCATTTCAAAAGACACAGAGGAGAGAGAGAGAGAGAGAGAGAGAGACAGAGATACAGAAGGTCGAGAGACAGAGAGAGAGAGGGAGAGAGAGGAAGAGAGAGAGAGAGAGAGAGAGAGAGGGGAATTTTTTGAATGCTTAAAAATTGATGGTCGGAGGGGCAGAGTGATGGCCACAGACCAAGAGATATCGCAGGCTCTCCAGTCCCTCATCAGAGACTCCTCCACCCCCAACAAGCCCAACGCCCCCGCCCTCACCTCCTTCAACGACGTCGTCCACCAGCTCCAGTCCAAGCTCGGCGTCGACCTCTCCCACCGCCTCGACTTCATCCGCGCCCAGATCCGCCTCCTCCTCTATCCCTCGCCGCCGCCGCAGCACGTGGCGCCTCCTCCCCCCCCGCCGACCACCGCCCTCGCCCCCCCGAAGGACCACTTCGTCCTCCACCCCCACCACCACCACCCGCAGCAACCCCCCAATTTCCACCCCTCCCCCTCCGCCTTCCACTCCTTCCCCCCGGTCAGGCCCGATCTCCATGCCCAGCACCATCCCCACGTCCACCAGGTCCAGCCCGTCTCGCTGCCGGCCAAGGAAAGGTGCGATCTTTGCGTCGATTTCTGGTTGATTTTGAGGCTTTTGGGTGTTCGGTTTTGTGGCTTGTTGATGCCTTAGAGGGAACGAAAGGTGCGATTTTTATGCGAAATTGTTTTTGTTAGTGCGCTCTTTAGTGAGTTATTAACGGGTCTGTGCTTGTGAGGTGGAGAGGAAGAGGAAAGCAGGCTCAAGTTTTGTTCTTTACGGGGTATGTTAGTGTAAGGGCAAATGGGTCTGTGTGGGGTTTGTTTGTGGGTGGTGGCTGACAAGATTGGGGATCGGAAAGAGTGTTCGGTACTTTGATTTTTGGAGATGGAAAAGGAAAAAATAGGCTCGAGGATGGTTGATTAAGGTTATTATGTGTGTGATAGAACGAAATTTCAGGTTCATGTTGTGGAGATTGGTTATACTGTTAGCGAGATGGTGCTTGGCATTACACTTCAAGTCGAACTAGATATGAACAGTCAGAAATGTCCGTTGAACTCAAAGTTTGTTTTGATGAGAGGAATCGGTTCTGGGACAAATATTTTGCTAGATGGCGGCTGAATTGCTGCATAAGATCGCACAGTGTACTTTGTAGCTGTTGAAGCAGTGGGTGATTGTTTCCATTGGCCATCAATACCTGGCCTAAAATTATGCAGCATTTTATAAGATTTTTCTGGAAGAGTACCGTCTCCGGTTATTCTTTTTACTGATTCGAGAAGGACCAGCCTGTGCTATTTTCATATAACTGCTGGGGTTGAGGAGTTAGAAGTTAGTTCCTCCAACTCATCTCCATCTGTGTTGAGTTTATCTGTCCGCTTGCTTCAGCAACGTTTCTCTTTGTCGACATCGCTAAAATGCTATATTGAATGAGTTGATATAGCTAAATGCTTCAATGATGACATTTGGCTTTTATAATTGCAGCGCTCCGGCTAAAGGCAAAAGAAGAGGTGGCCCTGGGGGGTTAAACAAACTCTGCAATGTTTCTCCAGAACTTCAGGCCGTTGTCGGTCAGCCGGCAATGCCTCGAACTGAGGTCCCAATTCCCAAGTCCTATTATGGCTTTACATCAGAATTGTCTGGATTCTAAGTATTCCCTTACTTACCGAGGAAAAATCTCTTTAACTCTTGTATGTAGATCGTGAAGCAACTTTGGGCTTATATAAGGAAGAACAATCTCCAAGATCCAAATAACAAGAGAAAGATAATTTGCAATGATGAGCTGCGTTTGGTGTTCGAAACAGATTGCACTGACATGTTCAAGATGAACAAATTACTAGCTAAGCACATCAGCCCCATGGAACCCACAAGTATGTATAGTGTCCAAGCAACCTCTTTTTGCAAATGAAAACGTGTTAAACTTGACTTTGTGGTGAATGATTTTTTGCTACGTTTTCTATAGAAGCTTCAGAGTCAAAGAAGCTCAAGGTAGATCCAGATTCTGGAGTCAGGAGTAGCACTGATTCTGGTCCATCGGTCAAAATATCTGAAGAACTGGCAAACTTTTTTGGGGTTAGCGAGCCAGTGATGCTTCAGTCAGAAATCACCAGACGGATTTGGGAGTATATAAATGTCAACCAGCTGCAGGTAGTAGCTGCGACTGAGTTATCGGAAGCATTGCTTATATTTACTACTTCTTTCATATCAAGGATTCTGAAGGATGGTTTGGGAGATTGATACACGACTGTTTCAATTTCTTGAATTTCAATGATTTTGTGCTAAGATAGTGACCCTTCACTATCTTTATCATGAATTGCTTTACGAAGTTGATTGCCACATTGGTTAAAAGCTGTCTGCATAAGTGTACCATGATCAATCTGATAGAAAGTTATTGATGCCTCCTAGAGGTCTAGTAGGAGGGCCATGTTCCGAGACAAGTTATAATCTCTTTTTACCCGAAGTTGAAGACTTGATGCAACAGAACTAAGTCATTTAAAAATTTTGGGGCGGCAAGTTAAATTTCACTCTATTAGTTTGAAGCTGAAATTTATTTCTTATTTATATAAGCGGAGTGTGAATCCATTATGTCTGCGCATCGATTGAGGCAAGGTATTACCATTATTCCTTTTTTTAAAGGAACCATATCAAGGCACGAGAGGTCTTGAGTTCATTGGCCCAGCTTCCCTCGTCCTCGAGCACTTGCCGTTTATAAACATTATGCTCTATGAAATGCTTTCTGTTTGGCCACATTGTTTTTGCCAAACTAGTGAAGAGTCCGAGTGGAAAAGCCACGGCAAAGTAATAATATTGACTTTTTTTTGTCTTCATATACATTTTAGGATCCTCGAAATTCGATGACGATTCTCTGTGATGCAAAGCTTCAAGAGATTTTTGGATGTGAAAGCATTCAAGCCCTTGGAATACCTGAAGTTTTGGCAGAGCGACACTTGATCAGAAGATCGTAGCTGAATCTGTTGGCTGGTTAGTTTTCTAATATAGGTTTCTGTAATTTCTTTTGTGAATGAATTATATATAGTGCTTTCTTCCATGTAATCTTGCTGTATTGCTGTAGCACGTGTTGCTGGCTGTAGGTTACAGGTCTCTGTATTTGCAATATTCTTGAAAAAAGAAATGCAAGATTGTATGAGTTTGTTTTTGAGGAATCTTTTTAAGTCATACTGTTCTATTTTGTCTAAAACAGCATATTTGATTCCTCTAGGGTGTATGATCTGAAGGAGCTTTCATGATAATGTTCTACTTCCTACCTGGTTTCTTCAAGTTCCTTTGTTGAATGTGGTTTCTACTGAATCTTTTGAAATTGATCTGTTTTCCAATTTACAGTTTTGTATGCTTTTCCAGATGTCCTAGTTTAGTGCCCATATAATTACAGCAACTCCAGTCCCATTAAGCCGGTACTGTCATAGCTTCTCTCATGTTAGCTCTAGGGATCATTGGGTCTTCTGAGTTGCCACATTGATCGTTGTGTTTCTCTTTTCTTCTCCTTTTCGGTGTGAGGTTGACATAAAAAAGAAACACTTATGTAGCCTCGTCTCTTGATTTGCATAGTGCTAAACTCGGTTTCTCCATGTGTGCTGATATGTCTTACCTTGGTTAAAACCCGCCTTGCATTTGACTGTATTTTTGTATGTTGTGTTGCTTGCAGGGGTGCTTCTGGTTGCTGTTCGTGCCGAAGTAGCTTTTATGGAGTTCTGCAATTAGTTTGTTTAGGGAAACAATATCAGTTCGGTAGTCTCTCTACCTACCTATGTACAGGATGAAAATCTTTTGTCTGAAACGGCACAAAAATCGTAGTCTCTGCTTTCCTGACATGGCATTTTAGGTTAGACCTATCCTTGGGAAATTCTAACCCCTGTAAAGTGCAGCCGGAAGAACATGAACGTGTAAAACTATGACATTTTCATTTGCCAGTATGAAGTGTTGTTTTCTGTGCAACTGTAAGTCGATCCATCTTATGCGCTGTCTAGCTGAAGTTGTGAGCTGCTCCAGGTCTCAGTCTAAGCTGTTCAAAAGGTCCACTTGAGAGGCTTTCTGCGACGTAGGGCGGAGAGTTTTGGAAGCCTCGTTTGACCGCTGATCGGACATGCCTAGTCTCCAATCCCTCTGCCATGGATGTTTACATAGTCGTCGAGGATGAATTTGCACAACTGGGAAATTTTTTGTGCTTTTTGCTAATTACACGATCCTTTGTTCAACCTGTTGCGAGATTCTTGCACCATCCATCTTGCATTATGATTTCATGCACAGCGTGCAATTTTGACCTTCAACCTGTAAATGTTGCTTATTTACACGATTGGTAACTGATGGCAACCACAAAAAAAAAAAAAAAAAAAAAAAACCAGACCGATGCACGTCCGACAAGTTTGGCAAAAAAGAAGGAACATTCGTTCGTCAAAAACATGTTCCTCATAGGTGTTCACCGAAAGAAAGAGAGGAATATGAGATTCTTTAGTCGTGCATCTCCGGCTACCAGCTGTTTTCCAGACACCTAGAAGGCTAGAAGCGACCTAGAACAGTCGAAATGCGTACACTTCGACGTATGCATTACTTGTGCATAACCCGTGGACTAAAAGTCGTACTGCCCCCGTCAGTGCTCAAACATCCAAAACCGGTATAGTTAGCCGGTCCTCTTCAGTAACTAACACGCAGAGTTGTTGTGGCATGGCCCGCCAAATATAGGTCTCATGTAAGCATCATCAAACTTCCTCCAGTAGGAATGTACGGTGTGCACTGGCCTCTCTATCAACATGGACAAACTGTCCTTTGCACGAAGGAGGTTGGTGGCAGCGGACTCTTCAAAGGATAGCAATGGCACGGTCATATCCTCTTTCTGCATTTTTGCTTCTCGAGGTTGCTGACCGTTGGCTGTGCTATGTGGTAGCAGACAATGAATCAGTGGCTTTGTCAGAAACCCAAACACCTGCACTCACCATCAGTTCAATCGGAGTCTGCTCATTAAAATTCATAGAATGCCACCCCGAAAGGGTAAAAGAGGAGTGCGGCTGGAGCTCAAAACTATGGGAATTGATTCCAGGTAAAGGCCAATGGCAGAGTTGCATCCATACCAGGGTACTAAAGAGGACGACGGCTATCGTGTTAGTAATCATCGTGGCATTGACAGGATCAGTTGTGACTCCAGAAAATGTGAACTTGGAATGCAAACAAAGAGAAGTGGCTCATTAGACTATGATTATCCAAGCAAGTGAATATCAGTGACTTGCATGTTGTCACCTTGGACTATCAAAACTTTCTAGCTGAATGTGCAACGCACCTGTTTAAAAGCCAGAGCAATGGAAACTGCCCCTCTCATCAGTCCGGCCCACCAAATTACTACCTAGTAAAGATAGCAGGTTAACTGATGGGGAAAACATGAGATGACCTGCTTCATAGCACATTAAATGGAACTAAAAACCAGGAAAACGTTTAACCTGATGCTTGAGCGTAATTGTTGATGTCCTCTCAGCACGTCTATTCATGTAGTTGGAAAAAGCTGAGAGAGGGAACACAAATGCAGCACGCCCAACCAATATAAGCATAAGTAAGGTACTGTAGATGCCTAGTGAAGTCCCAAAACTGCAACAGAGAAAAAGTTGGAAGGGACAAAGATTTGCTAAAAAATGACACTGTAACTACTTGTCTCCCTTGTAACTTGAATAAAATCTAGATGGCTAGACCATTGCAACTAATCGTGCATTTCTAGAGCCACTGACGAGATTATACAATCAAGACAATATCTGACACAGAAATAGCTTAGCTAAGGCATAACCTCCTTAACGAAAATGAACCCTCATGCTTTGCTATGTCTGAGTGGCTCCTGAAGGAGCCGCTGGCATATCGCTTGGCCTAGTCCCATTGGGACCAGTAACAGCAGACCAAAGATAGCAGGCAACCACTAAAAACAAAAGATCCTTCCAAATCGTGGCTTCTCTTCAACTTTCTCTAGATAATATCATTACTTTGGGGAAAAATCACACGTTCAAAGGGTGTGCTATTTTTGGCTGACACGGCAGCTAGAAGGAAGGTTAAGACAAGATTGTCAGATTGGCAATAGAAACCGATGATCTCACCCATAGAGTACTTAGCCATCTTCTTAAGATTAAGATCTGCACCATATATTATGAGAAACAAATCGTGTTGAATTTTGCATTTTCAAATGATGTTCCAACTCATACAGTGATGAAAGGGATTAAGGATAAAAGAAAACAAAGCAAGTATCCAGACAGTTCACAAGCAATGACCACCAGTTCAAGTCTGGCTTAAGATTCTCTATAGCTCTGCAGGCTCAAAGGTAGTACCTCAGCTTTGTCATCTTCCACTTCTCGATGTCAAGAGCATCCATTCCCACATAGAGGAATATAAATGTTTCAGCAACAAAGGACATCATTGCAAACACATGCCTACAGAAAGTTTATTTGAAGCATCTTAGTGTCGGTCATATCCAAAGTTAACACTGAAGAATGATCTTAACATCACCACTCTACATGCCTGGTTGTAATTCTTGAGCTCTCGGTCACATTATGCCATGCATAGTGTGACATGAGAATGCCACAAAAGAAAACCGTCAGAATCCCACTTAACTCCAAAAGCTGTACAGAGCAAGAATCAGCTCAGATGTTTAGCTAGTAATACTCATTTGTGGCTAAATTTGAGGATGATGTCTTCCCCTATACATACCTCAGCTAACATGTAAGAAAGATATGCCATTAGAACCATTAATGCAATCTCCCTCACACTCGAATGTCTGTAGATAAATACAAAGAAAAGAAAAAAAAAGGCTTAGAAATTAGTATTTTACTCATGCCGAAGTCTCTAGACTCATCGGCCAATAGTCCAAAAGATTTACCACTGACACCATCCTTGAGGTGTCCTGTGCAGCAAACAAATATCTTTGCAGTTTAGAAGAGCTTACCTTCCGAAGTATAACGCTTTGAGGCAAAATGACGTCAGAAGTCCAGCCTGCATAAAATGTAAGCAGTGGTATCATACAAAAAGACAAGTCAAAAGAGATTTGTGGAGGAAATTTTACTCTGAGGCACCACATCAGTGTCGGTTTCCCATGATCACATAAAAAGAGGGTCGATGTCAACATAAACAAGGAGATCCGAAATGATCTTTTACATATAAAGGAATCTGTCACTTGAGGTTCTTTGGAAGCATCCAACTGGAGGCTCCCCAAAATTGCAGTATTACATCACTCACTATCAGCTCATAGATCAGTCTGATCTCGTTATTTAATACATGCGCGGGATTTGTATTAAAGTCACACCATGAAGCAGCACAATCTTGCATGGTGTATCTATTAGATCTATACCACTCATTACTTGTCTTCAGGAACATCCAAGGTTTTACTTCTTCTTATGGTTTAGTGCAATTCACACTGTACAGAATCGAATCAACCCCAGTGCCTCATTACATATCAAGCAATCATGAAACACATGCACTCTAAGCCACAAATCAGTTCAGCTCTAATTTAACATAATGCTTGCAACTTATCTTATACTTACAATAACCCCTAAACCAGTACTGGTGGAAAATAAGTAAAGAAAGTCTCCAACTATATGAAGGGCATTCTTGCTGTCAAGTCCGGCGACATTGAGCTTCTGCACTGCATTAAAGAGAACCACTGATGTTGCATCATTCACCACTCCTTCTCCAAAGACTAGGCTATACAGCAGAGGAGTTTCATCCTGATGGAGAACCTACACATTCGCATAATACTTTAGGGAGTCTACAGATACTGAAGGTAGAGAAACATGACAAACCAACCTGGAGTGTGCACACTGTATCAGTTGACGAAAATATTGTCCCAATCGCTAATGTCACCAGAGGCATTGCAGCAAGCTGTTAGAAATCTGATGAAACGGATCTTATTTTCCGTGAAAGAAAAAGAAGACAAAGACCTCACCAAGGTAGTCCCGAGCTGTCAGACCAATGAAATTTAACCTTGGGAAAAGCCACCAGCTGCCTAAGCCAATAGTAGAGAAGATCAGAACTTAGACTGATATCAGAATATGAGACTTTCAACAAAGAAGATGACTGTACTGTAAGTAAACAGTTCAAAGAATTGTCAAGGAATTGCTAAGTGATATACCAGCTGTTATTACGAAGGTTGAAATAAATACGCCAACCACCCCAAAGAGCATTATGGTCAAGAAATTTTGGAAGAACTGTTTCTTCTTGACCTGAAATCTGAATGTAAGCAAATCTAGTCAGCCACTTGTCTCACAGATGACAAATCCATCGCAGATGTTTCAAAATATTTCATGAGAAAGCTGTCCTCACCCAGCATTGAATATTATAGGTGGAAGGAGATATATGAAGAACAATTCTTCATTGAACCTCAGAATGTGAGAACTTTTTCCCTTGCTCAGGACCAAGATAATAGTTCCGCTAAGACAGCCCTGTGCAAAAGTGATATGGCAGATTAAAACAAGTCCGGATGTCTGCGCAACCCAAAGAGATTCAATACGTAGCTCTACTGCTTCATCTTTTGATACTTTCAGAATGCCAAGTCAAATAGTAATTATCGAAATGAAGTATATCCCATTACATCAGCTATCAGTTGGCTGCGAAAGCGCAGGAGCAATAAACACATGCTATACACAAATCCTATAAATTACTATGCTGTTTTCCAGATGAGGATTCTTTACTCTTCTCAGAAGGCAAATAAAATTGTACTCGGTGAATTCGCACTTCCGCATTATTGTAATGATATCTGATATAATAAATCCAACAAAAAAAAACACAAAATTGAACTAAAAATGATTTCCAGTTTTCCTAGTGATTTTCCACTCGAAATCATCGATGGCATTAATGTACATCAGCCTCCTTAGCTCCACGAAATTATTACTTCGAACCACATGGAATGGCATTCATCTAACATGATTTTCTAACAGTCGGCCAGCAAGAAACAAACTACTCTTGGCCTGTTCTCCGAAGGAAATAATCATAATAATCTCGTAACTCAAAAACTAGCAGAACTGTGACCAACTGCTTCACGTTTCAGCCACTGTCAGAAACAGCAACAGCTACAACTATGATCGACACAGGCCACTATTGTCTTCAAGGAGCGATAGCCTAACTTTCACACTTTCAGCTCAGATTTCACAAAACGGCACAAGGACCTTCAAAAGCTGCAATCAGAAAAGCCAGACGACGGTAACAACGAGCCAGCTCCACTAAACTACCACATGGAACAGTCGATCTCGACCGCACGCCGACCGGTTCAGGAATTCACAATCAGAGAGCGAGAGAGCGAGAGCGAGAGAGAGAGAGGCGTTACGATCAAAATGGCGGTGATGGACTCGTTCACCCATCGGTTCTCCTCGAGCAGGTGGCCGACGACCATGCAGAGGCACAGGACGGCGACGAACACCGTGATCGGCACCACCTGCGCGTGCTCGCTCCCGAGGTTGCGAGCAAGCTCTCGCCACGTCATCGTCATCGTCATCGTCATCGTCTTCTTGCTTTCGCTCACCGAACGCGAGGCATGAGAGAGAGAAACTGTGGATGTTAGTTTGCCGGGAAAAGTGAGTTCAGTGGAGTGTTTGCAGGTGGGCTTGACACGTGAGTACGACGTTGCCGCGAAATCACACGTGTCGGACACCATAGTCTCAAACAAAAGTGCTCTTCTATTAAATGATTTAAGCTATTTTATTTGAACACATGTTATCTTCACATCGAAATTACAAAAATCCACTGTAACGAGTCGATCCGAGTTAAATGTTTTTCTTTTCTGCCACGAAGCATAATAATTTGCTGCCACGACTGATTTATTTGTGGTTATCTTCGAGCACTTTTTCCACGAATTTCGTGGCAAATAATAAGGATAATTAGTTCCCGATTCGATCCGATCTCATTTAGAAACTAGAAATCGATTTCTAATTTCTGAAATCGGGAATCAGACCACCGAGTCTTAAGATCTGATCGGTCCAGTTCGGTCCGATTTTCGAGCGGTCAATGGAACTAATGAATTCACATATGTTAGTCGAAAGTTTTTTATTAATTGAATTGCCAATTCATATCGGAAGAAAAATTAGAATTTCGTCTCAGATTTGCAAAGAAAAATTAGAATTTCGTCTAAGATTTGCAAAGATGGAGAGATGATGGGGCCGTGATTATAGGGGCACGCTCAAAAAAAGGAGGAGGATTTTGTGGATTCTTTTTCATAAACGACGGACTCACAAATTTAAGGAAGGTGCGAATAATCAAGGGAGGTAAAATCGGTGAATCTTTGCAGGAAAGAAAGAAAGTAAAATAAAGAAAGAAGCAAGAGACAAAAGGAGCAAGTTGGGATGAATCGGTGCAGCAATATGAAAGAAACAAAGATTTGCTTCATCATCTGGAATAAGCGAAGGGTGAGAGGAGATGACTCGAAGAAGCGAGAGGGAAAGGAAAGACCTAAACTTTAGATTATCTTCTTTAAGAAATTTTAAAAACTTATATATATACAATCGATTCGGTCCGGTCGGTCCGGTTCCTACTCCGAAATTGGAAACAGGACTGAAAATCATTGGTTCCATTTATGGAACCAAAACCGAACTGGAGCCCTCTAAAATCACTTAGAATCGACCGGTCCGATTTAGTCCGAATAGTTTCCGGTTCGGGCGATCCTCTATGCTCACCCTAGGAAATAGCTGCTTTTTGGAAGAAAGTATTAGGTGGTCCGGGACCTCCACATCGACGTGGTCTCTCTCATGTCAGAAAAAAAACATTTCCTCTCTCCAGCAAAGCAAAGGCTTTCAAATTATTTTGAAACCATGATTTCGCTCTCGTCGTCGTTACTGGTTAATTTGATTTTGCTTTCAAATTAATAAAATTCAGTAACATGTACCTCACCTCATATTTAATTCTTTTCCGATTTCATAGCATCTAGCAAGTCTATATATTTTGAGTGTAATTCAGTCATCTTTATTTGTTGAGATTATATAAAAATTAGCTTGGTCACTATTAAATTTGCTATTGCTTTTTCAGAGTTATTATCTCTGTTTATATTTTCCAGTTACAGCACAAGGAACTAACAGCTTACATTGCGCCAATCTGGGTGAAGGTACAGCTGCTCATCCAAATCCCAACTAGGGCCGGCAAAATGGGTCACGTACCCATTTTATAACTCATTTTTAGGAAGCCCATATCTATTTGGGTAACTCACTTTTCTAAAAAATGAGCTCAAATGGGTTAGAGAATATATAATGCCCAAAAAATGGGTTAAAATATGGGTCACCAGCTGACCCATATTGTAACCCATATTTTCTAAACCCACCACCCGAATTACCTGTTCAGTGCTCAGGCGCCCATCCACGAACGACGCTTCGCTCCCAACCTACGCTTCTTGTTGGCCGCTCGCCGCGCTTCCTTCACCGCTCGTCGCTCGCCACCTTGGCCGCTTGCCGCGCTTCGCCGCCACTTGCCGCGCTTCGCCGCCACTCGCCGCGCTTTGCCGCTCGTCGTTCGTCGCCTTGGCCGCTCGTCGCTCGCCGTGCTTCGCCGCTCGTCGCTCGCCGCGCTTCGCCGCTCGTCGCTCGTCGCCCTTCACCGCTCGTCAGTGTTCCTGTTATTTCCAAGTACCCAAATCTCCCTTTCGACGAACAAGACGACCCACCGGGCGAAGACTGGGAAGGCGCCAGCGTCTCGGGGAGTCGAGAACGACCCGCGTCAAAAGCCCCAGCTTTGGACGAGGACGGCCCGTCATCGTCGCCTGATCACCAGCAATTGGCCCGATCGTTTCAGTCTCAAGGCGACAAGCTCGCTGAGGTGAATGGCAGTTCTTTTGCTCTTTTTGTTTTCTTGAAAATTCTGATGCTGTTCTGTTGAAGACGAATTTAAGTGGCATGTAAAATGGCTCACTGCTTACCCACGATTGTTTTAGCCTGTCCAATCTGTCTGATTTGAGAGGTTGCTTACTGGGATTGTGCCGTTTTCGATGCGGGAGCTTGGAAAAAGATAATTGAAAAGCTAACCTCCATTCATTTGCAGGGGAAGTTTCTTCAAGGTCCTTGTTTTTTCGTTCTTTGGAACTTTGCTTTCCAAAGAAAGTGAATTGTCTTAATAATTTTTCAAATATGTTTTTGGTCCCTCTTTTCTTTGAGGTCCACTATGTTATTGGTGGTGGTGGCGATGGTAGGAATGGAATGAAATGTCCAATGCATAGTTATTTGCAGAATTGTGTTTCCAGCAGTGGAGTGGGCTGGGGTTGATGTGCTGAAGAGGGAATGGAATGAAATGATTGGGGATATGGAATTACATGAAACGATATGGTTATCATTTACTTGATTAATGTTGATTTGCTGAATATTAAGGTTTTTTTTTTCGCAATGGGGTAGACATAATAGTAAAAGCCCATAGTCCCATTTTGGTAATCTGAGCCTGAAGATCTTGGTCAATTTGTGCAACTTGTTTGGGTGTTGTGATGCTCCTAATTGTGGACTCGGCAGCCTTCGAATTGGCTTTAAGAGTTTCCAACTTTACTGTTGGCTGCTCCTGGCTATCATACTGTAACATTGTTTGGGGAACTCGTGTCATCATCACATAATCAGATTATGACGTTAATAGGACTGCCTATATCTCTTGGTGGCAAGTGATTTTTTTGGCTCATTGGCAAGAGGAACTCTTGTAACATCCTGTTAATATCTACAACTGAAAATTTTGAATGGCTTGTCTGCTGCTGGGTGTTTTCTCATCATTGTTGAGATTGTGATCATTCCTTAGTTTGTAGCCGTAATGAAGGGTTTTGATGTAGTTTACTTGTGCATTTTGTCACAAAGGGAAGCTGAACGAACTCTTCGATGCATGCTCTTCTTCCAAATCTCTTCATTCTTTATGTTTGTATGTCACATAGCAATAGAGAGGTCCTTCCTTTCTGACCCATTCTCCTACACATAATGTGTGGATTTCAAACTACAATTGCAAATTTTTAAATTGCTCAGAAACTACAGAGGTCACACTTTTGGAAGAAAAGCAGCGATCAGGACTATGATTAGAGTAGAATTGGCACATTATTCTAATAACATATACATGTGAAGAGGTTAAAGTGAATTAAATGGATGGATATGAGTTTTCCTAAATTATTAATATGTTCTAGTAATATGGGTCGGGTCGGGTACGGGTCGGGTATGGGTCGGGTCGGGTATGGGTCACTATATTTGCATTGCATGAAAATGGGTCAAAACGGGTTAAATGGGTCGAATATGGGTCGACCCATATTCGACCCGACCCAAACCTGACCCGACCCACCCGTTTGACGGGTCTAATCCCAACTCCCCATCCAACCCTATAAAAAGGGATGGAAATCCAATCCACTTCAAGGCCCAGAACCCAGCATCACCAGTTGGCGAAGCCTGCGACTCAGGCAAAACTGACCCAGAGACAATAGCACAGCATGCCCAAGTTCTTTCCCTGGTTTGCTACGGGCAACATTTGAGCTGGTTCAAAGACAAAAGCAAAATATAATCAGATGGCCAACATGCTAATCTATGGGATCAGATAAAAGCAGGTAGATGCCAAGGGATTCGACATTTAATTGAAGACCTGCATTAGGATTTTTACCAAGACTAACACTAATTACGTGCGGGTTATCTACAGCCGAGGATAGAAATTACCTCAGTCGATGCTAAGCTTTGGCAAATCGAACAATCTTAGCAAGGCACAGTTCTAAGAGTTCTTATACCAGCTCCACTGCTCCACATTTTGAGCTCACCATCATCTGAAGTGAAAACAAGGAGAAATAATCACTTCTCAGTTGGAAAGACATCACTGACAAATTCTATTCTAAGTCACATGGTACTTCATGCCACAGGTTGAGCGATGGACTTGTCTGAGCTCAGAGTCTGCATAATTTATAAAGCACCAAAAGACTGCATAATTTATAAAGCACCAAAAGACATTAAGTTTCACAGGATATACCTGGCTTAAAAGCCAAAGCTGATGATATTTTTGCATCAATAACCTCTTCAATTTGCATCGCACGGCATGCCACATCAACTGGAAACACCAGATCTGTCTTGGTTCGAACGATCTGATATTTAGTTCGAGACCTACAAACAAACGAGAATTCTCCTTAACCTCCAGTATGTGCATAACAGTCCTCAAATCTGTCTTGGTTAAAACAATCTGACATTTAGCTTCATGTTTAAGCTACTGTCAGAAGCAGCAATAGCTACCTTCATCTCTCTCTCTCTCTCTCTCTCTCTCTCTCTCTCTCTCTCTCTCTCTCTCTCTCTCTCTCTCTATACATATGTGTGTGTGTGTGTGTATTGTGCACTCACATGCTCTTATTATGATCAACAGCAATAGTCTTCAAGCAGCGATAGCCTAAATTTTATACTATCAGTTCAGATTTTTTAAAACGGCTCAAGACCAGAAGACCGGAAGACGGTAACAAGAGCCAGCTCCACTGACTACCACATCGAACGTCGAATCGAAAGGCACGGAGTGTGTCGATTTCAAGCATACACTGACTGATTAAGTTCATAATCATAGAGGGAGAGAGGAGTAGGGTCAGGATCAAAATGGCGGTGATGGCCTCGTTCACCCGTCGGTCCTCCTCGAGCAAGCGGCCAATGACCCGAGCAGAGGGCATAGGACCGCGACGAACGCCGTGATCGGCACCATCTGCGCGCGGTCGTCCGCGGGGTTACAAGCAAGCTCTCGCAACATCATCATCATCATCTTTTCGCTTCCACTCCAACGACCAAACAGAGGGAGAGAGAGAGGAGGAATGCATGTGGGAGTTTTTGGACAATTTTCCCTAATGCTTTATGTGACGAAAGATTTGACCTTTTGTCACGAAAAATATTTTCGTGGCAATAGTTGGTACTTCTAGCCACTAACAATATTTTCGTGATGAATTATGAGACATACCGACAAGGAGAACGTATTGGCCGTGCGTAATATTTCGTAGCCAAAAGTCAGATCACATACCACGAAATTACTATCTCGCCGCGAAACATGAGAACTCGTGGCTAAAAGTCAAATATATTGCCATGATTAATTTATTCGT
Source organism: Syzygium oleosum (assembly GCF_021117445.2). NCBI lineage: Eukaryota > Viridiplantae > Streptophyta > Magnoliopsida > Myrtales > Myrtaceae > Syzygium > Syzygium oleosum. The sequence goes on from NW_026607497.1 coordinate 5,013,219, forward strand.
GTTAATAGGTCTAATCCTCTACCACAAGCTCTGGCAACCCTGCCGGCCGTGCTATGTAGGATGATTGGTGTCCACATCAGCGATTTCCGATCAAAATTGGTTGGATAGATTCAATTGGCAAAACGTAAAAAAATTTAAAACTAAATTAGCACAATATAAATGTTAATTCACAAGTGCAATAAATTTAAAGACTTTTTTGGGTAATTACCTTATCTACGATAAGGAAATTCACTAATGGGTAAGTTTGATTTCGTTTACGAGAAGATAATGTCTCCTTAAGACTCCGTTTGTTTTGTAGAAAATATTTTCCTCGTTTTCTGATGTTTGAATCACTTAGGAAAATGAGTCAATGGAAAACTTATGCTTAAATTCATAAAAATGATTTTCTCCTTAAAAAATCGAAAATCATTTTTTAAAATATAACTAGATAATAGCCTTTGGACTAGAAACTCTACATTTGGACACGGGAACCCAACACTAGTTCCCAGGCCCTTGGTAGGAAAACCAAGTCTAGAGGCCGAGGCCAGGTGCACAAAGGCCAAGCCCAGCTCCAAACAGGTCAGGCTCAAAACCTCAGTGCCCGTGTCTTGCCTCGGGCGCTCGTGGCCAAGTCTACAGAGGCCGAACCTAGGACCTCAATACCCTTGCCTGGCTCCTTGGCACCCTAGGCTGGGCTCGACACCCCAGTGCTTGTGCCGGGCTCCCCAGCGCCCAAGCTCAGGTCCATTGAGGCCGGGCTTAAATTCACATAGGTTGGGCCTAAGACCCATGTGCACATACCACCTATACATCAAGGCCGGGCCTCGGTCTATCGAGGCCGAGCCTGAGTCCACAGAGACTAGGCTCAGGACCCCAAAGCCCATGCTTGGGTCTGAGTCCGTCAAGCCAGAGCTCGAGACCCTAGTGCCAGTGCCTAGGTCCCGGGTGCCCAGGCTCAAAACCCATTGTCTGTGTTTGGGTCCATGAAGCCGAAGCCTGGGACTCTGGCACCCATACCTGGGTCTCTAGTGCTCGGGAGCCAACCCTTGGTGCCTGGACCTGGGTTCATTGAGGCTAGGCACCATTGATCTAGGCACTGGGGCCGAGGTGCCAAGCCTAACCTCAATGGACCCGAGTGCGAGCATTGGGTTCCCGAGGTCCTGTGCTCGGCCTTTGTCGACTCGAGCCCGAGTGCCAAGGATTTGGGCACGAGCACCAAGTCCTTGGGCCCTGCTTTTGTGGACTCTAATCGAGACACCAGGGAGCTGGGCATGGGCACTGGGTTCTTGGGCCTCGCTTTCGTGGACCTGAGATTGGTGCCCATACTTGGGTCCCCAACACCTAGGTCGGGGGCCATCAAGGCCAGACCTGGGACCCTCCTACCCATGCCCAGTTCTGCGGTTGCGCATGCACAAGTTATTAATGCCCGAATAATATATGTCTATTTAGGAAATCAAATTAGATTTTCTTTAGCAAACGGCGGAAAATATTTTCCGGTTCACTTTTAGGTTTTTCGGTCAAACACTGGAGTATATTCTCATTTTCTTGGAAAAAAATTCCTAGAAAATATTTTCTAAAAATGTCCCATTTTTCGCAAAACAAATGGAACTTAAGATGCCAAAAATCTACTTTGATTAGGAAAATAGATTGACTGTTTTGTTATGACAAATATGTTTGTTTCAAGCACCCGTTATATATGAACAAAAAAAAAGCACCCGTTACAACATTTTCATGCGATTACTTTGCATCAGTAGCGATGTAAATCAGTATATGCATGCGAGATTTTGAAGCTATGTCATCTCCGTTTCCACAATACATTAGTTACAGGCCACTTTAGGTAGACAGTTGGATTTCTCTATGTTCCTCAGTTTGAGAAGTACAAAATAAGGAGAACCTAATCCAGACATCATGTTGCTGCTTGTTGGAGACGTGAGATATGCTGGAGATTCTCCATTTTCCTTTTGTGCCTCCGTCATAATTTGTTGTACGATCATGTTACCTTACTAGTCATCTTATAAAGCCTATAAAAACCTCATGTACTTTTTATTATGAAATACACAGAAATTATACAATTCTCTTCCCCGTATTCATATCTCTACTATTGCTCATGAGTTCGAGATTGACCTTTCCAACCATGGGCTTGCTAATGCTCATGCTTATGTCGGCACTCGCTATGAATCAAGCACAAGCACAACATGTCTTCAATATCAAAGATTTTGGAGCAGTTGGTGATGGAAGGACTGACACTAGCAAAGTAATTCAACACCATTTACATTTCATTTGTCACTGCATGTCCTTTTGCTTCCACATAATGTAAGATTCTGAGCTTATGATTTTTGTAGGCTTTATCTGATGCGTGGAGTGGAGCTTGTCACTCCAAAGGGACCAGTGTCGTCTTAATCCCAAGAAGGACTTACCTGTTGGGTCCAGTGCTGCTCGCGGGTCCCTGCAATGGCGCGATAGAATTTCAGATCAAAGGGGGTCTGAGGGCTTTTAGTAGCCCTCAACTCGGTATCGACCATTGGATTTCATTCCAGTACATTGACAAGCTGACGATTACCGGAGGAGGATTGCTTGATGGCCAAGGAGCTGCTTCTTGGCCGTATAATGACTGCAGCAAAAACCCCAATTGCAAGGCACTCCCAGTGGTATGTTTCTGTTCTTTCTTTTCCGTCCTTTACTTTTTACAGCTTCCCTTAAGTTGAGAAAGCCCATTTCACAGATTTAGAAGCCAAGTTAAAAGCACTAACGTTGTGCGTGAATTTCTTCCACCGTGCGTCTATTTTCACCAGACAATGAGATTTAGTTTCGTAACGAAGGCGTGGATTCACAATGTGATATCTCTCAACAGCAAGAATTTCCATTTCAATCTTTTCTCCTGCAAAGACATGACCTTTGAGCATGTTACCATAATAGCTCCAAAGGACAGCCCAAATACTGATGGAATCCACATGGCTCTCTCTAGCTACATTTTCATCCGAGACTCGGGCATAGGCACTGGAGATGACTGCATATCTCTCGGGCCTGGAAGCGAAAACATAAACATGACAGGTATCACTTGCGGGCCCGGGCACGGTGTAAGTGTCGGGAGCCTCGGGGCTATGGCAAATGAACCGCGTGTAAATTCAGTGTTCTTAGGGAGCAGCACCTTCACGGACACTATGAATGGCGTGCGAATCAAAACGAAGGCTACCTCATACCCAGGCGCTGTTTCAGACATCACCTTTCAAAACATCATTGTCAACAAAGTCAACAACCCAATAATCATTGATCAGCAATACTGCCCGTCAAAACAATGTCGGCTCCAGGTATCCGTTCTCTTTGGCAACGTGCACGACATTTTGCACCTACTACAAAATCACCTTCATGCAATAGACCAAACAGCAGAATAGAAGGAAAAGATTCATGTAAGTACTCACGTGAAAATCACGGCCATGGTCACACACACGGACTCTACATGTTATCACGTCCGGCATCATTTTACTTTACCCATTTAAAAGGGGAAGAAGAACATCTGGCGATTACCATAACTGCTAGAATGGTGTGAATATGAAGTTGCTATAAGTTCTCAACACGGGAAAAAGCATACGTTCTCTCTGCTAATCTGCTAATAGAGCAGTTCCAATTAATTTATTATATGACACTGTCGTTTATCACACTTACGGATACATGACAACACGAGACACTGACCATGTTCATTCTTGTCGTCCTTCCTGGAGTCCTCACGAGTTAAGATCAGCGACGTTAGGTTCAGAAACATCAGAGGCACTTCAAGTTCGTTAGTTGCAGTTAATATTAATTGCAGCCCAGCTGTTCCATGCACGGGCATCGAACTTAGAGACATCGACTTGGAGTATGGTGGAAGAGAACGAAAAGCATCATCAGTTTGTGCAAATGCGAAGGGTGCCTCTTATGGCAAACAAAATCCTCCCTCGTGCTTGAAAAGTTCTCTTCACAACATCCGCTTAATCTAGCTCATCCCTGGATCGGCACAGAATCCACCATCTGTTACAGTCCTCTGACCAACATCACAACATCAGCCAAAGAGTAGGAATTCAGAAAATATGCAGGTCCCTTTTAAAGTTCCAGAATAGCCTTTGGACCATATACAGAGTCATATAATTTGCCGAATGTACTGAAGTTACCTGCCTTGTAATTTCCCTCTTTTTTGTAATTCTGATATCTAATTCTGAGGGAAAGAAATAAGACTCCGCATTGAAGATTCAGATTCTTTGTAATCCAAACTTCCGAAGCACATCGACTATGCACTGCTCTCGCACATCATTAAATAAAAAGTGGCCAACATTGTGGTTGTATTAAAACTGGACACAGCATGATTTTCGGGCTCAAATATTCACAAGCAACTGATATGGAAAGCGAATTTAAGAGATGGATGAACCTTGTGTACACCACGCATACTTGTCTCCTTGTGCAAAAGTTTTAAAACCTAACAGATAAACGATTGAGCACATTGATCCTCATAATCCGTAAATTGCCCAACAACAAAATGCTGCAGCTCAGTTGGTTAGGGCTGCAGCTCAGTTGGTTGGGGCGTACTTGGGATTGTGTGATTAGGCCCACTGGTCCCAGGTTCGATTCCCCATCTGAGCACTTGTGATTTAAGTGGGGGGTCATGGCGGTGGGTTGCTGTGCTAGTCTCCCCCGAGGAATAGTCGAGGTGCGCGCATGCTGGCCCGAACACCTCGATTACCAAAAAAAAAAAAAAAACAAAATGCTGCAATATTGCTAAATATCAAGAAGAAGACGATCTTTGCCATATTCTGTTCATATAAAGTAGTGATGAGAAGCTTTATAATGCAGTACACTAAATATTGTAATATTAGCAGCTATTTGGATTGTATAAATATAGGAATTCACCATCATGACTTTGATATAAACTGAATCGTGCCTTTTACATTACTACTGCTCACAAAAATTGCAGCTTCTGCAAGTTTCTATAAACTACAAAGGTTAACAACTATGAATTCCTGGGTGAAGATTTTCTTGTCATCAATTGAAAACTAAAACAGAAATGGACTTCCCGAAAAACCCGAAGAAATCACTCCTGGTACTGATTCCTGCAGTACTCGCAGACGGCGAAGATGATTCGGCTGCCAAATACAGCCTCACTTAACTTGCAAGTAAGGGAGCTCTGTCCCTTTTGCAATCTTCAAATAGGTCAGATGCTCCAGCAGAGGAGGCCAAGCCCTCTTGCTACCATTACGCCAATCTGGCTGAAGATATATCTGTTGATCCAAATCCCAATTTAAGGCCCACAACCCAGCATCAATCGTTGGTGAAGCCTGTGACATAGATGAAAATTGACTAAAGTCACTATCACACAGCACTACCCCTGTCCCTGGTTTGCCACAGGCATCAATTGAGCTGATTCAAAGACAAAAGCAAAACATAATCAGATCGCCAACATGCTAATCAATGGACTCAGATTAAAGTAGCTAGATACCAAGGTATTCAAAATTTAATTGGAAGATCAAGACTTTACTAATATAACTATACCAAAAACCATGATAGACTCTTACTACTAAGACTAATACTAACCACGTGCAGGTTATTTACAGCCATCCAAGGATAGAAGTTACCTCAGTCAATACTATGCTTTGGCAAATCGAGCAATCTTGGAAAGTACAGTTCTTAGAGTTCTCATACCAGCTCCAGATTTTGAGCTCACCATCATCTGAAGTGAAACCAAGTAGAGACAATCACTTCTCAGTCGAAATGACATCACTGACAAATTATATTCCCAATCACATGGTATTTCATACCACAGGTTGAATGATGGACTTGTTTGAGCTCAGACTCTGCGTAATTTAGAAGCATTAAAAGACATTAGGTTTTACAGGATATATCTGGGGTAAAGTAAAAGCTGATGAAAATTAGTACATCAATAACCTCTTCAATTTGCATCGCACGGCGTGCCACATCAATTGGAAACACCAGATCTGTCTTGGTTAGAACAATCTGATATTTAGTTTGAGATCTACAAACAAACAAGAATTCTCCTTAACCTCAGCAAGTGCATAATATTCCTCACCACCAACTGATTCTCTATGTATGAGGTGGACATTAAAAATCAGTTTAGATGCAGGTAACGCGGCAACTCAGGCAGTGTATGTATTAGTCAACTCACAGTAGTGTCCTGCCACAGTTATAAGAGACTTCACTGTTCAATGAAGTTATATAGCACAAGAAACCCATGCGCACTAGAGATTTTATCCCCGTGAAGACGCCACAATAAATGTAACAACAAGTGAGAATAGTAAAAGATCGGAACATGTCACTATAGTAAAACCACACTGGGCAATGTAAAAAACCAGATGACGTCCAAAAACAATTAACAGAGGATGCGTACATGCCTTTCCATCAAATCAACGAGTTCATGATCCCTCGGTTTCATACCCCATTTTGTATCAATGAGTAAACAAACTCGCTTCAAGCCGATTCTTGTGGAGACATACTCCTTTACCTAGAAATTGCGACAAAGCGACCATAATAACCACATAAAATATTAAAACCATTTTGCAGATTAATGACAACAATTTAGCATGAACTTGCATAAGAACAAATTCAAATTTCTAAAACATCAAATAAGGACATATTGAAATTGACACTAAATGGATAATTTTTCTCAGTATAAATCAGATGAAAACTATACTGGCCCTTATCCTACATATCCCTTCCACAGTTCCTCTTGAAACAATGGCAGATGTGATGATCAACTTCAATAAGAAATCTTCTTCTACGAACAAGCACAGCCCTTAGATCAATTATGTTTTAATGAACTGCTTTTACACTAACCAGATGGAGAATATCCAGTACCAAGAATTTATATTTCAACCAATGAAACAGATGGAGGTGAACCAGAACTTCTCAGATATTTAAAATTAGTGCACTTCGAAACAGATATTAACTAAAGGGGAGATCAAATGATGAATCAGTCAGATAATAATTTCAAACTTGTCTCACATACCCAATTTCTCTAGTTTTGAGGATTTCGTATTTGCTCGAGATCTTAAAGTATCACATCAAAGCTCAACCTAGCTGATTCATTCAGTTTTGGCTAACTGACAGTTAATTTGGTGTAAAAGCCCCATTTACTACGTCATGCTTCATGCAAACAACAGTATACTACTCATATACACCAGAACAACCTATCAACACTTAAAAAGTACGATAGCATGCTGCTCCTATCATTAGTTTAATAATGGACAAATAAAGGTAAATAGTTTGAAGCTATATATGGCTGAGGCCAAAAGTCAAATTGCATTACTTACAAGCTCCTCCCAAGCATCTTTGACTTCTTCTTTTGCATAAGCAAAGCCATATCCAGGCAAATCAACCAAGCAGAGCTTGGATCCTAGGTTGAAGAAATTAATTGTCTGCAAAGGAATCAAGATTGTCAACAAAGGAAGTATCACAACTAATCAAGTTGCAAGTTCAGAGAAAATGATGGAACCTGAGTAAGTCCAGGCTTATCTGACGTCCTAACAACACCCCATTGTCTGGTGAGTGCATTTAATAGTGATGATTTTCCAACATTTGACCTTCCTATAAGAAGGAAGCAACACATTTCAAAAGGACTAATTGGCCGACATTATTGGAGTAGAAGGAAATAAATTCATTATTTCTAAACATCTAATGACTCTCAACCTACTGTGGAAAACAAATCATCATGTTAACACTCCAAACAATATAAGAGCAACGCAGAACTTACGAAGAGTGCAAACTGTCTACAACCATGCGAGACAAGGTTCAATAGATTAATTAAAGAAATACATGGTGAGCTTTAAAAAGACCATCATTATATGAGAAAGTTTTGTACCTAGATGTCTAACTTATCCAGATTCCAAAAAATGCATATACCGAATGAAAACAACCGGTCCAATGGGAAAGTTGCCTATACAACATGTTATGACACAATCACATCCAAGCAAACTCACAACTCATAGTGTTGGATCTGAATGTAGTAACATGCAAAAAAACAAAAAATTTTGGGATACAACATTCCAATATAATTGTGCCAGAGTTTCATAAGACAGCCTAATGCAGTGAGGAAACCAATGTACACCTCAAAGGGCGGTGTTTAATCAAGAACACTGAGAGGATGAGAGCCAACATCTTTACCTGCAAATGCAATCTCCGGAAGGTCCGGGCTTGGAAATGATGATGAAACATTTGCAGCAGCAAAAAAGCTTAATTTGTTCCTGAACACCTGTAATAATGGTCAGCAAGGCTATGAACCTTTAATGCAGCACATGAAGCTTCAGGCGCCATTATGAAAACATTTAGCGCAATTTTGGAGACTGACATATAGTTATATATAACTACCTATGCAAACTTACATTTTCTTCAATCCTCTCTCTTTCAGAACTCGTAGATAAGGGCATATTGTCCAAAGGGGCAGAAAGATCCACGTTGTAGCCGGCCCTCCGAAGCTCAATCATTCGTCTACGCCCAAGCAGCTGTTAACAGGGTACGCAAAGTTGGTCCATGCATCAGGAAAGAAATATTCAAGTGCAGAATTGCATATGAAAAGGAGAGGAGTTTTGCTATAATCAAGTACATTATCCTCAACAAAGGAAAGGATAGAGGGGCAAGGCTGTATTGCACGGAACCGAGCATTACTCGACATCTCAACATTCTTTTCAGGTTCTTTGTTCTCCTTAGCATTTTCTGAAAAGCACAGAAAGGAATGGTAAAAATGAAATTATGGGTTTTTACAGGTAAATGTTTTAAAAAGGGTGAAACACAGCCAAAGCAACAGCTTAACAATATAACACAGGCATCAGAACTGATCTCTTACTTTTAATTTCAAAAATAAAATAAAAAATAGTCTTCTCAATATCCATTAACTACCAAGCAACCCTAAATGCAGCAAACATAATCCCTTTGCAGAGATTTAATAATCAAAAGACAAGCAATAATGGTAGCTTCACGTTGCCTTTCATAATAAGCATTGCATTATTCAGTGTTTCGCATGTATAAATGATGAGATATGTCTCAAATAGATCCAAATCCTAAGGCTGAGAACCTTCAGATACAATTCATTCTTCGTCAGAAAAAACAAAATGAGTGCAATGTGATTCTATTGGCTTTAGCTAAAGAGATAGCCAAAGAAAAGGGTGGGTGAAGCTGAATTAATGAGACAAGAATCCTAGAGAAATTTCTTTTGAGCAATCGATGCTTATGTTAAACTACAAACATCCGACTTCCATGGTACATTGACAATGCATGAAATCTCTATACACTTGGACGATCCTATCAGCCTATACAAATAGTAAATTTCACACTTTATACTAGAAAGATAAGACTTTGCAAATATGGCTTAGTATCTCATGAAGCCCAGACTCCGCCCTCAAACAGATAAGTGCATTCACATGGACAAGCAGCACTTTTTTACCATTCATCCGAGAAAATAAAATATTTAAGAAGAAAAAAGAAAAACACAGACGATATGCTTACCCTCGATGAGTATGCTGTCATCTAGCCGCTTATTTGAAATATCATATGGATCTATGCGTATACGCTTCCTCTTCTTAGGCTGGTCATCTTTTACATCACGATTATCATCAGTGCCTATTTTCCTCGATGCCTTTTTCGTGACGAGTTTTGGAGGAGAAGTGTCCATACGCTTGTTTTGAAGCTGACTCAAATGCTTGCCTGCCTCCAATTTGCCTTTCATGTGCTTCCTCGACAAATCAGTTGCGCCAGCATCGTTCTTCTTCCCTGCCTCCATCGTCTTGGTTTTCAGATTTGAGCTGGAAACTTCGACTTTTTGCCCTTTCCTCTTGAACTTCAAGGAAGAATCCTGAACCTTGGTCATAGCATCATTCACTCTGCCAGAAGCCCACATGGTGCGATGTGATACTTTACTGCCTTTTACTAAAACAGAGTTGAGTTCCAACTGCTTCTGTCCTTTTCTGATTGAAGACTTCATCTCCGCTGGCTCTCTATAATCCTGGGACATTTCCTCTCCATCCTTGTCCCTTCCAGCATAAATCCGCTTCTTTCTCCTATCAGAAGTTGCGAGTTTAATTGTACTTACCACGCTCGAATCTGATTTCTGCTCACTCCTCAGTCCCTTCTCTTTCTTGAAAACTTTATTGCCCTTGCGAGAAGATTGATTCGCAGGAACAGCATTTCCTTCTCCAAGCTTCTTAGAATTCCGAATGGCAGGTTTAAGTTTCTTCTTTAGCTTCACCCTTAATTTCGCCTCGGCAGACATTTCCTAGAACAACTTCAACAGACACGACACCAATGAGAAAGCTAACTGGATCCTCGCCGACAGACGGAAAAACCAACAGACCCAAATAAGAAAAACTACCAAAAACTAAACTCATGCCCACCGCCGGCCAGAAGAGCTGGTTAACCTGTGAAGTACGAGGAACATAACCCTCTGATCGCACCCAACAAAGTCACGTACGTACTAAATACCAAGTTCAACTGCTCCTACATTGACACGTACATCGAGAACACTCGCGTGCGCATCGCAAATGACGACACCTTCAAGCTCCGGTAAAAGAGAGCACAAAAAATGAGAGAACTGCGAGAATTCAGAGGAACAACCGCAAAAGCGGGTGGGTTCACACTTCAACCCGACACTCAGCAAGCATCGTCTCCTATGCAACAGTCACTCGCATGTTCTGGCCAACGACAACAACTCTCCGGTACGATGATAACTTAAACTCGCAAATGCAGGCGTTGTTAGTGTTGCTCACCGTTAGAGGCCAATCCGCTCGACTTCTACCTCCCGACGAGTCCCCCAATTCGCCAATCGTGCAATGGTTCGACCCGCGAGGAGGTTCAAACCAAGACTTCGAGCTTCGCTGTTGCGTCCCTGGCCTCGGAACCTCGTCGCTAAGCTGCCTTCTTCCTGCTCTGGCTGAGTAGGGTTTTAGCGACTGCAAAACCTCGTGAACGACAAGCTGAAGGAGGAGGGAGAAGAGGAAGATGACGCGGGCACCGAGAAGAAAATCCGAGAGGACGGAAGATGGATTCCTTTTTGGGCCCAAGGCCTGGCCGTCTGCACAGTTGGGCCTGGACGCTCACTCAAGGCCCACCTGCAGTTGACATCGTGTAGTCTCCGTTTTGGGGAGAACGTCTTCTTCAAGGCTGCGTTTGATTGTCCGGATTTTTAAACAGGATAGGACTAGATAGGATAAAATAAGAAATCCTGGAATTTCTTCATATCCTATCTACTGTTTGATGGACTACGGATTTAAAGTCGGATAGGATATATATATATTTTTTGCTATTCACGGGTCCGGAGGAGTCGATGAAGGAAAAAAAGCCGAGAAATTTTTTTGGTGAAAGCGCACAAGGTGTGGGGATGAAGATGACGGCGAGTGGAGCGTAGGGTTTCTGGAAAAATAGGCATTAGAAATTCTATCCAGGTCTATCCCACCCTCCTCGGATTTTTTTTATTCGGGCTATATCCGGTCTATATCCGACCTTATCCTATCCTGGACCACCACCAAACATAGAATAGGATAAAACATATCCTATCCTAGCTTTTATCCGGTCGACCAAACGCAGCCCAAGAGTTTTATCACTTGGGAATTGATATGGTGAAGCCGCATCTCCATTGCGACTCCAAAGGGGCATCGCACTTTTGAGTTTTGACGAGGTGTGTTGATACATGCTTGGCTATTGAAGTGCCTGAGTTCCGGGTACCGGGACGTATGGCAGGAGTTGCAACACGCTGCGACACAACAATTTCGCAATAAGGTGGCGTGACTGTCTTGAACAAGGGGGAAATTCTTGCTTAGATCCGGGCCCAATGCACTGGGCACATCAAAACCATTTATTAGGTGAGGTATACATGGACTAGACCTGTTAAAATGAGTTATAAATTCATTTTTTAACCCATATTTGATGGATCGAGTCATGAAAGAGGATAGTTATAGAAAATGGGTTTATTGGCAAAATCCGAAAAAATATGGATGATAAAAGGGTTCGTAGTTTACCCAAATCTAACCTAACTCTGTAGCTTTCGCTTCATTCTCTCTGGGAAAATAATGAACTTCTCGAATTGTTTCAAATTCAATAAAGTCTTGGTGGGCCCGCAAGATGGGCCCAATTTCACCCTTATTGGAAATATCAATATGGCTTCTTTTCTGCCCCCCATTATTTTTTATATTTTTATAAATTTTGTAAGTTTCGTCCGTTAGCTGTTGAAGTACATCTTTCTTTGGTTGCATCTGGCATTGTTATCTTAACATAATATTCTTATCTTAGTTCTTGTCATTGTAATCCAGTCAGCATAAATCATCTTATTCAATATCTTATATTTCAATTGATTGAAATTTCAATTCATTCACGTTATTTGCTACTGTGATTTTATAAATTCACTACTAAGTACTACTAAGTACTAACTTTCTCTTCTTTTTATTGTGAATCAATAAAAAAGCTGAAAATTCTATGCAATGTCGAAAGCCAATGCTTTATCATCTCAGAGTCAAAACATCGATTTTATCCTAATAAAATATATACATAAGGAGTTTAAAGTGGGTTAATTACGTGGATACGTGTTTTCATAGGTTGGATTACATATGGATGTGTTTTATCCCAATAATATATACACGAGAAGAACTTAAAAGTGGGTTAATTAGGTGGATACAAGTTTTTATAGATTAGATTAAATATGGATGTGTTTTAGTAATATATGTTCGGTAGAGTATAGGTCGAGCCTGGTCGGGTCCGGGCTATTAAATTTGTATTTCATATAAATTGGTCAATTTTAGTTAGATCAAACCCAACCCACCCACCCATTTGACGGAACGTCGACCACCAAATCAACGACAATCTGGGAAAAGTGCAAAAAAAGTCTTAAACCTATTGCATTGATACAAATTCAGTTCTAAACCTTTCAATTGGACCAATTTAGTCCTAAAGCTTTTCATATTGGTACCAATTCAGTCCATCTGGCCAATTAGGTTGGAAATCACTGACGTGGATGCCAGCATTCCTACGTGGCACCACCGGCGCTGACGTGGACAAATTTTATAATTTTTTAATAATTTTTTCAGATTTTTTAATGCCTTTTTTCTTTTTTTTTTTCTTTCCCATAACTAGTTGGCCGGCGACCACAAGTGAGGGCCGACGACCCTCGCCTGATTCGGGCGAGAGCCCGACGCCCTCGCCCACCATCACCAACCACAGGTGAGGGCCAGCGACCCTTGCCTAGTCTGGGCGAGGGCCCCCGCACCCTCGCCGGCCACGGGCGAGGGCGTCGGCCCCTCGCCCAGATCTAAGCGAGGGCCGAAACCCTCATCTATTGGCCAGTGAGGGTCGCGATGCCCTCGCCTGGTCTGGGCGAGGGCTTCGCCGCCCTCACCTAGATTTGGGCGAGGGCGCGGTGGCCCTTACCCATGGTTGATGAGGGCACGGGGGCCCTCGTTAACCAACCAGTAGAAAAAGAAAAAAAAAGAGAAAAAAAATTTAAAAAACCTGAAAAAATTATTAAAAAATTATAAAATTTGTCCACGTCAGTGCCGACGGTGCCACGTAGGACTGCCGGCGCCAAGTAGGACCGCCGGCGTCCACGTAGCAATTTCCGGCCTAAATTGGCCGGATGGACTAAATTTGTACCAATATGAAAATGTTTAGGACTAAATTGATCAAATTGAAATATTTATGACTGAATTTGTACCAATGCAATAGGTTTAAGACTTTTTTTGGTACTTTTCCCACGACAATCTTTGAGGCAACGACAACATGCTTGACCTAGATTAAATGAACGGGATGATGGTTAATCACCCTAAAATGTAAATGGGTAGTCGGCCAATGTTATAAATCATGTACCATTGTTTCAATGAAATGGGTTAATGTACTTTTAATAGGCTGTGTTTTCTTTCATCTCCAGTTGGAGAAAACTTTCTCTAGCCAGTTTTTCGATTGGTGGTTTGCTTCGCAAGCATGGGCATCATACACAAAACGTGTCAATATTTGTAATTCACCAATCAAAGCCCTAGTTTAAAAAAGCTTTCTGATGTAGCTAGCAAGGATCACCTAGAGGGGGGTGAATAGGTGATCTAAATAAATTCTTTACCAATTTAAAGCGGAACCAAAAGATCAAGAACAAAGTCTGAACAACAAGCAGATTCTGATCAGACGTTTTGTGACAAATGTTCTTGTGAGCAATATAAACAATATAATAAGATATTAGAGATGGAGAAAACTGCACACAAACAATTATAGTGGTTCGGCTTAGATCAAGCCTACGTCCACTTTCCCACGCTGACAGCCTACTGGCTGGATTCCACTAATCAAATCAATGAGAAGTTACGCAAGTTGTGCCGCTTAAACCCAAGCACTTCTCCCGAAGTTGGTGCGCTTATACCAAGCTGATAGATCACACTATCTCACACCTAAGCACACACTTATAACACTGTCTACACTTCTAAAATGATTACACGTTTAAACTCACGAAAGACAAGAGATTGAATCGGAGTATGCTCAGAATTTGGACTTGTTGATTCTTGATTTTGTTCTCTACCTTCTGCTCCTCGTTGATCTCCTTTTATACTCCTCTACTTCCAAACTAGCCGTTGGACAGTCTTCAGAGGATCATCTTCCAATCTTCATCTTGGACAGATTTGTATAAAATGGATTAAATAGCCGTTGGTTGACAAAATCTGAATCCCGCTAATTCTGGTCGCTCATACAATCATAATCTTGGTTTCCATAAGTAGAGCTTTATCCGTTGTAATACATACTTGTCATAATGTTTGATTGTCAATCAATTAGACTGAGATTGAGTCAATCAAAACCTTCCTTTTGTGAAATCCATGCCAGATCACTAGCTGTTATTTTTCGTTCTGAGTTCTGCGTCTGCGTCTGAATACTTTGAGCGTCTGCGTCTGAATAGATTCTGCGTTTGAACTTTCTCGTTCCGAGTCTGAATCTCTTTTGTTTTAAGTTCTTTCACAATCTGAACACGAACTAGATCAAGATTGACATATGCTTTTCTTCCAAAAATAACTTCCTGAATCAAAATACTTCAAAGTATTTATCAGACTTACAAAATACTCGTGGACAGTTTTGTCAACTTCAAAATCTATTGGGAATTTTCCTTAACACTTTCTTCAATCAAAGATGGAGAAAAAGGTGTCCTTTTTACTTGCTCTAAAAAGCAACTTCGGAGCTTTTAGTAATTTCCTTTTGACCTAGACCTCATGGCAATGAATGTCCGTGAACCTTCCTCGGTTGCTCGATGTCTTCTTCTTCTTCTTCTTTTTCAAAAAGAGAATTGGGTCCATGCGGCATCCCAAAACGAGCTCAATCATCTCTGCCAGCTTGCACTATATGAATTTGTATTTACTTGTGGCCTCGTGCGCTTAATTATGTATGATTGACCTGTGCATTTATCTGCCCGCGCGTTGGTGAGGAAATATAATATTCCACGTGATTCATCATGGATCACATGCAATCAACGGTCACTGAATTTGCCCGGGTGAGATTCGCATGTTCAACGGATGTGATTGATGAGTGCATGACGGACCAAATTTAGTATTTTCTTTTCTGTGGATGGAAGGTTTAGCCTAAGTATTTTCCATCAAAGTTCATAATGCCTTTGCTCGTTAGCATATGGCAACCGGGTGCACGATTGAGGATATGTTTGTCGCGAAAAAATTTACCGTCAAAAAATGTTTTTCTAATATTTCAACGTTTACATCACTTAGGAAAACGAGTCGAAGATAAATTTTTTGATAGCCAATGTAAAATCTATACCTAAATTCAGAAAAAATAATTTTCTCTTTTAAAAAATATTAATTAATTTCCAAAATACTACTTGACCCCGACGCTTACATATGAGACCCCGTCGCTTGGTTCCAAGTCTCTCGAGCCCGAGCTAGGAACCCCGATGGTCAGGCTTAAAACGGGATTCAGAGTAGCACTCGAGATTGTTTTTCTAGGGATAATGACATAAATGATCCATTAACTTTTAATCTGTTCAACATCTTTATATACTTCAGGAACTAAATTGAACATGTACAAAAAATTCGAAGACCGCATTAAACAAATGAAAAGTTCAGATACCTCGTTGCATATTGCGCTAAAATTCAGATATCATATTGAACAGATTAAAAGTTCATGAACTACATAATTACATTGGGCCAGATTTCCGGGACCGTCTCCCTTTCATCTAAGTGCTTGTTTTTGATGTTTTTGTGGACAAATGAATGGAGCCTGAGAGTGACAAGAAAATGACGCAAAGACGACGTCCTTGCGTGGAGTCCAAAGGACACCGAAAACAAACAAATGCGTGCAAATGCCAACGTTTTCCCTTGTCGTACGGAAACGTTAGAAACGGCAAATGCCATCCGCTCCGTTGTTGCCGACGACGATAGGCCTCTGGACTTTGACTCCCCCGGCGTGACGTGATGCTGACGATCCGGTGACGTGGGCGAAGCACCGGACCGGGGACTCTCCCATTCGTCATGCTGCCCTAGCGGTGACGTCACTGGAACCCCCGCGTCTCTAATTAACGTTCTCCTCCGTGGGACCTAATTGTCTTTATTAAGATAGTATTATTTGCCGTCCATCCATCCGAATCGTGTCAGTCTCATGCGTACGTGCATTACTTCTAAAATCATACCCGGCAAATTAAGTCGCGTACGCCAACAGCCATGCGACCCTGTCGATAAATGGATTAAGGAGGGTGGGGCCGAAGAATACCAAGTCCGAAATTCGATCCCCACAGGTACCGCACATACATGTATATAATAGATAAGAGTGAGACAAAAAAAAGTTTAAATTAAATCGCAAACGGGTCGAGCATCCTCTTTTGGTCTATCTTTCCAACTCCATTACGTTTCAGTCAATTCACTCGAGACCACGAGATTTATTCTCCGTCATGATCTTGAGAACATTGCATTTGGGTCATTAGATAGTACGAGTCCCCATTTAATTTTAGGGTCGCCGAGTTATATATCAACCATATATATATCGGACTTATAGGAACAAGGCGTGCAGAATAAAATCCAATTTGGTATTTAGCCAATTCGACTTGATTTTATTACTCCGTCTGATTTGATATCTCCTAAGATTTTGAAAATATCGCATGTGATGTGTTGGATTTTAAATTATACGATATGATTCCTAGTTAAGACCGTCAAGTTCCAAACGGGCTATTGAAATGAAATCAGGCCGCCCCGTCGTAATTCACGTGGAGGAGGAGGATGACATGAAGCGGACGAGGTTTCGATGTCACCCACCGAAGGCGTCTCGTCAGTTTTCTGTTTAACGTGTTCAATTTTGAATCGAATCACGTGGTCGTCGGATAAAGCGGCACTAGGAAAAAAAAAAGGGACAACTAATTCCACAAGGAATAGGAGGCTTGGGACACGTGAGGGATGATCGCGCGCGGAATACTAGGTCGCATTTGACCAAATATGGACACGATAAATAGACGAATTGAATTCCCAAGACAACATAAGAAAACTTGCACATATCATTTAGAATTGCACAGTTGGGCACTGTTTTTTTATAGAAAAAAATCATCAAAAACTCCAAATTATGCCCATCGTGATATATTTACCATCAACTTTTTTTTTCCGTGACACCAAAAATTCTCAAATTTATACGTGTGTGATACATTTACCCTCTGTCGAGATTCGGTCAATGAACATCATTAAAAATTTACCTATATGGACACCGGGAAGCAAATGGTGTTGACAGTGGCGTTCACGTGGCTTAAGTGAAATAAAAACGACTTTGTTTTGGTTGAAAATTTGTTTAACGGAACATTAATCATAAGAAAAAGTTTAGGGTAGATGTGTCAGAGTGGGTATACTTTGGGGATTTTTATGTTAAAAAAAATTTCAGATAAATATTTCGCAACGAGCATAGTTTGAGGTTTTTGGTGATGTTTTTCCTTTTTTTTATAATGAAACAATTTTGTCGCTAACAGTCTCTTGTAAAGAAAAACTGCCCCACTTGGGTCGGGGCTCCGCATCTCATGCCCATCCCTAGACACAACTTGAGGAGCCAAATTTCTACTATTTCTTTTGTTTATTTATGTACATCAATAGAAGTTTCGCTTACCTTGTTCAAAATCTATATAATAAGTTTGATCTTGCCCAACTCAACTTGTTTGTCAAAAATTGATTTAGTCTAATTTGGAGCCCAATATCTAATTGAGTTCTAGAATAGTAAGACAAAATATCGCACCAGTCTGGAGTATATAAAGAATCACCAATTATTTCTACTCGTGACTGTCTCCCTAAAATATGGAAATAGGAAGGTGATATTTTAAATTTCAAAAAATTATGAAAATTTTGGATAAGATTATGCATATCATTTTTCGTATATTGAAATAGGTTTGAGATATTTCGCAAGTCTACACTTTTGATTATAGAATTACAAAAACAAGCAGATAAGGCGTGTTTGGACTGACTCATGCTCTTTTTTCTTCCACGAGTTTAGCGGCACTCGTACTTCAGCTTTTATTTTACACGAAAAACATGAAAAGTTTTTAAAATATTCAAATGTTGAAATGCAAATCATATATAATTTTCGTCGTATTTTAGAAGTCAGCAATAATATTTTCTATTTTATTCAAAAGCTAAAAGGTCATAAGTAAAAGTTACAGGTAAAAAGAGCTACCCTAAATTGGATAGACCACACAACAATATCACAACACTGAAATTCAATAACTCGATCCAACTGGCGAGCTATCTCATTTTGTTAATTTCAAGCACAAATCTGATTAAGTGGCCGTTACTCGATCAAACCGGTGAGCTATGTCAATTTGTTAATTTCAAGTTCCAGTTTGATGAAAAGACCGTTCGGCATGACTGTAGCTGAACCTCTAACTATGCTATAAAGCGTTATGATTTTACAAATGATAGCACTTATTTTACAGGTGAAGCTGCAAATAAAGTATTAGTGGTTTGTACATCGAGCTCGAGGGATGCACAAGTGGCGTGACTAGCTTACGATAGGGAAGAGCAAGAAGAATCACTCGAACTAGACACCGCTCGGACCAGACTGGACTGGCTGGTTCTGGGTGATTTCCGGGGCACCTGTCTGGTTTCCAATCCCATAAAATGGGAACCGGTAAATTTCGGTATGGTTTCCATTTCTAGGTGTTGAACTGCTCATCCCGACCAGATCGATTTTTTTTAAAATTTTTTTTATTTCTTAAAAATCTGTAAAAAAACCTTGATGTATCTCTCGTTTTAGATTTCACTCACACAAACACGCATGAGTCGCACGACTCCCATTTCGCTCATGCAAGTAGACACCCTAATCTTTCACGCCATTTTCACAAACCCTAATCGCTCTTTCCCTCTTAACCTTGCCTGACTCTTAGGCACTCTCTCGCTCAACTCTCAGTTACGGCTCTCTCTGTCACTCTCTCGCTCAACTCTCAGACGCCACCCCCTCACTTGAATTGCGTCCCTCTCGCTCGAGCTCGCTGCCTCCCTCTCGCGATCTCATCTCGAGTCTCGACTTTCGCCTCCCACTCTTGCTTTGTTTTTGGCCGATCGTGATTGCAATCGCATCTCATCGAGGTAAATACCAAATGCTCTATTTTGTTTTTCCGTTCTTTGTACACCATTTACGATGCTGCGGCTAAATCTCGTCTTCGGACTCATCAGTGCCAAGCCCCTCGCCCCGACGACCATGTGTTGTGAACTAAATGCAAAGTTATGGGCTATCTTCCCGCTAATGTTTTTCAGCAAGTAAAGAGAAATTTTACGACAGATGCATCATCATTCAAAAATTCAGAAGGGAAAAAGTTGAAATGAACTACTCTATGGTTGAAGAAGGGCTATAAATTTGTGGGTGGATTGCATGGAATCCCGCAATGGATCATAGACCACATGCTTAAAAAAAATAGAACATACTATCGATTTCATTGGCCTCTCCAAGAATCGGATTAGGTCTGGTTCTTGAGTGGGAACCGGCGACCCGATAACCGATCACCCTTGTTTCTCAAAATGATAAACGGGAAGAAAATTAGAACGCCAGATATTTTGGTACCCAATTTCATTTTTCGAAGAAATGAAGAAGTTAATGTCACGCCGTGGCCCCTACAGCTTTTCCCCCCGCCAAAACGAACCGAAAAACGAACGTCCCACGAATACTTTCAATACATAGGATCGTGGACCCGAAAGCCACTCTCCGTACGCGACTGGCGAATCATCGCTGACGTCCAACTCCTCGATCTAATCCCGACGTGGCGCTCCGATCGACGGTCCAGATCCAGAGCCCTCGCCCCCACATCACGTCCACGATATGCTGACGCCACCCTGCACGAGATTGCAAATCCAAGTTCATACAGAAAAGTCCCTCGAGGGATCGAACTCGAGCACACGGAGCCCACTTGGCAGCCAACGCTTCCCTTTGACCTTCGCTCCTTCAGGAGGAAGAAGAACTGTCGCTATAACCATCTCCTCCCTCTCTCTTTTCAATTCCTCCCTATAAATACGCCCAAATGTCTCCAGCTTTTGCTTCACCATAAACAAATTCGATCACGAGCACGAGCACGAATACAGAACACACTTGAACCGTAGAGTCGAGCTGAATCGAGAGAAGAAGATGACAGACGCAGGAGTTTCTTGCGAGATCAGCGAGCCGCGCATGGTGGCCAGGAAGTTCTTGGCAAGGCCTCAGCACGAAGGCGTGGGAGCTGTCGTCAGGAGAAGCATTGGCCGGTAAGAGAGACGGAATCGATCTTCTCGATCTTCATTTTGTTTCATCTTTGTAACGCGGATCCGAACGGTTTGGCTAAAAGGGTGTGTGTTGGTTTCAGGTTTGAGCTGAGATATTTCGACCCTTTTCTTGTCTTGGACGAATTTTCAGGTGGGTGTCTCTGTTTTCTCTCTGCTCTTTTGTTCTTTTGCGGATACTCAATCTTTCTGGTAATCAATGCTGGACAAGAATTCCAATTTTTTTTTTTCTGATTCCTTCCTGTTGTATGGTCTGCAGTGACCGCTCCCGCTGGATTTCCAGACCATCCGCACAGAGGTTTGTGTTTCTTGGGCTTCTTGAATCATGGGTTTGTGAGTTCGCGAACGCTCGAGAAGAAAACAGAGCAATATGAGCGGATTATAAATTTAAAGCATAGACATATCACACGTGCTCTGTTTTGATTCTTCTGTTTTCTGTAAACAGGATTCGAGACCGTCACCTACATGTTACAGGTACGAAAGTTTTGTTCAATTTTGATGGCTCTTGACTCTCCTCCATTCCTGCGAGCCGTTCAAAAGACACAACGCAACCAAACTAGTCCAATAAGTCTTTTTCAGAGTCGAGAAAAAAGCAAGACGATTTCATATAAAATTAAAGAAACAGAGGATTGAATCACGTTGGTTAGACAGAAGTAAGCAAAATTAATAAAGTCTTTTATGAAGTTGTTTTAATATTGGGTTCCTGCTCATCTCATGGAGGATACAACCAATAAGAATGACCTCATCAAAACCAGGGAAAGTAATAGATGGAAATTGATTATTTATGTCTACGGGTATGGCCGGCAAGCAACCACTTTAGGTGAGCATGCAAAGGCCATGCCACACAAACGCAAGGCAAGAGCTCTTTCTGGTCTAAGGTTTGACCATACACACTTGTTGGCCCAAATGGAGCCACAAGAAGGGGGAAACGACCGAGGAAATTTCGCATTTAGTTATTTTGTCTTTCGCACAGCATGTGTTTGTACTTTGTGTTTCATGTTGGGAAATTGCATAATCTCAACCATTCATCATTTGGAGGACCTACATGGCCGTTAGTGCGGGAATTCGGATCCTTAGGTAATTAATGACAATGATGAGATGCATCATCCTTCTTCTAGTGGTTACCCAAATGGGTCCAATCAAAAAAGAAACAACCCTTTTGAAATAAGGATAACTTATTTTGACACCCGAAGGCTAATTTAGAGCATCACTTTAACTGTTATGCTTAAAAAGTGAAAATTATTGATTCGAATGACGTTTGTTGTAACAGGGATCCGTGACACACGAAGATTTCGAAGGGCACAAGGGGACGATTGGACCCGGTGATCTACAGTGGATGACGGCGGGAAGAGGGATTGTCCATTCCGAGATGCCCGCAAGTCAAGGAACTCAAAAGGGGTTACAGCTCTGGATCAACCTCTCCTCCAAACACAAAATGTGAGTTCTGTGCTCGTCAAAGCTAAATAAGAATTTTTGCTAGGTCTGCAGGAGCAATTCTTGTCAAAATAGCTAAGCTTCTCAAGCATCAAATATCACCTTCATAACTGATGTGGTTAACATAACAAGTTATCATTAACAGTAGAATGATTCTCACCTCCGGTTTTCTGTGGCAGGATCGAACCAAAGTACCAAGAGATATCAGGCAAAGACATTGCAGAAGCTACAGAAGATGGTATCAAAGTGAGGGTCATAGCAGGAGAGGCTCTAGGAGCCAAATCCCCAATCTACACAAGAACACCCACCATGTACTTGGACTTCACTCTTAAGCCAGGGGCTCACCTCCAACAGCCAATACCCACCTCGTGGAACGCCTTCGTCTACGTCCTCGAGGGCGAGGGCGTCTTTGGAATCCCGAAATCCTCGCCTGTGACGGCCCACCACCTCCTCCTCCTCGGCCACGGAGATGGGGTTGAGGTGTGGAACAGATCCAGCAAGCCCTTGAGGTTCATCTTGGTCGGAGGCGAGCCGTTGGGCGAGCCCGTGGTGCAGCTCGGGCCGTTTGTGATGAACACTCAGGAAGAGATCGATCGAACGATATATGATTTTGAGAATTGTGTCAATGGATTCGAGAAGGCAAGGCATTGGAGGAGATCGGATTTTTAGCTAGCTTATGATCGAGAAATCGAGGATTAATTGGAGCCTTTTTTTTTTTTTAGGTACAAGGAAAAAATCATGCTGCTTCTTAGAATTGTATATTGATTTGAAATTTGTGGTGATTCATTTGTGATTTGAAAAAATTGTATCCGTAACGATTTATTTTATTTTAATTTTGGAGTTGAGATGCTTCTTTGATCTTGCCTATATGAAGACTCTTTATCATCAATCTAATGAGATTTTCTAAGAATTTGTAAGTCGAATTTAGAAATTTGTCTATACAAAATAGCAAAGGTCACGCAGAGGGGTGCATTACCATTACGTTCATTCACAAAAACAAAAATTGATGATCAAAGATACTGATTATATTTTGTATAATTTATTACCTCATGTTAGACGTTTTATCATGCATAAAAATACTTTTTTCTAGTAAAAAAAATGAAAACTTAAAAATAGAAAAACAAATCTAAAATTTGGACTCAGTTTGTTTCGCAGAAAATGTGACATTTTTCCAAAAAGTTATTTTCTTGAAAAATGACAATTTTTTTTTGTGTTTAGCAGAAACCTGAAAATGCAGTGGAAAATAATTTTTGTCATGCGGTAATAAATAGATATACATTATTTGGGCACTAATGACTTGTGTATAGATAGTCAAGAAAGCGAATATGGGCACTTGGGTCTTGGGTATGTCTTCAATGGGCCCCGACCTGGGGGCTAGTAGGGGTGTGCAAAATGGACCGACCAAACCGAGAACTGCCCGGATTAGACCGAACAGGCCAAACTGGGAACTGCCCGGTTCGGTCCGGTTCCTAAGAGTGTTGATCCGGTCCCGTTTCCTAAAAGTGAAATCGGTGTTCAGGCGGTCCGGTTCTCGATTTTAAGGGAGAACCCGATCGAATCGGGCATATCGGATCGGACCGACTATATATACTTTTTATTTATTTCTTATTTCTTCAAAAAATTTAATAAAATGTGAACTATATCGTAAGCGAACTTCATTGACATAAATTCATTCACAAAAATTAATAAAATGTCAACTAAACCCTAAGTAACCGAAACCGGAAACCGATCACCCCCGAGTCCGTGGCCTCTTCGTACTCTTGGCCTCGATGGGCCCTGTGGAACCTAGCCCTGGCCGTGTCAAAGGGCCTAGGAGTAAGCATTGGGGTTTCTGTGTTCAAACGTAAATTTTCTAGTTCAAGCGTCGATATTTAGTTATATTTTGAAAAATAATTTTGATATTTTAAAGGGGAAAATTATTTTTCTGAATTGAAGTATAAATTTTTGGTTCACTCATTTTTCCCGTACGTGGGAAAATGAAAAAAATAAAATAAAAATGTTTTATGCGAAAGAGACGGAGCGATAAAAGCGGAAAGAACAAATGCAAGGAAAGGAAGGAATCGCCATTAACAAAGACTACGACCAAGTTTTCAGTCGTCAACAAGTCAACCCAACAGAATTCGCGACTCCTCTTCTTTGACACTTCGTCGCCATTTCCTCCTCCCATCAGCCTGATCGATCGAGCCATCATCATCGAATTCAGCGCAGACTCCACACGAAGAGAGAGAGAGATAGAGAGAGAAGCCGCCATGAACGGAAGAAGCTACATCCTCCTGAAAGTAGTGATCGTCCTCTTCGCCCTCAACTCCCTCTCTCTCTACCTCTACTTCCGCCCTTCTCCGAAGCCAACAATCGAAGCTTCTTCCTCGTCATCGCAGATCCACATCGACGACGATCCCGCCCTTGAACTCGCCGAGCCACGCCGCGACGGCCGCTTCGATTCCCTGAAGAGGTGGCCCATCCTCCACTCCTACCTCCCCTGGTCCCAGAACCCTAGCGTCCGCCCCCACTCCTGCGAGGCCTTCTTCGGCAACGGCTTCACCCGCCGCCTCGACCTCCTCTCCGCCGTCGAGGGCGGCGGAGGCGGCGGGGGCGGCGGCGGGGGCGGGTGGTTCCGGTGCTTCCACAGCGAGACGCTCGGGAGCTCCGTCTGCGAGGGCGGGCAGCTGAGGATGTCGCCGGAGAGGATCAGGATGGCGGTGGGAGGGGAGAGGCTGGAGGACGTGCTGAGGAGGAGCGAGGAGGAGGAGATGCCGGTGTTCGAGGACGGCGCGTTCCAGATCGCCGAGGGAGGGGGCGGCGGCGAGCTGGGGTTTAGGAGAGGGAAGAGTCTCGTGAGCGATGAGTTCTTGGATAATTATGTGGACCAGGGCAAGCGGCATCCGATTCGTAATTTGATCGGGTCGATCCGTGTCGTCAAGCCGGGAGAGCTGCAGTGCGATCAGGTTATGCTTTTGATCCATCTGTTTGTCCTCGTCTCTGTTCTAGTCGTGTCAGATAGAATCCAATTTATATTAATGTGGAACTTACTGGTGGTTATGGGAATTCGGCATTGCGCTTATATACGGTTACATGGCAGAGTAGGATGTGATGATGATCAATGGATATGGAGCTCCAAAGTTATGTCATTTGTTGGGGAGTGCAATTACAATTGCTGTGCATTTTCAGAAATTGAACGCTATTACAGTTAAGGGGATCAGTGATAATGAAACGCTGAATATGCTAACAAGTGATTAATTATCTCCTAGATTCTGGGAAAGCTGGGAACCGCATAGATTGGAAAGATCTACATTCTCGGAAAATTCGTTTCTTTTTTTTGGTGAAAACTAGGTAAATTCAGTTGGACAGTTGGTTTTTTGTGGTAGCTCTTTCCTATCATAATCGATAATGGCTGTGCAGAACCAATGGTTATTGTGAAGCTGGAAATTCTGGCTAAACTGATATTGCTAACAGCTGATTTTCCCTAGATTCTGGGAAGATGAGAACAAAAATTTTGAGGATCTAGAGTCTAGACTAATCTGGTTGGACAGGTGGTTTTTCCCTTTTAGCTGTTTATCTTTCATTTTACGTGGACTGTTTCTACTTTCTCTTCTCTGTTTTAACTGCTCTAAATTTTATTTTATCTCTCTCTAACATCATCTCCCTTGATTGCAGTGGATCGAGGAGCCAACACTTCTTATCACCCGCTTTGAATATGCAAACTTATTCCACACGGTTACTGATTGGTACAACGCATACGTTTCCTCTAAGGTCACTGAATTACCGTATCGACCTCACGTTATCTTTGTAGACGGCCATTGCACGGTATGAGAAGGATGCTTTGGTCTTCGAATTCATGTTCTTATGCTTATGATTTCTGCATGTGTAGGATAGTCTTGGGGGAGTATGAAATTCATTTGTTCTCTTGCTGTTTATGGGGTAATGGGTGCATACTACATGTTTTTAGGTGGTAGTGGTACCACAGATTTTAGATAAAGTGGAAATTGGATCTACATGTGGCATCATGCTCGGCATGACTAAACAGGGTTTGGCTGTAACAACATGGAGTGGCCTGGAACACAGAAAATCAGCTTCAGTACAAGTGGAAAGAACCTTTGTTAACTTTGTTTAGGAATTGTAGCCGGATGAGAGTAAAGGATTTTAGACTCATAACAATTAGTTTTTGATATAAGATACTGATTGAACAAAGTTGCCAAAATTATCTTCGGTCAAATATCTGTAATAGCCTTCTGAATTTAGAGAGAATAATTAGTTATCAAGGAAACTCAATCTTTCTTATCATCATTATTCTTTCATGGTAAATTTAACATTTGCATCCCCTTTTGAGGAGTACGCTTGATATGCATTTTGTGCAAGTTCTTTGATAGTTTGGACTTTTGGCAAAATGGGTGTTTAACATGGTCTAAGTGCTCCGCTCGTGATTTCATTTTGTATCCCTCTTTGTTTGGTCATTGTGCTCCTATTTTTAGCGACTGTGCGTATCCTCAGCAATGTGATTATATCCACCTACTGGATAAAGTGTAGCTGATATTGAGGGGAGTTAAGAACTATGCTTACAAAACTGTGGATACCATTCCTAACACTTAAGCTTTTGACAAAAACAATTGTGTAACATGTAATAGAGTAGAAGCAGGAACTATGTTGATTCGGTCCCATGCCTTAACAAACCTATAGGAGTCTGTGCCGTGAGGATTTAGAAACCTTTAGGTTTCCTTAGCAATAATTAACTAGAAAAGGTTTTCTGTGATAGGCTAATTTCAAGTGTTATTTCTGAAAATTGTCTTAATTCCTTGAAAATATTCTAAACATTGATAATATACCAATGGATTTCTTCACCTGCATGTGCTAGAGTATTATCTTAATCATGTAATTTTTGCTAAATGATGAGATTCTCAAATCTTTTTCCCCAGATTTTTTTTTTGCTTTCACTAATTTGCCAGAACATTTGTTTATGATCACAACAACACATTTGTGGTAATAGTAAAGGGCCTAGCTATATGGATCCTTTCTTTGCCATTACAAAGCAAGTTTATCTTGTAAACGTCCTCCAGGGCTCAGTAAATGGGCTAAGGCTCTTAATGGCAAGCTTGCATCCATCAATACTACAAAGAATAATGAGCATAACGACTTGACACGCAAATGTCAATTTGTTTTCGTTCAGGTTCCCCAGGCATTGTGTATCATTCTCCCCTTCGTTCAATCTTGCGCTGTTAATATTTCTCCTCGCCCTAATCCATCCCCAACTAGGATTTCCAATAACTAACCTTTCCTGTGAACAATATATTTCCTTTTCCCCTCCACCTGACCTGTTCTCTCGTTTCATCCTCTTCTGGTACATCTATTCCATTTCTTCTCCTTGTTTGGGCACCTATAAGAATTCTATTTCTAGAGTGGATATGTACCTCATTAGAATAATGAATCATGAATACTCTGTACTTAACACTCACTGGATAAATCTGATGCCTATTCATAATTACTGACCTGTTAACCCAACTTTGTCTCTACATAGCACTTTGATTTTAGAACTGCCCCACTGCAGTGGCATGCATTCTCAGTTACTAGTTGCAGAATGTCTTCTAGGTGTTTTCTTTTACCAAAATCAGCATCAATTTAAAGGAAAAAAATATCAAATTTCCTTTTTCGGGTTGTGTTTTGTATATTCGATGGCAGTTTTTGGTTTAAAATCGTCTGTTAAGGCCTCTTTCTAGCTTCTTCAGAGCTTCTTCATTAAGTGTAGTCACACATAGCAACGTTGTTAAGTAATTCTGGGAGCTTTGCGTCTCTGCAGCTGTGTTTCCACTGAGTTAGTTCCACATTCAGAATTACACAGTATTAACATGCTTTACTCTTTCTCACTGTATGTAACTTACTATTTCTCCCACAAATATTTTCAGTCGCCCATGGAAGAAACATGGAAGGCATTGTTTTCAAGTGTTGCATATGCTAAAAGTTTTCACGGGTCAGTTTGCTTCCGCCATGCCATTCTGTCGCCTTTGGGATATGAGAATGCAATGTTCAAGGGACTCAGTCAGCCTATAAACTGCGAGGGGACATCTGCACAAGATTTATGGCGGAATCCCAATGACCGTAAGACTGCTCGACTTTCTGAGTTTGGAGAAATGATTAGATCAGCTTTTGGTTTCTCGGTGAACAGACATCATCCTGAAAAGGCAGCCTCTGGTCAGAATGTGCTATTTGTTCGTCGTGAAAACTATTTAGCGCACCCTCGACACAGTGGCAAACCTGAGTCAAGGCTTAGCAATGAGCAAGAAGTCTTCGATTCTTTGAAGAGCTGGGCGTCCAACCATTTAAAATGCAAAGTAAATCTTGTGAATGGTTTATTTGCGCACATGCCCATGAAGGACCAAGTGCAAGCCATTCAAGACGCCTCAGTTATTATTGGAGCTCACGGTGCAGGTCTAACTCACATTGTGTCGGCAATGCCGAAAACAGTAATTCTCGAGATCATTAGCAGCCAATATAGGCGTCCTCATTTTGCACTAATCTCAAAGTGGAGGGGCTTGGAGTACCATGCTATCAATCTAGCGGGGTCACATGCCGACCCGCCTGCGGTCATTAATGAGCTTCGTAGCATATTGAAAAGCCTGGGATGCTGAAATTGAAAGGTTTTTTTGAGACTGAAAGGATATCACCTTGGAGGGGAAGAGTGCTTTCCCCATGTGCGGCTGTTGCTGCTGTTCATAGAAGAGGTAAATTGTGTTCTCATACGGAAAAAGTGGTTACAGTAATTTAACTTTCCCATCTGGTTATCTGATTCGTAATGCAAGGAGGGTGATTGAAGAAGTTACTCAAAGGCGGGCGGGGATTGCTTTGATCGATATTTTAATCTTGACTGCCACGGTTGAAGAGATGATTGCCGTCTCCCCACCCCTATATATTGATTGACTGGTATTGAGTTTAGTGGAGCATTGATTGAAAGGGAAGGGTGGATGGTTGCAGTGAAAAAGAGATGTTATTTAACTTTATTCTTTCAGATAGATAATTCTTGTGTTCCTCGGACTTGCTAACTAGGCTCTTCTTTGGAATTCCCGTACGTTCTTGAGCAGGCTACATGGACTTCTTAATCGGGATTATATAGTCAGATGAATTGTCTGACTCAAGTTCTTTCGTTTTTCATCTTTGCTCATGAGGGGTATGGTTCTGCAGTTTCAGAGTCCATATGTTGACAATACTTCTGCCAAGTTAGAAGGAATTTGATTTTGACATGAGAAACGTACAATTGCAATCGTTAACCTATATGCCCTGTCCAGTACCGACACATATAGATTTGATTCTGCGATTTTTCTCTTCGTACATCGTTCGCCAGTTGCCGAGCGTCCTCAACATTTCTGTACCTTTTTGCACCAATCCCGTAGAAGGGTTAAAACAGACATAAAGGGAAGAAGTCGACTTCCAATTTCTCATCGCAATTTAAAAATAAATCAGTAAGTATTACAGGGAGATTCAACATTGCAAATGATCTTAGGCATTACAAGAACACTCGAAATCGCAAATCATCTCAACCATCAATATACACATACACAGATTTTTAAGGACATCGCAAGATACGATTTACTAGAAAGCCTCACATCCATTACGGAAAGGAAGAAGCAAATGCTGCCACCCGCCACCGGGCAGGGGAAGCTTTGGGTTGATTCCAGGTGTATAAATCGTCGAAGTTAAAGTCACTCGAAGCAGATTTGAATCAGAAAAGCAACAGGCAAACCTGAACTCTACGGCTCACACTAGCAAAATGTGTGAAAGAAGTTGAGCAGAGTAATTATTTAGAAGCATAAGAACCAAACCACCACAGATTAGAAAAGAAATATGA
The DNA here is from genome assembly GCF_021117445.2 of Syzygium oleosum. Lineage (NCBI taxonomy): Eukaryota > Viridiplantae > Streptophyta > Magnoliopsida > Myrtales > Myrtaceae > Syzygium > Syzygium oleosum. The sequence continues at coordinate 5,043,162 of NW_026607497.1, forward strand.
CTTGATCAAGACAAATACACTAATAACTGTTCCACGTCAAGGGAATAAAAAGATGACAACCTCGATTTGATGCAAACACTTAAATAAAAACTAAAACTAGGGTTCAGGGGAATAAAAAGACATAGAAGATTTGGGTCCTCTGTATTGCAGAAACAAAAATTTATGCAGCAGCTCCCTTGCCCTTCTTCCTCTGGATCTTCTTCATGTAGAATTCCAGCTCCTTACCCTCCAAGATGTATCTGCCCAGAAGAAAACTAAATGAGACCTAGCAATTTCAAGTAAAATGATCTAACCAAAGTCCTAAAAAAGATTCAATCATAAATCTAATTGTACAGCAAGGACTAGGTAATGAGATGCATTTGCTTTTGGATTAACCATCACTTCCAAGGAAGTGAAACTATGCCTCCAATCTTCATAATGAATAAAAAGAAGCCACTAAGGACACTTACCCATCAGCACGGCCACACTGACCCGGTCGGGATGAGATGCTCGCTAACAAACGGCCACTGCTAAATTGCTCCTCAATATGTTGGTCAAGCTTGCGTTCCTTCTGGCGTTTCTCAAGCTTCCTCAATACGTGGCCGCTCTTCTTCACCTCCTCAACAGGAGCTTCAGCCTCCTACAACCCCATAAATTGGGAAAAAAATTTAAAAAGGAAAATGCGCAACCAGAAGGCAATGACATCATTCAATCGCTCTATATTACATATAAAGATTCTACTATACTTCCTATGCTAAATTGACAAGATGGGCGACAAAAAGTAGTCTCTTAAGCATTCAAACACAAGTTTCCGTTTAATACTTCCATGTAATGTTTTTGGCTGTCCTAACTGTCAAATTTCAAAAATGCTATTATAGTCCACGAATGCATGGAATTCAACCCTACAACATACTCCACTCATGGTTTACAGACTAAAGGTCGTCGTGCATGCATCTTTCAAAGATTAATTTTTCAAACACCAATATTCAGTAGACACAGGAAATCCAAAACATTCAGGAAATGCTATAACAATTCATTTAGCAACTTGTTAGTGCAGACAGACTGTTTCATGGAAATCATTAAAAAACCAAATTTCAGAGTTTCTAGTCTTGAAAAAAGAACAGGCCCCTTCAATTAAAGAAAAAAAACTGAAACTGGCCAAGTCATCAAACCTTTGCAGAACAAACAGCAACCATGATAACAATTTAACAAGAAACTGTACAACAAAGAGAGAGCAAGTTAAAATTCCTCACCTCTCCTTCTTTCTTGGCAGAAGCTTGAGTTTTCTTCTTGCGGCCAATATCAACACCATAGTGCTGGAGATACCACTGCTTGAATGGTGCTGCATCAACCTGGACTATTGCACTCTTCACCAGAGTCTGGGTACGGACCAGCTCATTGTTGGATGCATTGTACACCACATCAAGAATCCTAGTCTTCCTGGTCACTGCCTCACTTCCCCATGAGTAATTTCCGGTGTCGAGCCTCAGAGCACGCCACTTCACATTGCCACCCCTAACTCTAACCCTCCTCACAGTCTTGTTGCTCGACAGCTTAGTGCTGGCAGGTTGCCTTCCAAGGTCATACCTACACGCAAAAGCCGTTTCTAAAAGTCAATTACATCTAATATTGGACCAATCTGGATTGAAGAGTATCTTTAAGTCCCAATTAAAATTTAATAAATTCGAGCAATGACACAACTTTTGAAGGGCAACGAGAGCAAATTAAAACTAAAGTCCATAATTACTCATCAACTAAACGCTGCTTAACAAGACTCGAAACAGTCGAATGAGTTCCGAACCCCTCATCATCTAAATGATCTCCACCGAACAGACTGAAATCAAAATTCTCTCATTCTCCACACAATCTCACCAAAGGATCCAAACCTGGCCATTTAATCGAAACTGTGGCTACTTCGCATATTATGGGGATCCAGAGGGATGCTTAGCTAAAAGCAGGAAAATCAAACCGACCCATCAATCACACACACCAGAGCATTTCCTAACCGGTCCCAGTAACAGATGCTACACACTGCATCAAACTACACCTTCCTAAGACCGTCCCCCACAGCAACACATTGAATTGCCATACAATCTATAAGCTTAAAAGAAACATCCTTCACATAATCTAACAATCGAAACACCCCCGAATCACCGCATAATCATCAGCATCCAAGCAAAAAACAAGCACGGAACTTCGCACATGGCAGAAAAGACAAGACGATGAAATATAAAGATCCTTACTTCCTCTTCTTCCTCCAGGCCTTCTTCTTGCCTCCGGTGGCGCGCCTCTTGTGCATCGAATCACGAGAGATACCTGCCAAGAAAACACCGAATCTCCCATCATGCACAGGAGGAGATGGCGAACCTCGCGGCGCGCGAGGATTTCGCACAGGAGGAGATCAGACTTACCCATGATTGCAGGTCGGGTCTCTGTTCTTGCACAGCCCCGAACACGCCTGCTGAGAAGCTAGGGTTTGTGTGGCGGGTGGAGGGACTAGCAGAAGAGAGAGACGACTCGGCTGAGGCGGCCTTCGCTTTTACACCCAAAACCCTAGTTCGCGAAGTTACGATAGAGCCCTCGGCCTCACCGTTCGCCCCTCCACGGGCAAAGACGTCAATTCAATCCAGGCCGGCTTCATCTTACGCCCGCGATAATGGGCCGATCTTTGTACGGGCCTGCTTAGGCCCGTATAAGCCCAACATGAGGACATGAGGCTTGATGGGCCAATGTCAAGTGAAACTTGGAGCAGAAATGAGGATTTCTACAGTGACTACGCATTCCTAAAGTTTGTTGACTGGAAGTATATATGTATCGCAAGTCAACGTGAGGGAAACGAGAAGATGGAGGATGGGAGATTGAATTAGAGAGAGAGCAAGAAGAGCCGGCAACCAAAAAGAGCAAAAAAAAAAACAAGAGAGAGAGGAAAGGGATTCGTCGCATGCGCATTTTGGAGGTCTCCATAGGTCATATTAATTTCGTTTCGTAGTGCTCGATTTTCGAATTGTTGGCTTGAGTAGATTTCGTTGTTTGGCTCTGGAATGCCAAGTGAGTGGTGCTTATCTCTTATTTGAATTTGTAAACACGTATTTCAAAAGTGATTAGATGTACGTGCACGGGATGATTTGGTTAAAAAGAAAGAAAAAATGATTGAGTGATAGTCTTTAATTTATTGTGAAAATAACAGTCAGTTATGGATCACAAGAAAATAAATAACAAATAATTATAGATTTTTTTTTTTTGATAATTAAGGTGTCCGCGCGGCCGGCGAGCTAGGGCTCAAACCAGCGGTGATGCCCGACTAGTCCTCGAGGAGGGCTAGCGCAGCATCCCACCGCCACGACCCCCCACTTAAATCACCGATGGGCGAGTTTTGAACCCAGGACCTCTCGTGAAAGGAACTGAGCGCAAACTAACGCAGCCACCGATGGGTGGGTAATAATTATAGATTGTTGTGGTCCACTTCTTCAAGAATTTTTACCTCACAACATGTTGTTATTTTCACAGTGACCCAAAAATTATTATGCTAACAAAGACTAAAAAAAATTGTGTTAATGGCATATTTCGTTGCATAAAAACTAGATCAAGTATTTACTACCCTTTTGGTTATTTGAAATGGCGAAATATCCCTTGAAATTGTTTGAGTTGATTCTTTGTGAATGGATTAGAAATGTTTTGTGAAAAGAATCGCAAAAGGTTAAAAGTACTGGTTTATGAACTTAGGCTGCGTTTGGTCGATCGGATAAAAGCCAGGATAGGATATGTTTTATCCTATCCTGTGTTTGGTGGTGGTCCAGGATAGGATAAGGTCGAATATAGACCGGATAAAAAAATCCGAGGGGGGGAGGTGGGATAGACCTGGATAGGATTTCTAATGCCTATTTTTTCAGAAACCCTACGCTCTACTCGTCGTCATCTTCATCCCCACACCTTGTGCGCTTTCACCAAAAAAATTTCTCGGCTTTTTTTCCTTCACCGACTCCTCCGAACCCGTGAATAGCAAAAAAAAAAAAATTATCCTATCCGACTTTAAATCTGTAGTTCACCAAACAGTGGATAGGATATGAAGAAATCTGAGGATTTTTTATCCTATCCTATCCAGTCCTATCCTGTTTAGAAATCCGGACAACCAAACGCAGCCTTAGTTGATGAAATGAATTATGGTTGATGAATTGAATTGCCAAAGGATATATGTTTTCTTTTGTGAAATGTATTCTGATTTATGAGATAGATTTTAGATTTGATTTGTGAGTTATCACAGGACGGAGTTAGTGGCACGATGCTCATTGTGGCTATGTTCTGAACTCATCAAAAGGTTGTCCGTATGCATTTTGTTTTTCGGGCATTCTTTCGGGTTGAGCCATTGGGTGATACACGTGGAGACTTTGCCAAGGGGAATCTTGGTGGCCACTATCAAGGGGTATTTTTTGGGTAGGAGAATGATCGTATCATTTACCATATACGTATAGTGGCTGGGGTGTGACATTTGTTATTGTCAGAACTTAGATTATGATATTTTTTGTGTGTAGATTTTAGAGGACGTTGTGAGGTTACGTGTTAGTTTATAACGAGCTAGTCTTTTGTTAGATACTAAGGTGCACATGTCATTGATATTTTTGAATTAATTCACTCGAGGTATTGTTCGCTTTGGCCCATCCTATACCAACTCTCACGATTTTGTCCTTTTCCATATAGGCAGACACTTTCCCAATAAATCACCCATTATGGTAGTGCTCTCACGTAAGGCATCTCTTGTGAGTTAGTTCCAGTTTCACATATATATACTAGGAACGCTCTTCCTTTATTCAATGAGCAATTCGGTTCATTTTTACCCCTTTCGCCATCCTGGAAGCATACTAGGAGCTACACCTAATCTATGCCCTTCGGCCTTGACAAACACTTTCCGTCCTCGTCAGACCATGTCATTATAGACCTATCAGCTTTCGCGTGGTTCGTCGCCTAACCACACACCTATTGGAGATGTCCTACTCTAATACTATATTGTGGGACCTCTAGATTAACTTAAGGTATTGTTTGCTTTGGCTCATCCCATACCGAGTCTCACGATTTTGTCCTTTAGTGTATAGGTGAGCACTTTACCAATAGGTCACTCATCTTGATATTGCTCTTACCTGAGTATGCTTAACATTGAAGTTCTGCTGCTAACCCTTCTTGTAACGTCAAAAGATGCACCTTGTGAGTTAATTCCAGCATCACATATGTATATTTCATGGATGCTCTCCCCCTCATGGTACACAATTCGATTCATTCTTGCTCTGTTTGCCATCCTAGAAACCTATTAAGAGCCGCTCCTTGTCGGGGCATTCTGGGCCTCGCGAACACTCTCGCCCTCTTTGGATCGGGTCATCGCATGTAGCATAATGGTCATGTTGTCTTCTTGAAGTCGTAGTCAAATGACAAACAAACATTCGCTTGGGCTAAGATGGAGGTTATGTCCCATATCTCGTTTCGATCTATCAGACGTTGGGAGAGTCTATAAAGGGCATCTCATCCGATAGCCATAATGAATCCAGAGTCGGCAATTGATTAATCCTAAGCGAAAACATATATTATTGGTTGAACTTTACTTAGGGATGTATCTACGTCGCGTTGGACTCAGAGATCGGTTCCAGCGAGAGATTGTGTTCATGTAGTTCACGCCTTTGCTGCCCAAAAGATCAAATTACACGGCTCACCAAAAGTGCACATAGACAGTGCCTCCTCATGAGTCATGAACCAAGAAGGGGACTCAAAATGGGCAAAGTACATGTTGGTGCTTCATTTGGGCCAATGTCCATGACAATGCTTGTTCACACTTGAAATGGGCTCGCCCCATATTCTAGAAGGAAAGGCGCAGCAGCGCCAACCCAAAAAAAGAAGCTTCTCTTGGATTTCAAGAAAAAAATCGACACTTAACTTTTTCAATTTGAACAAAAGCATCCACTTGACACATCACTGTTATAGCGACAACCTAAAACAAAGAAAAAAACAGATACTTTTCCACAGTGCATTGCATGCAGAAAGTCAAGCAAATCGCTTTAAAAAGCGTGCGAAATCACGGGCATTTTTTTTTTTTGCTAGAAATCACGGGCATTATTTGATCTTCTAGTAGGCTCTTAATGCCAAAACCCTCACTAGTCAAGCCATGTTGGCAGAGTCCAAGATGAGGCCACTCACGAGCCGTTCTTTTATCCTTAACGCAGGACCATAGTGATGCTCTCTCTTCTAGAGAACAATATCTGCAGACTAATCTAATGTCTGCTAAAATGATTTTTTTTTGCTGGCAAAGGAACCAGAATGTTCTGTAATTTATCTGTTACCATATTTTTTTAATGTCCCTGTAGTTGGAAGAATGTGGGGTTTTGTGGGTTAGATGTATGAAACGTCAAAGATGCCATTGTGGATTACTTTGTTTAAGGAGAAAAGGGTTTTTCATGCTTATGACAACTTGTCCTGTGCAACTTTTATCCCTTACCTATGTTTTCTTGAATCGATTTCAACAACAGTCAAGATTTGCTAACCCTTCTTTATAAACCCGCCCAAGAAAGGAGGAACAGCTGCACATAACCGCACCCTTGATTTTGACCAATTATTACCGGGTCGTATTAATCTTGTTATAGCCCCACGACACCATAAAAATGCGAATAGTAAACTTTGAACATAACGGGCCTCTTAATAATGTTGTCCTGTGCAACTTTTATTCCCTATCTATGTTTTCTTGAATCGATTTCAATAAGAGTCAAGATTTGCTAACCCTTCTTTGTCAACCCACTAGAGAAAGGAGGAACAGCTGCACTTAACTGCACCCCCTTGATCTTGACCAATTATTACCGGGTCGTATTGATCTTGTTATGGCCCCACGACACCTTAAAAATGCGAATAGTAAGCTTCGAACATAACGGGGCTCTCAATAATATTGTCCTGTGCAAATTTTATCCCCTATCTATGTTTTCTTGAATTGATTTCAATAAGAGTTAAGATTTGCTAACCCTTCTTTATCAATCCACCCGAGAAAGGAGGAACAGTTGCACTTAACTGCACCCTCGATCTTTACCAATTATTACCGAGTCGTATTGATCTTGTTATGGCCCCATGACACCTTAAAAGTGTGAATAGTAAGCTTTATACATAACGGGCCACTCGATAATGTTTTCTTCTTATTATTATTTTATTTTTGCTGATTAGCCCTTATAATAAATTAATGAAAATTCAGTAAACATCTCATCTCATGCGTAGTCCTCGATGCGCCAATCGCGGCAAATGTAACTCACGTTAACAAAAGCGATACCACGTTAAGGCAACGGCGTGTCTCCTCCCTCACATGATCTTTCATGTTTCTGATTTTTTTTTTCTTTCTTTCTTTTTTTTTTCCGAAAAGAAAAAGGTTGTGAGAAGGGTTAAAAGGTGGAAAGAACACGAGTCCCATCAATCCCTTTCAGATCACCAAAAAGTCAAGAAAAGAGTAACTAAACAATAAAAGAAAAAGGAAACCAAACAAGGGAAAACAGCTCCATCTTTTCTCGATCATGGGAATCCAAGCACTTTAGCCAAATGCCCCCCCTTGAGAAATGAGAAAGAGGAAGAAGAAATCAATGACCGTTTCGCTTGGAGGGGGCCTGCCACCTCCCCCCTCAAAAGTCTAAATTGGATGGATCCTGTGGTTTTTCAAAGCGCAATTAAAGAGGCCGAAAGATCGAGCCGCCCCCCTCCTCCCACATGAATTGAAATTTTGAAAGGAGCGACAAGAGGGAGGGGGGGAGTTAGGGAAGGACCCACGATTGATTAGGCATTAATTTTGCCTCCGGAATTGAAAATCTTTTCTTTAAGTTTGAATCGTTGAGCACAGCATCCTGTGGGGGAAAAGGAAATGTAAAAGGGGGAAAAAGAGGAAAAGGACAAATGAATTAGCTAGGAGAAAGCACTCATGCCCCATCGAAAAGGGCAGTGCTTTTCAATCTGCAAGTGGGGTTGTTTTGCTCACTAAAGTAAAAGGGTTTCTCATGTGTCGTGCCCAAATGGGTTCTTGATTGATCCAGCCTATGCAATTTTACTGTCCCTTTTCCTTGAAGCATGATTGTGTAGGGAGAGAGAGAGAGAGAGAGAGATAGTGCCACGAATGTGATGTTAGGAGCGCCAGAGATGTTTGTCCTTTTGGAAAACTCATGACCCACGACTGTGCTCTCATCATTCGAACCTATTGCTCCTGTTTGATTATGGTGCTGGACGATTGCAGCAATAAAGAAAGAATACCCCTGCATCGGCCATGCTATGCTCTGCAAACCGGTGGTACTGTTGCCTGATGTGAGGCCCTTCACATTTTCCTCTCTTAGGATAAAGCTGAGAGGTCTACATCCGCCCAACAGTAACCAGCGCCATAATTGATGAGCTATAGGTGCTTGGCATGTGTCAAAGTACTCTGGTACCGAACGTGATGTTAGCATTTGTCTTACGTGGGATGTAGGTTAAGTCAAGACGAGTTTCGAGCAAACTTTCATGGAGTTATGATAAGAAGAGAGATGATGTTCAGACTCCAAACCACGATTCTTGAATTCGCAAGATGATGCAGGTGGCGGTTGGACAGCAGTTCCCCTGCATTGCATTGTATTCATCAAAAGCCAGACGGAGATGTCAAAACTAGAAAGACAGCGGCTTGCTTGGGCGGGCCATGGGGGTAACGGTCAAGACGTTGGACGACGATGTCTTGAGAAGTGAAAGTCGCATTGCATGTTTCGTTTGTGTCCAAGATACAAGTGAATCGTGTACACCTAGTCACAGGATGTTGCTAGGTCACAATAATTGGCCATGTCGCGAGTTTTAAGCACCTCATCAGGAATGAGTCCAAATCTTAAAAGTCGACATGAATTTATCGTTTTGTGAGTGAGAGCCGGTACTATTCAATTTAGGGTTCTTCGCAAATCCAATGATTCATACCAATCTCATGACACAATTGTTGAATTGCGCATTGCATGTATACTTGTTGATGGTTTTCTCAATGTTATTCCATCCCGTTCGAGTTTATGTATATCGCATGCCGCCTTCAAATAAATTCACAGTTTCATAGTTATTGATTTTACTGTAAAGCGAGGCAATCAATGAAGTAGAACTTTCGATGCAAGATATTTTCTTCTCGACGAGATTCACCAATCTTTTTTTCCTTGCATAGGCATGGTAAGGTCGTATCTGGAATAGGTTTCTCGTTTTCGATTACCATCCGATCTTACATCGGTCACGTTGTTATCATTATTGAGATAAACGCATTAGAGGTCCTAAAACTTGTTACGAAAGTGTAATTGAGTTCTAAAACTTTCAAAAAGTGCAATCAATTCATAAAAACTTGTCACGAAAGTGCAATCAAGTCCTAAAACTTTCAGAAAATGCAATCGAGTCCTAAAATTTATTACAAAGGTGCAATTGAATTCTAAAACTTTTAAAAAGTGCAATCAAAAGAAGAACTTAATTGAACTAACTTGACAAGTTTTAGGATTTGATTGTATTTTTTTTAAAGTTTTAGGACTCAAGTACACTTTGTGACAAGTTTTATGGCTTAATTGCAACTTTTTGAAAGTTTTATGACTCAATTATACTTTAATGATAAATTTTAGGACTTTCAATGCACTTATTCCTTGGTATCCATAATCTCGAACTTGCAAAGTGAGTTAAGATCCGGGGCACGCCATCCACGAACGTTGAACGACCCGGCCCGAATCACGAGTCGCGGCAAATCAACGGGGCGAGTCGACCCGGGCCCGAACTCGTGTCCCCACCCAAACGACGGCACGGACAGGCACCTCCACTCATCTCTCGCCTCATTTGTCCCTCCGTATCCGACGCGTGGGACGGTGTCAATCGCCCCCCCGCCTTCCCTGCGGGGCTTCCAGATCGTACCCGTCCAAGAAATCCACTGACGATCGTTGTTTTTTACAACAGGTCAATACACAGTTTTATTAATCATCTCATGCCCGGTTTTTTCTGCCTGTTGGTATATCTATATAATAATATATGTACCGCCCTACTATCCACACATACTAGAAGCAAGCCCCCCTTCCCCGACAATCTTCAACCTTCTCCGCCTCCTGAATTCTTCCCCGGACAGCAACCGTGTCGTTCACTGCGTGCGTGCGACCTGCGGAAACAAAGGGGGTGTTCGTGTCTGAAAATATAGTTCACTGGGTTTTGGGTTCAAAGGAGGCTTGACCCCTCCCTCGATTCAAGAACTGGGTCTGGACGGATCTTTGGGATCGTTTTGGACTTTGGAGCTCGAGGCAAGTGCGAAAATGTTTTTTAGCCCATTTCGGTTCTTTCTTTGGATCTGTACCCATTTCTTTTTTTTTTGTTTTTGTTTTTTTTTTTTTTTTGCTTTTTCCATTTTCAAGTGGGTTCGTGTGGTCATGACATGATCTCGAGCAGAATTTTGGGTGGGTCTCCTTGCTGTTCCGAGACATAATCTTTGGTGTGCAGTGCTTTGATTGGCTTTCCCCTGTTTACCACTTCGGATTCCTTTGGTGGATTGTGCTTCGGTGATTGATAAAGTTGGTTGCTTTATCGGTATCTGTTCCTCTCTTGTGTACCCCTTTGGATACTTTACAGTCGGGGTCTCGGTTTTTGGGTTTGCTCTGCTCTCAATAATTGAGGGTTTTACTGCACAAATTGCGATTGTTCGTAGACTTAGGGTTTAGTGAATTCTTTAATTTCACCGATCTCAAGGACATGCCTGTGTGAACTTTTTGTCTTTTAGCTTTGTTCCGTGCTTATTTCAGCTGGCAGACTGTTTCAGTAAGTGGGTTGAACTTGATTGTGGGTTGGTGCTTGGGTTTCGAGTTTCTGGGGTTTGGGGCCAGTTACAGGATAATTCTTCATTCACTGATTTTAAGTTTGATTGGTCTGTTTGCTTCTTTTGCCAGAGGAACAGTTCTAGCTTTCGGTCTCAGTTTTTTTTCTCCAAGTCGGCGTTGAAGTATTGGTTGATCAGGTAATCTTGTGCTTGTCCCATTAGAACCCATCGCAATCTGTCTCTGGTTTCTGCTTGGTTTTCTGGACTTTTGACTTCTTTGAGTTGAGTCCACTGGTGCAAGTGGTGCGTTATTTTTGAGTTCACATTAATTTCGTGCTTGGCCAGGTTTTGGTTAATCGGTCTAGGATGGATTCGCCACAGTCGGTTGTTTCAGCATTCAAGAGCTCTGTTGTTGAGGTTGAGAAACAGCAGCAGCCGGACTTCTTTGTCCTGAACTCTGGTTGTTTCTCCAAGGGCATCGATGCCAGCAGGACGGAAGCTGTTGGTGCTGCCTTGGAGAGGGAAGCTGTTGGTGCTGCCTTGGAGAGCTTCGTTGGCTCTCTCGAGGTTTTCGTACATCGGGCAAGGGACATCCATAACATCTGCATATACCACAAGCAAGATGTCTATGCTAAGCTTTGTTTGACCAGCGATCCTGAACTTGCTGTGTCTACCAAAACCATCAATGGTGGTGGGCAAAATCCAGTTTTCAACGATAATCTTCGGCTCAATGTACGAACATTGGAGTGTTCCCTCAAGTGTGAAATTTGGATGCTGAGCAGGGTGAAGAATTATCTGGAAGATCAGTTGCTGGGTTTTGCTCTGGTGCCATTGTCCGAAGTCATCCTCAAGAATGGGAAGTTGGATAAAGACTTCTCTCTCTCTTCAACTGATCTCTTTCATTCCCCTGCAGGGTTCGTTCATTTGTCACTCTCTTACAGTGGAGCTTCACCTGAAGTGATGGCTATTTCGGCTCCACCCACTGTTTTGGCCACTGAGGCATCTGTCCAAGAATCAGAAGTAGCTGAATCGGACCCATGTGAGCTTGATAAGATCGAGTTCCCAGACCCAAATATTGTCAATGAGAATCAAATGATGGTTTCCGAGTACTTTGGCATCCAATGTGATAGCTTGGATTCTCAGAACTCTGAGAGCTTGGTTTCTTCAGATGAGAATCAGCTGAGTTCCGAAATGGGGGTTCATGCAGTCGACAGCATCTCAACAGTCACAGTTCAGTCGGTCCTGCATCCAGTCCGTGATTCGCCCCCAAGCAGCGTCTCAACTAATGGGGTATCTTCTCCTTCAGTTCCTGCGAGCTCCCAGTCCTCAGATGCTCCGGTAGCTTCAAAGTATCCAAGTCAGGAAGAAGATTCAAAGCCTTCAAATGAGCAGCATGTTTCAACCCCAAAAGATCAGAGCGTGCACAGCGATGATCGTGACAGTGCTTCCTCCGGTGGTGCATCGAGCAACTCTTTAGCAAAACCTCTAATCGCAGTAAACATCGAGCCGGAGCAGAAAGTGAAGCAGCAGGATTTTGTGGACATGTACATGAAAAGCATGCAGCAGTTTACTGAGTCCCTGGCTAAGATGAAGCTTCCTATGGACATTGAGAGCGAGGAATCCAGCCCGGCAAGTTCGACTCCTGATCAGAAACTGCAGGAATCAAAGAGCAATGGTTCCCGCGTGTTCTATGGGAGTAGAGCCTTCTTCTGAGCTATTGTTCCAGTAAGCTGAGATGGAGTGACACAGGTGACAGACTTTAGAGTGAGGACTGATGCTGATAGTGAACTGTAATAACTCATGATTTAGTGTGGCGTTTCCCTTTGTATGTCGAGGTGATTTAGGATGGAGATCATGACATGTACTTTTAGCGACTACTTTGATGTTGTCAATGATGTCCATGTATAAGAATCATTTCTCGTTAACTTTCCTGTCTACTTCTACTAGCCGATTATCACCAAATCAGTCTCCCTTTTGACTTCATCTGAACAACGGGTGTGATCAAGTGACTTTGTTGCTTCTTCATCACACTGTGTAAAAGGGGATATCGTGTTGAAGGTATCATGATATCGTGTTGAAGGCATCATGATATTGTTCGAGTCTATCATCCACGATAAGTGGGCGGTTATATCTGTGGGACGTTCATCTCTCTTGCAATCGAACTGCAGTTGGCGGAGAAATTTCAGATCACTTAGTGTTTTAATGTTCTGCTTGATAGTCTTAAGCGAAAGCCTTTAGAAGTATGAATTGCACCAATGATAGTCTTAAGCGAAAGCCTTTAGAAGTATGAATTGCACCAATGCGTTAATCGATGAAAAGTTAATTGGGTTCTATTGCATAAATTACATAGACAAAGTACAATGATCTCTTTAGAGGCCTGTGCTTCATTAAATCGGTACTTCGATTATTTCATTTGCTCTGGTGTACATATGCCTCCGGCAGACCCACGCAATCTGCCCATCATCTCTGTATCGAATCCTCCACAGTCCAAACTTCTCTGCGATATCTTTCCCAGTTGCACAGCTGCGGTCCCTCAGGAAATCCACTACCCATTGTTGTGCTGCTCGTAGATCTTGTTGCATATCCCTCGAGCGGTCAGTGGTTCTGCTTCTGGATGTTGCAGCGGCTCCAACGGCCCCCGCGGCAACTACCCCTGCTGCTCCGCACATGAGGGAAGAATCGGCTAGATGAGCAACTTCCCTGCTCAAGTCGGGGATCATCTCTCCCATCCCGGCAGCTAGATGGGCTCCGATCTTAAGTGCAAACGTGATTAATTTCATGAATTTTGTCATGTAGGGAGCCAAGCATTGTACTGCCCTGTTATCAATATGCATCATTTCGCATCCCATCTGATCTTCAACCACATGCATTTCTCTGCGGTATTCACATAACATGTGTAGTCGAAGTGCCGTCATGCCTGATATTACATTGGTTACCAACCTCCTTGAGTAGTTCTCTGTTCTCACGAAATAGAACATGTTGGGCACTTTCCTTTCTTCGACTAGGACATTATAGTTGACAAGATAGTTTACTTTGTGGTGAAGCTGAAGGAGGAGTCTGTGCTCATAGTATCTGAGCCCTTGGATCTCCTGTTTCAGATCTCTGATTTCCTGCTCAATGATTTTCAGTCTCTGCAGAACTGCTTCAACTCCCTTGGCAATACCACCAAATGTCGGCTCAACTCTACAGTCCGGTTCCTCAGTTGTCGTCATGGAGCTTTCAGGTCCATCTGGGTTGTTTTCATTTGGAACTTGCAGTTCATTTGTAAGGTTGTACAGGTCGTGATACCTGCGGTGCAGCACCTCACGGAAGTCATCATCCGATAAGAGGTCCCGAGCAAAATCAAAGCCAGCGCCAAGCACAGGTCTTTCGGACTCTGAGACTGGACACCACGTGTGCTGATAATCATACATGCTCTCAGCAGGAACTGAGAGGAGCGCCTGCTTCAGTTGTTGCGAAGAGACAAACTGAGATTTCCGGTATCTAGGGGCTGTTAGACTTCTCACGCATTCTGGACGCATGATGTTTTCGGTCAAGTTGACACCATGGCAGAAGCTTTGGATAGCCGGAATAATGAGCTGCTGTATGAGTCGGAGTGTTTCTGTCAGATTCTTAGTGGAGCATGCCAGGACATCAATGTAGTATCCTAGTTGTCCTCCAAGTTCCACCCTGATATACATGCCATTGATGTTTATGATGATGAGGTACTTCTCGAGACTGTAAGTTGCTCCATGTTGGTTCTTCAGTGCCATAACTTTGTTGTGGAGGTGTACCTGAATTCACAAAAGCAGGGATTACTACGAGTCTGAAACCAGGAAATAGTTTTGTACTCTTAGTAGTAATTTCTCCTTTTTCCTTTTTGGCTGGCATGGCATTCTTATTAACACGGTAAATGTTGATTAGTATTTGTGAATATACGACTGATTTAGTTTGTGGGAAGTTATGGACTTTGAGTAGGGTGTGAGCCAATCAAGCATATTTGGGCCTAGTCAGTTCGATTCATCTCTTCCATGTTGATGAGGACCATGGGTGCTTAAGATCTATATAGTAGTAATTAGGTTCTAACCACAACCTACAGTAGTAACGATTTGCTTATCAGGTAACATCATCCTCCAAAAACTGTGGTGAAACCTAACTGATGATTCCCCTGAGAATGGGGAGGAAGAGAAGATCAAAGATAAAGTTACCTGTAAACGGGGGAAGAAGCCTGGCGTAAGAAACATGTGACTTGAATCATCACACTCGAGATGCCGTCCTGCATAAAGGCAGTCGGGTGTGCTAAATGGCCACCTCTGCGGCCTTCCTCTGCCTTCTTCAAGGATTGACGGGATAAGCAGCAGAGAATTTGGATCCGATGGGTCTTGTTCATAACATAGCTCTAATTTCAGCATCATCCCTATAAGGTCACTCGCGTCCAAGTTCTCAAATACTTTTGAACCCATTCCAGGAATGGGGCTCTGTAGGCTTCCTCTGAGAATCTTCTCCAGTTCTTTTCTGCCAATAAAACCGTTACTGTCTGATGACCCGTGCCTTCTGACTTCTAATCTCACCAGTTGGCCAAGCACTTCACTGCAAAACCACTCACAGTCTAAGATCAGGAATCCCAAATCATTAAAGTAGATGACTTCGCCTATATCGTGAAGGCATGAAGCCACAGTATGCCTCCTGATCTCCACCTTCTCTTTGTTATCGTGCCTTGAACGAACTCTTAAACATGGAACCTTAATTTGACACAGCTCACTGAACTCCTTCCACTTCATAGCGGGTCTTCCGTAGTGTTCTGCTCTCCAGTCCGACAGAATTTGCACCAAGTCATTGCAGAGCTGGTAAACCCTAGGGACTCTTTGGAGGATTGTCTTACTAGTCCTTCGAAGGTGATGGGTCAGGTTACTAACAGATGCAGTGGATCTTGCGTCGACTGTGAATACTGTAGGGTAAAAGTCTACATACCCCTGGAACTTATCTCTTACCCTCTGAATTGAGTTCCCTATTAGCTGCACATTTTCAGATGCTTGATTGATTTTGTCATAATGTGTGAGAACTACTGTGACATAGGGCAGCATGCACTGCTGTGCTGCTCTGACGGAATTGGAGACTATGAACCTGAGCCAGTATTGGATGTCTTCCTCCACCTCTGCTGGCGTCTTTGGTTCTCTGTTGTTCGGTTTTCTGAACAAACTCAAGATAATTAGGAAGAATGATGCACTTCCCTGCCCTGGAAACATGAGGTCATGGAGGGAATAGAACTCATGCTGACCCGCAAGGTTCCATATTGAAATCTTTGTCTCTTCATCCTTGAAAGTCTTTATCTTCATTCTAGTTGGTTTGACCGCTTGCTCAACTGGATTTACTAGAGTCTTGACCTGATCAATGTAGGGAAGCCGCGAGGAAGAGAAATTTTGTGATACGGAATGACACAGTGTGGTTTTACCTGCCAAATTATTTAATAGGGGGACTTTCCATTACTGAGCATTCAAGGAATACAGATCATGCTATTAAATTAAAAAAAAAGAAAAGAAATTAAGCTCTCACGACTTCAATGATTCAAGTCCAAATTGGATTTGGAACATTACCTGCATCTTCCTGCCCACACAGGAAGACTCTACATGTCTTGGGCATCACAAGCGGCATGTCTTTCATCAAGTCGATTTCCGGTTCAGTCCTCTCGCTTTGGCCCAGTCTTTGGTTTATCCCATTTGTCTTCCCTGAGTTGTGCAGCGGAGTTCCGACTAGATCGATACTCTCGATCCATGGATTGATTTGCAAGGTTTCCATTATTGCCTGCAACACCGGCTCCCCCTTTACCCCCTTGCAACCTTTCAATGACAAGTATCTTAATGTAGCATTTCTTTCTAAGCTCTTGAAGATTTTGATGAAGTCTTCTGGTCTCAAACTCTCGTCGTCATATATACCGAGATGTGTCAAACTTTCGTTGGTTGTTAGCATCTGCAAAATGGCTGCCAATCCATCTCTTCCGATTTTGGTTCTTTCACCTCCAAAAGCCACGGACTTTAAGGTTATGTTAGCCTGTATCTGAAGAGCAGAGAACCTACTCAATGGACAAAGTAAATGTTCGACAGCAACACCACCAAACCAATTCCCGTCGAGATACAAGCTTTGCAATCTCTGGTTTTTGAAGAGTCCAGCTGCGACATAAACAACTCCTTTGTCCTTAAGGCAAGTTTTTGACAGGTTCACCTCTTGAAGAGTCTGGTTCCGTTCCAGGACCCACCGGAACTCTTTCGCCCACTGTGATTTCAGTCGGACCCCAGTCAGGTCAAGTGCTTTTACCGTGAGATTCATACCTAGAGCACATGCAACCCTGCAAGTTCCCGAGAGATCGAGCCGATATATCCGCAACGTGCTGTTCTCAGGCGCAAACTCCACCACCTTGGAACTCCTTTCTTTTTTTTCTCCACTCCAAATATGAACTTCCATGATCCTATTTCTTGCCAATACTGCTGAAATTAGTGGTGTCGCTGTTATGGAGTTCGAGTCGAAAATCCTCAGCAGCTTTAGCGTGGAGTTCACTTCGATCATCTTCGAGAGTTCCTCTGCACCTTTTGGGCCGATCGAGTCTTCCCATATTTGCAACTCCTCCAAACTGTCATTGTACTTGAGAGCGGACGCTAGCAGCCCCGCTCCTGCGGCCCCGAGAGCGGATTCGCAGAAAGTCATTTCTCTGATCACTTTATTACTCTTCAGAAATTCGGACAACTGTGCCAAACAATCCGCACTGAATCTGTTCCTCCGGAACACAACTTCCTTGATGCTCGAGCTATGCTCGAACAGCCCTCCCAAGGTTTTTACTAGTTGCAGTTCCCAACTGACACCGTGGAACTCGAGGTTTCTCAAGGATGAGTGAGCATTCTTGGATGTTCCTATTGCTGTAAGGAGGTGGGAGAAGTACTGGAGGTTGTCTTTACTGATGTTCACATTCAAGGAACTTTCCGTTTCCTGAAAATAACCAGACTTGGGTTGTGAGAGGTCGAAGGAAATGTTATGCAAAACGAGACTTTCAGATCCGATTGCATGTACAACACATTGCAGATCTCCGAGTCTCTCCTCTGACGCCATTGCCATGCGCACTGTAGGAATCGCTTGCTTGCTCAAGAAATCACCCTATGGTTTCAACAGCCAAGCACTTTGAAGGACTTGCGAATTCATGAGGTTGATGGCTAGGTACTCTTTAGTGTGGATTCTGCTTTTCTTTCTGGTTTTGTCCAAGAACCAGAAAGGGTTCACTGAGCTTCTTCCTATGCATTCTTGCTTCACTTGTGCTTTATCTCTTACTTCTCTTTGAAGTTATTCTATTGTGCAACTGCTGTCGCAAATTGAAAGGATTCTTTAAATTCTACTTCTTCTCAACCTACACAGTCTCTTGGTTTTGGCTCATTTATGTCCTTTAGATCTTGTAATTGATTCTGGTCATCTATTGAAATTTCTGAACCAGATATTTAGTGGGCGACTTGCTGATTCAAGCAATGTGGGGTTGTTCTGTTCTTAGCTGTGCTGCTGTACAAAGTGAGCACTGTGGTTGGCTCATGTTGGCATGATGAACTAAAATCTGGACACGCTACTGAAAAATTTTCACCTTTTTTGACCTTTTTGGCCCGTTTACACAAACTTCACCCCTTTTACCTGTCCTACTTTTCATATGGGCCAAAGCAGAAGGAAATCCTATAAAGCAGTGCATCTCTGGTGGACAACAATGATGCTAATTCTCACTAACTCTCTCTCTCTCTCTAGAAAGATCTATCTTTACAGCAGAAAAACAAATCTTGAATGGTAGTGTGGACTTTTATGCTCCCAAGCCGCAAGCAACTGGCCCATGTGACAGTTCTTGGTTAGACCCTTATTTCGTGATGGTCCGGGCTAATCCCACCCCTTGCTTTACAGGTCCTACGCCATCAAACGGCCGAGATCAGGCGGTCCGCGATGGGCCAAGTCCATCCAAAAAGATTTCCCGGGTGCCGGAGCCCGTTCCAGATGTTACCGCAATCTATGGTTTTTAATTTGCCTTTTCTTTTGCCTTTTCTGTTTCCTGCAATTTTTTAACAGAGAAAAAGAGAAGGTAAACGGTACATCTCATGTGAGAACTTCAATTGTTAACAAATAGATGGGTGAGCTGATTTTGGGAAGCTGTAGTGACCTGCTTTGTTTCTTTTAAAGTCTTGGAGACAAAGGAGACAATCATTCTTACCGTCCTATTTCTTTATAATTTATCTTAGTAGCTGGCAGGCACCGAGAGAAGCCGAGTCAGTCAGAATTTACGCCGAAGATTTAGATTCTCAGCGAGCTTTTTTGGCCGAAGTGCAGTTTTCAATGTTTCCATGATACCCTTTCCTTCTTTAGAAACACAAGCTAACTTTCAACAGTCAAAAAAACAGGAGAACCATTAAGAAATTGTGGCATCTATCTCCTACCAATGACGAAGGTTAAAAACCTAGTCGTGGATATCAGTTAATAAGCCCTTGCCTGATGCCATGCCATTGTCATCAGATTGCCCATAAATCAGTCATGACCGATTGCCCAGACAGGAAGCAGGTTATGTGTGACCCATTCAAGCTGTAGTTTAGTCTTTCAATCAGATCGTATTCATGTCAGGTCTTATCAGGTTGGTACCCATTTGTTAGCAAGGCGGAATTCTTAATGCGACTGATGGTGGTCCGTGACTTGATTGAAACGCAGATTCATACCGGCCTAATTAAAACAAACTTGAATTTAGTGAGAGGAGTGAAATTAACGATGAGTTCCCCGCCTAAAAAAAGGGCAATGTTACTTTTGATGGATAGATAATTACCCATCTTTCTCTAGGAAAATAACAGGTTTTTTTTTTGGGTCTGAAGGAAAATAACAGGTTGAGAGAGAGAGAGAGAGAGAGAGAGAGAGAGAGAGAGAGAGAGAGAGAGAGGACAATCTAAATGGATGTATGAGTGAATGTTGACAATGAAACATGAAAACGAGAGGAAACTGGAATCTTATGCATACCTAGAAAGAAACTTGCAAGGGTGACCGAACCATATCCTATCCTTGGCAAGAATGGTAATGGATAAGTGATCGAAAACCCGAAATCCATTGGCCGACCATGACCCACGACTAACTCTTGTCTTCCCGATTTGCTATCTCGGCCCCTAATATGGCAAAACCGTACCTATTGAATACAGGATGATTTTGAAAGAAAAAAGACCAACGTTGCGCTTATGCATGGTGTTTTGTTAAATGTATGCTGCATATTACGGACAAATGCAAATGGTGGTAGTACCTAACTCGAAGGCCTCACAAACCATAGAACAAGCAGACTATAATAGCAGTAGGAAATTTCATACAGAGCGTTGCAACAATTATCAACGAGCGAAAAAAAAAAAAATCGCAACCAAGGGAAATTGGAATTAGCAGTATTCAGTAAGATGGTAAGAAGAGCTAAAACTGAAACACGACAAGCCTAAGAGAAGAGTATGGTAATTGGAAAACCAATCTAAGTGTACTTTTTTTCATTAATGGACAGTTTGATAACCGAATTGAGTATCGAGTAGCTTATTTAATGGGGATTTTAGGGGCACCCCTCATTGGTCCACACTAGAAAATCAAACCAGACCTCACATACAATCTATCACAGGGAAAACAAATTAGAGCAGGCAATTAGCAGCTAATTGCCTGGGATCACAGTAATATTGCCAAAAAAAGAAAGCAAAACAAAGATCCAACATGGTATTTTTATCCTCTATAACAGGTTTGTCTCCCAAGAGATGCACCGATTTTTAATCCGAACCAATCTTCTTGAGTATAAGTTCTGCAATTTGATTTAACTTCAATGAGTTGCTGTTGAAGGGATTTGAGGTCTAATGTAGGGGCAAAAATCAGTTATTAGACCTCCAAAAAAATCCCTTATAATACTCTCTCTGGACATATAAGCTTGATATTTTGTACTCCCCTCGACTATAAGTTCGACATCCTTGTAAGCTGAGATATGAACATACTGGAGGATGAAATGCAACCTTTGACCTTATCTTCGCCTAAGACTACCCTGTGAATTTGCAAAAAAAGAGTCTCCTAAGCAGCAATTCCTGAGGCATGAATTAAAACAAGATAAGCTTTTGTCAAGAAATTAAACAATCTGATTACGTTATAAAAGTATGCAGATACATAGAAGGTTCATAACGAAACCGATAAAAAAAAGGTTCAGAGAGAAAGAAAAATAATATCAAGCGCATTTTATTTGATGTTTTAAAGACGATATGTTTCTGCATATAGTGGTTAGAAATGGCGTTCAAATAGTGGCTCTATCTCTTCAAAATCAATTTACAGGTATGGAGAAATGCAAGAATGAAAATTTGAAAAAGGACCAGTAGAAAGGATCTTAGTCCACAAATTTGTAGGACTTTTTAGTTAGTTACCTTAGCAGATGTTCCAGATTATTACTGTGATTTTATATGAAAACACGGTCAGGCCACTCTTCAATTGTACACTTGCCAGTCATGCAAAACGATCTCGTGGGGTTAGAGAAGAGGGGATAGTTCTAAGAAGAAAGCGCTAGTGTTAGCAGCAAATTAAATCCAATCCAGGGCATGTATAATAGGAGAGCCTACGTATCGCAAAAAGAAGAGATCCCAATATGAGCTACTGTGATGAGACTTACTTTATCTTGTAGCATGTGCTCAATCTGAACTGCTTTTGGAATTACAAAGCATGGAAAACACAAATCAAGTCCAGCAATTAAGATATCTTGATGAACGTTGTCGTATTTGGATCATTGAAACATAGGACTCATCATGTTACTAGAAAACCCAAAGAAAGGTAAACTAACAAGGAAGCATGCAATTCACCGACACCTAATAGGCTACAAGTTTATAATGTGATAATGGAAGCTGGCTTTTCTGCCAAGAAGCTTTAGCATTACTTTAGTCTGAACCCTAAAATTTGCTTTTGCGAAATTCTTCTTCATTAGCGGATATGAACTCTGGCGAGTGATTCCAGAAACCAATGAAGGGTCACGGTGTGAGTTCAAAAACTGTTACTCTGTGATATAAGCTACTGCCTAGAAGGAACATGAAAGGTAATCTCAAATGCAGCATGTCCCAGTTGCACATCAGGTTGATTCTCCCATAAACAAACGGGCATTAACTCCTGATAACAAGTAAACCCCGTCCAACGTTAAACCAAAATTCACTTACTTCATGTTGGTAATGCATAGTCTGAGTTCTAGTACTTCATACTGGTAAGCTGACCAAAAAAATATTATCCAGAGAAAACTGTACCTCTATTCGGCTGTCTACTAGTGTTGCTGTAACTTCCATAACCTTCCGAACCTTTAGCTGTAACATCTGAAGCCAGATTGGTAATACCAAAACCAAAGGACCCAGAACCATCTAGCTCAGGATTGGCAGATCTCCAAGTTGAGCCGCTATAATACATGTCTCTATAGCTCTCCTCGAAACTGCCAGTCGAGGCAGCGAATGATGACGCTGAGGCCCTACTGTTGCCGTTGCTTCTTACGTTTTCTTCTCCTTCCAGTCCATAACTGTCATTTCCATTCCCATGACTGAAATTCCGGCCTTGAGCTGAAAAACAAGAGGGGTCCCAGTCGGCTCCTGCCTGCCCAAATGAAACTCCATAGCTTCCGCTTCCACGGCCCAAGGGAGTACCCAAATTTATTGGATTAAATGCACTATTTAGGCCGCTATTTCCCCATACAGCACGACTTCTGGGACTTAAAACAGAACCACTTATTTGACCATCTGTGTTATTGCCTAGGGGATTATCAAACCTGCTTACATTGCCAATGTAGTATGGCCTAAATGTCCGCCCATATCCAGAGCCATTGCCAAGGTTGGAACCACTGCCTAAATTCGGGTTTAAAACAGGGTCCAGATTCATGTTGATTCCATGACCTGAAGCACCAAATGGAGGAAACCCTCCTCGAGCTGTGACAATAGGATTGAACCTATTCAAAGAATACCCTTGAGCATAGCCATTGAGTAGGTCATTGACCCTGTTCACGCCATAGTTATATCCCATGAGAGGGCTCCGGGTGGGCCCCGGAGAGAGCTCTTTGGGAACTGCCCTCTTGACCTCAACCATTTTCCCATTTAAATCGTGGAAGGTGCGGTACAGAACCCGGTCCACTGCATCCTCTGAATCATAAGTGATGAAACCAAAACCTCTGGGTCTTTGGGTATTGTGGTCGTACATGACTACAACATCAATAATATTACCGAACTGATCAAAGTACTTCTTGAAGTCGCTCTCTGTGATTGTAGATGGTAAACCACCTACAAAGATTTTTTTGGTACGTCCAGGACTTGGAGATCCATTCATGCTGGCTGAACTCCTATTAAGAAGTTGCTGATCCTCCCTAGGAACAGCTTTCTTTGCTTCAACCTGAGATCAAGAATTTAAAAGGCAAACTACTTGTCAGAATTTGAATTTTCTTTGCACTGCAAACTTGGACTGAACAGACAATTGTGTAAAATTTGGTCTGAACACTGCATATGGAAGAAGAAAAGATGCATGCCCTCTAAATTCGAAGACCTGATCTAAGAATTTCAAGTGCATAGGAGCCTGATTAGCAGAATTTTGATCCTATTCCACAATGCACATAGACTCAAGTGCTATAATCAACTTACCGAGCGACCGTCAATCAAGTGCTTATCCCTGGTCACCCTTTCAGCAACAGCGGGATCCGCAAAGACGACGAAACCGAATCCGCGAGCTCGGCCGGTTGCACGATCTCTCATGATCATAGCCTCCACCACCTCACCGTAACTCCCGAAGTATTCTTTAAGGCGTTCTTCATCCGTGTCCCATGAAATCCCTCCAATGAAGAGCTTCCCAAGATCTGACTCCATCTTTTCTAATGATCAAGCATTGCATACCACCTCATCAATCGACAATATCACTCGCAAAATGGGATAATTCAACAAGAGAACGTCCATCCTCAACCCTTTAGCCCACTGAATTCCATAATTCAGTGCGATGAGCTAGACATCACGTGTACGTCATATCTATTGACAAAATTAGACCGGCAGATTCAAATGCAGAAAATGGCAATCAAACAAGCACTCACCTGATAAATTCTGAAAGTTTTCAGACAGAATCAGATTGGTTGCTCCAGTTGGGGGTGGGCAGCGGATGGACGGACCTTGAATTCAGTGCTGGGGCATCAGATCTTCATCCACAAAGACAAGACAATAGAAGATTCCTCCTAAAACCAAAGATGTGAAATTTAGAGATGGAATTCGGATGGATCAGAAACCCAGCAAAGCTCAAGAGAGACAGGCTTTATATGAACATGAGGATTGAGTGGGCAAGAAGACAAATGAGTGAATTTACCATTGTGTGTGGACCCAGATGACCAATTGGGCAAGAAACTAAGATCTAAACAAGATAACACCCAGTAATGAAAACAGAGGAAGAGCTCATTTTCTCTTTCTATCCCTCTCTCTCTCTCTCTCTCTCTCTCTCTCTCTCTCTCTGTGATGATGTTCCTTTTATCTTTCTTGGTTATTCCACTCTCTCCTCCTCTGAATATAAAAATGCAATTTTTTGGTTTCGCACAGAGAGAGAGAGAGAAAGAGCGAGAGAGAGAGAGACAGAGAGAGCTGGCAATCTTCTGGCGCAAGAACATTCGGAGGATTCTTGAGAGAGATGAGAAATGGCTGACGATGTTTTACGTTTATTGCTTATTTTAACATAAAAACACTGTCATTCTTCTTTAAAAATAATAAAATAAAATAAAATAAAATAAATCAAACGACTGAGAAATACAAGGCGAAATAAATTGGATGATGGGATAAAATTAGACAGATGAGGCAATTTCTCCCCGAAATTTGGATTCTACGAAAATCACCGTATCTGTCTATCCTAGTATCAATCTATCCCACATGAAGATTAGTGCATGAACCTTATTGAAAAGGACACATGCGCTGCTACCTGCTTTTCGTTCAGCTAACTTTTATCCAAGGTGGTGCACTGTTCTGGGCTTAACATCTCCTTTTCTTGATTTGTCTGACAATAAACAACTTGAAGAATTATTGTCTGAAATTTTTTTTTGAAATGAGAAGAACTGTAAGGGTCCATTCTAGTGGCGAGCACGTAAAACACCAGCAGCACAATGATGTTTGCTTTTTCGGTGGCGAACCTGAAAGGAGCAAACAGCAAGCTCTGTCCTCAATGGTACAGCTCAAGATAGGCGATCCACTTCATAGTTTTAGATTCGTGTCTTGACACTCCCGATACGTGATTCTTGCGACGAAAGAATGGTTCAAGATTTGCTGCTCCCTGAATTCCGAACTTATGCATGACAAAAACCCGTTTTTAGTGTAGTGTCAAATATCCCCAATTGTTACGTCATGGATTGATAATTTCGATAAGATACCGATACTTACATTACCGGATAATAAAAGGGTTATTCCCACTTTGTAGAGACTTTTAAACTGACCGTATAGAATTATGACCGACCACCGTCTTAGAACGATGATCGACAATTAATGAGGTGCAATAATAGAACTTGTACCGAATCTCAAATCCATAGCAGATGCTTCGTTATCACAATAATTGATGCCGGATTATTGGAACTCTAGAAGGATTAGCTGTTACGTGGGCAAGAATGAAGAAAAGTATCAACCAACCAAAACATGAATTAATAAGTATTTTGACAATAGTTTTTTTTGCTAACATTTGATCTTAGTTATTCAAAATGGGTTGGTAATTAGTCATCGTGGATGAGTTGCAACAGCTACATTGTTGCCAATAGACGGCTACCAGAACCAAACTTCGCACAAGAGTGAAAGTTGACAACTGTGGCATCTAATTAATTTAAGTTTTGTAGCCATGGCCTACGTCTCTAGGACAAATAATTGTTGGAGGACACCGCTAATCTCATATCGTCTAAAACATGGGCCACTTGCAAACCTTGAGAGAAGCCAAAGTTCCAACTTATAAAGCATTGTAAATTTCTTCATCAACGTGGGGGATGGGAAGGGAACGGCAAAATTGGTATTTTGCCAACTCAAATTTTCTTTCGTTTTTCGCTTTTGGCCAACTCAGTTGGCTGCAAGAGAACAAACAATCTTGATTTATTTAGGGCTATTTGGCCTTGCTTTCTCCAACAATGAATTGTTAAATCTTCTTTGCGAAAATTGACTAGGCATGGCTTGGATCTAGGTCGTCTGAGCTACTTATGAGGTGTCTTTTCACATATTATATTAGGAGGAGGACATGCGGATGTGGATGTGAGAAAAGAAACATGACACCCTTGTCGTTAAATTTTCATATAAGGATCCTTTTTGTAGAAAAAGAAAAGAAAACGAAAAGAAAACCTCTTTATATAGCAATTAATATCACGAAAAATTTTAAACTGGTACATTTGTGATAAATTTATCCAAATTAATTTTTTGACCACAAAAAATTTCAAATTGGTACACCCGTGACAAATTTACCCACTACAATACCTATTAAATTTTATTGTCAAATTGTCGAGTTGGATGACACGTAATAGTTGACGAGTGTACTAATTTGGGATTTTACCCCTCCGTTTGTCACATGTTTACTAATTTGTGACTTTTCGTGATATTAATCGAATTTAACATAGGGTAAATTTGTTACAAGTATGCTGGTTTGGGGTTTTTGGTGGTCAAAAAATTAGTTCGGGTTAATTCTGTCATAGGTGTACCAGTTTGGAGTTTTTTGTGGTATTAACCCTTATACAGAGTAGAACATTAGCAAATATTAACTAAAAAAGACAGCAATTTGATACCAAAGAGCAGATCAAGAAAATTAAGATGATGAATTTTGGTTATTTGAATCCTCAAAGAGGTGGATCGTCGCCTTTGCCATTATGGGAAAATCGTTAGCTGTTCACTTTCGTTTCAGATGCAAGTAAAAAAGCCAATTCATATGAAAGAAAGAATTGGCCAGTGATGCTGATATGTTAATAGAGAAACTTGTAATTGAAATTTCTTTTTCCTGCATCAACATCTAGGACGATTCCCAGATGTTGACACCCCAAGATTGGCGGATTATTAATTGACTAAAAGACTTTACAAACTAGAAAAGCTGAGAGTTCCAATGGAATTGGTTTGGCAGTAAAGCATCCGATGAGCCAGATTAAGAAACCTTACCTCATCTCTCCATAGTTGGTCAGACTTCTATTGCAAGTCAACTGGGTCTTGCAACATTATTGCTTTCTTTCCCAGGGTTTTAAGATCTGAGAAATCACATCTTTGGTGGTTGGCCCAATAGATATTCCTCATCTCCTTGAGTTGACAATGAGATTTCTTCAAGAAACCATATTGAAATCCCTTCTCTCTTTTCTTTATGAGTGTTAAAAACAGAGAAACTGCAACTCAGTTTCTGTTCTTGCCCCTACTCAGCAGGGGTGGAGCATGTGTATTTGATAAATTACGCCAAGCATCAAGCAGCAGGGGGCGACGACCTTCGCCCGCCCCCTTGGGTCCAACATTAATTTTCCCCCGCTAACTGTTCAAATTTGCCTAATTGGCCATGGCAAGCTCCAAATTTCCTCAACTTGGGAACTATGGTTTTATCGTCATGTGGAGTAGGAAACAAGTTGACACCCACAGGATAGAAATGAGTAATGTTTGATCTGATTTGGTTGTTTTAGGATTGCAAGGGAGTTGGATCATTCTAGGTCATGTGGAAGGCTGCAGTGAAGGTTGCTTCCTAGACAATGATGTCATTTCTGCTAATGAAATTTCTGAGCCCTGACCTTCTACCTATCGTTCATGAGAGAAGGCTTTCGTATTTTAATTTTTCTAAAACTTTGATTCGTTAGTAGAAGCCCGCTTGTAATTTCCTCCACCGTTCTTTTCGCCATCTTGTCACTCAAACGAATTTAAATACATTATAGAACTCGATACGATATATTATCACATGTCAATTTTATCGAATCTCTAATATTTG
Organism: Syzygium oleosum; assembly: GCF_021117445.2. Classification (NCBI taxonomy): domain Eukaryota; kingdom Viridiplantae; phylum Streptophyta; class Magnoliopsida; order Myrtales; family Myrtaceae; genus Syzygium; species Syzygium oleosum. Next base: position 5,070,835 of record NW_026607497.1, read on the forward strand.
TTCTTGGTGTTAGATGATCTAACCAACTGTGGGAATTGTCTCATCGTTGACGTGCCTGAAACCTGTACAAAAAGACATCCTTTCCTGGAAGGCGAAGAGTAGTATATTCTCTAACTTATTGATCATCACAACTTCGTATATACTGATGACCAACTGCTCAAGCAGCTTCTCTGAAGGATGCAATTCGCAGCTTAGGCAGGACTCGAGTGACGCTCTTCTTCAAAGCATATGATCTTGTCAGCATATTTCAGTTAAAAAGCATAGCAGTTGGAATTAAAGTTAAAGTTAATCATGCCTCATCTGAAGTACATACCAAATTGCCTGTGAAGCTTCAAAGTTTCAGCTGGTTCTTCATCTGATTGCATTAAAGATTTGGGAAACTATGAAGAACATAATAGATTAACTAAAAACAGCAAACTTCTTAGTTCGAATCTGTTTTTAACTCGTTTATCACTTGTGCGTAAAGGCACGCATACGAACTTAAGTGCTCGCGCCAATACAGATGGTAAACAGACACGGACTAATTAAACTATAATCTGAAGAAACTTGCTGTACTGCTTAGACTTAACTAGCAAGAGATGCGTGGACTTGGAGAAATGTTTTTTTGCATGATGACACACCTCTTCCCGTGAATCTGATGAAAACAGCACACGAAAAGCGTGTTGAGCGGTGAGATCAATTCAGTAATTTGATCCTGGGGAATCCCATGTCTCAGGTATGACAGAATGTAGGAAACAGCAATCTTGATAGTTAGACTCGGCGCAGGGCATTGGCGAAGCCGAGACCAGATGATTTTGATCTGCATTAATCACTTCCTCTATCTTCTCTATAACTTCTGCGACAGATGGTCTCTTGTCAGGAGTGTCGGCCACGCACTTCAGAGAAATGTTCAGCAATGGAAAAGCCCATTGCTTCGCGGCTTGGCTGACCTCCTTATCAAAGACTTCCCCCGTCCATTCCTCTCTAACCATGAACTTGACCCACTTCAGAAGGTTTACTCCGTTTTTCTCGACCGTCTTGCCAGTTAGTAATTCAAGCATAATCACACCAAGGCTATAAACATCTGCCTGCTCTGAGAAGCATTTTTCCGGCGCCATGTAGCCATTAGACGCAAGGACACAAGCTCCCTTGGGGTTGATGAACTTCGAAACCCCGTATTCGCTTATGAGCGCCTCCATAGATTCGCCTAACAAAATGTTTGAGAGCTTGAGATTCCCATGAGGAATGATCTCCCTCCCCTTAGTCCTCTCATAAATGAAACCCAAGCCTCTCGCGATTCCACCTGCCATGTAGAGGCGTAGTTTCCATGGAAATTCCCTCTTACCCGCGATGTAATCTGCATGCAAAAGAATTGAATTATCAACAGATAAATGGGTTTTGAGTCCTTAGTTCATGTACAAATAACTAGTGATGTCAGGTCTAGGCATTGAGGTCACAAAATATGAACACTTGCCTTCACATAGATTGAGCAAGCTTCCGTTACTCTGGTACTTGTATATCAGAAGCTTGTCTTCGTTGGTTGAGTTGAAGCCAACTAAAGGAAGAATATTAGGATGTTTCATGTTCCCCACTTGCCTCATCGTGTTGCCAAACTCCTCGAATGACACCTGCAGCTTCTTCAATCTCTTGACCGCATAAGCGATGTTGTTCTTCAGCACAACCTTGTAGAGGCTGCTGCAGAACCTCTGGCTCTGGAGGTCCGCCACTGCCTCGAGGAGGTCGTCCAGCTTAAATGCTTCATGCTTCTCGACGAAGAAGACGAGCTCCGATTGTCCTTCCTTGGGCTTGATTTCTTCGATTGGCAGCTTCAGAGGGAGAACTTTGAGAGGGGAGGTGCTTAGTGCCTTCAAGATCGCCTTCTCTTCAGCTAATTTAGCCGCCTTCTTACCAACATACCATGTTAGTAGGAAGAAAAACCCGACACCGAATAGCAACGGCAAGCACCAGATCCACTGGGGGTACCATGGAGTATCATGACCACCGGGTTTTGGGCTCTCGGCATCGGATATTTTCCTCGATTCAAGGAAACGTGTAGCCACATAGAACTGTTTATGATGCGAGTCCAAACGTTTATTCTCTGTGGGGATGAACTTTGGCCTGTTTGGTGCAGTCACTGAAAAGTTATTGTTGGATATGTCAACTGTGCTAAGGAGTTTCAGCTTTCTGAGAGCAACTGGTACTCTTCCACTCAGAAGGTTGCTGCTCAGATTTAAAGTGATCAGACTAGTGCAGTTTTCGATCGAATCCGGAATATTACCATGTATGAGATTATTAGCTAAGCTTAGGTATCGCAAGTTTGGCAGTTCGCATAGAGTTTTTGCATCTATTGTCCCTTTGAGACTCAAATGTTCAAGCCTAATTTCGGTGATCCTGCCATCTTCTGAGTCGCGACTCACGCCTTTCCAATTGGCTGAGCAAGGATACGGCTGGGACACATCCCGGGCAAATCCGGTGGCATTTTCGGGATCGACTGTTCTAATAAAATCTAAGAAAGATTTGGTTTCCGATAACTCACCTTTCGTGATGGTTATGATCAACAGGAAAACAGCGACAATGCTTCTCAATTGCTTAGAAATGAACCGAGATGCAAACCCCCTGAGCTCTGCATTGCTGTGCAACTTAGTCTTTGGCTCGGTCATCAGAAGCACAGGGAATATGCAGCAAGGAATGGTGCTTGTTCTCGGCAACTTAGTGAGAGACACAGAAAGTTATAAGCATATCAGACAGGCATGGGAACTTCATAATGTCTGTCACTCAGATAAATACGCTCCCCTTTTCGCTATTTCCAAAGTTTTGTCCTGGTAATGTTCATCACTTTGAGAGGACCAATGCAATGAGAATGGAGGAATTTCGTTAACCCCTAAAATATGCCAGTTACGGCGGAGCCATTCCGATGAGATGCGGCAACCATGATTTGGACCTGTATGTGTTTGTATTCACTTTGATCTGTAAACCAGATTATTCTGGTGGTGATCTCCATGAGCCTAAACAATCATGTACTACTTGTCTTGTTAGGAAGTTACCAGTTTGATTGTTTATAGGTCAGATGATTCGAAAAGAATGCAGCAAACAACATATAAAACAAAACCAAACAAGTCAATGACAACTCCCAGGCCATTCATTTCTGCTAATTCACATGTTGCTCTCCTACCATTTTGTTTCTACTGGTCGTTGGCTTCTGTATTGCTAAGAGAAGTCCGACGATGAAACTGTCGAGAGTGCGGGATCGTAACCCACGAGGCGCGAGGACAGACAGTTCGATTGCAGAAAAAGTGTCATAGCGAATATAAGGTCTCTTTTGAATCTGAAAGCTGATGAGTACATGTAGGCGCGACCAGGTTCATTGCGCATTTAATCGTGATGACTGCATAGACACGGATAAGCATGAGAAGCATCTGTAGGTAACTTCCAACAGGAGGCCTCATGTTGAGGTTACAGTTAGAGTTCAGGAATGCTTGCTGACCTCTATACATCATGTTACATCCACCTTTGTTCCTGTTTGTGTTGTTACGTCATAGAACATAGTTATATCTTTTATTTTTATGATAAGGAGTGCCAAATTAGCTTGCAAACATGCTATTATGCACTTCTATTTGGAAAAATATTGAGGATTGTTCTAAGGTCCAAAATTAATGGAGACCTATTTGTACTCAAACATTAGTGATTTTACTTTCATGTACTTCTCTGTTTACACTATTCGAAATTTTTGAGTACCCAATTAATCTCTAAATGGTATGGCAGTTCTTTCATCCTAAATAGACATGCACGTCCGTACTCTTGGGAATACGCTTATCACTTGAGCAATTCGATCCATTTGCCTCTCTTCTTAAACTATGACATGAGGAAGGAAAGTGATATTTTGCAAAAATTAAAAAATGACGACTCAGTAAGTCAAATAATCACTTACAATACGAAAGAGAGGTAGCGTATGTCAATTTGTATCTGTATCGTATCGTCTTATATCCGAGTTTTCCCTCCACGATTCCTATCTCGCCTCTTGTCGTGTAAATGGATCGCGTCCAATAATATTGTCCGGATCCAACGGTCTAAAACCAAGCTGCCCGAATTTGTCAAAAATATTCGAAAAAACCAAAAAAGAAATCTGCCAAAAATTATTCTTCGTTAAATTAATTTATTTTTTTTCGGCTTGGCCATTTTTACAGTTTTCTCTTCTCTCTCTCTTTTCCTTCAGTTCTTCTTCGCTGGGCGATGCTTGGCCTCATCGTGCTCTGCTACGTCTTCTGCCCCCCGCATCATCGCCCGTCTCCCCTCTTCGCTCGATTCTAGGGTTTCCTGTCTCTGCCGCGATCGCCGTAGCCTCCCGGCAAGCCATGGCGACGCTGGAAGCGATCGCCGAGGCGATCAAGCTCATAGGCGCCAAGAAGGCGAGCCTCCGGAAGGCGTTCGACGATCTCCAAGCCCAATCCTCCCTCCTCTCCTCCTTCTCCCTCTCCTGGTCCGACGTCGAATCTCACTTCGCCGCCGTCGAGGCCTCCGTCGCTCAGAAGTTCGAGCTCCTCGAGTCGCTCGAGTCCGCTCACCAGCGGCAGCAGCAAGGAGGGCAGAAACGAGAGGAAGAAGCGGCGTCGAATGCTCGTCCCGACCCGCACGCCCCCGTCGTAACCGAATCGGCGGCGACGCGAGCTGAGCCGATTACCTCACCCGGCGACGCAGATGCTAACGAGCCTCCTCCGCCGCCGTCGTCGTCCGGTCCTCCGAGCCAATGCCCCGTCGAGCCGCGACCCGAGCTGAAGGTACTGTGCTCGAATATGGACAGTTTAGGGTTAAGGAATTACATAGCTAGACACCATGTGGAGCGTGACCAATTGCGTGCCGAGCTTTCCGGCGCGTTAGGTTTGGCTCCTGAGCCTGGGAAGTTGGTTCTAGGTGCGATGGAAGGGTTTTATGGTGATCGTGTTACGGAGCGGGACTTGATGGTTGTTAGGAGGAACTGTGTGTTTCTTTTGGAAGTGCTGATGAGAGCTCGCCCGAGTTTGAGCGACGAAGCGCGCGAGAGCTCGAAGAAGGTGGCGTTGGATTGGAAGGGGAAGGTGAACCCGGAGGGTCCCCGACATCCGATGCAAGTGTTGGGTTTGCTGGATTTGGTGGCAGCTTATGGATTGATGTCTGAATTCAGTGTGGATGAGCTCGTTGATTACTGTGTGGTTATTGCACATTTTGCTCAATCGAGAGAGTTGTGTCGGGCCTTGGGGATGGAAGATAAAGTTCCAGGTGAGCCGGTTCATGTTCTAGTTTTACTTGTGTACTGGACTTCTTGTTAGTTTGCTATGGTTATATAATATATCCGTTAACTAATTTTGGCGAGTGATGTCGTGTGCTTTTCACTTATATTCGTAACTTCATCTTCATTTGAGGCATGTGCGTGATGTTTTTGAATGTGATCTGGAAATTTATTTCTAATGTTGATACAACAATTGTAAGCATTGATTGCAACTTTAGAAAGTGGGCCGGTAATGTGAAGATTGGCCAGGTAGGGATATGTTCTTTTATTAATTATTTTATCATGTGAGCTGTACCGTATGTCCATAAGCGAATGCACCATTAAAGAGCTTGTGTTATCAATTATGTTTGAGAGAAATCACAAACAATGGTTAGGTGTCATGCCGAATGTTTAAGAAGAAGAGATAGAGTACATTTTCTTATGGAAATAGGAGTCTTGGTTGAATCGACGGTATTGTGGCACCTTCTTAGAAATTGAAGAGGACAGCTTTGTATATTATTACTAATGTGCTGCTTCAATTTTATGTCAAAATTATGCCACTGCACTGAATTTACAGTGCACGTGATTATTCAATTGTGCTAATGTGATCGAGGGTGCCGGAGGTGGAACTGTGATAGCCATGGTTTGCTTTAAACAGGAGGGGGATTCAAGTGTCGCTTTTGCTTGAAGTTTTTGAACCCATTCAAATCTGAGAAACACCAGTTAATAAGACAAAAATGTAGGAAGCAAAATGCGACCATATACAAGGGAGGAACTCGAGGAGGATTTGCAAGAAGAATGAATTCAATTAAATTAATTCATATGATGAAGCTCCATTCCATTTTGGTGGAAGGAGAAAATGCAACATATGCTGTTTTCTAAGAAGTTGTTTTAGAGCATCGGCAGAATGATTTGTTTCTTGACTCTGCAGACATTTATTTCATACAATATTATCCGAGTTAAAGCAATAGCTGATTTATTTTGCAGGGTTATAAGGAGTGATTTGATTTTTATAGCATGGATTGCACATAACATAAGAGAATTCAGAACATTGAATATTGAGAATTTTCCTTACTAAATTGCTTAACAAGTGCCTTGATGGAATTTTTTAACAAAATCCTAGTTTGTACAATTCGCACTCGCATACACAGATACATCCATGAGCATGGATTTATCTGTTTGTACATGCAGGTTCTTGTAACGGCTAACTCTTGTTTTGCGTCAAGGAATTTATGTCCTTGCCATAGTGGGCCTCTAGGTGGAGGCACCTTTCTTTGTTTTTGGGCTTTGTTTTCTTCTTGTCCATGCAAGATCTTCCTATAAGCAAGCTTCTCGAAATGAGCTATGTTTCTTTTGGTATCTAATAGACACTGATGCTTCTATTTTAATGAAATTATGTAGATCTCATTGAAAAACTTATAAGCAAGAGAAAATACACACAGGCGGTCAAATTTATTTTTGACTTTGGGCTGACTGAGAAGTTCCCACCTGTCCCCCTTTTGAAAAATTTTGTAAAGGAGTCTAAGAAGCTTGCTAGGAAAGTTTCCAAGGATGGAAACAACTCTCGCAAGTCACAGGTACATTTATTTTCTCATTACCGGAATCCCTTGGAGAGTAGCCACTGGCCCTCATATTTACCTAAATTATGCAGAACGCAGCCATGGCCCAAGAAATCATTGCATTGAAGTCTGTAGTTAAGGTCTTAGAAGAGCGCAAACTCGATTCCGAGTTTCGAGCAACCCTTGAAAGACGTATTCAGCTTCTAGAGAAGCTGAAGGCAGAGAAATTCCCTGCGGTGGCTACTGCTACTAAGCCTCAGCAGCAGCTGCAAAAGCAAATGGTAAAGCCACAATTTAGTGGGATAAAGCGACCAAGGCCTAGAGCATCTGTTGGTTCTATTGCAGCCTCATCGAAAATTGCTGGTCCCACCTCGGCTGCTGCCAACTTCCAGCAAGCTCATCCACAGACTGTTTCTGTAGCACCTGCTTCATACTTGAGCACGCCTGCTGGAATTTATGGCATGGCGGGAAATAACCCGGCAATTGCCCCTTATGCGGGGTCATCCAATGGGTTATACGGTTTGGCTGGTGCCTCTATGGGTTTCCCAGGGGATCCATGCCCTGCACGACCTTATTTGTATGCATCAGAATCACAGATGCCATCTATCCATTATGATAGGTCAGCTACTTATGGTGGACAGGGTGTCTCTTCTCAATACTTTCCATCCTACTATACTCGGTAGTTTTTAGGTCTCTGTCTCTGTCTCTCTTGGTCTGTCTGTCTCTCTCTCTCTGTGCACTGTATTTAGCAATTTCCAAAGGGGCAGTGCTGGTCATACAAAAGTATGCCTGACTCTTGTGATTGCTTTTGTTGTGCACAGGTAGATGTTATCTTCACACCAGGTCTGAATACTGTTATTATTTGATCTCTCGGAGAAGTTTTTAGCGACGATTGATTTAAATCAGCTTGTTCTTATCCTTTTTCAGCATCGAGAAAGTAATACAGAAGATGTATATAATTGTCTTTCTTTCTATTAGAATTGGGTTCTGCATTTCTTCCCTGGGTTGAACATGTATATAAATGTGTCCTTCTACTAACAGTATTACAACCTTCAAACACGCATCCTTTTTCTATTAATATCTTGAAATTGAATGATGTCTTTTCGTCCAATCATCACTTTTGGGCCATTGTGAGGAATACCCGCATCATGCCTCTGGTTAATGCAGATAAAAAATTTGCAAACCTTTAAAGGGGCTAGTGCATCAAACAGATGTATCCAGTCATCCTCACTGCATGAGATGCTCCTTGCAACTTTACTCAATCCTTTGAACAAGCTTTCTTTTTCGGTTTGTGTTTCTATTTTATGGGAATCTGTACCTGCACGATAAATTTATCATTCCTGATTTCAGCATAGAATAAATGAAACCTGGAGAGTGTTTTGCTCTATTTGCTTTCATTAGAAGTTCTGCCTGTGTTTTGATAGGATTGTCGCTAGTACAAATATTTGCTGTCTTTTAGTGGTTCCTTTCTGTATATGTGTTGTTTGTCAATTTTGTTGGTGGTTGCTTTTCTTCCTTTCCTCGGTAGTTTTTCCTCTATTCTCTTTTGGTTTTTCTTCCAGAGTGGATATGTACCAAAAAATAACGCCCCCCTTGCTTAAGATTCAACTGCAATATCTGCAGTCCACAGTCCAGATTCATGTGGAGAGCTTGAGATGTTTCCTCTGTAGCTATACTAAATGATCTCTTTCAGTACTGGGTGTACCGATGTTCTAGTACACAAGATTCATAGGTGGTGCTCCGGATATTAATGCATGCATAAGGCTCCGCATGTTTCATTTCCATCTCGGCCTCTGCCATGCTTCTGATATTAGACATGAATTCTTTTTATTTCAACTACGCACCGGAGTCTGGTATTTCTTAGGTTTCGAGAATTTTATCTCTCCTTTTTTTGTCCTTTATAGAACTGTTCGGTAGCCTTTCTTGCTCTCTATTATGGTGCAACCTTGCCAGTCGGAGGATAAGACGACGTCTTGGCCATGTTATCGTTTCTTCGCTGTTCTGTCTTCTGAGAAACACCATTTGCCATTCGACTACGACTAGCTTGAAAATGCGAAATGTGAATCGACACGAACATCGATCTGTACTTCCGTTTTCGACTGAAATGTGTGCGGAGGAATTATTACTGATAACTACAGATGATCGCGAAAGCTACTTCCAAATGGTCTTCACAGGGACTTTCTTTTTTCCTCCCTGATGAATCGAATCTGGGCAACTTATGAAAGTGATCATGGGTTGTTTGCTTCAACTTTACTTTGGGAAAAAAAAGAGAGAGGAGATTATTGTCTTTTCGACGCATTATCCACCAATTTTATTTATACGCCGGATTTACAGATTACGACATAATTGACGATGTTGGCGGCTGGTGCGATTCTTTTCGGTTTGCCATTCCCGCGATGGCATTGTAATGATGGGGACAGCGACTTATGGATCGCTCCAGCGACCAAAAAGAACCGACGAAAGGGAAACAGAACTCATCATTTTGACAAATGCGGGCCTGCGTGCGCCTCTTTTGTCCTCGGTATTTCGCGTAGTGCCAAATTTTCTCGTGAGCGAGCCATCAGATCCATGACTTTTGGGGGGGAGAGATCGAGAATGATTCTACGACCGATTTTGTTCACAATGGAGAGGATGATCGATCGATGCATACTTCCAAAATTCAAAAGATCTGTGAGTCGATGGCGCGAGATTTTTTTTAGATGTGGTGGGCAATTTGTAAGAGGTGCCGGTCATTTGTGGATGTGTTAGTAGTACTACGATGTTGATAACTTCTAAGATTCCATACGTAATGTGACATCGCTAGATTAATTTATGGTCCATTTTGGCCGATCCCATGTCTAGTTTCACGGTTGTCTTTTAGTGTACATACATGCACTTCTATACTGATAGTCCTCCTGCCTTGAGTATACTTAACCTTGAGATTCTAAGTAAGGCTTATCGTTAAGTAAAAAGGCACCTTCGTGAGTTATTGTAGTTTTCACATAAATATCCTAAGCACTTTCTTTTACTATTTGGTGTACAATTCGGTTTATTCCCGCCATTTCGCCATCCTAGAAACCTTGCCAGGAGCGGCTTTTTGTTCGAGTGCTCCAGTCCCTCGTCGGATCAGGATGTTACACAAAACAGTTTTTTTGGTAAGTACATATTACTTTTCTAGGGCGTGGTAGTAAAGTGAGGATCTCCATCTTCTCTAAAGAGAGTCCTTAAACTAGCGATATCATTTCATCATCTTGTTCATAACTTCTCAAACGCGCTATCAACTCATGAGTCTTCCGACCAAAACATGAAAAATTATAGAATCATCCCCCCAAGAAATTCTTAACCGGAAAAAAATGAGATTACTGTCGGGTCACTTATAATTTCGAATCTCGAACATCCCAGAGTAGTTTTATAAGCTATACGAATAAACAAATCGCGAGAACTCGCTACTTAATCCAGTGCAAATTTGCGCTTCCGGGGGGGGGGGGGAGAGGGGGGATTGGCGTTCCTCCGATTCACACGAACGGTCCAGACACGACCAAACCATCGGTGTCAATCATGACCGACGATGGAGGCCGGGGGAAGCAAGCAACCGTTGCCTTTCAAGTAATTGCTCAAACCAATCACGGAACAGAACCCCCCCAAAAAAATTATTCTTTTAAAATCATTAATTTTTCCCCCTTCGAAATTCGAAAAAAAAGAAAAACAAAGAAAACAAAATCGAGGAAAAATAAATAAGACTTAAACGGGCCCAACCACGATCCACTCGCGACAAATCCAAGCTCAACAAGTCAAGCCCCCTTCTCCCCCCCTCTCTCTCTCTCTCTCTTTCTCCCTCTATTCCTCCGTGTGGGAAACTTGAAGATAGGCTGCAGGAGACTCCCCCCACCAGTCATGGCGACGACGATCCCCCTTTGACCGAAATACCCCTCCCCCCCCCCCCCCGAACGAAGAAGAAGAAGAAGAAGGAGGAGAAGCTTCTTCTCTAAGCTTCGACTCTCCCCTTCCTCCTCCTCCTCCGCTCTCGGCTAGAAATCCCGACCGATGGAGTCCCCTCCTCCTCCTCCTCCTCCTCCCGACGACTCCGAGGCGCACGAGTTCCGGTTCCGCAGCGCCGATCCGAACCCGCGCGGCCCCTTCTCGGACGCCGCCTCCGATGCCGGGGCCCTGGGCGGCGGCGGCGGCGGCGGGGGCGGGGCCAGGTACAAGCTGCTGTCCCCGGCGAAGCTGCCGATCTCGAGGTCCGCCTGCATCACGATCCCGCCGGGGCTCAGCCCGACCTCCTTCCTCGAGTCTCCGGTCCTCCTCTCCAACGTCAAGGTCCATTTCTCCGCATCGCCTTTTTCTTCTCCGCTCCTCCTGTTTTTTTTTCTTGGATCGGATTCGAGCGGTGCGGTGCTTTGCGCTTCGTTGCTCGACGGTTGATTTGGGAGGGGGGGAATTTGGTACTTTGATGCGTAGAATTAGACGATAGCTGTCAGTTCACCGATGATTAAACTCGAGTCGGGATTTCCCCTCAAGCTCTGCGACTTCTCGGAAACTACAGGTGGTCGAATTTCTACTGATTTATGACTTGCTGGGAAGTAAGAGCGACGGCCAGTTTTTCAGATTCGGTTTTGTTGCCATCAGTTACGAAATATCCGGTCGAAAGTGATGCGTGTGCGTTTCTTTGGTTTTATCTTGGAAGACATGTTGCATCACAACTGCGTCGCTTGGGAAAGTTTGGGGGACATACGGGGTTGCTTTGTTGCTCAATGACGTTATGATGCTCTTGTAGAAAATATCAGTGCGCTCTTTCACTGTTTCGGTTTGTTAGTCTTACAAGTGGTTATTTGTCTCCGGGATCAGCTGTAAATATCTAAAGGTGCGATTTTTATATTTGGTTGGGACGGGACATCATATTCTGATGCCGGCTCTTAGTGTGCTTTGTGGTGACTCCTTTATGCTGCTAAGTGTCATAATATGGAGGAATTGAGCTTTTGGAATCTGGCTTTTCATCAAACTGAAAATTTTTCCTGTTTTATAATATGGCAGTGTGGTTTTTTCGCATAGTGGATCTTCCCTTTTCATGGGGTGATTGGACCTTTTCCTGTGTCCTTGTTTGACAATGTTAATTTGTCGACTGGAACCTTATTCATTAACTGGTGTAGAACAGAGAATAAATGCATCCTCAAGAGTGAATCAGCCTGTTTTTTTTGGGTAGAGTGGGAAGGAAACCAGAAAGAAAGTGCCTCTAGCGGTGGCGCCAAACTTTGTGGACATTTATTAAACATCCATTCTGAAATGGAATCTGAGCATGATTAAGTCAGCTTGTGTGGCTGGAGAAGGAAGAACTATGTGGTTTTCCTGGTAGAGAGTTATTAGGAATTTAATTGGGAATTTGCTGCGAGAATGGTATGTGTATTCTGAACTTGGTTGACTTAGGAAGTTGAATACTATTGGTGATTAACAGTTTCTACTCTGTATTTGTCATGTGGTCTTATATATACCGACATGTAGTGTTTTTGTTCTTGTTATGTTTGTGTATGGCGATGTTAGATTGTAGGCTTGCAGCAATAGTCAAGCTGCAATTCCTGTTTCTATGAGATGCCCTTCCAATCATAGCAATGCTAATTTCTAAAGTTTCTCAATGTGAACTCGTTGTTTTTTTACAGGAGTACAAGTACAAACTTATCTAATATGCAGCCTCTTACTCTGTCGTATTTTCTCATCCTTTGTTTGCAGGTGGAGCCCTCACCAACTACTGGTTCCCTGATTAAGCCTCACATGATGCGTGGGTTGATTGGTACCAATTCGGATATAAGACTTTCCAATTCTGGCTTTCCTGATAGCTTTGATGAAGGCAGATCTGGCATTTTTGAATTCAAACCTCTATCTACACCAAACTTGGTAAGACCAAGTTACCGACATTTTCTAGTAGATCAAATTTTGTGAAAGCGAATTCTTCTACATTTTTATCTCATTGATCATGATTTTTGGCTGACGACCAAGATGTGTACACAGAGGAAGCCTCAAAATTAAATTTCATTTTCTGATTTTTGAATTCCTTTACTTTCTTTCCATTGTGTGGTGTCATAGACTTCTATATCAATTTATGATGTTTCGTGTTCTTATGAAAATACTTAAGGAAGTATAATAGCTTGATGAAAAATCAGTTCATGATGTTTTATTTTCAATTTGATTGATCATGTATATAAGAAATTGCCTTAGTGCTTGTGATTTTGAGATAATTGGCTGATGGTGGTTGCTTCTCAAGGTCCTCGCAGAGCCAAAGCACCAAGGAAGTGAACAGGCTGCGAAAGTTTTGGGGCAACGCCAGTCTCAACCTTTTGCGTCACTGTCTTCAGTTCAGAGTGATTTGGCTGTCTCGTCAAAGGAATTGTGTCTATCAGTACCTGCTCAAGCAGTTAGCTTAGGGGTTAGTCCACTTGCTGAAGCTGATCCTGATGGATTATTAGGTAGGAGAGAGCAGCCCAATAATGTGATGCAGGTGACACAACTGGATAATAAAGGGAATGGCCCTTCAGTCATGACTGAGAAACTCTCTGATGATGGATATAACTGGAGGAAATATGGACAGAAGCATGTTAAGGGTTGTGAATTCCCTCGCAGCTATTACAAGTGTACCTATCCTAATTGTGAGGTGAAAAAGCTTTTTGAACGTGCTCCTGATGGTCATATTACAGAGATCATCTATAAAGGAACTCATGATCACCCTAAACCACAACCAAGCCGGCGCTTTACTGCAGGAGCGACCATACCAAATCAAGATGAGAGATCTGATAGGTTTTCATTTCTACCTGCAGGTGGGATCTATTCTATTGATTTTAGTTTATGCCGATGTATTAGGAAATTGATATCATTGAACCTATCCATACAGTGGAGAGCTCATCAACCTTATGTGGCGAGACATCTTATAATGTTGACCCTGATGGTACTCCTGAACTATCTCCTGTTGCTGAGAATGAGGAAACTGTTGAGGGAGCAGCTTCACTTTCGAATAGGATCCCAATTGAAGTTGATGATGGTGATGATGATGATCCATTCTTAAAGAGAAGGTATGGGGGTTTAACTATAAGAGAAACTGGTTGCATTGATCTTTTTTCCATGAAATCTTTGTTTTAAGCGAAACCATTATTACTATGGATATAGGAGGCTGGATATTGGCGGGGATGATGTCACTCCGGTGGTTAAGCCAATCAGAGAACCACGAGTTGTCGTTCAAACTCTTAGTGAGGTTGATATACTGGACGATGGCTATCGCTGGCGCAAATACGGGCAGAAAGTAGTCAGAGGCAATCCCAATCCAAGGTACTCTTTTGCTGCGATGGTTGACTTGCAATGTCTTAGACTGTTCTGCCTTTGACCTCTGTTATTTACACTGTGTTAACTTATGTTGCGGAGTGTCTTACTTTCTCTTTGTGCTGTGGAACGGAACTCATTGACTATTGATGCTTCTTTGCTAAGTTTTATACCTGGCACAGAAATACTCATGCACGGGAGTAGACATTTGAGTACATCTGAAAGGCTTGCATATATGTTTCACTATTCACATAGTGAATAACATGCATTGATTCTAGTGATGCAGCTACTGTTTGTGTTCTACAATGCACACTTGCTGCGCACAATTCATCCAACAAAGGAACTTCTGACACATGTTTCCTGCCAGCATTAGCTAAAGCGTCAGTTGTGCTGTGCTGTGGAAATTTGTACAATACGGATAGGGGAATGGATAGACTTTTCTCTCAAGAATGCACTTACTAGACCAGGATATAGTGATTGTTTTCACCGTGCTATGTTGTTATGCCAACTGGACAATCATGGGCATTTTTCGGAGAGGCTGTGTAATTTATGGATTTAATGGGATGGAGGAACTGACTTGCTGATTGGATGAGCAAATGTTTTGCAAAAACTACGGTCACATGGTTAAATGTCTCAAAAAATGCGTATGAAGTTTTTGTGTGTGGTTGATAATCATTTGGCAAGAAACGGTAGTGCAAATGCTTAGTTAATAAGTTTGCAAAACCTTTATTTGCAAATTTTCAGTTAGGATTACTCCTAAAGTTTCAAATATATATGAAGAGTCATTCATTGTAAGCTTGCTGGTTGAGAAACCTTCCAACTTAAATCAATGTAGCACATATGTAAGGACTAACTTCCTCATACTTTCTCTCTTAGCAATTCCCCAAAAGGAAAAAAAAATTGTTATAAATAAGGTAAGCTGCTTGAGTGGTAGACTTGTGTAATTACGGTCATCTATTGCATTTGCATCCCATTCCTAGTGTTTAGTTGCCAGAAAATTATGGAGCTTGGCTTCACAGATTTCAGTTACCTTGGATTGACAGTTTAGTTTCACAATTTGGTCGCAGACCTGTTTTCATAAGCTTCAAAAACCTATTTTCAGTGTTCCCTTGAGCTTATTGAGACAGGAAAAGAAACATCAATATCCCAGTGTACTTACACTGAATTTTATTATGCTAAACTGCAAGAGGTCAAGAGGTTTATCTTTGTGTGAGTAAGTAGTAATTACTTAAACGCTATTAATTAGGTGATGCAAGTTGCTACCGCCAAACGATCTACCTGTTCCTTGCCATAAGATGAGTGATTGACTGGGATGCAACCGGCTACCCTACTCACTAACATTGAAAGATATTGTCGACTGCAGTCATCGTAATTTTATTTTGAGAGAGGATATGATAAGGAGAGCTGCATTAGAATTTGATGGCTTTAAATTGCCTTCTATCCATGAAAGTCATGCTGGTTTTGTGCAGGAGTTACTACAAGTGCACGAATGCTGGATGCCCTGTGAGGAAGCATGTGGAGAGGGCTTCTCATGATCCAAAAGCCGTCATTACTACTTATGAGGGAAAACACAATCACGATGTTCCCACTGCGAAATCTAGCAGCCATGACACTGCAGCTCCCTGTGCTCTAAGTGGACCGCCAAGAACAAGATCAGAAGCCGAAACTGTGAGCCTTGATCTTGGCGTGGGAAGAAGCTCGGCATTAGAAATGGCATCAGCCGAGAAGCAGCAGATCCTACGTTCAGAACCTGTCCAAAGTCGAATCCACTACACCGGTTCCAATTTGGATGCAGTTCAAGCTACTCCAATTACAGCGTATCATGGTTTTTTAAACGGGGGCATTAATCAGTTTGGATATAGAGAAAATTTGACTGAGGGGCATAGCAAGTCCTCAGAATTTCTGCAGAACATGGGAAGAATACTGACTGGTCCATGACTGTGAGCGAGCCTGTTTATTTCCGTTACTAGCAGTTTAAGATGCTCAGAGTTCTCTTCTTTGTGGCAGCCAAGATAAAAGTACAGGTACAGAGTCGAAACTAATCAAGCGGGTAATGTTGATTATGGCTGCCAAATTATGAGTTAGCATCCATTTGACTTCTTCAAGCTACAATGTTTTCTGTAAAAATATGTGCATTACAGGTTTACTACTTTGACTTCAATTGTACAGTAGGTCAAGGGTCTCAACAGGAATATCCATGTGGAGTTGATTGGCTCTATTACCAAAAGTATGCACTGGTTTGTAAGTTGCCTTTACTTTCGAGGTTTTTGTTATTGATGTCTTGTTTGAGACTGAAATGTGCACCGGAGGCGATATTAACATAGTTGCAAATCCTTCATGGAAGAAATCACTCTAATTAGTTGTATACTGGCCAATATATGCATTGCCTTGCTTAAGCTTTTGTTATGGAGTTTCCGGGAAAGTGGCTCTCTATATTTCTTACAAAACACTTTCGATCCACTTCTTCATCGCAGAACGCGGTCCGGCATATGCCCTTCCCTGTTGAGACGTCTGTCTGTCTGTTTGTTCTTCTTCTGGTGAAAGTAAAAAGAGCAGTCGTTACCCCCAAAGTAAGAGCAGGGTAATCCGCTTTTTGTTTATACACAGTAAGCACTCGAGTATGACCCATTGTCCTTTCATTCCCCAGGAATCTAATGTGGAAGTTTCACCGTGAATGCCATAGTGGATCTCTTAATAAACTTTTCTGTCACTAAAAATATATTAATACTTAGGGATATATGACTTGGGGGTGAAAAATGTTAAATATTGTCCTTGAAGGAAAAGAGAGAATTGAGAAAAGTGACGCCAATTCTTATGAAATTATCATTACATTCATTGCGAGTATGTCATACATTCTCCATTGAATGGATGATAATTTGATTGCACAACCATCTGTAATTATACATTTCAACCCTTCAAACGTCAACGTGTAAAAAATTCTTTACACTGATTATGTGGACCTAACAAAAATCCTTTCCTATATGTCCTGCAAATAGCTAAAATTCCCATGCTATTTCATTTTTATAGAAGTAAAACATAGATAAGTTCAGTTTTGATTACAACGAGCCCATCTTTCAATATGCTACCTACATTATCTTTCTCATCTTTTCGAGAACAAAGATAATATTTGTGTTCTTCCACCTGTTGGCTATCTATAATATTTGTATTCTTCCACGTGTTGGCTATCTAACAGCGACTGCAAATAAAATCTTATATAAGCAGTGAACTTCAGGCACTGAGGAAAAGAGTTAAAAAGGAAGTAATAGTTAGCAAACTAAATGAAGGACAGCCACTCACTAAATGAGAAAAAAGACGAGTTATAACATAATTATAAAAAAATCTGACCAAAAAAAAAACATAATTATGAAAACATTAACAATTAACTTCGGCCCGAAAGAAAAAAGTTTTTCAGTAAGCTGTTAAAATTGATATAAATTACTATAATAATATGGTGCAGAATTCGTCAAACTTCTTATTTATCAATGATGACAATTTTACTCAACATCTCTCATTTTTCAATTCATTCTTTTTCAAAGATTAAAAAAAAAACTATGTAACGTCTCTTCTGACGGTACAAACACTTATTCTCAGTGAACAGACCGAAGAAAAAGAAAAACTTCCTCAACGTTCAGTATGGTACTCCTATGTATTCTCTGCTGCTGCTTCAACCCAAGAACGGGGCTAATCTTTTCATCGCTTCCTATGTACTCCACGAGCCGGTAAACTCCGAGGCTATGTACAAGAATTGTGCATGTGCGTCTAAAATCAGTATCCTATGACTTGTCCTGTCCGGATACAGGATGAATCCTAAATCAGTGTTGAGATGCTATTTGCAATATGAGCGGCAAATGGGCTCTCCGGGAGATGAAGTCCTTGACTGCAAATGAATCAACAACATGAAAAGAAGACTATGAACCAGAAAAAAGAATAAAACGATGATGATTCGATCATAATGGTGACTGCATGTAGTGATCTACAGTGACGGGGATTTAGATGCATATTGAGCAGTGTTGCGATGAAACTGGGAATGTGGATTCGAAGTGTACCTGTCCTGATCATAATTGGTTTCGGAAGGCCTACTTTTATCACCTACTATGGAGCCATTATTCAGAACATCCATCAAATAATGGAGACACTCTGTCGATGAAAAGTCCAACCGATCTACAAGAACACGAGCCATGAGTAGAAGAGAAACATATTAACACAGAAAAAGAATTTAGTCAAATTGTCACCTTCTGAGATTTTTAACCTATCCATCGAGTCAATGATGTAAGCCTGATTCCCTGGAGGCTTTCTTGTTAACTGCAACTTCGCGAGACGCATCCTTTCAAATTCAAGAACCTGGTCACTGTCTTCCATAATCTGGTTCTGGACGAATTTGGAGCCTCTACATCCTCTTGGCACTATGGGACAGGGATAAATAATTAGATTACAAATACTGAAAGACTCTATAAGCGCATTGCGGAGGTCCAGAAGGAGGACAAACAATTACTACTGCTTACTTGAGTGAAGCCTGGAATCCATGGCAGAGTAATGTGACATGTGATGGAATGGAGACTCATAACCTTCATGGTATTTCCTGCACGAACGCAAAAAGAACAAGCTCGGTGAGTATGCACATATTAAAAGTACTACAACATGAATATTCGCTTTTATCAACGAAAGTTTATCAATCGAATGGCCAAAATAAGGTCATTGAAATGTGAAGTGGGCTCAAATCGATACATGAGCTTCCTTGTATTTGAAACACACAAAACTCGTGTTTGTTTACCTGTCAATGAGCTTTGACTTTTCTTTGTATGGTTTCACAAGAACACGAGCCCCACAAACAAAATGAGGATTTCCTTTTGCCAAAATCATCTGCACGGTATCTGAATTGACAAATGTTACGAATCCAAACATTCGCTTGTGCTGGCAAGGAATCCTCACGTCTTCAACTGGCCCAAAAGTGCTACCCAAGAAAGCATGGGAGGAAAAGAAAATCATGAAAATTGCAAAGACATTATGCTTAAAAAGAGATTCAAGTCTTGTAGAAAATCGAATTACTTGAAGTAGTCGGAAACGTCTTCTTCAGTAAACGTGCTCTCAGCAGGAAATGTTAGATATATCTGCCGTGATTTACTGTGGACTAGACCGGGGTCGCTTTTCTCATTCCGACATTCCATAAACTTGGCTGCATCTTCAGCTAAAATTACAGCATGCTGCCCATGAGGTCTGTAACTCAATCACAAAGTGCATCAGAGAGACATACTCCATAAAACAAAAACTAACCAACTAGCGAGCCCGTTACAGGTAAGAAATTAGGCAACGCATGCAGAGTAAACAGAACAAAGAAATGCACCTGTCAATCAGGCAAATACTGCCCAGTCTGGAAAGAAGTCTTGTCAAACTATGACCAGCTTTACCGTGTCTCTGGCTCTCAGTAAGATAGCCTTCTGCCTGAAGAACCTTACCGTACTTCTCGTAGTATATCATAGGCAAAGAAGCAATCGAAAGAGGATTCCCTCTCCTCGATTTCAGTATCTCGATAATTTCCAACTCTAATTTCTCAAGTGACCCTGATGAGAAAACTTGGTCATCATCGTTTGCCCTCGAAGCGAAGAAGCCGTCCAGAAAAACTTGCTCATGTAGATACCTACAGTTGTTCCCGTGCTTGCAATAGCCCTTGTTGAAGTAGTGGCAGGTCTTAACCGGGAATTCAAGCATGCTCATATGATGATGATGGCTTGGTCTTGTGCTGAAATTGCCTAATGCAGTATCTGGAATGTAGCACTCATTCGAGAACTCCGTGAGCCCTAGGTTGAGTTGCTCCATTTGATCGTCCAAACCCAGAAAGCGAGCCTCGTTCGGGACTTCAGAGATCGAATCTGGATACCCAAATGACATATAATCCGGTTGATGCTTGGTTACCAACTGTCGACCCCAATAAGGAGCTGGAACCCTGAAGGGTGATGGTACTTGTTGAAAAGCTATGGGATTTAGAGGCGAGAAATGCATCGGATGTTCGGATGGCGCTTGGTTCATGGATGGTGATATGGGTGGAGATGATGATGTAAGCGCCAACTGTTGGAGTTCGGTTTTAGCTTTGTGTATGACATCCTGAATTAACTTGTCAGGGCCCAAAGCTAACCTGATCATCTCTTTGTCACACTGGTCTTGTATAAGGAGATAACCTATGATCTTCCTCACATTCTCCGGCTCTAGCTTCTGGACCCTATCGAAAACAATCCTAGTAGACTCCTGGAAATCCATCTTGCATCTACGCCTTACATCTATTTACTGCCAAACAGAGAAAACAAATACGTATCATGACATATCATGTAGTTTAAAACTACAGAAAAGTAAAAGCTAAATGTACATAAAGATTACTCACATAAAATGCAGTGCATAAAACTAGACTATTACATGGTATAGTAGCATATAGTACTTAACCAAAAAAACTAATAGGTTAAGGAAAAAAGCGATATTAGTATACCAAAAGTCAGAATTTAAGCAACCTCAAGAAAAAGATGGTTGCAGATCTAGCCAATCATGGACCAAGTTTATTGGCGGATTTGGATAGAAGTGAAAAGGGTATTTTACACTCTAGCTGAAAGAATCCCATAAAGATAAGAATATAAGACTCATCAGACCAGAAAAGCTTAAAAAGTACATCTTATTGAAGCTAAGCTCAGTGCCAATGTAGTAGACACATTGTTTTGTTTCCCAGCCAAAAAATGGAAAAACTAATAAAACATTGAAGTCTGAGTGCAACCCTAGAAAGGACATAATAGATTGCCAGAGCACCATCAGACCCCAAAATGGGGTTCTTTCCAAATCTGGGAAACAACTGATACAAAGAACTGTCCAGAATGTCAAGTCACATATATAGAAAGAACAGCTATTTCTCCAAAACATTCATTAAACAGTCATATAGTATCTTCTTTTCCCAAATGTTACACACAGTGCCTCTGACTACAAGCAGCATGCCGAGAAAGGCAGAAATAAAGAGAAGAATAGACACACAGAGAAAGAAAAGGGACAGAGGAGAGGAATAGGCACTTCACAGCCACCCTCAAGTTTGTAAATCAATATTTTCTGTTCCCTTAAAAAACCCAAATACAATCACTCACAAAGCTAAATGGACTAATAAAAATGAACTTTCAAAGAAACCCAGAGGAGGTATGGAGTTATAAAGAAAATCCCAAATATACGGGCCTTCATGAATTTTATTCGTTACAAAAAGAGAAGCATGTTTAGCCATCTCAAGAAGCAAACACAAGAAGCCATTGCAGAGAAACAAACATTCAGCAAAAATAAGTTGCGAGCTGTGAGTGAATGAGTAGCAGAAAGAGAATACAGATCCATAAAACGTACCATATCATTTCTTTGCAGTATCAGGAGACAGAGGAAGAGAAGAAGCATCTCCAAGAACTCCATGTTTCACTCTCTCCGTCTCTGTTTCTCTCTCATAGCTTTATCTGGGAAAAAGACATCATCTTAATCCAACCTGACACAGGGATTAAAGAACACATTCTGACACTGTCTTCAGTGACGGGGAAAAAAGAAATAAAGAAACCTTTTTGGTCGTATTAATACAGGAAACAACTCTGCAGTATTGGCCTTTGATGGATGGAAGCAATAAATATCAGCATGACTTACTAGCAACTTGACACTCTCTGAGATTATATATATATATAACCAGCTTCCAGGCAACCTTCAAAAAAGAGAAAAGAAAGAATTACAGCTAAATCACAGGAAACAAACTAAGCTACTTTTCAGCAACATTTTTCGTGCTCGAATCAAACAACCTCAACTGAATGTTTTACTCGTATACCTTTTCAAGTCTTGGAATTCAAGAAATGATTTAGTATGAGATTATTAAAAAAATTTAAAATTTCGAAATACTAATGTGCTAGAACTGGAGTTTGAAGGACACATGTTGGCCAAATGCATCTTTTGAGTGGCACATGTAGATCAAATTTTCTTGCTTCTTGAACATGGACCGTTGGATCTTTCTTAGAGATTCACTGGGTGGGCACACGAAACACATATCTCAAGGCCTTATATGACCTTATCGAGAACATGCTCCTCGGGAGCATGCAAACAAAAAGAAAAATTATTCATTTAATGTATACTTCAGATAACAAAAGCGTTGTACGCATTACAATTTACAATTTGCAACTTTCTCTTACTGATATTCAAGAGAATTCAAAAAAGAAAAGATATGTCACTTTGAAGTTGAAATCATTTTGCTGCATTTGATGATGTTACTTTGACCACCCTACTTGCTGTCTTGGATAAGAGGTCCCCCATTGCCAAATTGGCATAGCTCCAATTTTTTTTCCCTTGTCTTGTGCAGGTGGGTCCTCTCAATAATAAATTTTGAAGAACTACTACAATAAAGATTTACATGGAAAATTGAAAACTAATAACAAATGAAATAAACAACAGCGAAGTACAGCAAGTGAGAGAGTCAGCTATTTTGATGACTGAATTGGTCAGAAACCTCAACAAACCCATCTTTTTCGCTGATTTTCACCGCTAAAAGTCAGCTCAGGACACTTATGAAGAAGATGACCGGTTCATTCGCCGGAAAAGGCGGTTTTTTCCTCCTCGGCGGTCAACAAGTAAGGAAAGACCTCTTTATTGAGTGATTTGATGACATTTAAGTTGATTTCTTAATAACATTTTTTGATTTGAATGAGAGAGAGAGAGAAGCGGTCTTTCTGTTTTAAGCTATCATAACACCTTTGCAATGAATTAAAAAGCAAGAAAAGACCGAAAAGAAGAAGAAGAAGAATGAAGAAGAAGAGAGAGGGAGAGCAAGAAGTTATTATCTATCTTGATTGATTCTTAGCCATTTTCTTTATCAGTGACTCTTGACCATCACACAGTATTATTATTTTCTTTGGTCATAACCATTACACAGTATTAACAAGGAATGAAATGTGAGGTATGTGCGACGAGATGAACCTCGTAGTGTCTATACAATCAAATAAAACCCGGGCATTTAAGCTCCTACTTGGTAATAGATCAAGATATGAGTGATCTAATAATGAATGAAGATCTTGCCACTGGGGGTAAATCAAGTGTGGGAACTTTTTTATAACCAGATATTGGTTTTAATGTTGCTGGCATAATTTGATTGATTCGGGATCTCCGTGACGCGATGGGTAATGTTACCTTTACATACATCTCTTTTTAAGAGTGTCACTTAGCTTTCTAATTTGCTTGCTTAGGCACTAGATCTTTGTTAAATTCCTGGGGACCCTAATTGAATTGACATGATAATGATTGCTATCACCTGCCATGAAGATGATGAGCACATTAATTTTATCTCTAGTGGCCCTTATGGGCCAGTAATAAAAAGTTTGTGTGGATGGCCTCAATCATTATTTCAAATCACTTCAATAAGAAGAAATTTCATGGTTCTTTAGACTAATTTAAAGTAGGCATGTAATATATGTTAAACTTGGATGCTTTTGAAAGTGCTGGGCAGAATTTTATAAATCTAAAAGAATTGATGTTTGATGAGATGGCACAGCTCATTTAACTTATCTGGGGTGTTATCGTCTTCAAATCTTATCTTATAATCTATAAATACCCAAAAAATAAGGAAAAAATAGCTGTTGGTGGGCCATAACCCCATCCACTAATTTGTATCTATAGTTGTTCCCCTTGTTTTGCTGATTGGATCTCTATGAGTAGGACAGTAATTAAGGTTGCTGTAATGTAAACAAGCTGGAGCCTTCCTTCTTCTTTCTTCTCTTCAATCTGTGTTACTGTTATTTGATCAATTATTGGAGAACCTGAGACGATTGAGTTCAACCATCTTGGTGCGTCATTTTAGGCACAAAGATAAAACAAGCTATCTCTATTTTGAAATGTTGCAAGTCAACAAAATATCTAGAGGTTTCCGAGAGAGACAACATGTCAACGTATGGCAAACCCAACTATAGAGACGCATGAAAAGGAAAGGAGGGAGAAGAAAATAAACGACGAAGCAATCATAGGTCAGGCTCAGGCACATATTCTTTGAACATCACTAGATGTATGTGGGTTTTTCCTGCAGATGATATTGCAGAGACCATGGATTTAGTAAGATTCAATTAAAAGAGAATAGATTTCTTCAGAAAAAAGAAAGAACAATATGAGGATTTGGTGCTTAATTCCCATGATTTACTCCACGCAATTAGGAATTAATTAATACCCAGATAATATTACTTCAACGGAGGCATGATTGCATGCCATTTGTGCTGGGCGGGAACCATGCAAAGATTGGTTAAAGTATCTTTCACCAAAGTCATTGTATCCAACTGGAGTCCATCTTTAGCGAGACTTTAGGGTACCTGAATAGCGATTATTTAGTTCCTTCACATGTTCTCACCTAAATCATTGCTGTCTTTCGAGGCAACATATGGTGCCAGTTGAAGATCAACCCCCAAAAGAGGAGTGAAAACTTGGAAAAAGGTCAGAGAAGAGAAAGCAAAGGGCATTTATTTTGTCAATCTGTCATACAGTTACTCATAATTGATTCCATGCCATAAGGACACGCCATGTACGCATTGTAATCTTCTTTTGAGTCCTTTGACTTCATAATACCTTATCCGCGGGAGCACGAGCTGAGTCAAACATTCAAATTATAAGCGATGAAAGTCTTAATTTTTTTTTTTCGCTTCCTGAGTTCATTCTATTTTTTAGCTGATAATAACGACAATATTCGGAGAGATCGAGACAGAATATGATAAGAGATGTGACAATTCGTTATAAGGTCCTTGACGCTGCATTGTCCATGACAATCGGAAACAGCAAGCGGGGAGATATTTCGTCAACTTCGACAAGAAAACCTAAAGCTCAGTGTCCAGGAGCATGTGCTGTATTTATCTCAAGCGCTGCAAGTTGAGGCATACTATTGCCATGCATGTGGAGGCAGTCAGCATCTTACGATATGTCTTTGTCTCGCATACCGATCAATGTGCAAGGTCGATGCTCCTTTGGATATGATGGGGTCGTTCGTGTACACGTCTGGTCGGATGTTTAATGTTAACCCGATTTGTTTCTCATTTTTCCCGACTGTAGCCAGCCAATTCATGTACATTGCCCTGAAAATGTACTGCCTGAGAAAATCAACAGAATAAACTTGATTTTATCAATCGAACAATCCAAGATGGGCATTGATTTGGGCGTTTAATGTTCAAGAAAGAAAAATTCTGACAATCCTACAATGGAATTGGTTTAATCTGACCATTTATCTTTATATTAGCATATTTTTTAAATAGATCGATGAAAAATGCATATGACTGACCCGATATAAATGTCCAATTTAAAGCTTATAGAAAATTATTTGGTCAATGAAAGTATATAAAGCAGATAGGATGATCAGCAGACACAAGTGATGTGGGACAACTTCAAGGAAAGGAAACTGTTCGGTTGATAATTTGCTGTGTAGTCTCAATTGGTTTAATGCCAAAACTTTGGTCTCCGATGATCTTAACTTCTCTCTCATTTTGCGGTTCCATCCAAAACGAAGACGATATCCTCAAATATTTTCAATTTAGAACTTCGAAGATTATTAGGCTCCTCTACCGCCAAAATGTCAAAATGTTATCACTACTTATTCCAACATATCACACGATATATATATAAAAAAAAAATTCTACTTTGATGCTATAATTCCAGTCACTGATTAGGGCCAGTGTGTTACATTGTGGAACATGTGGACCTTTCCGGTCAGTTATGGGCCATATGGAACGATTGCAAGAACAACCGCCTACTGGCCCAAAACTCTTGTACTCCATATCCAAGTTCTGTAATAATTTTCGGTTTTTCTTTTGGAGTTTCGAGGTAAACAAGTTTTCATTAATATATCACATTCATTCGCACAAGAATCAGCCATTAGAGATGCTTAACAAAAGTCTAAGTTCTATAATGAGAAGTCGATCAAATCGAACATTTCCATTTTATCTTTCTCATTCTTTTGGTGAAGAAGACAGTCAAGAGACGGATTAAACCCGTTAAGGCTATCTCGAATCTCTCGATGTCCCCGTACGTGGAACTAAGACTTGGTCTGCAAAAATTAAGTCACGGGACAGTGACCCAAGCTGGTCCAGACGGTGGACTAGACATTTGTGCTAGTTTATTCATGTTAGTCATTTAGTTTGAGTTCAAAGACGTGCTTTGCTCCCAAATATATGAATATTTACAAGGTAATGGCACTGAATATTACAAGAGGGATCTACACCAGTTGCTAGTAAATTCCATTTCTACCAGGCAGGCCATTTACAAACACGCTACTCAAGTATGAGGCAACTCTTGCAGCCTTATTGGGGACGGTACCCTCCTTTATTATTTTTCAGTAGAATTATTAGGAATTTGAACATACTTTGAGTATTTCGCTCAACATTTTTCTGTTCCACTTTGACCTAGTTTACTGTCAGAGTTCATGTATAATAGCTTACAGTCCACAATCTACTAATGACCCGCAACTTTAAAGATTTTAGTGTTTACATTTAAGGACATTATTTCCTTGGCAGATTAATTTATTAACGACTTTGGCTGAATGAGTTAATTCTTCACTTCTTATTCTCCATGGACAAATAAAAGCTACGCAGACGGGAAGATGAAAATAATATTGGTAGAGGTTAATGGCACTTGCTATTTTTTTTGTTTTTCGCTTAAACTTTTTAAAACTATGTGCTTAACCGATCTCATTATTCATTTTCTCAATTAAACACACACACACACACACATATATAAGTACCAAAAAACTATAAGAGAAGACATTAGAAACAAGCCTCCGTAAGAAAATGACATTGCAAACTGGTTTGATGACATCTTTATACAGTGAATCTAGATTGCACAATTTAAAGAGACAACTCCTCAAATAATTTCATTGTCCATGAAATTTGATGGCCTTCCACTTTTGCTTCTCCATCCACTCGGTTGCTCTTCTCTCCAACATTCTCACACCTCGCGTGAGCCATTTGGGCCTTCCCATTTCAAATACAATGTATGCTATGGAAATCCCAATTACGATTCCAGATGCATAACCTATCCATACTACTTTTTGTTTGAACCAACTCTCATGCCCTTCGCGGTCGAAAGTTGACGAGGGTGATGGTTGAGGAGGTCGAGCATCGTCATGGCATGCTTTTGGCAATGGAGGTCCACATAAGCCCGGATTCCCACTAAACGAGTCACTTGAAAATGTGCTCAATTGCTTGTCTTGAGGAATTTGACCAGTGAGTTGGTTCTTCGAGAGGTTTAAGTACCCAAGGGATGCCAAATCTCCCAATTTTCTAGAAATTCCCCCACTGAGCTTGTTTGAAGAAAGATCGATCCATTCAAGAGTAGTCAAGTTGCCTAGAGTCGGAGGGATGGAACCTGTAAGGTAGTTATGATAAAGGTTGAGCCCATTGAGAGAGTGAAGATGTCCAATAACTCTCGGAATATCCCCTTGGAAAGAGTTGTGCGACAAATCAAAGGTTGTGAAGATGGTCAAGATCTTCACTAGCTGAATCTCTAACCCTTTCATCATAATTGTCACGGTATTATTATATGGTATCCGTTGGAAAAACCATGACATATACAATGATTCGTCTTGCCCATCTTCTGTATTCATCATGCCTTTAAGGTTCATTATCAAGTTGTCTGGCAATGGACCACCAAAATTGTTTTTGGAGAGGTCCAAAATTCGTAACTGCGGAAAGAGGAGAGGTCCCTTTGGAATATTCAAGAGACCCTTAAAATTGTTGGACCTCAAAACGAGAACTTTTAGCTCTGGGAGTGTTCCCAACCATCCCGGGAACGTATCATCGATTTGATTGTCACTAAGATCCAAAACTTCCAAAAATTTACATTTGACAAGGGACCGGGGCAATGTGCCTTCAAACCAATTTCGACTTAAGTCAAGAGTCATCAACTGACTTTCCGAAGAAGATGGCCGAGGAATTGTGTCCTTAAGGTGATTCATTTGCAAGTTCAAAACTAACAAAGAGGTGCTAAAATTTGTTAAGCACCAAGGCAAGCCACCTGTTAAACCATTTTCAGACAAGTTCATGATCTGGAGATTGGTGGCATTGCATATCCCAGAAGGGATCTTTCCTGTTATATTATTACTTGCAATAGAATAATAACTTGTGGAGGGAGATGGAAGTGGAATTGGCCCTCCAAACTTGTTGTTTGACAAATTTATTGCATCCAAGGCAAGTCCAATGTTAGTGAGGTTGATTCTACCATGGAATTTGTTGGATTGCAAATCAAGGTACCGCAAATACGGTGCTTCCAACCAATGGGGAAAGATATCAATAAACTCGTTGTGGCTGAGAAATAGAGATAATAAGTTCACACATTTGACTAGGGAGCGTGGTAATGGCCCTTGTAATTTATTGTTGCTCAAGTCTAGAATCATGAGATTAGTTATATTACCAATACACAATGGTATATTCCCAGAGAGATTGTTATTAGTCAAATTTAACTCAAACAACAAACTCACCTGGCAAATCGAAGAGGGCATCTCACCGGTGAATCTATTGTGGGAGGCATAAATGTAATGAGTCGAAAGTGGAGGGATCGGGAGTGACCCTTGTAATTTATTCCTGCTCAAGTCTACATGTATGAGATTGGTCATATTACCAAAACATGATGGCATATTCCCGGAGAGATTATTGTTAGACAAAGATAAATATCTTAGTGAACTTAGCTGGCAAATCGAAGAAGGGATCTCACCCGTGAAACTATTGTGGGAGGCATTAAAGGAATAAGTAGAAGGTGGAGGGATCGGGAGTGGTCCTTGGAATGAGTTTTTTTGAAGGTGAATAAACTTCAATCGTTTCCAGTGCAATTGTTGTATACCTCCCTCCAGAAGATTATGAGAAAGGTATAATGTTTCCAATGTATCATGACTTATTCTCCAAAACCATCTCGGGATCTCCCCACTAATCCTATTGGAAGAGAGGTCTAAGTATTTCAATCCTTCCAATGAATTTAAGAAATAGGGGAACATGGTCAAGTTGCAAAAACGCAACTCCAACTTTTCAAGCTTCAGAGGAAGGAGGGAGGTATTGGAGTGGAGAGTGCTACGAAAGCAACTGCAAGTAAGATCGAGACCGATGACGTTACCGATGACAGTGTCGCAGGTGACACCCATCCATGAGCAACAGTCCACGCCCTTGTTCCATGAGTTTGCCATTGGATAAGGGGCTCCGTCATACTCACAGAAAGAGTATTGTGCCGTGCAATCAAGCAGGAAGGAATTCTTAAAATTGAGCAAGACATCGCGCTGGTTAGGAGGGCAAAGGGGTAAGGCAAAGGGAAGAGAGGAATATAAGAAAAAGAGGCATACGAGGAGGCCGAGGATTTGATGCCACCCCATTTTGCAGTTTAGCATGCAAGCACAATGACTCATCGACAGTGGTGCACTTAATATATATTGCAAAGAAGTCAAAGTCTTCTTGAAATGACATCACCCGTGTCACAAATTTGGTTTTCTTGATTGATTTGGTGAGGATACTTGTTTGCGGAAAATTCTTATTTACTTGGCTCTACAAATGCACGATGCGGAAGTCTTTTCCGCTTATCTAGAAAGGCATATTAGCCAAATCTATGGTGGCATTTTTCATTTCATACGCGTAGCTGTGATCATTATTATTTGGGAGACAAATTTGGTTAATCCATTAAAAAATAGCAGTCATTTATGAAATTTTTCCTGATGGATGAGTTTGAATTTGCATTGCAGATACTTTGAATCTCAAATATCTTTAAGTTTTGATAAAGTGCTTGTCATATTTTACGGCTATAATAACTTACAATAACTTTTAGAAAACCGCCTCACACAACTTCAAGATATTTTAACTTCAAAATATCCACAAATTGCAATACTTTTTACCGCTGGTACAATGCAGCACAACTAATACTATACCAAACATGTTTTAGTATTTATTAGTTCAATTCAAATGAACATTCCATACTCGTACAACATAAAGTCTCTTGATTACTGAGTTACTAGCTCACATAATTGTCAAGTAAAATACCCCTATGAATCCACTGCTATTTGGCAAATGAACCTTAAACGTCAAATCTGTAATGATGAAAGAATTCAATGGAGGATGTAGAAACAGAGCTTGAGGGAGATGACAAAAAGTAAACTCCTGTACCTAAATCTGAGGGCGAGACATAAAAATTTTATACGATGATTTCATGAATCATGATATATATTTGATAAAAACCAAACAAAAAACCAAGTGTCCTTGAGGGGTGGCGGTCCTCGTCCCCGTCAACCCAAGAATACAATCAAGATCAACAATCACCAAATATTAGGTTTAGCAATTGTGGAAATCACTTCAGTTATAACTTGGGAATCTTTATCGTCATTTGCGGGAGCTTTCGTTTTCCTTCTACCACAAAGTCTAGTCTAGCTTTCATTTTTAAGGAAAAATCAAAATGTCTCGAACATGGCATACAACTTAAAGTCCTTGTGGAAAGGCCTGCATAATTGCTTAAGAGGCCGATGATTTGATGCCAACCCATTATTCACTTCAGCATGCGAAAGTGAGTTTATTGGTGGAGGGGGATAGGGATCCAACTAATATCGCCCTTGTAATAAGCCAATTTATCAATACGAGTCTTCTTGGAAAGGTCTGATGGTGGGTTCACATAGACTTCTAACTTCTTCTTCTCCCATCATCTCCGGTAAGACGAGCTCAGCTTGCCTTGTGGGTTGGGAGTAGAATTAAGATCCATCTCGTTTTATTTTAGAGTCCATCGTTACCTTTTCATTTTTTAGCTCTAATTTGAAAATATTGTGAAGTGCTTTAGTGCAATGAGAGGATTGAGATGCATCAATGAAAATAAATTGCAGAGAGACAGCTTCCAAAATTGATTGAAACAAGTCAAGTGCCAATTAAATTACCATTATATCTTTTTCTACTCTCAAATCTTCTCATCTTCCTAATTTCTAATAATTCTCTTTGTCCCCTCGTATGGGGCAAAGACCAGTATCCCAGTTAGATACCTCTTTCTCAAGTTAGGCTTTTTTGCTTATTATTTTTCCAGTTTTTTGACCAGTTGTTTTTCCTTTCATTTATCAGGGCAAACATGAGCAGCATATGAAAGTCAATCTTATGTGCATGATAGTTTATATGTTAAGATTATTATGATCAATATAGGATTATCATGTCTAGAATCCTCACGTGATTGATTGTTTTGCTTTTGGCTTTGGCTCGAGGCTTTGAAAATCTTCCTGTGCATGTTATTTTGAATAATACTGTTTGGAAAGGTTACTTTAGAAAGTCTTATAAAGTCTTGGGATGTATTGCATTTATGTTTATGCGAGTAGGGGCTCCATTTTGTTCACTCATAGGGTGGCTTTTTCCTTAACGGGTATATCTTAGTCCGTTGATAATATAAACACAAGTTTTGAATTATCCACCAAATAATAGGGATTACAGGTTATTTTCGATGAAAAATTGTTCATGCCTTTTCATTTTAAACTTTGAATGTTATATAAAATCACCAAAGTATTAGTCTACAAAGATTCTGTTAGGAAATTTAAATATTAAATCATGTCTTTATCGAATAGTTTAAGCTTTTAGAACAGTGAGTTGTGGTCCCACAAAATCTTATAGAATCAATCATAAGCGAATTGTTGTTATGCTTTTCTTCACTCTAATGTGTTTGTTTCGGGCGAAATATGTTGCGCGCAATAAGAAGCGAGTATTATTTTAGCTCTGTTTTTTACTATATATAAAAATAAATATTTTGCGTGCAAGATCAAAATGTTGAATGTATTTGACGTAAACAAAGTATTTTTCACTAACATAATTCTCCAATCTTTTATGAAAAAAGTTGTTGAAACAGAAACTTAAATATGGTACAATGAAAAAGACAGTAACTGAATGCACAGTAAACTCATGAATTGAACCCTGAACAGAGAAAACAACCAACTTGATCACTCGAACAATCTGAGGAACAACATGATCATGCAAGACATCATTTCTCTCCCTTCAAATATGATAGATAGCCCCATTCCAAGCCAGCTTTAGCACAGTTTTAAGCAGAGATTTCCCCTTAGCAGTTCGAAGCACCCGTTCAAGCTCTAAATCCCATGCACCAACACTCCAATCAATTCAAAGTTGAAGTGACCATTGCATACTCCTCAACGCACGCAACATAAATCCACTCGATTACTAATTGGCAAGTCAAATACCCTTATATGTCCGCTAGTATTTGGCAAACGAATATTAAACGATAACTCTGCAATGATAAAAGAATTCAGTGGAGGATGCAGAACTAAAAACCAAGCGGCCCCAATGAACGGCAGTCCCCTTCCCTGTCAACCCAAGTGTACAATCAAGATCAATAATCACCAAAACTTAGGATTGGCAAATATGAAATTACCTTGCATTATAACCTGGGAATCTTTATCGTAATTTTCGGGAGTTTTCTTTTTCCTTTCACCACAAAGTCTTGTGAAGCTCCTTATCAAGGGAAAAGTGTCAGAAAAGTCCTAAATCTATTACATTGGTCTCAATTTAGTCAAAACATTTGATTTTTGGCAGAATTGGAAGGCATTTTTGGCAATTGAATTGGCATCCTAATATTTTTTTTAATTAATGATTGTCTTGTGAACTCAATTGGGCTGGTCTTGGTGGAATTTGAACAGGAAGACTCAGATCATCATCACTTTCCCAATGTGAACCGACTCTTGACGACCCACGCTCTCATATTCCAAGTCAGAAAGTCTGTTTTTACAGGGCAAAAGTATTGTCCAAACACACTTTATTCTATCGCACGACAGCCTAATCAAGGGGAAAAGAAAGTGGCTTTAGTGAAAGTGAAGAGGGCATTAGTGTATGCGCACAGGGAGTCGTTGTGCTGCTTTTCGTTTCATCCATCCAAGTGCAAAGTCAAGTCTCCTTGCATACTTGTTCTTCGTGGTTGTCGTACGTCGTAATCCATTACTATGGACAGGATGACATAACTGTTCTGTTGGGAAAGGGGGACTGATAACTGTCAACTGTCAAGAAAGAGAAGCAAGAAAGTAGAGGATTTGGATTTGGTATAATTCCATGTTTTGCTTCAGGACACTGGTTCTGTGGCTCTAGGAGAGCGTTTCGCTTACGTTATAGAATTCACAATCTTCTTGTTACTGGAGTCAAAAAATCAGTTTCCTTGATTGGAAATATTTTTTGGGGTGCTAATTTCTTGGGCTATAGAATCCTGTTCCTTGACTCGACGCAAGAGATACTGGAATTGTCTTTAGGGCATCGATGTAAAATGAGCTTTGACAGGCTGATCTAATAACTTGGATTTTACTGGCGAATATCTTCGGTTATCATTTAATCTTGCCTGATAATCCACGGCAAGGAAGTCTTTGTCTGTTGTTCTTGAAGGCATATTAATCAAGTTTATGACATCATCTTTTATTTGTGAGACAATCTATTGGCAGAATGTGACCATTAACAAAGACATGCATGGCTATGGCCATGACCGTATGATACTCAAATGACTATGAATTTGGATAGTTTATTATTGGGGAGGGCACTCTCTTTAATAATTTTTAGTTGAATTATTTTGGAATTTGAAGATACTTCGAATATTTCGCTAAACATTTTATAGCCCTTCTAACGTGTGAAGTCATCGACACAAGTCTAATCTAGAAGGTCTGTTGGTGGGCTCTCAACATGTTTTACCCCTTCTACAAACTCTGTTACTCGGCATACGAGTAATTTCATCTAAGATTCAGAATGGTTTCTCATTTCTCATGGTTAAGGAAGATCAGATTTTCTGTCAATTAGTTGAGTTACAGGGACAGACAAGCGCTCAGTGCTTCCATAATAATTGGAACATGTCCTGGAAAATTAGAAGGCTAGGGTGCGTATGTTTCGCGATAAATGAATGATTTGAAAAGCATATTCTTGAAAACGATCGCTTGTACGGTTTACAAAAACGATTGAACAAAAAATATTTTCATATATTTAGACAGAAATTGTTATCGACGATGAAAACATCTTTTATTGAGGAATTGTTTCAAGCAATACAATAGATCGTTTTAAGAAAAATATTTTCCAAATTATTCATATCCCACAAAACAAACGGAGCGTAAAATAATTTTTTCTTCCTAAACACATGCATATTCCGTCAATCATGATGACGAGGAGGGATAGAAAGAAACATTAAAAGGGAGTGATATCTGATGTAAGCTTTGTGATGCCGACCCCCGGCGTTGATACTACATCCCGATGATAAACACTATAGCCACTTAACATCGAATACCACACGTAGAAAGGAGTAATTTTGATCACACGTTATTTTTACCTGTAATTTAGAAACTTTTTACGACGCAAAGTGATTGTTTCTATATATCTATGGTTTAGTAAATTTGCCAAAGTGACATGAACTTTTCCAGTGATCTAATAAGTGCAGGTCAGAGATCATAGTCCGTTTCCTTCCCCGCATCAATCGGCACCGCATTTTCTCCATCTTAATATTCCATGAATAAGTAAAAATTGCTCTAAATTATTGAACCGTCTGTAGGTGACCTAACAGTCCACTTCATGGAAAAGCTGTCTATGGCGACAAAAATTGTTGTGAGTACCAAAGGCGACGAGATTCGATTTTGTGGCCGGAGGAATGCCAAAGGCGACAAGAGACTGTTTTTTGTTGCGTTAGGTTGAGTTAAGGCAGTAGACACCGAAAAATATTCTAAGTGGAAAGAGATCATATGTATATAAAGAGCATAAAATTCATATTGTCAAACGATGTGAGATATTTCAATAGTCCTCTCACGACGAACAAGGCAGATGCACGTATGATCGATTACGAATGATATGTGGAATTTCATGAACGGGGCGAACGCACACGCGAAATAAACCGGGACAGAACCTGGCTATGATACCATGTTGGGAAATCCAACCCAAAAACTTAAGTTTGGTGAAGAAAAATCACATATATATATATAAAAAGCATACAAACCTGTAGTCAAGTAACGTGGAATATTTCAACCAGATAAAAATAATGCAGAATAGAGAATTGTGTATTTTCTATATATTTATCCGTGTGTTTTGATGAAGAGTACATGAGTATCATATCATCATCATATTCCCGATGTGAACCGACTCTTGACGACCCTCGCTCTCATATCCCAAGTCAGAAAGTCTGTTTTTACATGCCAAAGTATTGTCTAATGCAATTTATTCTATTGTGCGAAGTCCTAGTTACATGGAAAAAGTGGCTTTAGAAAAAGGGGGAATGATGTGAGATTTGAGATTTTGTGTGATAATTGCCAAACTCCCTCTCGTGGAAATATGTAATTGGGGAGGCAAATAAATGCCTGAAAATATTTGAACTCAATATCTCATGTTTTGATGCCATGTGAGATTTGGTGGGATCATTGCCAACTGTTCTAAAAACTTAAGCTTAGATGAAGGCGTGGTTTAGTATTTAATTATTCTAACATCCTTAGAAGAACTACAATTACAGAGTGTCCCACAAAGGCTGAATGAATCACGACTTGAGATATTACTAAAGAAAGACCCATCTTTTGCTTCTTTTCTGGTGCTTTCTTTTCTCCTTTGATAAAGTCCAATCTTGCTTTATTTTAAGATGCTCAAGTCTGGTAAAGAGATAATAATAAAGAAAGACCTGACTGAATTTGAAACGGACCAGCATAATCTCTTAAAATTAGGACAAAGTAATCTTCACGTTCGCGCCGTTCAAAACACTATCATCCCTCATCAACGGCCGGTCTATGATTACTATCACGACTGGTGGTCCAACAAGAATAGTCTGATACTGAGGGAGCGTTTGATACACGATGGTTCCAATATCAAGAAAGGAAAACTTCCAGAGAGGCTGATTTTATCTGTGACGCTTCTAGAAAGCATATAATAACACTGAATTGCTCTCTATTCCAAAACAATTGAGGTCCACAGTTACGTACAATTGGATCGAGCAATGCACAAAAACAAACTAGCAATTCATTCCAAGGACAATATTCAGCAAAATTTTGAACATGCGTTAGGCTCCACTATTATGTCTGCTTTTCCATTGCAGCTTCATGCAACTATAGCAACCACCAAACATGACTTGGCTAAACTTGCTTGGAACAAGAAGTCTATTTCATATGACAAGGCCACATCATGAGAAGTATTTCAATTTACTCATACCACGTTCTATTCAATGTGAGTATAATTTGACTTGATTGCACACTCTGCTGCCAACTGCACACAGCTCAATGCCCCATCTTGAACACAAATCTTTTTCTGCTTCAGTCAAAAACAAATTCCTTTCCTCCAATATAGCTTGAATGCGAACTCTGCCAGAGAAAACAACCAGCTAGAGAAACAACATGATCATGCCAGACATCATTTCTCTCCCTCCAAATATGATAGATAGCCCCATTCCAAGCAAAGTTTTTGCACAATCTTAAGCAGAGATTTCCCCTTAGCAGTTCAAAGTATCCATTCAAACTCTAAATCCCATGCCCCAACATTCCTATGTAAACCCAGCGCCCCAGAAGATGATTCCATTATCCATACAGCCTTAGAGAAAGCACATTCGAAGAATAGATGGTTCCTTGATTCTGGGAAAGAGGAATGCAAGACACACGTATCATTGATTGAAGTCCACAACTCATTCTATCAAATGTTTGCAGTCACTAGTTCTGTGATATATCGAATAAATCTACTTTAACGCTATAATTCCTGTCACTAGTTAGGGGCAGTCTTACATTTAGGTACATGTGGACCGTTTTGGCCAGTTATGGCCCATATGGAATTATTGCAGGACCCATTGCCTACAGGCGCAATATTCTTGTTCTTCCAAATCCAAGTTCTGTCACAACTTTCTTTTTTTTCTTATGTCTCAAAGTAAACAAGTTCTCCAATATATCATACGCATTTGCACAAGAGTCATCATTAGAGATGCTCAAGAAAAGTTGAAGTTCAAGAATAAGAAGTCGATCAAATCAAACTTTCCGAGTTTGTCTTAATAAATTTTTTTCTGAAAAAATCAGTTGAGGGGGAGGCTAAACTCATTAACACTATATCTGTATCCCACATGTGGAACCAGGAGTCGGCCACTGGACAGTGACCCAAGCCAGCCGATCGCCTGGTCGGCTACGGTGGACCAGACACTTGTGCTATTTTATTCATGTTATGCATTTAGCTTGGGTTCAAAGACCTGCTTTGCTATCAAATATGTTCATTCCCAAAGTAATAGCACAGAATCTTAAATGAGGATCTGCATCAGTTCATCAGCAAATTCCACTTCTTCTAAGCATACCATTTACACGCTACTCATGTATGAGGCAACTCTTGTGGCCTTCTGGTGGCTCAGTGGTGAGTCGACCCATGCCACTTTCTATGAACCATCTTAAATGTTTTCCCAAGCTGACCTTATTTTCTCAGTCATTCGACCGCGTCAACGCCCTTTCTAGTCTCTATCTCCGATGACACTTGAAGAGCTATCACTGAAAATTTGCCTATGAAGACAGATATGACAGCTTCCCATCATTGTGAAAATAACTTACGGTT
The DNA here is from genome assembly GCF_021117445.2 of Syzygium oleosum. Taxonomy (NCBI): domain Eukaryota; kingdom Viridiplantae; phylum Streptophyta; class Magnoliopsida; order Myrtales; family Myrtaceae; genus Syzygium; species Syzygium oleosum. The sequence goes on from NW_026607497.1 coordinate 5,108,412, forward strand.
GATTGATCTTTCAAAACTGTTTCCTCATCCAATTTTTGATACTTCTCTGTTGCACCTTATCATGTTCAAGAACAAGTAGCAATGTTACAGTTGAAGAGTTTTTCCAGTCATCTTCCTGTTCATCACTTGCATGTTTATTAAACTGACAAAACCTCCTGTTTTCATAAAAAAGAAAGTCGCTTAGTACCGCGACTCTGCATGTCCTAATTACAGCTACTTTTCCTTACCATAGTTTTGGGAACCGATCAAGTTATGTCCTTACTCTGCAACATCTCCTCATTCTAGCCAAGCCATTCAAATCTAACGGCACCAACCTTTCTAGCATTTCCTGCGAGAGCCTGTGGCAGAGATAAACATCAGACAGATGTCCTTCCATTAAACAGTAGATGACCAAGATAAGCATGATTGCTACCCTAAGAGTTGTACCTCAATTCTGTAAACTTGACACAGGCTCCTCCTGATCCTGGCGTTCACACTTAGCTTCCTCAGATCCAACCTCTTCCTAAACTTTCATGTCTTGACCTGTTATAGGTATCTGCTCGAAAGCCTCTCAAACAAATTTAAATACAGTCTCACATTGACGACCCTGTCACATAAGGCAGTTTTTGCAAGCATTAGAAAGAGCATGCTGTCTTTAAAAAGATAGTTTTACTTCAAGCAAGCGGAAAGGAAAACAAAGCTCAAGAGGCGGATATAAGCAATGAAAAAGCTCAAGTACAAATATTAGGGCTGAAGTGTTAATATACCTATGGTATTATGAGAGCTGATCGATGGCTGTATTAGCACCAACATCAAACATTCTCTCTGATTGCATTCTTATGTACATCTCAATGTCCTCCTGTTGTAGCCAAGATATCACAGGGAGCTGTCACGATCCTTCCCTAAAGGGTTCTTAGGGACAGCGGGTCTAACGATATGTCTAAAGGGAACAGGCGGTCCCTTTATTCGAGATGCTTGCTCTTGTTCAGCGCGGATTGTTCCAAACCCTACAGTACGCAATGTTGGGGGATTCAGTTGGTTGACAAAGGTTTTCTATTTAATAGGAGTCGTCAGTAACCTATTTCGGGCCATTTAGGAGTCAAGTGCATGTTTCACTTGCTATGAACCGGAGATTCTAGAGTTAGGGACTTAATTACGCCAATTGTCTAATTAACGAACCCGATTCTCAATCTTTCAAAAATGATTTTCATGCGATCTTTGCCCGTTTTATTTCCTATGCCCACTACACAATGTCCATGCATGGGTGCACAGTAAGATAATTAAACAACTACAATCAAGGCACTAAAGGTAAAGTGCGAGAAAATTAATCCAATACAATATCGGTCAAATAATATACATGGCCTTGTTTTTGAGCCCTCGGACAAGACCCCGTGAGCTATGCGAAAGAAAAAGTAAACGTGTATCAATCTAGTTTAACGAATGTGAAATTGCTAATCTAGATGATGGTGATGGAATATTAAACAAATATAAAATGGGACTAATTAAGAACTATGCAAATCCTACAGTGTGACAATTATTTGAATGTAAATAGACGATGATTTTTTTTTAAAAAATTACCTAATACCATAAAACCAAATTTCACAGACCCAAGCAAGCAAATAAGCTATGAGCAAATCACTATTTCATTACCTAGAGAAAAGACTTTAAACACCCAATTGACCTCCAGAAGCTATCGATTCCACTGCCCGTATCTTCATCGTTTCTGCGGCAATGACAGAGTAAACCACAAATTCAAATCAACAACTAGAGTGAACCATTAAGCACATTGATCAATTCAGCGATAAATTTGTGCCCCCCACATAGAAAGAGAGACACAACCCCATATCAATCTGTAAAAAAAGATGGTATGATCACTCTTTATTTATGGATAAACTGAGCTTTTATTTCACAAAAGAAAATATGCGAAGACTAAAATTACAACAAGTTTAAAGAATAAAGATACAACTCTAATGCATGCTGCGAATAAAATTAGAACACATCACAACTTGAGAGATACTAAGTAAAACTAGTGCACTAATGGAAGTAAATATAAGATAATTGGTCTGATACCTTAAAAAACCTCAAACTCTAGCTTTTGCCCCAATTTTACCTTTTGTCTCATAAAAATCCTCAAACTTTATGTTAAGTACCAATTCTACCATATACTTTTTTTTTGTTCCATAAAAAACCCTCAACTTTAAGTCATGTCCCAATTCTACCATAAACTTTTTTTGTCCTATGAAAACTCCCAACTTTAGGTTTTATCCCACTTTAACCGTCCAGTCCCAATTTTACCTTAAAATTTTTACGGTCTGCCCTAAAATTCTTACAGTTTCATTAAAAATCACAAACTTTTACTTGAGTAAAAAATCTGTCCCTATTAACATTTCATCCAAATTTTCCCGTTAGCAACCAAGAAATGGAAGACTACCAAGCACGAGCTGTTCGAACGTCCCAAGCATGAGCCCTTTGATCACGAGATATGGAACATTCCTAAGCACGAGAGATTGACAAGCGCAATATCACTAAGGGCGATTTTGATGAAAGGTTAATGGAGAGTAGATTTGGGACTCAAGTAAAAGTTGGTGATTTTTTACGAGACAAAAGAATTAGAGTGAAATTGAAACTGTACCTAAAGCTGAGATTTTTTTAGGGTTAATACCACAAAAAACCTTAAATTGATACACTTGTCACAAATTTATCCAAAACTAATTTTTTGACCATGAAAAATCCTAAACTGTTACACCTATGACAAATTTACTCTAAACTAATATTTTTACCACAAAAAACCCCAAACTGATACATTTGTTACGAATTTACCCTCCGTTAAAATGAATTAATACTACGAAAAATCACAAACTGGGACAAACAAAGGGTAAAATTCCAAACTGGTACATCGTATTATCCAACTCAGAAATTTGACGGTAAAATTTAACAAAAACTAATAAAGGGTAAAATTATCATAGATGTACCAGTTTAGGATTTTTGGTGGTTAAAAAATTAGGGGAGAAGAACACTATAAGTGCCAAAAGTTGTGTACGACACTCACTTTGGTATCAAAAGTTTCTTTTGGATCACTTAAGTGTCAAATTTTTTGAAAATCGATCATTTAAGTGCCAACTCCGATATGATTGGCTGGAAATCCGACGTGGCCTTTTTTTAATTAATTTTTGAAGCCGACGTGGGTCGTCGGAGGTCCAATCAGCATGTCAACAATAAAAACGACGTCATTCGGTGGATTTCCTCCAAATAAGAACCCTAAATCCCTAAATTGAAAGAGAACCCCAATTTGAAAACCCTAACTGGCCAATTTGAGCATATATTTCAGTTCGCCCCCAAAATTACCAGCTCAATCTTGCAAATGGAGCGCAAGAGCTTCTACAACAGCTCACATTCATCCCAACAAAGTGAACTACACAGTGAGTGTTACTATTATTATGGGTTACCAAGTCCAAGAAGAACATCTTGAACTCGGTTGAATCCCGGGAAAAGATTCCATGGATGCACCAGGTATATTGAAGGCTCGAAATGCAAATATTTCGAATGGGTTGATACAAAATTCTCCGGTCGAGCGAAGGAGGTGATGTTGGAGCTACTTGAACGATAATATCAACCTCCACTTACATTAATGGAAGGATGACGACTCAATGCAAGCTCAAATGAAGGCTTTAACATATTTGGCCAACCGTTTGAAGAAGGAAGTTTCAAGGCTGAAAATTGAAAAAAACTTTAATTGAGCATTGATAGTATTGTTGTTCTCTTGTCTAGCGTATTTTTTGGTCAAATGTCAAGTGAGTAATGAGAAGAAGTTTTTACGTCTACCATAGTCAAAGATTAGTGGAATATGTACTTATATTGGGTTATTTGTAAGTATAGTTGTGTTGTTGGTTTGCTGCAATTGTTGAATGGAACAAAAAGTTTGCTACAATATATGGTGAAAATGGAAGGTCGGAATTCATTGGTTGTGAGCACTTAAAAGTTTTCTTGCTCAGTTGTGTATTGTCAATGTTAGTTTGCTTAGTTTTTGCTTCAGATGTTTGGTTTGCTCCACATGTAATGGTTTGCTGCATGTTTTGCTGGGTAATGGTTTGTTGGTTTGCTGCAACTATTGCTGCAAACCATGGCCAAATTAAGGAGTGGTAACAAATTCACGAGTGACTATTTCAATGCTATAAGTTGTAAATAATGATCGTTTGAGTGCCAAGTTTTTCTGAAAGTGATCATTTAAGTGCTAGTCGTGGTTGAAAGAGATCATTTAAATGTCAGTCATGGTTTAAAAGGTGCTGGTGCATAAGATACACCAGTAAAGTTGCTGGTGCATACCTAAAACTGTACCAGGATAGTTGATGCATCTTGTGCTTGCACTAGCATATAAAACTGTTGGTGCAAACCCTGATTAGCACCCACAAACGAACCAGTATCCACAATTTCCACTAGCAACAAAACATGAGCCCATCACTTCCAAAAATAACATCAGCCTCATCACAACCTTGCACCAGCATAACAACCATTCGCATCACCAGCCAAAACCACCAGCACCACTCTCGGCCACCAGTATTATTCTCCGCCACAAGCACCACCATTACCATCACCACTTCCACCACCACCACCACCACCACCACCACTTAGCCACCAGCACCAACAAGTTGCCGGTGCAATCTTATGCTTGCTAGTGCAAGCACAATACTCTGCACTAGCACGTGTTGATGCATCTTGTGCTTGCACCAGCACATAAAATTGGAGTAAGCAGTGCACCAGCACAAAGCATAACCTGCACAACCCAGTCAAACACACCAGTAAAACCAGCACAAGCAGGAACACTAGCACAACCAAAAGTAAAATATGGAAATGACAAAAACATAGACAAAATAAATATCGGTCCATTGACATTGAACATAATCTTTACATTTGGTCAATCTGAATAACTGACTAAAACATATGAACCTCCCAATAAAAAACAGAAACTACCATATGCACAACCTCTCAACAAAACATAGAAACTATCATATCTAGCACAACCTTCTAATAAAAAATAAAAACCAGCCCCTCCCATTAGTCGTCAATATGCATAACCCTCCGGTCTCTATCTCTTTAGATGGACTTCTGGCTTGACTCCTTGCACTTTTTCTAATTGGAATTAGATTTGGAGGTTGTTGTACTGGACTTGAAGATTGTTGCACTAGACTTGGAGGTTGTTGTACTGAAACTACATTTGGCATTTTCTTTTTAGCTTGTGTTCTTGTCTTTGGACCTGCTTGTGCTGTTGTCTTTGGATGTGCCTGTGCTCTTGTTGTTGGCCTTGCCTATGCTCTTGTCTTTGGACATGCCGCTCGTGTCATTTGTTTCAGAGCACTTTTCTTATTGTATTGTGCTCCAGTTAACCTTGGTTAGGTTCTTCTTTTGGGTATAGCCCTTGACTCTTGACTTAGGCCATCTTGAGAGATAAGCACTCTGAAGTTCTCCCATGCTATAAATATATCACCATATTGTCAACAACTGTTGTCGTTTAGTGAAAAAGAAAGCACATACATTTTTAGTGGAAACAAAGCAACATCGAATTGTTTAAACAAATTGTGGTCCCCACCCACAATTGCAACATCACTATTGATACCGTGATCAAACAAATTGAGGATCCCACGGCTGCAAGTTGATACTGTGATAAAACAATTCGATGTGATTAAACAACATCACTGTGATCAAACAAATTAAGGTCCCCACGGCTGCAAGTACCATCGTCCCCACGAAAGAAAATGATACCATGATTAAAGAAATTGAAGTCCCCACCCACAATCACAATCCTACTTTTTCCCGAGCCCTAATTTTGCCCTTTGAACCCTAATTTTACTGTAGGATCCCTAATTTTCGCCTCAGAGCCCTAATTTTCCAGCAACTGAGCCAGGGAGAGAAGATCACAAACCTGGGTTGCAGAGATGCGACGGCGAGGGACAATGGCGACTGAGCAAGCAACGACGACGATGAGCGACGATGAGCAATGGTGATGTCGAGAGGATGTCGACGACGATCGGTCTGAGATAAAAAGATCTCAGAGCTGTGCGACGTTGTCTAGGTGAAGGAGAGGAAACAACGTCGTTTTGATGCAATCCGCCACGTAGGAGCATGCGATGTCGTTTTGGACATCCACGTGGAGAAATTTTTTTAAATGATATTCCACGTCGGCATAAATTTATAATTATAAAGGCCACGTAATTAATTTGGCTGGAATTTCTCACCGTTGACATTTAAGTGATAGTTTTTTCTCCGATTTGGCACTTAAGTGAGCCGGCGAAAACTTTTAGCACTAAAGTGAGCGCCGTACACAATTTTTGGCACTTCTGGTGTCTTTTTTCCAAAAATTAGTTTGAGGTAAAATTATCACAGGTGTACCAATTTGGGATTTTTGGTAGTCAAAAAATTAGTTTGAAGTAAATTTCTCACATGTGTACCAGTTTGATGTTTTTCGTGGTATTAACCAATCTTTTTGTGTGATAAAAAAAAGTTTATGGTAGAATTGATACTTTACCTAAAGTTGAGGGTTTTTTATGAGAAAAAATTTACGCTACAATTGGAATTTGACTTAAAGTTGGAGGTTTTTTATGGGACAAAAAATAATTTAGAGTAGAATTGGAACATGACCTAAAATTGGAAGTTTGTTTTTGGAGGTGGAATTGGGATAATAACTAAAGGTGGAAGTTTTTTAGGCCATTAGGCCTAAGACAATTCCACATATACGACCATTTTCTTGAAACAAAAAGGATAAGGTAGCCCATAGAAAATGAACTATTTTAGCGAAAAAAAATTTCCTGCAGGACTTGGTTACAGTTTATGACTTATCTTCAAATGTCCAGGAATCAATATGCCGGGTTTCCATCAACTTTCTTCCTCTTTACCAAATTTTGCAACCTTGCCCTTTCTTTGTGTTTTTGTGCACATGTTACTTGTTAGTGTTACTATCAGTTCTCCGTTTTAGAATGGATATATCATAAAGCTACTTGCAGCATGTGCACTTCTCGTCTTTTTAAAGTTTATAATTCAGTTGGTACTCTGTCTAATTATCGACTTCAAGATTCCTTATATCTGATAGTTGGTCCCATGTTCTCTATTTAAGAAACAAGATGAACACCTATTACGAATGTCAACCCCCATACTCACAGCATATTCAACAAGTCTACAAGGTATGTGCACAGTACCAATTAACTAAAGAAGATGCAGTAACTTGAGCTCGGATAAGTACGAAAATCACATTCAAGGCTTCCACATAATCGTAGAAACTAACGTCAGTTTATTGATGCATAGAGGGCCATTGAACATCAACATAACGCACATATGGAGGCTATTCATACAACATATCACTTGTTAAACACATATATAGAAGATTCAGCAAGATTCAGCAAATGTAACCTCAAATGGTTACCAAATTGCTCATGGGCAGAATGTGATATGTTATATGCATTGGACAACCGAGTCAGGAATTTCATAGAACAAGTTGTAAACATCAAATTTTCTCTTGGGTGTTCACATTTGCTTGTCACGGACCAAGGAATTCTAAGTCCAAAAAACCAAAGAAATGGGCCAAGAGCCCAAACTAAAGCCTTAGAAACTTCTAGAGGCCCTTAAATCTAGATATTTCCAAGGGTAATATAGTAAATGTACATGTCTAGATATTTGTAGGAATATTATCTAGATATTTCTAGTGATAATATCTAGATGATACTTCTAGGGCATAGATATTTGTAGGGGTAATTGTATTCTAAATAATTCTTAAGATTAGATCTCCACCGTTAAATTAAAGAGAGATCTAACGGCTGTAATTAGAAGAGTTCAAGTATAAATAAGAGTCCCATCCTCCCTTTATTTGGCAATCCAACAATTGGCAATATGAAAGTTGAGTAATATAAAGTACTCTTGGGAGCTCTTCTCCTTATATCTAATCGTGACATTAGCAACACAGATAGATTTAATAGTGTTCGGACTATTCGAAATTCCATTAATAAGCTACAGATTTAGACCATACTCACTACTAAAATGTCCATAAGATTGCCCGTCGACAGCACTAAAGACTGAGAAGCACTTTAACAAAGTAAGTCTTAAAACTGAAGCTACAAATTTAGACCGTACTCACTACTAAAATGTTCACGGGACAAGTGGGAAAAAACAAAATAAAAATAAAGACTACCCGACAGCACTAAAGATTGAAAAGCACTTTAACTTGTTCGATTAACTCTTTATCACTAATATTTCCTACGGAGGAAGAGGAACTCCATTGTTCTCTACCTACATCAGATTTCAATATCCATCCATCATTTTCTCCCATGTACTCTTTAACTTGTTCATCTTCTCTCTGCCAGCCAGGATAACTTCTTCCAAGTTTATTTGTCATAACTACATCCGTTCCTGAACCCATGCATAAATGAAAGTTATAATTTTGTGTTATCTACCTAAATTTTACACATAACATACCTATGGAGGCTAACCACAAAGATTCGGCAAATATAACCTCAAATGGCCACCAAATTGCTCATGAACAGAATGTGATCTCTTCTAAGCTAAAGTAAACAAGAACTATCCATCAACAACCGAGTTAGGAATTTCATTGAACGGGCTGTAATAAAAAAAAATTCTTTAGGCTATTCATATTCACAAGCATCACGAATTCATATGGCAGACGTACATAATTAAAATAGAATCACGAATCTCACGTTCAATAGACGTAATTCAGAATTGTCCGTAGTTCGATTTCAGTTTGTCCTAGGTGTCCGGACGATTCAAAAATTTTGTTAATAAGCAAATGTAATCTAGTGGATTTAAGGGGCCGGGCCCAACTGGAACTGAAGTGGACTGGCGCTTGAAGGCTTGGCGGGTCGAGCCAAAGTCAAAGAGTTGGCTTTTTGATCAAACTTTGATCAAAATTCAACCCAAAGTCAAAATTTGATTTTTTGCATGAAAAACCTCAAAATAGTGTCAATTTCATTTTTGCACTATCAATTTTCAAAAAATTCAAAGTTTGACCCATTAATTGAAATTTTAGTGACAAATCACTAAAATGTTGACTTTTGGTCAACACTTTGTCCAAAAAAAAATTCAAAAATTTCAAAACCCCTAAATCAACTCATTTTAGCTTAATTTCACTTTGGCATCATCAATTTCACAAAAATCGGTTTAGAATCAACTTTTCCCCAATTTTCGGAATTTGGTTTAAATCGGCCAAAAATGAAATTACTTCATTTCTAATCATTTTTTAGGATAGTTTCCTTCACGACATTTGATCTAGAGGTCGTATTGCATTTAATTTTCAGATCAATTTGAAAGCTGTGATCGAGTTCGACATTTTAGCAGGAGAGGGCCCAGCAGAACATTAGGAGGAAGGTCTTCTAGACGGGCCAACTGCAAAACAATAGGTTGAAGCTCAGCCTCCTCTTCCGATGTCGCCAGCAGCATTCAACAATGAAATTGGCGCGACTCTTCTCCTGTCGTCATCTAACATTTATTGTGCTAGCGGTATGTTATTGCATTTTTGTAAATTTTAGTTAGAAAATACAAAATTCTAACTTTCGCTTGCCCTTGACATAGGTTCAGGAATACACACTTCAAGATATGACATTACTACAATCATCGTTGGAATAAGTCATCCAAGCTGGGAGAGAGAGGATGAACGATATAAAAAGCAAATTGGAGAAAATGATGGATGGTTATTGGACCGTGCTGCAGGCCATTAAAAATGGAAATCCTCTCTCTTTGGGCAAAGTACTGGAGCTAAAAGACTTGATTCAACAAGTCGAAGGGCTTATGAACGTCAATTATTAGTATTGTAGTTTGAATTTGAGAACTTTCAATTTGAGAACTTACTTTCTCTTTGTGTTGTGCAATGGAACTCATTGACCTTTTTTGCTGAGTTTTATATCTAGCACAGAAAAACTCAGTGCTCGGGAGTAGACACTTGAGCACATCTGAAAGGCTTCCATACATGTTCCACTATTCATATAGTGAACAACATGCATTGATTCTAGTGATGCAGCTACTGTTTGTTTTCTAAAATCCATACTTCTGGACACAATGCATCCAACAACATTTACAAGCATCACGAATTGATATGACAAATGTACATAATTAAAATAGAATCACGAATCTCACATTCAATATAAGTTATTTAGAGGTGTCCTCAGTTCGATTTCAGTTAGTACAAGGTGTCCGGAAGATTAAAAAATTTCAATAATAAGCAGACGTAATCTAGTGGATTTAATGGGTCGAGCCCAACTGGAGCTGAAGTGGACTGGCTCTTGAAGGCTTGGTGGGTCGAGCTGAAGTGATGGGCTTTGATGGACCTAATGATTAATGGGTCTGGTTCTTTATTTGTTATTTATTAATTGTTTTTTAGAGAGATGTTACTTCATAAAGCAGTAGATGATCAAGATAGCATGACCACTCCCCTAAAATTCATACCTCAATTCCATATACTTTTACACAGGCTCCCCTCATTGTGTGGTTTCATTTATCTTCCTTAAATCCATCAACCTTTTCCACAAATTTGATGCCTTGGCCTGTTATAGGGATATGCTTGAGAGTCTCACAAACATATCCATATACAGTCTCACATTGATGACTCTGTCACATGAGGTAGTTTTTACAAGCATAAGAAGGAGCATGCTGTATTTGAAAGGAGAGTTTTATTTTAAGCAGAGATGAGCGGAATACAAACCAAAGCTCAGGAGGCAGATATAAGCAACGAAAAAGTTCAAGTATAAATCTTGGACCGAAGGAATTAGCAGGTATAACCTCAAATGGCTATCAAATTACTCGTGGATAGAATGTGAGCTCGTCTGGAAATAATGGGTGGCGTCTCGGTGAAGAAGACGACTGAAGGTCATGACGCAAAGGAGAAATAAGGGCAAATAGAAATCGCAACAACTAGTGACCGGCAATAGGTTTAGTGTCGGTTGGTTCACTCTAGTATTTGTGGTTTACTCTGTTCTCTATGCTTGTAGGTAAGATGGTCAGGCGGCATATAGCATAGAACCACACGCTGATGTTATTGGCTTGTGGTGGCGCTGTTGTCACTGTCTTAAAGTTTATAAGATTGTCGGCCAAACCATAAATAGAATAAAGAAACACCTGTCCGGGCTCCTAGAAACGGGGATTGGCATCTCCATTTGTGAAAACCTCAATGCTGAGGAAATGAATATGTTTCAAGTGTTATTTGGGCTAGTAGAACCGCCTCCAGGAGCTGATCAACAAGGGGAAGATCTACATGCTCTTCTAGATGAGTAAGCACCGATAAACTTTGGAGAAATTGGAGCAGGGGTCCAGCAGCAATTTGAGCAAAATAAGTAGAGGAAGTTGAAGATGAGTTTTTAGTAGCATTCGGCCTAGCAGGAGCTAAGCAAGAGGAAAATCTTTTTCCAGAGGGGTAAGCTGTGATCGAGTTCAACGTTTTAGCAAGAGAGGGGCTAGCAGAACAGCAGGAGGAAGGTCTTCCAAACGGGCCATCAGCACAACAACAGGTTGAAGCTTCGTCTCCTCTTTCGGAGTCGCCAGTAGCATTCAACAATGAAATTGGCGCGATTCTTCCCCTGTCGTCATCTAACATTTATCGTGCTAGCGGTATGTTATTGCATATTTGTAAATTTTAGTTAGAAAACACATAATTCTGACTTTCGCTTGTTGACACCTGATTTTTAGTTTATGCGCTATAAATGTAAAAAATCTTGATATTAGGGTTTTCGATCGCGATGGAGCTCAATCCTCATCCATAAAGAGTCATTTAGCATTTGAATTAGCGTTAGCCATTCATTTTCTAGCTTTTTCCATTTCGATGTCAAAAAGTTAAAGAGTTGACTTTTTAGTCAAACTTTGACAAAAAGTAAACTCAAAGTCAAAATTTGAATTTTTGCATGAAAAATCCCAAAATAGTGTCAATTTCATTTTTGCACCATCAATTTCACAAAAAATTCAAAGTTCGACCCGTTAATTGAAATTTTAGCGACAAATCACTAAAATGTTGACATTTGGTCTAACACTTTGTCAAAATAAAAATTCAAAAATTTCAAAACCCCTAAATTAACCCATTTTAGCTTAATTTCACTTTGGCATCATCAATTTTACAAAAATCGGTTTAAAATAATCTTTTCCCCAATTTTCAAAATTTGGTTCAAATCGGCTAAAAATGAAATTACTTCATTTCTATTTATCTTTTAGGATAGTTTCCTTGACGACATTTGATCTAGAGGTCCTATTGCATTTAATTTTCAAATCAATTTGAAAATTCCAAGCAAAGGATGAAAACCCCCAATTTAGGCCCTAATGAGTGATCCCAATCGATTCTTCATGAATAGAGTGTTCAAGCCATCAATAAGTCCATTTTCTTATATGAAACTCAAATCCGGCATCAATTTTGAGAAATTCACATGAATTCAAGTCAATTTGATCAATTTAACCAATTGATAGCTTGCTAAATCAAGCTAAATTGGTACAATTTGATTTGACCCATTCTAATCTAGTGTTCAATTTGATGAATTGAGCTCCAATTTGACGATTAGACTTTAATTCCTTTTTGGGTCTAAATCAAGTCATTGCGTAAACAGCAATTTGAACATATTGGAAGGTTTCAAGTCTAACTAATTGAATCAATTGATCATTCTTTGAATCAATTAGCTTTAATTAGAATTAATTTTGCCAATTAGGGATAAAAATTCCACAAATTGCACCAATTGATGAAAATCCCCAATTTTGTGCAAAACAAGTCAATTGAGAAGGAATTGGCATTACCCATGTTGAAAATTGGACAAACTTAACCAATTGGACATTGGGAATGAATTGGGCTAAGCTTAATCGATCGGGTTTGAGTAGATTATTCTGATTTGGCTCACAAATTGGCTAATAAGGTAAAATTCTTTACAATTTAGTCATCCGAAGCGTAAATTGGGTTTAATTGCATAAAATAAATTTTGAAAAGATAAACCGAACCAGGTAGAACTGGCCCAAGCCAGCACGAGCCAGCCTGAATTGGCTTGATCGGTTTGACCAGCTCGATCGGCCCGACCGGCCCGAGCCGGTCCGATCGGCCCGACCGGCCCGAGCCGGTCCGATCGGTTGGCCGGCGTGATGGCCTCTTTTTGGCCACCATTGGCCGGTTCCTGGCCATCCCAGGTCGGCCCAAGGCATGGCCAGTGGCCTCTCTCTTTCTCATGCATTGGAAATTACGAAAATGCCCCTAGGTGAAAATTACTAAAATGCTTTTACTTAAGGATTAAGCAAATTACTTAGAAGTTAAGCAAATCAATTACGGCTATTCATTTAGAATAGATCATGGCCATTCATAATGCCATGTCACCTATCTTTAGCCCCTAAGGAATATTCTTAATCATTAAGGAAGCATTCTGGGCCATTATATTGATCTAAGGGTTAGAATTCAAAATTAGGGGAGGTATATAAGCTTTTTTCCCTCCAAAAAATGGGGGGAACTCTCATTTTTCAGATCTAGTTTCTCTCTCTAAAACTCAATCTCTCTCTCACTCTCTCTCTTCTTCTTTCTCTCGGCTGGTCACTCCCTCGCTCGGTTCGATCGCTTGCCGACCGGTTCCCGGCACACCGCCGCCTCACTGGCATCCCTCTTGGTGTCCAAGGGCCGGTTGCAAGCTCAGCCACCGCTGTTGGTGGCTGGAGCTCCCCGATCTGGTCCTTTTTCTTCTCGGCTCAATCACCGGCGCCATTGCTAGTGTGTATTCCAGCTGATTTTCGCGGCGATTCCGGCGATCCTTTTGGCGGTCCGAAGCTTGCGACTAGCTCCCTCTCACTCATCTTGACGCCATGGTGGCCGGAACCTCTCCGAACAGCCACCGGAACACCTACTTTCATTTGATTTGTCATTGATCGCTTATTTGAGTAAACCGGCTTGATTCTCATTTTTGTTCTTAGTGGATCGTCAAGCTTTCCGAGGCTTCTCTGTGGTGTCCTTGAGCTGAATATGGAGGTCGGATCGTTCGATTGTGCATCAAAGTATCGTTATACAAGGTGAGTTCAAATCTATCATTCTCTGATCTTGATGGTCAGTCTGCTTGTGATGATGATTTAACTTCAAAAATGTTAGAATCTTTCAAAGTGATGAACTAGAAAGTCGTAGAATACGTCTTAAGTTTCGATTTGATAGGTTGCTTGTCTTGAATAGACATCTTTTACTAGGTCAAAACCTTTTCAAAAGTTGAGATCAGAATTTGGAATGATCATGTTGTGTTATGTTCTTATGTGCTACTGAATGACCTCGCTCGGTTTGCTGATTTTTTTGATTTTTCGTGTTTGTTATTTGAGAAAACTTTCTTCATGAAAGTTGTAAGAGATATCTAGATCTATCCATTGTAACATTTTCATAAAATTCCAAATATGTTAGGTTAGGACGATTAGCGTCGTCATCTAGGCTCAGTTCTTGTGATAGATGAGTTTTTGACCGACCATCATGTATTCTTCGATTTTTATAAATTTGTGTATTCAAAATCTGGAAACTATTCTTCACGGAAGTTCACACCGAGATCCAGAGATTTCTGATGATACCAATTTGGGTGGCGTCTCGGTGAAGAAGATGACTGAAGGTCATGACGCGAAGGAGAAATAAGGGCAAATAGAAATCATAACAACTAGTGACCGGCAATAAGTTTAGTGTCGGTCGGTTCACTTTAGTATTTGTGGTTTACTGTCACGCCCCGAACCCCCGTCGAGCCCGCGACATCCCACCTCCGGTCGAACAGAGTGCGACGTCCCAGGAATAACGTCGCCGACCCAACGATCCATCAGAGTTAACTCGCGGCGGAAGCAATCAAAAATCCCGGACATTAAAATTGGAGAACACCAGGAAGGAACAAATCATCAAACCACCAAGCATATATTACACTTTCAAATATTTACATCATCCGCCAATACAAACCACAAAATAATTTATAAGCACACCGAACTATAAACTCCAAACCACCAAAATATCAGGATCAGCTCTCTAGGTCAGCACTATCCAAAAATGGGGCGCATCCTCCTCCCAGAACTATCCCCTACGCCCTCTCGAAGGCGTCCACTCTGACTCACTGTCCTCGGCATCACCACCTGAATCCTCCGCAGCTGTCTGCTCACCTGACGACTCCGAGTCGACCTCAAAATCGACATTCAGGCAGAGGCTCTGAAATGGTTTGGTTGAAACAACCATGAGATCACATCTCAATAAGTCACAACCTAAGCCCCACCTAGGCTATCACGTAATTCCAGACACATCCAAACGTGCAACCAAACAACCACACAACCAGCAATCGAACATTCACACATACCTGGACTCTCTGCATACGCACCATGCACGTTAGCCCACAATCCCAACATACAATTCTTGCACACATGCCATCACACACTTTCCACATATCAATACACGTGCCAATCATACCACAGCAGTACATCACAGCCGCGCGCGTGCCTCGATTATAAAGCAAAACCTACTTGGGCACGTCCCATACCATACCTAGCAGATTTTACCCCATAATCGCGCACTGCATCACGCGATACAAACACACTCGCACACTAACTCACACCATGCATCACTTTCACAATCCTCTCACTCGTCTTGCCAAATCCCGCTCGTTCTCAACCTTTCCACCACTACCGCGCCCGCGTAAAACGCATCAGGCCAACGGTCTTCTGACCTCGTCAGGCATCGACACCCCGTCGGGCCGGGCATCGTCACCTCGTCAGGGACGGCATCGTCCCGCGTAAACGAACACGCCTCAAGACGGAATCCTACACACACTTTCCTTCTACCGCGCCCGCGTAAAACGCATCAGGCCAACGGTCTTCTGACCACGTCAGGCATCGTCACCCCGTCGGGCCGGGCATCGTCACCTCGTCAGGGACGGCATCGTCCCGCGTAAACGTACACGCCTCAGGACGGACCTCACCCCGCGTAAACGTACACGCCTCAGGGTCTCACCTTTCAAACCAATCCTACATTCCAGTACCTTCGTTCCACTCAAACCACATTTGTCACACGGCCACACCTACACACTGCCAAACACGCACACCTCACACACATTTCACAATTTCACATTCTCGTCACACGACCACGCCACCCAATCACACATTCTTGGCACGCGAATACAATACGCGAATGTACTATCACACCACCACATCTCACGGCCAAACACACACGGCATATCACCAATCCACATTCAAACACACATTCAGGCTCAATTCCCACCACAAGGGCAGCAACCATTCAACCTCGACACCCCCACCATTCCGCTCATAAAAACGAACATCCAAAGAATCGGGGTAAAATTGGGCAGTTTATACAGTGACCGAAATCCCATCAAAATAAATAGTAAAAGAACTCCAAAAATTCTCAATTTTGGATATGTCACAAAACACATCCCGATAAACATTTCTTATGAAGAACACGAAATCCGGTTCAAACTGTAACCATGCCTTTTTGTCCCTTGAAATCAGACCAAAATCAGTTTGCTCCAACAGAATATTTTTTCCTCAAAATACATTTATTTCAACACCCAAATCACCTTGAAAAGATTTTAAATTTTTATATGTTATAGCCAAGAATGTCCCCAACAAATTTTGTGAAGGAAGTATTTTGAAAATAGGCCTGGAAAAATTTATAAAAATTCGAAAAGACCCGAAGGTCGGGTGAACAGTAAATCGGGCAGTTTTATTTCGGTCCAAAGATGGACTTCCGAATGGCATCAAATGATTTCTAAAAATTCCCAAATTAAAGTATGTTATACCTCAAGATGTTGTGAACAACTTTCATGAATAAACCTTCTTCAAATTCGGCCCACAAAACTCTCTACAAAAATAGTAAACCGAGCGGGTACAGTAACCATGAATCCGCGATTCACCCCGAACCTCACGGATTCAAACCCGAACCGATTTCTACCGAATTCCAACCGCCTAAACTCATTTCCCGACGTCTAATCCAACCCGCAACAACCGCTAATAGTCATGATCAGCCACCAATAACCACGATCAACCATCAAAAACCATTATCGACACCTTAATCAACCTCTAAATCCTCTAAACCATACCCGACGAGTCCGAAAATACCCGACGTCCTAAATAGGGATTAGATCGCGACTTACCCGAACTCTAGACTAACTCGGCTAGAGCGGCAAGGGGGAATGGCTGGCCGGCGGCGATCGGCGGTGGCGGCTTGCTCCGGCGATGCTCCGGCGATGATCGGCGGTCCAAGGCCGAGAGAGAGATGAGAGGATTTTTGGTGAGGGAGAGAGGGAGAGAGTTCTCTGTTGGGGGGGGGGGGGGGGCTGCCGACTGGAATGAAAAATGGGGGAGAGAGAATGGGAGGAGAGAGAGAAAGGGCAATAATAACTTTGACCAACTTTTCCCTTAATTCCAATTTTGCCCCTCTAATACTTGGTCCACATTGCTCCAAACCAAAATATCTAAGGGCGTTTTGGTCCAATATTTTGGGGCTGATATTCATCCACAAATAATCTCCAAATTCAATTTCCAAAATTCCCAAAATTCGGAATACCCAAAAATAGGCCTAGGGGCAAAATCGTAATTTTCCGGTCCCGGGGCGAAATTCCAATTTTCGCACATACGTGTTCCATATGTGCGTGGCCAACATAATATGGCGTCAGAATCGCGAAATTCACTTTCTAAGTCCTCGAAAATCGACTGCGAAGTTCCGGGAATAAAATAATATTATTTTTCCAATTTTTGTCGAAATTCTAATTTTTAGCCGTAACCACTCCAAATATGCGTGGCCACTCTAAAATGACCTTGGCCTCGAAAAATAACCTCAAACGACCTCAAAATCCAACATCGGTGTCCACAGGGGCAAAACCGTAATTTTTCCGGCCCCGGACCGAAATCTATTTTTTTGCAGAAATGGGTGGCCCCAAGGTTGGCCAAGCCGAAAACGTCATCGGCCGCTCAAAATTGTCACTTTCAAAATTCTCGATTCCAGGGCCCGAATTCCAATAAATGACTAAAATTGACCAATCGCGACTTTAGCTTGTCTCTTGCTAACGGGTGGCTCATTAGGATTACGCGCTCTCGACCCGTGACCGACACTAAGTCAAATCACGTTTAAGTTTGCTCGAACCAAGGCGACCTCGATCGTCATATAATTGCGAGGGTCTGTCACTAGTGCCCTTCGGACACGATCAATCAAATAGACCGGTCTCGGTTGGCTCAAAACATTCCCTCGTCAATCCATATAGTCGAAGATCGAACCCAGGTCGAGTTCTTTGGTCGTGCGAACTCAATCCCGTAATGGCCCTACCCCTAAGGTTAGCATCCCGAGAATGCGCGGTTCCCGGGTGAGATCTCACTATAGCGCATTGGTCAAATTCATTTCCTATATCCCGGGAAAAAGGATCGAAAATTCAGACTGTTACATTTACTCTGTTCTCTATGCTTGTAGGTAAGATGGTCGGGCAGCATGTAGCATGGAACCACGCTGATGTCATTGGCTTGTGGTAGCGCTGTCGTCACTGTCTTAAAGTTTATAAGATTGTCGACCAAACCATAAATAGAATAAAGAAACACCGTCCGAGCTCCTAGAAATGGGGATTGGCATCTCCATTTGCAAAAACCTCAATGCTGAGGAAATGAATCGGTTTCAAGTGTTATTTGGGCTAGTAGAACTGCTTCTTGGAGTTGATCAACAAGGGGAAGATCTACATGCTCTTCCAGAGGAGCAAGCACTGATCAACTTTGGAAAAATTGGAGCAGAAGGTACATCAACAATTGGAGCAGAACAAGTAGAGGAAGTTGAAGATGAATTTTTAGCAGCATTCGGCCTAGTAAGAGCTGAACAAGAGGAAAATCTTTTTCCAAAGTGGTTAGCCACGATCGAGTTCGACGTTTTAGCAAGAGAGGGGCTAGCAGAACAGAAGGAGTAGAAAGTGCACGAGTGGTACTGTAGTAAGCAGAAGAAAGTGCACAGTGTTACAGTGAACAGACGTAATTATGAAAGTTATAAAAGAGAACAAAAGGATAGTCTTCTTTCGGTGCCTTCTGTCTTTCACAATGATAGAAATTATTCAAAGTCTAGACAAATCTTCAGGGGGATCCTTAGGGGAATTTTCTTCTTCTTCTTCATGATCGCCCCATGGAATGCACGGTATACCAGGGATTCCATAACAATCATCTTCGTTGGAATTTCCACTATGATGAGAGTGAGAGGAACCTGAATCTTCAATTTGAGAAAGGGCCTATTTTAGCATTCCTGCTAATTACTGATGAGACTTAGCAGATGCTAGTTTTGACAGAACAAATCCTTTATCATGTAGAAATGGAGTGATATCATTAGAATTTAAAGGAACATAACCTCTAGAAATAAGCCATTGGGTAACAGCTTGTTCAGTAACTCTATCGAAGAACTTGAAACCATCCCACCATTTGACTTTGAAACGTCTTATTAAAATGGGGGTGCCTTTGTCAATAGATTTGCGGTAATCAAAATGCCAGCCTAGTACCCACAATACTCCGAAGTGATAGAAAAAGAGCATAAATTTGGGGAAATTTTTCTCATATGGAAGGGGATTAAATTTGCTGAGAAAAAGTTCGTAACTGGGTTGGATTTTTGAGTGAAGTATTTCATCAATAGGTCCAAGATGTTCCCACCATCGGATGAACCAGTATGGAACTTGTTTAATATCAAAATCTTCGAAGAAAAATAGCCACGTATGAGAATTGTTGGCATTTTTTCTCCGGAAGGTATTCCACCAAGCTTGTTGGTAGTCAAAGTATGAGAAAGATGATCTGTATGGTAAAGATTTAGTCATCTTGATATCAAATTTTTTCAAGGTTAAAGGATTGGGCTTCCAATGGGAAAGGTGAATGACCCTATGAATTCTGGCTGTGGAGTAATTAATATGACATTTACCAGAAAAGTGTCGAAAAGTGACAGATTTTGTTTCCGTTAGGATTTTTTTCATAAAACTCCATTGTTTTATAAATATCATGTGGAGTATAATTAAAATTTTTAGAAAACGTATTTTGCAAAGAGGTATGGATCTTCATTATAAAATCCATTTTCTACATTGCCAACATTTTGAAATATTGTTTTATGAAAGAATTTGGATTTTGGAGGGGTTGCCTGAGCTGATTGAATAACCACCTCACTAGAAATTCTTTTTCCCATTGCTTTTTGAGTAGCTATGGGAGAAGGACAGAACTTACCATTGCTATTGAAGGTTGAGGCTGGTTATTGAAGGCCTGTTGGAGAAGTTATAAGGCTTCTTCGTGAGATATTTTAGTAATATCAAAGAGAGTATCTAGTTCTTATTTGACTTAATTAGAAATAGTGGTAATATTTAATGATGGTTGAGTTGCTTGAAGCCAACTCCTGATGTTGGTTAGGCCATAAGACTCTTTCTCTGAGGATGTTTCGGCAATTTCTTTGCCTTTGTCTCTCCTGGTGGGCTTGTTGGGAGTTTTGAGAGGCATTTTCTCTGTAAAAATTCTCTTCTGGAAGAGAATTTGAAGAACCATTTATAAATTCTATATCAAAATAAAAAACAGATAGAATCGCTTGCCATTTGGCAAATATTTGTTTAGAAGCAATATTTTGAACATCTTTTTGCAAAATATCTTTTGCAGATTTGCAATTTATTCTTAATAGAAATTTTTTATTTAAAAGATCTCCTTGGAATTTAGAAATAGAAAGTACAATAGCAAGAATTTCCTTTTTGATAGTGGAGTAATTCTTTTGACAATCATTCCAGTGTTTGGAGACAAATTGAACAATTTGTTCTTTATTGTCTTTTGATTGTTTTAGAATTCCCCCATATCCAATTTCAGAAGCATCAGTTTCAACAATTTTATAAGCAAATGGATCAGCAAGATGTAAATAAGGAATTTCCTTAACAATACGCTTGATTTGTTTCACAATATCAGTATGAACCTGAGTCTAGGATGGAGGATCTTTTTTAAGTCTATGATGGAGTGGTTTGCAAATGATGTTGATGCGAGGAAAGAAATCAATAATATAATTTAAACTACCAAGAAATCTTTGCAATTGGTTTTTATCTCTAATTTCATCAGGAAATTTTTCAGAAAATATTATTGACCTTTCAATGGGTATGATAGTCACTAGGTGGATGTAATATCCTAGGAAACGTATCTTTGTTTTGAAAAGGGATATTTTAGTAGGTGAGACTACCAATCCATTCTTTTTCACAATATTGATAAAATGATTGACATGTTTAAAGTGTTTTTCTATGGATGTAGAGAATATTAAAACATCATCTATGTAAACTATAATGTAATCAGAACAAGAATTAAAATGTTATTCAGTATCCTTTGGAATTCAGAAGGGTCATTTTTTAATTCAAAAGACATGACATTCCATTCATATTGGCCAAAAGGAACAGTAAAGGTTGTCTTGTACCTGTCCTTTTCGCTAATTTGAATCTGCCAAAAACCTGATTTCATGTCAAATTTCGAAAATACTTTTGTATCATGAAGTCTATTCAACAAATCCTTTTTATTAGGTATTGGATACCTTATCCATTTTAAAGTTATATTTAAAGGTTTATAGTTTATTACCAATTGTGGAACTCCTCTTTCTAGTTCAGCATTTTTGTTGACATAGAAAGCTGAGCAACTCCAAGGGGATTGGCTTTTCCTAATAAGCTTCCTTTTCGAGAAGTTCTTTTATTTCTTTTTGACAGAAATTTAAAACTTCGTGATTCATTTGATAAGGTCTAGCTTTAGTAGGAATGTCTTTTTCAGAGAATTCTGATTCATAAGGTAAATCAACTATATAACATTTTCTTGACCAAAAAGCATTGGGAATAGTTGAACATATGAAATTTCTGATTTGATTTTCAAGACTGGAAATCCTTTTTTGAAGATTTGGTTCAGATAGATTTTTGTCAATCTTTTTGTATTCAAGATCTTCTTTTAAAAATTGAAGATGGGTTTCTTTTTCTTGAATAATACAATTTATTTCAAAAATAAAATGTTCTTGAAGAGGGTTTAAATTTCTGGTTTGAGGTTTTGAAATGAAATCAAAACATATTTTCTTGCCCAAAGTCTTAGTTTCTATTCCTTTGTTAGAAACTTTAAAAGGTTGCATTAAACCAATAAAAGGTGTTCCTAAAATAATATTTTGTTTGATGTCTTTGACAAGAAGAATTGGAGTTTTATAAGAAATTTGGTCTTTCACAACTTCAGCTTCAGGAATTTTGTAACTTATATTTAATTTATTTCCTGATGTCGATTTGAGAGACTGGGAGGTATTTTCAAAATACTTAGTTGGTATAAGACCTTCTTTTATACAATTAAGATCTGTGCCAGTATCAAAGAGGGCTATTGTTTCCAAAATGAATTCATTATTGACTTTTATAGTAATATTAATTAACCATTTTCTGGTTGTTATTTCAGAAAGCATCAAAAGGAAATTATTGTTAGAGGGAGAAGGAAGTTCAGAAATCTCATTTTCTTCAAAATCTCCTTCTTTTTATTTTCATTTTAAAGATTTTGTTTTGATATCAAAAATTTTTTGTTGCATTTTCAATTGGGCTATTTTGAGTTCTTGAATTTCTTGTTTTTGTTTATTTATTTCGTGATTAAGGTCACTTATAGAAATTGGTTCAAATTTTGTTTTCTTTCCTTTATTGAGTATAGTAGAAATATTGTAAGGAGTATTTGTATGGTAATCTGGTTTGGGATTTTGGAAATTATTCAAATATTTTATTTTTGTTTTCGGATCAGTGATTTGATCAATAGTTTGCAAAGGAATTTCTTCTTCTTTTGTTAGAATATTTATTTCAAAATTGGTGACTTCTTCATCTTCACTTTTTGAAGTTGATGAAGAGGTTTCTAAATGACAAACCTGAATACCTTTTTCAAAATTAGATTCATCAGAAGAACTACTGTCAGACTCAGCCATTATTTGGTTGAGTTGATTGATAATTTCTTCGTCTAAATCTAACTCATTTACCTTTTTGCTGATTTTACAATATCTAGAAGTATGACCTTTTTTGCCACAATTGTAACAAGTAATGGTTTTAAAATTTTTTCTTGGTCTCTTTGTTTTATCAAAACTTTCATCTTCTTTTTTCTTAGAAAATTTTTTATTAAATTTTTTCTTATAGGGTTTTTTATAAGATTTCTTTTGGTCCTTTTATTTAGAAAAACATTTTCCTGGACATTTTGACTTTTCAAAAGTTTTAAAAGATGGATCATACTGGGCACATAAATCTCCTAATCCCTTGTTAGAGAGTTTTTGTTCCTTTTTAATTTGCTTTTGAAGGCGAATGTTGGTGCACATTTGTGTACCTATTTTATAAACATAAGAGGTCAATTCACCGTAAGAAAGATGGTCATATGGAATCTGGTTTTCATATTCTTCTCTTATCTTATTGCGAACTTGTTCCCCTATGAGTTTTGGTAGACCGGCTAGAAACTTTTCTTTCCAAAAAGGTTGATTACAATATGTTCTTAAGAAAACTCTTTGTAAAAAGACTTCTTTATATTCTCAAAATTCTCCTAAAGATCTGCATTTCATATTAGATAAGAGATCTTGATACTTATTACGTATATGAGATGGATCTCCTAGAAAATGCTGAGATATAGAAAATATTAAAGTATTGACAGCATCCTGAATAGGTTGATTATTTTCATCAACTATTCTTTGACCAAAATCATCTAATTTGTGAGCATTAAGAATTTGATTTCTTTGCTCTTCAATTAGATAATTGTCCCACCATCTTTTTAATTGTCCGGTAAAACCAGCTATTAAAAGGTAGGCAACAGAATGGTCGGAAGTGTCTGGAATGGTTTTATAAGTATTAACGAGCATAACCATTCGAGTCAAAATATTTATGAGATTTTGTTCAGAAATATCATCTATATTCCATTCATAAATAGAATTAGAAGAATATTTGTTCTGAGTTTTTAAAAAGGATTCTTCTGTAAAAATATCAGGAGGGGTCGCACGAGAATAATATAATTTTTGGGGATTTTTCCAAGTAATTCGGTTTACCTCAGGAATTGATTCAGTATCAGATTTATCCAAAAGATTAATTTGGTTAGAAGATTCAATACAATCAAGAGTGTCTTTGACACTCAGGTTTTGTATTAGAGGAGTATCTAAAATTAAAGGATTTTTAGAATTTAAAACTACTTTTCCTTCGAGGAGTTTTCTTCTATCCTCCAAGGCGGTAGCAAATTCAATGCTAGGATTTTTTGGAATTTCAAAATTCTTGAAGAGAGGTGGTTTTAAATCCTTTGTTTTAGAAATTGTTTTTGAAGAAGAAGGGATTTGGATTGAGCATTCTATTCTATCTAATTGTTTTCCTACGGTGTAAAGATGTTGATTTGAAAAGTTATTTTGCTCAACAATCTTTTTGATACCTATGCCATTTATTTCAGAAGCCATTTTGAAAGGACAAGCTATAATTTTATTTTCTCGATGTTCAAATTTTATTTTTCGAAGGGGAGGATATAATTTCATTTTCTCGATGTTCAAATTTTATTTTTCGAAGGGGAGGATGATTGGATTCAATGATTTGGTCATTGTCTAATTTCCACCTATAAAATTGGTCTAAAACAAAAATATGTTTTTCTTTCATAAATTCATTTTCAAACCAATCAAAGAAGAATAATTGGATTTCATGTTGGTACATGTAATCATAGTATTCCTTTTTGATTTGTATTGCTTGTTGTCCAAAATTTTTAAAGAACCAATCTCTGATTTGCTTATTTTCAAAAGAATTGAATTCTTTATTTAAAAGTATTTTATTTGGCTCAAAAGTTAATTCTAAAACATTGATCTTAGGATCTTCCATTTCAAAAGGAGTCGGATAAGGAAAATGAGGAGTGTGAGAGTGTTGATAGACTGGCCTGGAGATTCCTGACCTGTTATCTATCCCGCTGATATTTGGAAGGGGAGGAGGACTTGCAGATGCTTCCTCAGGATTATTCAAAGTGATATTAGGGACATAGTCTACAAATCTACGAGAAGAGGTGGAATGCCAAGAAGGAATTGATCTGATGTCACAAGACCTCCTAGGAATATCAACAAATCTTCTAGAGAATTGTATAGTTACTTTTCCTTCAGGATGTTGGATGATATTAGTGGGATCAGAATTTTGAATAACTCGTTTGGGAATTTGATTTTCTAATTCCCATTGGTCAGGGAGTGTTATTTGATTCCACGGAATGGTTTTAGGAATGGTAATATTGGCTTTGGAAATATCAGTTTGTAAAAGAAGAGTTTCTCCATTGGAGTTTAATTTAAAAGCCTTGCTTCCAAAAGCAGAATTCATTATTTTGTAGTAAACTCTATAAACCAATGCTATGGGAATTGAACCTTCTGCTATTGAATAATTATGAGTTTTTATTTGAAGAGTTAGAGATTTTAAAATATTCTTATCTTTTAAAGAAAACTGTGAAACCAGGATGACTATCAAAATGAATCGAGCCACTGCAAAGATTGGTCTCAACTGCTCCAAGAATAGATTCATCATATTTTAAAAGTCTAGCATCTCTTAAAACAAGAAGTAAAGAAGTATTTAATCCTTCTTTAGTAAGAGGTTTTGCTCCAACTTGAACCAAATCAATGTGCATATAATTCCATTTCTGGGAATGTTTCTTTATGGAATCTTTATTTAAAAGTTGTATAGAAGCAAATGAATTAGAAAGTGGTACATCTCTTTCTTCGGTTACAATTATATAACCATTTTGGCCAAAAAATTTGAATTTTGATTGTTCATAAATTTGGTTGAGTTTTACTTTAGGAACAATCCAATTTTCTATGGACTTATTAAAATCTTCTATACCGATTTTTATATATATACCTGCAAGTGGGACAAAGAGTCTTGAAGCTTTGTACTCAACGAGTGCTTGACGTGGGTTTCTCTTGGTGATTTTTTCCGTGGAATTGCATCAACAACTCAAGTGTTTGAAGCCAATTAAATTTTTGTGGTAATATTTTGTGTATAATTACTTTGTGAGATTGATGGATTATTTCGTGAAGAATTATGGACTAAATACTATGTGCGTTATTAAGTATAATTAGGGGCTGAAAAACACTGATAATGTTCGATTCATTGAGCCATGAAACCTGTGATGTTGTTGTCATGTTGTTGTGGGAAATGTATAAACCTCGAAGCAAAATGAGCTCTCCCATGGTCCCAGGGATTTCCAATTGGAAGTTATTATCGGACAAGTCAGATGGTTTTGTAGGCATTCCAAATTTTCACCAGCTGGAGCTCCATTCCTTTCGATATCACTGCCGTGGAATTTATGCACGGGTTCATAAGAAAAATGGAACTCCTAGTGATGGGTAATATTTGCCTAGTTTGTACCGGAGATCATCTTGTCCATCGTTGACTTAAAATTTGAGATGTACACAATGGGAAATGCATTGAGTTATCGTTCTATAGGTCCAAAATTCTCAACATTAAGGGACGATTCGTCATCGGACTGTTCATTGTGCCAGAGAATTCATTGAGCCTGAGAATCATAACTTGCAATTGAGGAAGGATTTCCAACCAATCTGGATGTTCAAATAACGCGGAAACAACATGATTTTACATATTAAGTCAATACAAAAATATCATAGAAATAATGATGAACAATGAAGGATATAAGTGATTTACGTGATTTGATTTGAGTGTCAGTGTTTATATCAATGGGGAGAGCCAATGATAAATAATCCACTATAATTGGAAAATTGGAGTTACAACCTGCTCATACGTTTGAATGTTTTCTACATCTAAATTACACGAAATCCCATGGTATTTATAGATAAAACAACTCAATTGAATATAAACTCACAATACAAAATCATCGCGTTACTCCTCCGTGCGATCAAAGATAGCGTGATCGCGCGTCCTTTCTCTCTTTTCACTATTTGGTTCTTTCTCGGAATTTTTTTTTTCGCTGGCGGCTTCGTTGCAGGAAAGAGCAGCCCACGATTTCTTTTCTTTTTATATGCGGCCGTGTTGGAGTCAGATTCAAACTAAAAGACACCCACGTCCTTTTCTTTTCTCTCACACTAAACCCTTGGGGCCCACTTGTGGCAGCAACCTTCGCTTTTCCTTTTCAGCAACATAGAAAGTTCGAAGTTTCATCTTTCCTTTATTTTTATTTTTATTTCTTTTCTCTTACAAAAATGTTTTTGTAGACTTGTCAAAATGTATCATAAATTCATTCAATAAATAGGTCATAAATGACTTAATTATATTTAGTAAATGGATCATAAATGGATATAAGCATAATATGAGTGTTAAATGGGTCGAAAATGGATTTACAACTTATTTAAACTTAACTCATTTCTCTCGCATTTACTCAATCTCGCACTCACTCACTCCGCACTCTTATCTCAATTTAGGTATAAGTTTTTCTAGATTTAGTTAAATGTGAAAGTGTTTTAGGAATATGGATTGGGTCGGGTATGGATTGGGTATGAGTTGGGTCGGGTATGAGTCATTAGATTTGAATTACATGGAAATGGATTAAAACGGATTAAATGAGTCTATTTGGATCAGATCATTTTCGACCACATCCAAACCCGACCCGACCCATCCGTTTGACAGTTCTACTCATAAGTAAAATAAATTTTACAAAATAGTGTGCCAATTATTAAAAAGAGTTATTAATCCTAATCCAAATTAAAAAGTATACACAGGCTCAAACTCGAAACATAATTTGACAATTATTCACCTTGGCTCGACGTTTGTAGCGAAGTCATAGTGCTCATTATTCACGCTGCTCTTCCAACACTCCGACTGATGCTCACTCTCCACAGAGGCCAATTGTGCTCAAACAAAACTTGAGCTTCGCCAAAGGAACATGCTTAATCATCATGTTTATTGGGTTCTCTGCTATTGCAATCTTTTTCACAACAATCTTACCCCGGATGAAGTGGTGCTTGATATTGATATGTTTCATTTGCTTGTGATAAATTGAATTATATGCCATATATATCACACCTTGGTTATCACAGTGTATATCTAACACTTTTCTAATCTAATCCAAAGTCCAAAAGCAAACCCCTTAGCCATAATGTCTCATTTACTATAAACGTCAGTGCCATGTACTATGTCTCAGTTGAAGACAAGGCAATGAGATCCTGTAAGGACACCTTCCTACTCACTGCATCACTTGCTAGCGTAACACGTGCCTTGCTAAAGATCTGCATTCATCCAAATCACCGGCGTGATCTGAATCTACATACCCTGTGGTCTCACTGCTATTGCTGTCCCTTTGATATAATATACAAACGTCTGATGTCTCATCAAATATATGACGATTCACTTCACAACTTCCCAATGAGATTTACCATGTACTCCTAAGTCCTAGAAGAAGAAGATACCTCATTGTCGTTCCCTGGAATACCCTCGAAATTCTATTATTCATACAAACAACAACAAAAAAATTTGAAAAAGACCATCAATATACATAGAATTGGCTTTTTTCAGGGATAATTGTTAATGAAAAATCCATTTCACTGAAGAAAAAAAAGAAAAAGATGAAAAGAAAGTTCACATACAAGCTTGCTAGTCTACTTTTTAACTGGCTTCGAATACTCGTAGAGTTTCCAGTATCTTGGATAGAGTTATTATATACAACAATATATCATGAATGGAATGGAAGACCTCTCAATGAGCAAATTGAGCCAAGATCGTTGAGGGCCAGCAAAATTGTATCCTAATGATCAAGTTGAATCCAGCTGACATAAGAAGTCTAGGTCAAGGCCAACCATCAAATCAACTTAGACACACCCAATTCCGAAAGAGCAGTACGGTCATATCCACCGTCACCA
Organism: Syzygium oleosum; assembly: GCF_021117445.2. NCBI lineage: Eukaryota > Viridiplantae > Streptophyta > Magnoliopsida > Myrtales > Myrtaceae > Syzygium > Syzygium oleosum. The sequence goes on from NW_026607497.1 coordinate 5,137,168, forward strand.
AGGCACAAACATGATGTTCATATTTGGTTTGTCATAGGTTAGACAGACTAGAGTAATGCTCCTATTGTTGTATACCAATAAGAGCTATTTTCACCAACACTCTTTCATTTAAGTTAAAGTGAGTGATAAACAATCTCATAACTCAATTAATTAAAGGACTTTGGAAGAAAGTCTTCTTATTCAACCGAAAATGGAGGAAACATAGCGCATAAAGAAAAATATCAAATTACACTACTTAGATAAAACCTCGTCCAGCAACTTATCCAAATTCATGGAAGATGACCCTTTTTCACCAACTGCTTCTTCTGCCATCTTCTTCCACTCCATGGCCTTGCTTCTCATTTTCTTCCCCACCTCTCCCTCCATCAACTCCCTCACAAGCCTCTCCACTTCATCTCTCTTCACATCACCATCCATCTCCAACCCAATCCCCCAATCATCACATATATACTTGCAATTCGTCTGTTGGTCTCCAAAGCACGGCCAACACAGCATCGGAACTCCGGCCGACAAGCTCTCGATGGTTGAGTTCCAGCCACAGTGCGTCAAGAAACCTCCTATTGAAGGGTGGTTCAGCACTCTCTCTTGCGGGCACCACCCAGATAAAAAGCCTCTCTCTCTTGTTTCCTCCACAAACTCTCCGGGAAGAATCGTCGTGTCTCCATTCACTGCATCAGGCCTCAAGACCCACAAGAAACATTGATTGCTATTAGCCAGTCCCATCGCAAATTCAACCAACTGTTGGTGTGTCATGGACGCTATACTCCCAAAGTTCACATAGATCACAGACTTGGGCTCCTTCAAGTCTAACCACTGGAGGCACTCGTTGTGCTCTTCCAAGAGATTGCACTCAATATGCTTCGAGGCAAACGATTTTTCTTGAGCGATTCGATTGATCATCAAGTGGAGTGGTCCAACCGTATAAACCCTAGGGATCATTGAGGAGAGAGCATGTAGCACATCCGGCTCAAGTGCCTCGAAGGTGTGGACAATGGTCGCCGTGGCATTACCTGTCTTGTTGCCGGTGTCAACGAGGAAGTTGAACAAGGTGTCATCGGAGCCAGTGATTCGGATGAAGTGAGGCATGTCGCGTAGCCTCATGTTTTTCATTCCCGGGATCCAGGCGATAGGGGTGTTCCCATATCCGTTCATCAATTGGGATTCATCTGCATGCATTCATATCCATGCAAAATCATCAAACGGCAACAAATCTAATTACGGTGACTTTTTCTCGTTTTTGACCCCAAAAAAAAAAAGAACAAGTCACAATTCACATACAGTGCAGTAATGGATAATTAGGGAAGATTACCAAAAATGTCCTAAACCTATTGTACTAATGCCAATTTAATTTTAAACCTTTCAACTTGGCCAATTTAGTCCTAAACCATTGACGATTTGCCAATATAGTTCTTCTGGCCAATTTTGGCCAGAAATCATTGACGTGGACGCTGCCGTCTTATATGGCACGGCCGGCTTTGATGTGGATAATTTTTGCAATTATTGCGATTTTTTTCTTTTCTTTTTTTTTTTTTCATTATGGTCCGGCAATCCTCATCGGCACTAGGCGTGGGCCGCAAAGCCCTCGTCCATATATAGCAAGGGCCACAATGCCCTCGCCAGATTTGGGCTAGGCAAGGGCATCGTGACGCTCGCCTATGGCCAGCGACCTTCGTCGACACTACCGAGACCGCAAACCGATGGAAGGAAACAAGAAAAAAAAAGAAAAAAAGAAAAAATTCATTTTAAAAAAAAATTACATGAATTGTCTATGTCAGTGCCGGTCGTGCCATATTAAACAACCAATAACGATAAAACCAATATAAGGGAATTTAAGGCCCAAGTATGAAGAACTATGACTGACTGTTTTTATCGAAGTCAAGATTACTTATACATGTGCGGAGTAAAATGCAAATAGCGCGGGAATCTTATCGTGTGTGGCAGTTCTCCCGTACCACACTTATCGTGTAATTACCAAAGACTCGTTTATGTGTTCCTAAGGCTGGCCTTAAAAAATGAAAAATACGGTGGATTGGAACATGCACCTTAAGCAATGGAGGAGGAACGCGCACCCTTCGGGCTAATATTTATGTTGTCAATTAATTAAAACTCAAACATATTTATCCCATCATTAACAACAATATCCTGACTTATTATTACCTGTGAGTGGTGTAAGACCGTTTTCTCCGAGGGCTCGCAAATGTTTCACCGCCATGAGGGCACAGCCGGGTATAGTGAACAAGTGTATGAGTGGAATCCCAAAATTTGAAGCCGCAGGACTCGTCGTAAACGTCATGAAACCATCAGAGATGATGCAAGTCACCGGAGGGACACTCGGGTTCGAGCCCAGGCTCGATACGAGATCGCTGAAGGGGCCGATCATATAGTTCCTCGTCGATTCACAGAGCGTTGGGATGTCCTGTATCGCATCCGCGTCTGAAGGAGGAAGACCATCGGGGATTGTCAGGAACTGAAAGTTGCTCAGTGTTCCGTTCACGAACTCAAGGCCTCGGGCTCTAGCGAGCCGTCGGTGATTGAACTCAGTGTTGACGAAGGAGATGTGGAAGCCCTTGTGGTGGAGGAGCTTTGCTAGCTTGAGCATGGCCCCGATGTGGCTTTGTGCAGGGCTTGGAATGCAAACTGCGTGTGGCTTTGTGACCGATTCGAGTCCGGCGGAATCCATTGTTTCTTCTCACTAGAGAATGACGAATCAAATGACTTTTCAAAGACAACTCGGCTTGGTTTAACAATCCTTGAGTTGAGCTTCCCTCCTTATATAACTTTGTCAACTATTTTGTCTTTATTTTATGCGTGATTTCCAAGTATGGCACCACGTTATAATTTGTCATATTTTGTTGGATTTCACCTCCTTGTTTCTTTTGGCCCTGCTTAAAGAAAGATTATCGGGTAACGTGTGTTTTAAGTAATGCGTTCGACATGCTATCGTCGAATTTTGAACATTCCTAAATTCAATTAAGAGAAAATTACTAAAAAAGTGAAGGAGCTAATTCAGAAGAAGAAAATAACTAAAATTTGGAACATGTTTACAGGAAATTGCTAAAATTTCAAATTTTTTTCCTTCCCGTCTAATACGAGTTTTGAATTTTCGACTTTCCTTCCTCTGAGAGATTCCCTTTGATGAGGCCAACAAAGCGCAGGACCACGAGAGAGAGAGAGAGAGAGAGAGAGAGAGAGAGAGAGAGAGAGAGAGAGAGAGAGAGAGAGAGAGAGAGAGAGAGAGAGAGAGAGAGAGAGAGAGAGAGAGAGAGAGAGAGAGAGAGAGAGAGAGAGAGAGAGAGAGCATGATTGTGGACAGTGAAGGAGCTAATTCAGAAGAAGAAAATAACTAAAATTTGGAACATGTTGAGAGGAAATTGCTAAAATTTCAAATTTTTTTCCTTCTCGTCTAATACGAGTTTTGAATTTTCAACTTTCCTTCCTCTGAGAGATTCCCTTTGATGAGGCCAACAAAGCGCAGGACCACGAGAGAGAGAGAGAGAGAGAGAGAGAGAGAGAGAGAGAGAGAGAGAGAGAGAGAGAGAGAGAGAGAGAGAGAGAGAGAGAGAGAGAGAGAGAGAGAGAGAGAGAGAGAGAGAGAGAGAGAGAGAGAGAGAGAGAGAGAGCATGATTGTGGACAGTGAAGGAGCTAATTCAGAAGAAGAAAATAACTAAAATTTGGAACATGTTGAGAGGAAATTGCTAAAATTTCAAATTTTTTTCCTTCCCGTCTAATACGAGTTTTGAATTTTCAACTTTCCTTCCTCTGAGAGATTCCCTTTGATGAGGCCAACAAAGCGCAGGACCACGAGAGAGAGAGACCTTCCTCTGAGAGATTCCCTTTGACAAGGCCAACAAAGCGCAGGACCACGAGAGAGAGAGAGAGAGAGAGAGAGAGAGAGAGAGAGAGAGAGAGAGAGAGAGAGAGAGAGAGAGAGAGAGAGAGAGAGAGAGAGAGAGAGAGACAGAGACAGAGAGAGATCTGGTGATTAATTGGAGATGAATTATCATCTTTGATATTTCCTCGAGAGGTCACCTCATTAGAGCGATCCAATGAATAAGATTGGATAGGTTAATTTCCATGACAATGAAATGCTTACGAACATTCAACTATTCAAAAATTAAAATTTGGATTACAACCATTAGAAATTCCAAATTAGTACCTCATGACACATTTACTCCAAACGAATTTTCATGTCACAAAAAATCTCAAACCGATAGCACTGATCCAAATTTAGTCTCCTCCGTTAGAATTCCATCGAATATCGTGCTAAAATGCATGTGTCAACACACGTCTATGTGTCAAACATTTATCCTGTAGGTTTTCAATCTCCAAAGCGCAAAATCAAACTTGCTTATATCCACTACAGCCCAATGCCCCATCTGGATCACATAGCTTTATCTGCGTCAGTCAAAAACAAGTTCTTTTCCTGCAACACAGCTTGAATTCGAACTCTGACAGAGAAAACAACCCACTTCACAACTCGAACAATCTGAGGACCAACATGATCTTGCAACACATCATTTCTCTCCCTCCAAATATGATCGATAACCCCATTCCAAGCAAGCTTTAGCACAGTTTTAAGCAGAGATTTCCCCTTAGCAGTTCGAAGTACACATTCAAACTCAAAATCTCATGCACCACAGTTCTATGAAACCCAGCAGCTCCAGAAGATGATTCCATAGTCCATACAGCTCTGGGAAAGCACATTCGAAGTATGGATGGTTCCTAGATTCAGAAAAAGAAGAACACAAGACACACTTGTCATCAATTGAAGTCCACTAACTCATTCTATCAAATGGTAACGGCCTATTCAATATAACAAGCCACACAATCATATCAAATATGGGCAGGTTTGGATTAAACCAGAAAATTTTATGACAAACCATCTTTTGCTTGTTTTCTCGTACCAATTCCTAGCCCAAGCGTCCCCTGAGTAAACTGACCTGAAGATTTCTAGTGAAAACAACCCTATATTCAGAAGAGCTGCAAGGGGAGAATGTCCCACAAAGGCTGCATGAATCAGGACTAATAAATCAGACCTTGCAGGAGGCCATAACCAATCATCTCCATTAACGATAAAAATATTATACAAGGCAATCGTTTTTAGAAAAACATTTTTCGTATAATTCATTTTCAGCCGAACTAACCACCCCTAATAAGTCTATGCAACGCTAGTTCCGAGTCTCTGCAAAAGTCGATGGGTAGTGACGGAGAACGACTTGGAGGGAGATTTTAACTCCAAAGCATTATGTTGATTGATGAGCCATGCATGAATCATGATCTTTTGTTCGAAGTCCTTGAGAGACTTGACGCTCGGGCATGATTGTGGACAGTGAAGGAGCTAATTCAGAAGAAGAAAATAACTAAAATTTGGAACATGTTGAGAGGAAATTGCTAAAATTTCAGATTTTTTTCCTTCCCGTCTAATACAAGTTTTGAATTTTCAACTTTCCTTCCTCTGAGAGATTCTCTTTGAAGAGGCCAACAAAGCGCAGGACCACGAAAGAGAGAGAGAGAGAGAGAGGTCTGGTGACTAATTGGAGATGAATTATCATCTTTGATATTTCCTCGAGAGGTCACCACATTAGAGCGATCCAATGAAGAAGATTGGATAGGTTAATTTCCATGACAATGAAATGCTTACGAACATTCAACTATTCAAAAAGTAAAATTTGGATTACAACCATTAGAAATTCTAAATTATTACCTCATGACACATTTACTTCAAACGAATTATCATTTCACAAAAAATCTCAAACCGATAGCGCTGACTTAAATTTACTCTCCATTGGCAGATGTGTCGGTACATGCTGTATTTATCTCTAGTACTGCAAGTTGAGGCATATTATTGCCATGCATGTGGAGGCAGTCAACATCTTACGATATGTTTAGTCTCGCATACTGATTAATGTGCAAGGTTGACGCTCCTTTGGATATGATGGGATCATTCTGGTACATGTCTGGTCGGATGCTTGATGTTAGCCGATTTGTTTCTTATTTTTCCCAACTATAGCCGGCGAATTCATGCGCATTGCACTGAACATGTACTGCCAGAGGAAGATCAAGAGAATAATATTGATTTTATCAGTTGAACAATCCTAGATAGGCATTGATTTGGGTGTTAAACGTTCAAGAAAGAAAAATTCTGAAAATCCCACAATGGAATTGGTTTAATGTGTCCATGTATCTTTATGTTAGCATCTCTTTTATATAAATCGATGAAAAATGCATATGAGTGGCCGCATATCCAATTTAAAGTTCATAAAACATCAATTGGTCGACCAAAGTATATAGAGCAGACAGGATGATCTACAGAAGCAAGTAATGCAGGACAATATCAACGAAAGGAAACTTTTTAGTTGATAATTGCTGCGTAGTCTCAGCTGGTTTAATTCCAAAACTTGAGTCTCCGATGATGTTAACTCCTCTCTCTTTTTGCGGTTCCATCCAAAACGAAGACAAAATCCTCGAATATCGTCATTTTAGAGAAGTCTGAAGATTATTAGGCTCCTCTGTCCCATGCACACCACCAAAAGTATTGTTTTTACTTATTCCAACTTATGATACGACCAAATAAATCTACTTTGATAATGTATTTCCTGTCCCCAGTTTGGGCCAGTGTTACATTGAGGTACATGTGGACCTTTTTGGCCAGTTATGGGTCAATATGGAATGATTGCAGGACCAACCGTCTACAGGCCCAACATTCTTGTACTCCCGATGTGTAATAAATTTTTGTTTTTTCCGTTTTTTGGTTTCAAGGTAAACAACTTCTCCAATATATCATTTTCTTCCGAACGAGTCGTTAGAGATGAACACGAAAAGTTAAAATTCATTAATGAGAAGTCGATTAAATCAAAGTTATCCGTTTTATCTTTCTAAATCTTTTGTGGAAAAAGTCAGCTGAGGAAGGGGCTAAACTCCTTAACGCTATATCAATATCCCCACAAGCGGACTTAGGACTCGGTCCCAAATTTTAAGTCATTGGACAGTGACCCAAGCCGGCACAACTCCGGGTCGGCAACGGTGGACCAGACACTTTTGCTAGTTTATTCATGTATTCATTTAGTTGGAGCTCAAAGACCTACTTTGCTCTCGATTCTGCGTATTCCCAAGGTAATGGCACTGAATCTTACACGAGGGATCTGCACCAGTTCACTAGTGAATTCCAATTATTCCATGCGACCATTTACAAACACACTACTCACGTATAAGACAACTCTTGCAGCTTTTTTTCTAGTAGAATTATTTGGAATTTGAAGATACTTTGTATAATTACTGAACATTTTTCTGTTCCACTTTGACCTATGTTCTCTATAAAAGATAGTGTATGATACGTTACAATCCACAATCTACTACAGACCTGCAACTTCAATGATTTTAGTATTGATTCTTCAGGACATATTTTTCCTTAGCAGATTAATTTATTAACAACTTTTGGCTGAATGGGTTAATTTCTTCACTTCTAATTCTTCATGGCAAATAAAAGCTACGCACACGAGAAGATGGAAATACTACATGTAGAGGCTAACGGCACTTGCTTCATTTTTCTGTTTTTTGCTACTTTTTTCTTAAAGCTGTGTGCTTCATAGATCTTATTATTCATCTTTTCAATTTAACTGATATATAGTTGCGCCAAGAAACAAGAATTAAAGGCATTAGAAAAAAGCCTTCATATGAGAAATGACATATCAAGCTGATTTGGTGACATCTTTATTCACTGAATGTACATTACACAGTTTAAGAGAAAACTCCTCAACAATTTCGTTGTCCATGAAATTCAATGGCCCTCTGCTTTCGTTTCACCGTCCATTCGGCTGCTCTACTCTCCAGCATTCTCACACCTCGCGCGAGCCATTTGGGCTTTTCCATTTCAAATGCAATGTATGCTATGGAAATCCCAATTACGATTCCAGATGCATAACCCATCCACATTCTTTTTTGTTCCAACCAACTATGATGCCCTTTGCAATTGAAAGAGGAGGACGATGGTGGAAGACGTTGAGCATCGCCACGGCATGCTTTTTGCAATGGAGTTCCACATAAGCCTGGATTATCACTAAACCAGTCGCTTGAAAATGTGTTCAAGTGCTTTTCTTGTGGAATTCAACCAGTGAGTTGATTCTCCTAGAGGTCTAAGTATCCAAGGGATGCCAAATCTCCCAGTATTCTAGGAATTTCCCCACTAAGCTTGTTCGAAGAAAGATCAAGCCATTCAAGATCAGTCAAGCTCTCTAAAGTTGGAGGGATGGAACCTGTAAGATGGTTGTGTGAAAGGTTGAGCCCTTTAGGAGAGTGGAGATGTCCAAAGACTCGAGGAATATCTCCTTGGAAAGAATTGTGCGACAAGTCAATGGTTGTGAAGATGGTCAAGATCTTCACTAGCTTAATCTCCAGCCCTTTCATCGTCATGATCACAGAATTTTCATATGACACCTTTTGGAAAGACAGTGTCATATATAGTGATTTTTCTTGCCCATTTTAGCCATTCATCATGCCTTTCAAGGTTCATTATCAAGTTGGCTCGCAAAGGACCCCCTAAATTGTTGTTGGAGAGATCCAAAATGCGTAACTTGGGAAAGAGGTCAACTCCCTCTGGAATATCCAAAAGACCCTTAAAATGAGAACTTTTAACTCTAGAAGCATTCCTAATCATCTTGAGAATGTATCCTCTTTCTGATTGCTACTGATATCCAGAACTTCTAGATATTTACATTCGACAAGGGACTGCGATAAAGTGCCTTCAAACCGATTTTGACTGAAGTCAAGAGTCACCAAGCTATTTCTTGATGAAAATGTTTGAGGAATTGTGCCCTTAAGGTGATTCATTCGTAAGTTAAAAATCAACAGATCGGTACTAAAATTTGTTAAGCATTGAGGCAAGGCACCTGTCAAGCCATTATCAGACAAGTCGATGATTTCGAGCTTGGTAGCATTGCATAACAAAGAATGGATCTTTCCTGATATATTATTATTTGCATTGGAATAATAAAATGTCATGGGAGATGGAAGTGGAATTGGCCCTCCAAACTTATTGTTGGATAAATTTATTACACCCAATGAGGTGTTTGAGAAGATATCATTGAACTCATTGTGACTGAGAAATAATGATGATGAGTTAACGCATTTGACTTCGGAGTGCGGTAATGACCCTTCTAACTTATTGCTGCTCAAGTCTAGAACCTGAATATTGGTCATATTACGAAAACATGGTGGCATATCCCCAGAGAGATTATTGTTAGACAAATTTAAAGACAAGAGTAAACTCAAGTGGCAAATTGAAGAGGGGATTTCACTAGTAAAACCATTATTGGAGGCGAAAAGGTAAGAAGTAAAAGGTGGAAGGATTGAAAGTGGTCCTTGGAACGAGTTGTTCTGAAGATTTATATATAACAATTTCTTCCAGTATAATTGTGGTATACCTCCCTCCAGAAGGTTATGAGAAAGTTCTAATCCTTCCAATGTATCATGGCTTATTCCCCATAACCTCCTCGAGATCTCCCCACTATTCCTATTGGAAGAGAGGTGTAAGAGTATTAATCTTTCTAACTAATTCAAGAAATAAGGGAACTTGGTCAAGTTGCAAGAATGCAACCGCAACCATTCAAGCTTCGAGAATGTATAGCTCAGTCTACTATAGGTTAGAATTAATTCCTGAGAAACACTGAGCCACTGTAGATTTTTAAGCTTCGTAAAGATTTCAAACTCTACAACCCCGCTAAAGTTACTCCCGTCAAGATATAGGGATTGGAGTTGTTTGAGATTTCCCAATGATGAGGGGACGCGTCCTGTAAATTTGCACCCTTCTAGATCTAAAATTGTTAAACTCTTCATTTTACCAATTGAATCGGGTATTTCTCCTTAAAAGCTTGTACTGGACAGAGTCAAGAACGCAAGAGGACCGGTCCAATTGGATTTGGGAAGAATCCCAGACATGTCTTCATTGGAACTCAAATCGAGAGTAGCAAGGCTCAGGAACCTAAAAATAGTAAATGGGAATTCCCTCTTTAAGGAACAACCACTAACACTTAAATATGTCACAAAAGAAGACAAGTTCGCAAAGGACTTTGGTGAAACCATAGACAAGTTTATAAAATCAAGAACAAGCCTTCTCAATATTGTTAAATTCTGAGCAAGTATTGTGAAGATTGGATTTTCCAACTTGAGTGAAAAGAGCGAGTTTGATTCATCAATATAAGGGTAAAAGAGATCAAGTGACACCAGCTTGGAAAGGTGAGAGATTTCACTAGGAAGGGTATCTGAAAAGTTTGAACGAGAAAGATTCAGATGAGTCATGTTTACAAATACACTAAGATTAGGTGAAATGTGTGAGCTAGCAAAGCCATTACCAAAAAGGTTGAGGCTCCGAAGATGGCGAAGGAGAAAGAGGGAGCTATTGGAATGGAGAGCACCACGAAGCCAACTGCAAGTAAAATCGAGACCGATGACATAATCGGTGACATCGTCGTAAGTCACGCCGTTCCACAAGTAGCAGTCCATGCTCTTGTTCCATGAATTTGTCTTTGGATAAGAAGGGTAATCCGAATCATAATAGCCAAAATCCGAGGCCATGCTATCAAGCACGAAGGAATCCTTAAAATGCAGCAAGGCATTGCGTTGGTCTGGAGGCAAAGGGGCGAGACAAAGGGAAGGGAAGAATGTAAGACACAGAAAACAGAGGAGGCCGAGGATTTGATGCCACCCTATTTTGCAATTTAGCATGAGAGTGAGTTAAGAGGTGGTGTAGAGTGCTTTAACTTACATAGACCATCTCAAGTGTGAGTTCATTGACACAAGTCTTCGCACATGTGTTAGCCATTCTAAAAGCTTTGCTCAAAACAGAGTACGAGTAATTTATGTAATTTTACAGTTCCTAATCATTGCATGTGGAGCAATGATAAAGTATCTGCTTAATTTGAAATCAACGTTTAATATGCAAGATCAATGTGTTGGGTTCAACTACGCAACCCTTCATACCTTTTTTTTTTATATGAAATTTTCTAATGTAGAATTACAAGATTTTATGAGCCACAAAAGTAAATACAATTTAAAATGAGTTGTTCTACTTATGAGGAAAGGCTACCTAATTAACAGTCCGTAACAATGTGAAAGCCTCCAGTAATTTCGTCAAATATAAGAGCGAATAAAAAGCCTAGAAAAGTTGTCTGACACTTCACTCGAGAAACAAATTATATACATATTATTTGGATCACTCAAAAAACTTGCACAATTCAAAAGTACTTGAGATTTATTTTCTCAAAGTTAAATAATTGTAGAGTTTAAGATAAAAGTAGTAAAATATCTTTTAAGTTTCATAAAGTGCTTGTCAAATACTATATGGACGTTGGGAGAAGAGAAGCAGGAAGCTTTTTGCACAAGGTATATAAATGAGATATCCGCTATCACCACTTCTGCTCCTTCGTACTGGCGAAATTAAAGGAGATTATGTAAGAATTGCAGGTTTGGATTATCCGCATATTGATCGCAAGCCAGAAATATCGGATTTCTTTGGCAAATGAATTGGGATTCTAATTCTTATAATCAATAATTTTTTTGTGAACTCAATTGCGCTGGATCTGGCGGAACGGGAAAAGCAAGAATCAGATCATCATCATGACCACCCACGCTCTCACATTCCAAGTCGGAAAGTCCGTTTTTATATGGCAAAAGTATTGTCCAACGCACTTTAATCTATCGTGCGACGTCCTAATTACGGGGGAAAAAGTGAGGGCATTATTAGATGCACCCAGGAGGTCGTTGCCTGTATTTTATTTCAAGTCAAGTCTCCCCATTATTGGTAAGCAAAATAACTTGGCAAGCGTCCATGCCTACGCGGTTCTTCATGGTGGTTGTACTGTACGTCGTTCGTTGTTGTAAGTTCCATAGCCATCAGCAGAAAAGCATAGTTATTCTTTTACTTGTTCTTTCTTCCAAGGATAATCGGACTTGCGGAATAATTCGAGCACTCGATTTATTATAGTTCGCATCAAGCTCAATAATCCTCTCATCTTATTCGGATGTTCCGACACGAAACTAGTCATGATTGCTTTTCTACATATATTAATATGCTCAGAACAGTTATCCAACTTAAATAATCTGGTTAAGTTTGTCGACAAATTATCGATGTATTTTTAACAACCAGATATATGAATGCTTGCAAAGGGAGCAGCTCGCTTCGCCTTAGATTATGTATCCCATCTCTCTCTCTCATTTATATTAGAAAGATGTATTCGCCTGTGAACCACTCTCAAAAAAAAAAAATCTCTAAAAATTAACACATCATCAAGCTTATATGGAGTTGCCGCATCAGAATTTTACACTCAATGCATAAAACGCAAGTAATTACAGTGAGACAGCTTTTAGAATTTGATTAAAATAAATCAAGTGCTCATTAGATTACCGTCATATCTTTTTCTACCCACCCTTAAGTTTTCTCATTTCCCCAGTCGTCTTTTCTTTGCCAAACCTCAAATTTCTATTGATTATCTTTGACCAAAGTTTTGAAGCCTTTGAGTCTCCTCAGGTTTCATGAGTAGTTCAGTCAAACAAAATCTCTGCACACGGCAAGATAAAGAAGATATCTGGAGCGGTTCATGGCACTTTCTTCACTTTCCTGTTTTTTGCTTTTTCTTTAAATGCTATGTGCTTGGCTGATCTCATTATTCATCTTCTCAATTCAACTGATATGCAAATGAACCAAGAAACATAAAGAGAAGACATTAGAAACAAGCCTTCATACAGGAAATGACATTTCAAGTTGGTCCGCTGACATCTTTATTCATTAAATCTACAATGCATGGTTTCAAGTGACAACTCCTCAACAATTTCATTGTCCATGAAATTTGTTCGCCTTCCGCTTCGGCTTCTCCATCCACTTGGTTGCTCTTCTTTCCAGTATTCTCACACCTCGCGCGAGCCATTTGGGCCTTCCCATTTCCAATGCAATGTATATTATGGAGATTCCAATTACAATTCCAGATGCATAACCTATCGCCATTGCTTTCTGTTCAAACCAACTCCCATGCCCTTCAAAGTTAAAAGTTGACGAGGACGATGGTGGAGGAGGTCGAGCATTGCTAGGCCATGCTTTTGGCAATGGAGTTCCACATAAGCCTAGATTCCCACTAACTGATTCGCTTGAAAATGTGCTCAATTGCTTGTCTTGCGGAATTCGACCAATGAGTTGGTTCTTCGAGAGGTTCAAGTATCCAAGAGATGCCAAATCTCCTAGTACTCTAGGAATTTCCCCACTAAGCTTGTTTGAAGAAAGGTCAAGCCATTCAAGATCAGTCAAGTTCCCCAGAGTTGGAGGGATGGAACCTGTAAGGTGGTTGTGCGAAAGGTTGAGCCCTATGAGACAGTGAAGATGTCCAAAGACTTTGGGAATGTTTCCTTGGAAAGAATTGTGCGACAAGTCAATGGTTGTGAAGACGGTTAAGATCTTCACTAGCTCAATCTCATGCCCTTTCATGGTCACGGTCACAGAATTTTCATATGATAACTTTCGAATGTACCGTGTCATATACAATGGTTTGTCTTGCCCATTTTTGTCATTCATCATGGCTTTGAGGTTCAACAGGTTGGCTGGCAAAGGACCATGAAAGTTGTTTTTGGATAGGTCCAAAATGTGTAAATTGGGAAAGAGGTGATGTCCCCTAGGAATATTCAAATGACCCTTAAAATTATTGGACCTCAAAATGAGAACTTTCAGTTCTGGGAGTGTTCCCAACCATTTTGGGAATGTATCCTCTATCCGATTGTCACTAAGATCCAAAACCTCGAGATATTTACATTTCACAAGGGACCTAGGCAATGTGCCTTCAAATCGATTTCGACTCAAGTCAAGAGTCATCAAGCTATTTCTCCAATAAAACGATTGAGGAATTGTGCCCCAAAGGCGATTCATTTGCAACTTTAAAACTGATAGATCGGTGCTAAAATTTGTTAAGCACCGAGGCAAGCTACCTGTTAAGCCGTTGTTAGACAAGTCGATGATCTCAAGCTCGGTGGCATTGCATATCAAAGAAGGGATCTTTCCAGTTATATCATTATTTGCAATGGAATAATAGAATGTGTTGCAACATGGTAGTGGAATTGGCCCTCCAAACTTGTTGTTAGACAAATCTACTACAAGTAATTTGGTCTTTGAGAAAACCTCCATGGGCCACCGTCCTATAAAATTATTGCTTCTCAAGTCTAGCAACAAGAGATTGGTCATATTACCAAAACATGGTGGCATATTCCCAGAGAGACTATTGTTAGATAGACTTAACTCATAGAGTGAACTCAATTGGCAAATTGAAGAGGGGATCTCACCGGTGAAACCATTGTGGGAGGCATAAAAATAAGAAGTAGAAGGTGGAAAGAGGAGTGGCCCTTGGAATTTATTTTTGCTCAAGTCGAGGTTCGAGAGATTGGTTATATTATGAAAACATGGTGGCAAATTCCCGGAGAGACTATTGTTAGACAAATCTAATTGTTGGAGTGAACTCAATTGGCAAATCGAGGAGGGGATCTCACCAATGAAACCATTATGGTAGGCAAAAAAGTGAGAAGTAGAAGGCACAGGGATCAGAAGTGGCCCTTGGAATTTATTTTCGCTCAAGTCTAGGTACGAGAGATTGGTCATATTACCAAAACATGGTGGCATATTCCCAAAGAGACTATTGTTTTGCAAAAGTAAATCTTGGAGTGATTGCAACTGGCAAATTGACGAGGGAATCTCACCAGTGAAGCCATTGTCGGCGGCATTAAAGTAAGAAGTAGAAGGTGAAGGGATTGGTAATCTTCCACTAAAGTTATTCCCAGCAAGCATCAAAATTTGGAGTTGCTTGAGATCTGCTATTGATGATGGGATATGTCCTGTGAATTTGCACTCTTGAAGATCTAAAACCATCAAACTCTTTTTGTTACCAATTGAATCGGGTATTTCTCCTGAAAAGTTCGTATACGCGAGATACAAGAACATAAGAGGACCAGTCCAATTGGATTTGGGAAGAATCCCAGACATGTGGGCATTGCTACTTATATCAAGAGTAAGAAGGCTCGGAGATCGAAAAATAGTATCTGGAAATATCCCCCTAATAGTACAAGAAGAAATGCTTAAATGTGTCAAAGAAGAAGACAAATTCATAAAAGACATTGGTGAAACCATTGACATGTCTAATTTATCAAGATTAAGCTGTGTCAAATCGGTTAGATTCTGAACAAGCTTTGTGAAGATTGAATTTTCCAACCTGAGATAAGAGTTGATGTCCAAATCAAAATTCCTAGAGAGATCGAGTGACACGAGCTTGGAGAGGTGAGAGATTTCACTAGGAACGGTTCCCAAAAAGTTTGAAAAAGAGAGATTCAGATGAGTCATTTTAACAAATGTACTTAGATTAGGCGAAATATGTGAGCCAACAAAGTCGTTACCAAAAAGGTTGAGGCTTTGAAGATGGCGAAGGAGAAAGAGGGAGCTATTGGAATGGAGAGCGCCACTAAGCCAACTGCAACTAAGATCCATACCGATAATGTTACCAGTGATCTTATCGCAATTGATACCATCCCACGAGCAGCAGTCCATGCTCTTGTTCCATGAGTTTGTCTTTGGATAAGAGGTGTCCACATCTTCATCATCATCACAAGTAAAGCTGGAAGCGTCCTTGTCAAGCATGAAGGAATCCTTAAATTGGAGCAAGGCATCGCTCTGATCACGAGGGCAAAGAGGTGATGCCAAGGGATGGGATGAGTGTAGGAAGAAAAGGAAACAGAGGAGGCCAGGGATTTGATGCCACCTCATTTTGCAATTTAGCATGCGAGTGAGTTTATTAGTGGTGGAGAGTGCTTCAACTTATATAGTCCTTCTAAACGCCGAAGTCATCGACACAAGTCTTTCTCCAGCAGGTCTATTGGTGGGCTCTCGACATGCGTTACCCGTTCTCAAAGCTCTGCTGGTCGGCGTACGAGTAATTTCATGTAATTTTACAATGCCTAATCATTGGACGTGGAGCAATGATAAAGTATCTGATTCATTTCAAATAAACGTTTAATATGCAAGATCAATATGTTGCGTTCAACAATGCAACCTTTCAGATTTTCTTTTTAAATTTTCAAATCTAGAATTACAAGATTTAATTAGCCACTAAAAGGAAATAGAAAAAACTGAGTTGTTCTACTCGTGAAGAAAGGCTACCTAATTAACAACCCATAACAACGTGAAATCCTCCAGTAATTTTGTCAAATATAGGGATAATGACACAAATAATCCTTGAACTTTGACCCAATATGGAATGTGGTCCCTGAACTTTAACCTAATGTTCAATGTGGTCCCTGAACTTTTGGTACATGTTCAATGAAGTCCCTGAACTATGTGAAAATGTTTAATGAGTTGTATATTGAACATTTTTACATTTTACATTTTCATATTGTTCATGGACTAAATTGAAAGAACTACATTAAACATTTTCACACCGGGTCATCCAGAGTGTGCAAACTGTTGTTTGCAATTCTGAGAATTGCAGGTGTGGATTACCTGGAGATTGGTTGCAAGCCAAAACATCTTATTTTGGCAGAATTGGAAGGAATCTGTGGCAATTGAATTGGCATCCTAATTTTTTTAATTAATGATTGTCGTGCGAACTCAATTGTGCCGGACTTGGTGGAATGCGAAAAGGAAGAATCAGATAGATCATCATCACTTTCCCAATGTGAACTGACTCTTGACAACCCACGCTCTCATATTCCAAGTCAGAAAGTCTGTTTTTACATGGCAAAAGCATTGTCCAACGCACTTTATTATATCGCGCGACGTCCTAATTACGGGGGAAAAAGTGGCTTTAGAAAAAGTGAGGGCATTATTAGATGTACTCAGGTGGTTGTTGTTCTGCTTTAATTTCAAGTCAAGTCTCTTCCATTATCGATATGCAAAATAACTTCGCAAGCGTCCATGCCTACGATGTTCTTCGTGGTTGTTGTACGTCGTACGTTGTTGGAAGTTCCATAGCCATCATCAACAGAGAAACATTGTTATTCATTTACTTGTACTTTCTTCCAAGGACAATCCGATTCACGGAATAATTCGAGCACTCAATTTATTATAGTTCGTGTTAAGTTCGACAATCCTCTCATTCTATTCGGACGTTCCTTCACGCAACGAGTAATAATTGCTTTTCTATGTATATTAGTGTGTTCATAACAGTGATCCAACTTAAATAATCTGGTTAAGTTTGTCGACAAATGTATTTTTACTTCCAGAAATACGCGTGATGGCAAAGGGAGCAGCTTGCTTCGCCTTAGATTATATTAAGTATCCCATCTCTCTTTCTCTCTCATATATATATTAGAAAGATTAATCAGCCTTTGAAACACTCTCAAGACAAAAATAAATTCTCTAAAAATTAACACATCATCAAGCTTTACTTATATGGAGTTGCCTCATCAGCATTTTAAACTCTTATCAAGTGCTTTAGCGCAACGGGAGGAATGAAATGCATAAATGCAAGTAATTACAGAGAGACAGCTTTCAAAACTGATTGAAATATATCAAGTGCTTATTAAATTACCGTTCTTTTTCTACCCTCAAGTCTTCTCATCTCCCCAGTCGTATTTTCTTTGCCAAACCTCAAATTTCTATTTATTCTCTTTGACTGAAGTTTTGAATCCTTTGAGTCTCCTTAGGTTTTCGTGAGTAGTTCAGTCAACGGTAATATTTCTCCAAATAAAGGGCAAAGACCAATATCCAGTTAAATAGCTCTTTCTCAAGTCAGGTTCTTTCTTCATCATCCTTCCAGTTATATTTCTTCTTATTTATCAGGGCAAACATGAGCAGCATATAAAAGTTAATCTTATGTACATGATGGTTTATATATTGTCAAGATCAATTAAGGATTATCATGTCTAGAATCCTCACGTGATTGATTATTTTGGTTTCCTCTAGATAAACATTTTTGGTTTTGGTTTTGCCTTACCAAAAAAAAAAAAACATTTTTGGTTTTGGCTTTGGCTTTGGCTCAAAGTTTTGAAAATCTTCCCATGCATGTTATTCTGAATGAAAATTGTTTGGCAAGGTTACTTTGGAAAGTCTTAGGTAGTATTGGGATGTATTGCATTTGTGTTTGTGCGAGTAAGAGCTTCATTTTGTTCACTCATTGTGATGGTAGAGTGTGGCTTTTTATTTTTATATAGGTATATCTTAGTCCCTTGATGATATAAACACATGTTTCGAATTATCCACCAAATAAGAAGGATCACAGTTTTTTGGATAAAAAGTTGGTCATGCTTTTTCATTTGTATCTTTGAATGTAATTTAAAATCTCTAAAAAAAATTGCTTGTGAGGAATCAATCGCATACGAATTGCTGTTATGCTTGTTGTTACTCTAAAATGTCTGTTTCGTGTGATAAATGCCGGTGCAAGCAGAAGAAAGATTTATCTCAGCTTCATCTATAACTATACATAATAGATAATAGATAATTGTTTTGTGTGTAAGATCAAAGTGTCGAGTGTGTCTGACGTAAACAAAGTGCCTTTCACCGATAAAATTCTCCAATCTCTTATCACAAAAAATGTTGGAAAATTAACAAATTTAAAAGATCATAATTGAATGCACGGTAAGCAGGCGAAGAAGAGGCTCATCAATTGAAGGAAAAATGGCATATAACATACCGATTTTCAAGAACTCAAAGCCCATTCAATATAACAAGCCACACGATGAAATCAAATTGCGGCAGGGCTGGAACAAACCAGATATACTATGCCAAACCATCTTTTGCTTCTTTTCCCGTATTAATTCCCAACCCAAGCATCAGCCTGAGTAAACTGACCAGAAGAATTTCTTTGTGAAAACAACTCTATCATAAGAAGAACTACAAGGAGAGTGTCCCACAACGGCTGCATGAATCACGACTTGAGATAATACCAAAGAAAGACCCTTATTTTGCTTCTTTTCAAGTGCTTTCTTTTCTCCTCTGATAAGGTCTAATCTTGCTCTATTTTAAGATGGTCAAGTCTGGTAAAGAGATAATACTAAAGAAAGACCTGAATGAATTTGGAACGGACCTGCATAATCTTTTATAATTACAACAAAGTAATCTTCACGTTCGTGACGTTCAAAACACTATCTTCCCTCCTCAACGGCTGGTCTCTTTATTACTATCACGACTGGTGGTCCAACAAGAATAGTCTGATACTGAGGGAGCGTTTGATACACGATGGTTCCAATATCAAGAAAGGAAAACTTCCAGAGAGGCTGATTTTACTTGTGACACTTCCAGAAAGCATATGATAACACTGAATTGCTTTCTATTCCAAAACAATTGAGGTCCACAGTTACATACAATTGGATCGAACAATGCACAAAAAAAAACTAGCAATTCATTCCAAGGACAATATTCAGCAATATTTTGAACATGCGTTAGGCTCCTCTGTTAGATCTGCTTTTCCATTGCAGCTTTATGCAACTATAGCAACCACCAAACATGACTTGGCTAAACTTGCTTGGAACAGCAAGTCCATTTCATATGACAAGGCCACATCAAGAGAATTATTTCAATTTACTCACACCACGTTCTATTCAATGTAAGTATAATTTGACAAGATTGCATACTCTGCAGCCAACTGCACACAGCTCAATGCCCCATCTTGAACACAAATCTTTATCTGCTTCAGTCAAAAACAAATGCCTTTCCTCCAATATGGCTTGAATACAAACTCTGACAGAAAAAACAACCAGCTAGTCAACGTGATCATGCAAGACATCATTTCTCTCCCTCCAAATATGATAGATAACCCCATTCCAAGCAAGCTTTAGCACAATTTTAAGCAGAGATTTCCCCTTAGCAGTTCAAAGAATCCATTCAAACTCTAAATCCCATGCTTTCGAGAAAGCACATTCGAAGAATATATGGTTCCTTGATTCAGGAAAAGAGGAATACAAGACACACGTATCATCGGTTGAAGTCCACAACTCATTCTATCAAATGTTTGCAGTCACTAGTTCTGCGATATATCAAATAAATCTACTTTAACGCTATAATTCCTGTCACTAGTTAGGGGCAGTCTTACATTTAGGTACATGAGGACCGTTTTGGCCAGTTATGGCCCATATGGAATGATTGCAGGACCAATCGCCTACAGGCGCAATATTCTTGTTCTTCCAAATCCAAGTTCTGTCATAACTTTTTTTTTTTTTCTTATGTCTCAAAGTAAACAAGTTCTCCAATATATCATATGCATTTGCACAAGAGTAGTCATTAGAGATGCTCAAGAAAAGTTGAAGTTCAAGATAAGAAGTCGATCAAATCAGACTTTCCGAGTTTGTCTTACTAAATTTTTTTCTGAAAAAATCAGTTGAGGTAGAGGCCAAACTCATTAATACTATATCTATATCCCACATGTGCAACCAGGAGTCGGCCACTGGACAGTGACCCAAGCCGGCCGAATGTCTGGCCGGCTACGGTGGACCAGACACTTGTGCTATTTTATTCATGTTTTGCATTTAGTTTGAGTTCAAAGACCTGCTTTGCTATCAAATATGTTCATTCCCAAAGTAGTAGCACTGAATCTTACATGAGGATCTGCATCAGTTCATCAGCAAATTCCACTTCTTCTAAGCATACCATTTACACACTACTCATGTATGAGGCAACTCTTGTGGCCTTCTGGTGGCTCTGTGGTGAGTCGACTCATGCCACGTTCTATTAACCATCTGAAATGTTTTACCATCTGAAATGTTTTCCCAAGCTGACCTTATTTTCAGGAGAAGAATATTAGAAGTGCCAAAACTTGTGTATAACGCTCGCTTTTGTCACGCCCCGCACCCTACGAGCGCGCGATCATCCCGCGATGGTCGATCATTGAACGCGACGTCCCAGGACGCGTCGCCGACCCAACCCAAACATCAGAGATTAGGCACGCGCGGAAGCAAATAGAAACAACCCGGACAATTAATAATGACAAGGGGTAACAATAGCACAAAACAATAACTGTAATTCCTACACTTGGCAAATACATACAATGCTCATCAAAAGGGACAATGGTTCGCGAACTTAACTCCTCTACAAAAGGGGAGACTCAAAATACGGGACACTCGACCCGTCCTTAATCTCCGAGACACCCTTGCAGCGTCTCCCATCACTTACGGTCGCGGATCTGAAATGGTTATATAATAACCGTGAGAACGAGTCTCAATAAGCAGCCCCCTATACCCCACGTAGGCCAATGCGTACCCAGACAAGTCTAACATACGATCACCAGACAACATAATCAATTTCATACAACCAGCTTACCTCGTCTCGAATCACGAGCCAACCCTGCATATCAGTCCAAACAAGATAATGCAAGAATAGTTCATCATCATATCACGGTCACTCGGCACACGCAATTTCACTCGCATTCAACCAGCCCAGCCAAGCAACCACACGTTCAACTGGTCAATTAAATCACACGCTCAACCAGCCAAATCGGTCACACGCTCAACCAGCCAATTCGGTCACACGCTCAACCAGCCAAATCGGTCACACGCTCAACCAGCCAATTCGGTCACACGCTCAACCAGCCAATTCAATCACACTCAAATCACATGCGTGTCCGAACATCTTTCTCACTACCGCGCCATGCGCCTCAAATTCATTCTCACAGGCACACGAGCCTCACAATTCGATCAATTCCAATGGCCGCCGTCAACACGTCCCAAGCCATATCATTCAATCAATTCCAGTGGCCGCCGTCAACACGTCCCAAGCCACACTATTCAATCAATTCCCATGACCGACGTAAACACGTCCCGGTCCAATCACACCTTTAACGGGCCACCGTCAACACGTCTCAAGCCCGCATCCATTTGGCACATCGACCATTCATGCCTTCACACGGACCGCCGTCAACACGTCCCAAGTCCGTAGCCCTCCGATCGATCCGGGCTTAAAATCGACAGGCAAGCACACGCCAATCAATTAAATCAATTTCACGCCAATTGCATCAACAGCCCATAATCACAACTCAGTCCAATTCACAATTCGCCACCTCAATCCACAAACCCGACGTTCAAGTCGGCCACACGCAATTATCCAATCGAGCATATTATTTAATCAAATTCAAGTAGCAAAATTATAAAATAATATAATTAGATGAAACACGCTCTAGCCGTTCTAAACCCGAGACAAGTCGATGAAATACCCACGTACAAATCAGACTCACATCACAGTCCATCACACTTGCCCACAAATCCATCATTTATGCCTACCACATACGAACATCAAGTCCACCCATGAATGCCACTACAATATTATCAATTAGCCC
This sequence comes from Syzygium oleosum, assembly GCF_021117445.2. Lineage (NCBI taxonomy): Eukaryota > Viridiplantae > Streptophyta > Magnoliopsida > Myrtales > Myrtaceae > Syzygium > Syzygium oleosum. Next base: position 5,159,446 of record NW_026607497.1, read on the forward strand.
ACCATAATTAGTCATTAATTAAGCCCAACACTTCTCACAATTTAAACTATCAATTAAGCACGTACAAAAATTGCCCACAATCAACGTTAAGCCCCTAAACCGGTACTAATTACCCCATGGACAAGTCTAATAATACTCAAAGTACTAGGTAGGGTTTAGGAAGTCACTTACCTAAGTTTGGCTCGGTAAAAGTCGGCTCGGGCCTAAAATGGCCCGAGTGAACAGTGTCTCACTCGGCGCGGGCAAGGGCGCGACGGGCGCGGGGCTCGGCCACGGTGCTCGGCCATGGGCACAGCCCTCGGCCACGGGCACAAGGCCCGGCCATGGGCTCGGCCACGGGCACACGCATGGGCACGAGCGCGGGCACGGCGCGGAACGGGCATGGGCGCAGCAACGGGCACGTGCACGGGCACGGCGACGGGCGCGCGGCTTGGTCGCGTGGGCGACGAGCCGGCTACGGCACGGGCCTGGGGCCGAGGCCGGTGGCCGGCCGCGGCGGGCGGCGGGCCGCGACGGCGACGAGTGGGAGACAAGAAGGGAGGAGGGGAAGAAGGCGGGCGAGGTGGGGAGGGGCGAAGGTGAGAGAGCAGAGAGAGAGAGAGAAAGAAGCTGGGGGTGGCGGGGCTCGGCCGGGCGGGCGGGCTGCGTCGTCGCCGGGTAGAGGCGGCGGCGAGCTCTTGGCGGCCCGGCGAGCCGAGCTCGCGGCGGTGGGACGAACGGCAAGCTCGGGCTGCGAGTTGGGGCGGAGGACAGAGAGAAAGAGAGAGCAGTCGGTTGGGGCGGTGGCCGGCGGACGGTGAGGCGGCGGGACGGACAGCGAGCTCGGTCGGCGATCGCGCGGCGTCCGGCGGGCTCGGCGAAAGCGAACGAGACCGAGACGCCCAGAAGAAGAAGAAGAAGAAGAAGAGAGAAAAGGAGGAGAGAGGAGAGAGGGGTGTCAGGGGAGTTGGTCAACATGAAGGGGGAGAAGGGACGTGTATGGGGAACGTGCACGGCAGAGGGGGGGGAGAGAGAGAGAGAGAGAGAGAGAGAGAGAGAGAGAGAGAGAAACGTGCGCGGGGGAGGGGACGGGCGGCGCGGCAGAGGAGAGAGGAGAGAGAAAGAGAGAGAAAAAGTTAATATTTATCCTCGAGCGCGAATCAACGGACACGGTTCAAACTAAATATCGATTTAACGGTCACGATTCAAATATTAAATGCAATCCGATGACCCAAATTCAAAACCGAAAGCGATCTACCGGTCCAAAATAAGCCTCGCATATAAAAAGGGACAAAGGCCGAATTAATTAAATCAAACTATAGCGAGGGGGTCTACTAGTCCAAATTCGCACCCGGTCAAAAACTCCTATTTTTCCATTGTTCCTGACAATCTCAACGCTGGCTACGATAATATTGACACCGTCCAATTTATTTTGTCCCGAAACTCCCGGAAATTGACTGCCAAGTTCGGGGTCTAAATAACGGCCAAATCCGATCGAGTGCGATTCTAGCAAAATTTCTATTTTTAAAAACAAGAACCCAAGAGTGATCAGTTCCCGGGCGAAATTCTATTATAAGCGCACTGACGAATTACACGTTTTATAAACCCCAAAAATGGGCCAAAATCCGGAATGTCACAATTCTTCCCCCCTTACAAAAATTTCGTCCTCGAAATTTACAATTCAACCCAACTATTCAAACAAATGGGGGGTACTGGTGTCGCATCAACTCTTCACTTTCCCACATCGTACTTTGACTGTTTTAATCGACTACTGAACCAACTTGGGACCCGTGATACTCCTCTTACCCACTTCATCCCAATAAACCGGTATTCTGCAAACCCTGCCATACAATGCCCTAAATGGTGCCATTCTAAAACTCTGCTGATAGCCATTGTTATAGGCAAACTCAACCAAGAACAACTATTCCTCCCAGCTACCTTTAAAATCCAATATGCATACCCGTAGCATGCCCTCCGAAGTATGAATTGTCCTTTCAGACTGGCCATATGTCTAAGGATGATAGGCCAAGCTAATTTGCAACTTTGTTCCTAATGCCATACGAAGACTTATCCAAAAGCGGCAATGAATTTAGGATCCCGGTTTGAAGTGATTGTCGCTGGCACTCCGTGCAGACGGACTATTTGTCGCACGTGAATCTCGGCATACTTTTCCAAGGCGAAGTTCTTTCGTACTGGCAGAAAATGCGCTAACTTTGTCGATTGGTCGACTACTATTCAAATCGAATCATGACCCCTTTGACTTCTCGGTAATCCCAATACAAAGTTCATCGTGATGTGTTCCCATTTCCACTCGGAAATTTCCAATGGCTGCAACATTCCACCCGGCTTGCAATGTTGTGCCTTCACTTGTTGGCATGTTAGATACTCGGTCACGTGCTTGGCTACATCTACTTTCATGCCTTCCATCAATAATGCTACCATAGGTCCTGATACATTTTCGCGCTACCCGGGTAAATACTGTAATTACTATGGTGAGCTTTTGACAAAATCCCCTCCTTAAGCTCGGCATCACAGGATACACTCAACCGTCTACGGAACTTCAGTATTCCATCCTCGGATACCTGAAAATCCAATTTCCTTTTTGTGGCATCCTTACTCAGAATCTTTTGAATCTCTGGGTCCGTCGACTGTAAAGCATTAATCTTAGTTTGGATCTCCGGTTCAATCCTCAATACGACAAGTAGACTTGAAAACATGGCTCACTTCAAACTTAAACTCTGAATCTCGGACCAATTCCAACAAGGTCCATTCTTTGACCATCATATGCGCAACGCTCGATTTCCAACTCAGTGCATCCGCTACCTTATTAGCCTTTCCGGGGTGATATAAAATATCGCAGTAGTAGTCTTTAAGGAGTTCCATCCAATGACGCTGTCTCAGGCTAAGTTCTTTTTGAGAAAACCGATACCTTTAAACTCTGATAATCTGTATAAATCTAAAATTTCTCCCTACACGAGTAATGCCTCCGAATCTTAAGAGCGAAGATAATCACGGCCAATTCTAAGTCATGCGTCGGATAATTCTGCTCATGAGGTCTCAAATGTCGCGATGCGTATGCCACTACTCTTCCGTGTTGCATTAGTACGCATCCCAATCCTCCTAACGACGCGTCACTGTAATTCTCAAATCCTCCCGGACTTGACGAGATCGCTAACACTGGCGCGGTCGTCAACCTCTGTTTCAATTCTTAGAAGCACCTTTCGCACTCATCCGTCTATTCAAACCTCGTCTCCTTCTTTAACAACCGTGCCAACGACGTAGCTAGTGCCGAAAACCCTTCCATGAAGCGCCTATAATAGCCTGCTAGACCCAAGAAGCTCCGAACCTCGGTTACTGACGTCGGCCTCGGCCAACTCGTGACGGCTTCAACCTTTGTTGGATCCACTGAAATTCATTCCCCGGATATCACATGTCCTAAGAACGCCACTCGATGAAGCCAGAATTCGTACTTATTAAACTTAGCGTAGAGTGTGTGTTCTCTTGAGGTCCGTAGAACCTTTTTTCCAAATGTAACTCACACTTAGTGGAACTCTTTGAGTATACCAAGATATCGTCTATGAATACGATTACAAACTGATCCCGAAGTTCCTGAAATACCCAATTCATTAAATCCATGAAGGCTGCAGGGGCGTTCGTCAGTCCAAACGGCATCACCGTAAACTCATAGCGTCCATACCTCGTCCTAAATGCCGACTTCGGCACGTCCTCCTTCTTGATCCTCAATTGGTAGAAACCAGTTCTCAAGTCAATCTTAGAAAATATTGATGTCCCTTATAACTAGTCGAACAGGTCATTTACCCTTGGCAACAGGCGTTTATCCTTAATAGTCACCTGATTCAACTATTTATAGTCGATGCACAACCTCAAGGACCAGTCCTTTTTCCTCACGAACAACACTAGCACTCCCCATGGAGACACACTCGGACGAATAAAAATTTTATCCAATAACTCCTGCATTTGAACCTCCAATTCCTTCAATTCTGACAGCGACATCCAAAAAGGGTGCTCGCTAGATTGGTTCCGTCCCAATGGCTAACTCGATTACAATTTCCACTTCTCGATCAGGTGACAATCCCGGCAATCCCCGAGGAAAGACATCGGGAAGATTACACACCTCGACTATGTCCTTTAGCCTTGGTTCCTCAACCAACTAGTCAACCACAAAATAATTATCTTTATACACCTCAAAGACAAGCTCAATCCATCCAATTTCAATCCAACAGTCTCCCAAAACAAATCACCCATGTTCTTTATAAAATCCGAAATTTCCAAGCATAACTCATCCTTCCAAACTCGTCCAAGAATATCGTCAGTAATTTAGAAATCCTTAAGCCGATTGCGCCTATCTACTATAAAATTGATTATAAGTCTTACCTGACCACTCAAGCGATAACTTCAAAATCATCTCCTATTGTACCTAATACCATCTCATAACGCATCTAGACTTTCAAGGCACATCACTCACTTCCTTCTCAGCCACAACATACACTTTTCCTTACGTCCTTAGCCGACTCTGATTAATCTGCGGGCCAGCTCTCGCTTAATGTCCTACCTGCGGTCGCTGCGATTGCATTAGTGACCTAACCTGTCGGTTCAACAATTTCTCACTTGGTGACCTTACTATCCACATCCACAACATGCTCCACCTCTACCTTGGCAATGGCCATTCCTACATGCGGCGTTGGAGCAATAGTTCAGCTTTCGAGAGTTCTTCCTTACCGGAGGGACAAGTCTCATATTCTCTGTCATAGACTTCTTCCCAAGTTCTTATTGTCCCTAGCTGGCGTGTACCGCAATCCCTATACGGTAACCCTCTCATTCATATCCCTTTCAACCATTTAAGTCTTGTCATACAGCTCATTACAATCCCTTAAGTTCATTAACATCAACTGACTGCGGAGGTTCGGTTTCAGTCCATCCCGGAACCTCCTTGTCCTATCCACACGATCATTAACTATCCTTGGTGCGTACTTAAATAACCTTACCAACTCTACCTCGTACTGATCGACTGACATTCAATTTTAGTGAAGCCGAAGAAACTCTGTCATTTTCTGTCCTCACGTGCTCTCTAAAAGTACCTCCCATTGAAGGCCTCGATAACGACACCCCAGCTTGGAAATATGCCTTCTGAAATATCCTACATCGGGGGGTCCTCTTACCAATCACTTGCATTTCCTTAGAGTTGATATATAGCCAGGGTCACTTTCTCCTCATCAGTGCACCCGAATACCTCAAAGCCCTCCGTCCAAAGTAATGTAGCCTCCAGGTCACCTCTTCCCATCGAACCTCGCAAGTTTAAATTTCAAAAAATATTCCAACCAACTGATGCATCTGTCTGACTGCATTAACTTACCCTTGACCTTGATTCCCAACATTTCCATTATGCCCACGATTCCCGTTACTTCCATTGACGACGACAATAGTGGCCTCAACATCAGTAGCAACAATAGCATTTCGCTCCTCAAATTGCCTTCGCATTAAAATTCCAACTTTCTCAAGTGACCTCAAAATCTCGTCCCATCTGGAATCCCCCACAACTCCAACTTGCGGACCTACACGACCTCAACCTCAACCTCGGCTACTCGTACACACAGGGTTCACACTACTCACTTACCTGCTATAATTCCTCTTGGGAATTAAAGACCTAGGCCAACTATACCAGTCTAAGCCCTAGGCAGTGAATCACAACAATTCACTAAGCAGGCAGTCAATCACAACACCACTCAATCACAAAGAACAGCGATCGTGCACTAACCTCAAGTCCTGTCGCACCTGCATTTCACGTATTAGTGCATAATATCACTCAGCAATCACAACCAAGCAGTCTAGGTAACGCATGGCCAACAAATCTCCCTAATTGGCTACCCCAAAGTCATCGCTCCTTATCACTCCAAGCTTCGACCATCTTGGTTCGAGCTGAACTTGCTCTGATACCAAATCAACGGGGATGTCACGCCCCGCACCCTACGAGCGCGCGATCATCCCGCGATGGTCGATCATTGAACGCGACGTCCCAGGACGCGTCGCCGACCCAACCCAAACATCAGAGATTAGGCACGCGCGGAAGCAAATAGAAACAACCCGGACAATTAATAATGACAAGGGGTAACAATAGCACAAAACAATAACTGTAATTCCTACACTTGGCAAATACATACAATGCTCATCAAAAGGGACAATGGTTCGCGAACTTAACTCCTCTACAAAAGGGGAGACTCAAAATACGGGACACTCGACCCGTCCTTAATCTCCGAGACACCCTTGCAGCGTCTCCCATCACTTACGGTCGCGGATCTGAAATGGTTATATAATAACCGTGAGAACGAGTCTCAATAAGCAGCCCCCTATACCCCACGTAGGCCAATGCGTACCCAGACAAGTCTAACATACGATCACCAGACAACATAATCAATTTCATACAACCAGCTTACCTCGTCTCGAATCACGAGCCAACCCTGCATATCAGTCCAAACAAGATAATGCAAGAATAGTTCATCATCATATCACGGTCACTCGGCACACGCAATTTCACTCGCATTCAACCAGCCCGCCAAGCAACCACACGTTCAAGCGGTCAATTAAATCACACGCTCAACCAGCCAAATCGGTCACACGCTCAACCAGCCAATTCCACACGCTCAACCAGCCAAATCGGTCACACGCTCAACCAGCCAATTCGGTCACACGCTCAACCAGCCAATTCAATCACACTCAAATCACATGCGTGTCCGAACATCTTTCTCACTACCCGCGCCACTGCGCCTCAAATTCATTCTCACAGGCACACGAGCCTCACAATTCGATCAATTCCAATGGCCGCCGTCAACACGTCCCAAGCCATATCATTCAATCAATTCCAGTGGCCGCCGTCAACACGTCCCAAGCCACACTATTCAATCAATTCCCATGACCGACGTAAACACGTCCCGGTCCAATCACACCTTTAACGGGCCACCGTCAACACGTCTCAAGCCCGCATCCATTTGGCACATCGACCATTCATGCCTTCACACGGACCGCCGTCAACACGTCCCAAGTCCGTAGCCCTCCGATCGATCCGGGCTTAAAATCGACAGGCAAGCACACGCCAATCAATTAAATCAATTTCACGCCAATTGCATCAACAGCCCATAATCACAACTCAGTCCAATTCACAATTCGCCACCTCAATCCACAAACCCGACGTTCAAGTCGGCCACACGCAATTATCCAATCGAGCATATTATTTAATCAAATTCAAGTAGCAAAATTATAAAATAATATAATTAGATGAAACACGCTCTAGCCGTTCTAAACCCGAGACAAGTCGATGAAATACCCACGTACAAATCAGACTCACATCACAGTCCATCACACTTGCCCACAAATCCATCATTTATGCCTACCACATACGAACATCAAGTCCACCCATGAATGCCACTACAATATTATCAATTAGCCCACCATAATTAGTCATTAATTAAGCCCAACACTTCTCACAATTTAAACTATCAATTAAGCACGTACAAAAATTGCCCACAATCAACGTTAAGCCCCTAAACCGGTACTAATTACCCCATGGACAAGTCTAATAATACTCAAAGTACTAGGTAGGGTTTAGGAAGTCACTTACCTAAGTTTGGCTCGGTAAAAGTCGGCTCGGGCCTAAAATGGCCCGAGTGAACAGTGTCTCACTCGGCGCGGGCAAGGGCGCGACGGGCGCGGGGCTCGGCCACGGTGCTCGGCCATGGGCACAGCCCTCGGCCACGGGCACAAGGCCCGGCCATGGGCTCGGCCACGGGCACACGCATGGGCACGAGCGCGGGCACGGGCGCGGGAACGGGCATGGGCGCGAGCAACGGGCACGTGCACGGGCACGGCGACGGGCGCGCGGCTTGGTCGCGTGGGCGACGAGCCGGCTACGGCCTGGGCTGGCTGGCCGAGGCCGGCGGCCTGGCGGGGGCGGGCGGCGCGACCGGCGACGAGGCCGGGAAGCAAGAAGGAGGAGGGGAAGAAGGCGGGCGAGGTGGGGAGGGCGAAGGTGAGAGACAGAGAGAGAGAGAGAGAAAGAAGCTGGGGGTGGCGGGGCTCGGCCGGGGCGGGGGCGGCTGCGTCGTCGCCGGGGTAGCAGGCGGCGGCGAGCTCTTGGCGGCCCGGCGAGCCGAGCTCGCGGCGGTGGGACGAACGGCAAGCTCGGGCTGCGAGTTGGGGCGGAGGACGAGAGAGAAAGAGAGAGCGATCGGTTGGGGCGGTGGCCGGCGGACGGTGAGGCGGCGGGACGGACGGCGAGCTCGGTCGAGCGATCGCGCGGCGTCCGGCGGGCTCGAGCGAGAAAACGAACCAGAACCGGACGCCCGAAGAAGAAGAAGAAGAAGAAGAAGAGAGAAAAGGAGGAGAGAGGAGAGAGGGGTGTCAGGGGAGTTGGTCAACATGAAGGGGGAGAAGGGACGTGTATGGGGAACGTGCACGGCAGAGGGGGGGGGGAAAAAAAGAGAGAGAGAGAGAGAGAGAGAGAGAGAAACGTGCGCGGGGGAGGGGACGGGCGGCGCGGCAGAGGAGAGAGGAGAGAGAAAGAGAGAGAAAAAGTTAATATTTATCCTCGAGCGCGAATCAACGGACACGGTTCAAACTAAATATCGATTTAACGGTCACGATTCAAATATTAAATGCAATCCGATGACCCAAATTCAAAACCGAAAGCGATCTACCGGTCCAAAATAAGCCTCGCATATAAAAAGGGACAAAGGCCGAATTAATTAAATCAAACTATAGCGAGGGGGTCTACTAGTCCAAATTCGCACCCGGTCAAAAACTCCTATTTTTCCATTGTTCCTGACAATCTCAACGCTGGCTACGATAATATTGACACCGTCCAATTTATTTTGTCCCGAAACTCCCGGAAATTGACTGCCAAGTTCGGGGTCTAAATAACGGCCAAATCCGATCGAGTGCGATTCTAGCAAAATTTCTATTTTTAAAAACAAGAACCCAAGAGTGATCAGTTCCCGGGCGAAATTCTATTATAAGCGCACTGACGAATTACACGTTTTATAAACCCCAAAAATGGGCCAAAATCCGGAATGTCACACTTTAGTGCCAAAAGTTTTTTTCGGATCACTTAAGTGCCACTTTTAAAAAAAAACGATCACTTAATTGTCAACTCCGATTTGGGTCGTCAGAAATCTAACGTGGCCATATTTTATTAATTTCTCAGTCTTACGTGGCACGTCGGCGCTGACGGGGACAATATTTATTCTGATTTTTTTTCTTTTTTTCCTGCTTTTCTTTTTTTCTTTTCTTTCTTCTTCTACCTTTGGCCGGGCCTGGCCTCGCTTGCCACAGGCGAGGCCCGGCTTGGCGAGGGTAGGCAAGCCCCGACGAGACCGCTGTGGCCTGGGTGAGGGCCGGCCTCACCGGATCTGGCGAGGGTCGGCCTCACCTCTCCTGGGCAAGGGCGAGCCCCGTCGAGGGCTCCCCTTGCCAGATCCGACGAGGCCGCCGTGGCCTGGGCGAGGGCAGGCCTCACCGGGCTGACCCACCCTCGTCCAGGCAAGGGTCGGCCGGGCCTCACCTATGGTGGGCAACGGTGGCCTCATTCGGGCGAGGCCAAGTGGCTGGCCATGGCCGTGGCTGGTGTCCGGTCACCGGCCAAAGGTAGAAGAAGAAGAAAGAAAAGAAAAAAAATCAGAAAAAATATTTAAAAAATCGAAATATACACATAGAAATGCCACGTCGACTAATTTTTTTTTTTTAAAATTCAACTCAAATTAAAATTTTAATTATAAAGGCCACGTATTAATTTGACCGGAATTTCTCGTCATTGGCACTTAAATGATCGTTTTTCCTCCGATTTGGCACTTAAGTGAGCCTACGAAAACTTTTGGCAATAAAGTGAGCGCTGTACACAAGTTTTGACACTTCTAGTGTTCTTCTCCCCCTTATTTTCTCAATCGTTCCACCGCGTCAAGGCCCTTTCTGATCTCTATCTCCAATTACACTTGAAGAGCAAGCATGTTGTTATCGGATCATTGGCACTCCAATATAGGCTTATGGATGCTCACAGATAGATTTATCACTGTAAATTTGCCTATGAAGACAGATATGACAGCTTCCTATCATTGTGAAAATAACGTACGGTTGATTGATCTTTCAAACCTGTTTCCTCATCCAGTTTTTGATACTTCTCTGTTGCACCTTATCATGTTCAAAAGCAAGTAGCAATGCTACAGTTGAAGAGTTTTTCCAGTCATCTTCCTGTTCATCACTTGCATGTTTATCCAACTGACAAAACCTCCTGTTTTCATTAATAAGAAAGTCGCCTAGTACCACGCCTCTGCATGTCCTCATTACAGCTACTTTTCCTTTCAATAGTTTTGGGAACCGATCGAGTTATGTCCTTACTCTGCAACATCTCCTCATTCTAGCCAAGCCAGTCAAATCTAACAGCACCAACCTTTCTGCCATTTCCTGCGGGAGCCTGTGGCAGAGATAGACATCAGACATGTTCCTCCATTAAGCAGTAGATGACCAAGATAAGCATGACTGCTCCCCTAAGAGTTGTACCTCAATTCTGTAAACTTGACACACGCTCCTCCTGATCCTGGTGGTCACACTTAGCTTCCTTAGATCCAACCACTTCCCAAGCTTTGATGCCTTAACCTGTTATAGGTATATGCTTGAAAGCCTCTCAAGCGAATCCAATACAGTCTCCCATTGACGATCCTGTCACATAAGACAGTTTTTTGCAAGCATTATAAGGAGCATGCTGTCTTTAGAAGGATACTTTTACTTCAAGCAGAGATAAGTGGAAAGGACAACAAAGCTCAGGAGGCAGATATAAGCAATGAAAAAGCTCAAGTACAAATATTAGGTCTAAAGTGTTAATATACCTCTGGTATTATGATATTGACCACTTATGAGAGCTGATCGATGGCTGTATTGGCACCAACATCAAACATTCTCTCTGATTGTATTTTATGTACATCTCAATGTCCTCCTGTTGTACCCAAGATATCACCAGGAACTGTCACGATCCTACCCTAAAGGGTTCTTAGGGACTGTGGGTCTAACAATATGTCCAAAGGGAACGGGCGGTCCCTTTATTCGAGATGCTTGCTCTTGTTCGGCGCGGATTGTTCCAAATCCTACAGTACGCAATGTTGGGGGATCCACTTGGTTGACAAAGGTTTTCTATTTAATAGGAGTCGTCAGTAACCTATTTCAGGCCGTTTAGGAGTCAAGTGCATGTTTCACTTGCTATGAATAAGAGATTCTAGAGTCGGGGACTTAATTATGCTAATTGTCTAATTAACAAACCCGATTCTCAATCTTTCAAAAATGATTTTCATGCGATCTTTGCCCGTTTTATTATCCTATGCCTGCTACACAACGTCCATTCATGGGTGCACAATCATATAATTAAGGGAAAAAACCACCAAAAACCCCAAACTTTGCCATCTGTGACACATTTACCCCGAACTTTTTTTTGTGACACCAGAAACCCCGAACTTTGCTTTTTGTGACACATTTACCCCAATGTATTTACTCCATGGGCATTTTTGTCTTTTTTGCTTTTTCTTTTTTTTTTTTCTTTTTTTTTCCTTTCCGGCGAGGGGGGGCCTCGCCGGATCCGGCGAGGGCGGCCCTCGCCGGCGTCGGGCGAGGTTCGCCCTCGCCTGGGCGAGCGAGGGCGGCCCTCGCCCGACTCAGGCGAGGTCGACCCTCGCCGGCGTCGGGCGAGGGTCGACCTCGCTGAGCCGCGGCGAGGCCGCCTCGCTCGCCAGCGAGCGCGACCCTCGCGCGGCGTCGGGCGAGGTCCGCCTCGCTCGGGCGAGCGAGGGCGGCCCTCGCCCGATCCGGCGAGGTCGACCCTCGCCGGCGTCGGGCGAGGGTCGCCCTCGCTCGGGTGAGCGAGGCGGCCCTCGCCCGACGCCGGCGAGGGCGGCCCTCGCGATCGGGCGAGGGCGACCCGATCCGGCGTCGGCGAGGGTCGCCCTCGCCCGATCCGGCGAGGGCCGCCCTCGCCGGCGTCGGCGAGGCCGCCCTCGCTCGACGCCGGCGAGGTCGACCTCGCCGGATCGGGCGAGGCCGCCCTCGCTCGCCCGGCGAGGCGGACCTCGCCCGGCGCCGCGAGGCGGCCCTCGCCCGACTCGAGCGAGGTCGACCCTCGCCCGACGCCGGCGAGGGTCGACCTCGCCCGAGTCGGGCGAGGGCCGCCTCGCTCGCCCAGCGAGGGCGAACCTCGCCGACGCCGGCGAGGGCCGCCTCGCCGGATCCGGCGAGGGCCGCCCTCGCTCGACGCCGGCGAGGGCCCCCCTCGCCGGATCCGGCGATGGGCAGCCCTCGCCGGATCCGGCGAGGCCCCCCCTCGCCGGAAAAAAAAAAGAAAAAAAAAAAAGAAAAAGCAAAAAAGACGAAAATGCCCATGGAGTAAATACATTGGGGTAAATGTGTCACAAAAAGCAAAGTTCGGGGTTTTTGGTGTCACAAAAAAAAGTTCGGGGTAAATGTGTCACAGATGACAAAGTTTGGGGTTTTTGGTGGTTTTTTCCCTATAATTAAACAACTACAATCAAGGCAATAAAGGTAAAGTGCGAGAAAATAAACCCAATACAATATCGGTCAAATAATATAAATGGTCTTGTTATTGAGCCCTTGGACAAGACCCCTGTGAGCTATGCGAAAGAAAAAGTAAACGTGTATCAATCAAGTTTAACAAATGTGAAATTTCTAATCTAGATGATGGTGATGGAATTTTAAACAAATATAAAATGGGACTAATTAAGAACTATGCAAATCCTATAGTGTGACAATTATTTGAATGTAATTAGATGATGATTTTTTTCTAAAAATTACCTATTACCATAAAACCACATTTCACAAACTCAAGCAAGCAAATAAGCTAAAAGAAAATCACTATTTCACTACCTAGAAAAAAAACTTTAAACACCCAATTGACCTCCAGAAGCTACCAATTCCACTGCCCATATCTTCATCTCTTCTGCGGTAATGACAGAGTAAACGACAAATTCAAATCAACAACTAGAGCGAACCATGAAGCACATTCATCCCTTGAGCGATAACTTTGTGCCCCCCGCATAGAAAGAGAGACACAACCCCATATCAATTTGTTAAAAAGATGGTATGATCACTTTTTATTTATGGATAAATTGAGCTTTTATTTCACGAAAGAAAATGTGGGAAGACTAAAATTACAAGAAGTTTAAAGAACAAAGACTTGCTAATATATTGAAATCTACAACTCTAATGCTTGCTGCAAGTAAAATTAGAAAACTTCAAAACTTGGGAGATACTAAGTAAAACTAGTGCACTAATAGAATTAAATCCAAGACAATTGGCCTAATAACCTAAAAAATCTCCAACTTTAGCTTTTGTCCCAATTTTACCTTTTGTCTCATAAAAAAAAGTCAAACTTTAGATTAAGTCCCAATTCTACCATAAATTTTTTTTTGTCCCATAAAAAACCCTCAACTTTAGGTATTGTCACAATTCTACCGTAAAACTTTTTTTTTTCCTATAAAAAACCCCTAACTTTAGGTATTATCCCAATTTTACCATGCAATCCCAACGTTACCTAAAATTTTTACAGTTTCATAAAAAATCACAAACTTTTACTTAAGTCACAAATATGCCCCTATTTACACTTCGTCCAAAATTTCTCGTTAACAATCGAGAAATGGAAAACTACTAAGCACGAGTTGTTCAAGCATCCCAAGTGCAAGCTCTCTGACCACGAGAAACGAAACATTCCTAAACACGAGAGATTGACTAGCGCAAAATCACTAAGGGCGATTGTTACGAAAAGTTAATGAAGAGCAGATTTGGGACTCAAGTAAAAGTTGTTGATCTTTTACGAGACAAAAAAAATAGAGTGAAATTGAAACTTGACCTTAAGCTAGGATTATTTTATGAGACAAAAAAAATGTTTAGGGTAGAATTGGGATTGGACCTAAAGTTGATGGTTTTTTATAAGACAAAAGAAAAGTTTATAGTAGAATTGGGAGATGATCTAAAGTTGGAGGTTTTTTATGAGACAAAAGGTAGAATTGGGACAATAAGCCTAAGACAATCCCACAGATACGACCATTTTCTTGAAACAAAAAAGGATCAGGCAGCACCTAGAAACATTTACACAAGGCTAACTATTTCTAATTAAGCACCAAACAAAAATGGGCAAAAAATGAACTATTTCAGCGAAAAGAAATTTCATGCAGGACTTGTTCCAGTTTATGACTTATCTTCAAATGTCCAGGAATCAACACGTCGGGTTTCCATCAACTTTCTTCATCTTTTCCAAATGTTGCAACCTCGCCCTTTCTATTTGTTTTTGTGCACATGTTACGTGTTAGTGTTACTATCAGTTCTCCGTTTTAGAATGGATATATCATAAAACTTCTTGCAGCATGTGCACTTCTCATCTTTTTAAAGTTTTTAATTCGGTTGGTGCTCTGTCTAATTATCAACTTCAAGATTCCTCATGTTTGATAGTTGGTCCCATGTTCTCGATCTACGAAACAAGATGAACACCTTTTACGCATGTCAACCCCTATACTCATAGCATATTCAACAAGTCTACAAGGTATGTGCACAATACATATTAACTAAAGAAAATGCAGTAACTTGAGCTCGGATAAGCACAAAAATCACATTCAAGGCTTCCACATGATCGTAGCAACTAACGTAGTTTATTGATGCTTAGGGGGCCATTGAACATCGACATAATGCACATATGGAGGCTATTCATGCAACATATTAGTTGTTCAACACATATATGTGGAAGATTTAGCAAATATAACCTCAAATGGCTACCAAATTGCTCATGGACAAAATGTGATCTCTTATACGCATTGGACAACCGAGCTAGGAATTTCATCAGACAGGTTGTAATCATCAAATTTTCTCTCGACTATTCACATTTACTTGTCATGGACCAAGAAATTCTAAGCCCAATAAACCAAAAAATGGGCAAAGAGCCCAAACTAAAGCCTTAGAAATTTCTAGAGGCCCATAAATCTAGATATTTACAAGGGCAATATAGTAATTCTACATGTTTAGATATTTGTAGGAATAATATCTAGATATTTCTAGGGATAATATCTAGATACCTTTTGTAGGTGTAATATGGGAAATATATTCTAGATATTTCTTAAGATTAGATCTTCACTGTTAAATTAAAAGGAGATCCAATGGCTGTAGTAAAATCTTTTTGGCAATCCGAGAGTTGAGTAATATAAAGTAGGTCCTCTTTATATCTCTCTTTCGTGGGCGTGTGAGAGCTAATAAGACTGACTTAGGCCACAGAAAAAATTGTGGGCTAAGTGCTATAGGGGTAGTGTCGAAACCTCCCCGAACCGGCCCCGCCGCCTAAGGGGTTTGGCTAATGAATTACTAAGTTAAACCTAGTTCGAGCTCTCCCAAGCCCATACCAATTCGCGACTTAAGTTTAAGTTGTTAACATGCAAATTAATTTCATCTAGGAGTCGCCACTAATCAGTTTTTGATAGGTTGATTAGACACCTAAGTAAAGCACGGGAGAAATGCTTTACTTCTACGAACCAGAGATTCAATGAGTACGGGGACTTGATTACACTAATTGACTAATTAGTGCCCTTTCGGTACTTAATCTTTATTCAATTCACCACCTAACGTGCTTACACTAATTGAGAGTCTCAAAATTCCATTTC
This sequence comes from Syzygium oleosum, assembly GCF_021117445.2. Taxonomy (NCBI): domain Eukaryota; kingdom Viridiplantae; phylum Streptophyta; class Magnoliopsida; order Myrtales; family Myrtaceae; genus Syzygium; species Syzygium oleosum. The sequence continues at coordinate 5,175,129 of NW_026607497.1, forward strand.
TAACTAAGCCAAAGAAAGCAACAGTCAACGCCTAGACCTAACATGCATAATCAACTACGTGCGAGGTTAAATTAAACACGCAATTCGAAGTGTGTGAACCAAGCAACGTGCAATCAAACATGACACTAATCACACCATAGGGCAAAAAAAACAATTCCAAAGTCTAAATAATTTTTTTTTATTTTTCGAATTTTTTTTTAAAAAAAATGTAATACATTTTTAAATTTTTTTTAAATAATTTTTAATATTAAAATAATAAAAATAACATAAAATCGGATCCGGGTCGGATCTCCACATCCGACCCGGATCGGGACCGACCCGGGCGCGCCGGCCCGGGTTCATTTATTGAGCCCGGTCTGGCAAATAAAACAAATAAAGAAAGAAAAAGGAGCCCAGCCCGAAATTTTTTAGAAAAACAAAAGCCCAGCCCACTATAAATAAAGAAACTAACAACACTTCAGCCCAAATTCAGATATTGGCCCACCCGCGAAAGGCCCAAGACCTAATAAAACACTAAAGCCCACACACTAAATAAAACCCTACCCGGTCAGACCCGCGACCCGACCCGGACGTGAGAGACCCTACCCGGTTCGCAGCCGCCACGCCGCGCCCAAGGACTCGCCTGAACACCGGCCACCGCTCCGACGTGGAGCACATGCCCGGCCACTGCCACACGCCGGCCGGCGTGGACGTCGGCCTCCCCGAGCCCCGGCCTCCGCGGCCGACGCTTCACCTTGGCCCGCATCGCCGCCCCGACGAGGGGCGGCGAGCGTCCGCCAGCCAGGTAGCCACCTGGCGACCGGCGACCACCTGGGACGGACCGGCCGAGCCTCGGCGAGAGGCTGGCAGGCCGATCGGCCGAGAATCGGCCAGATCCCGACGGGGGACTGGCCGCCTTACCTCACCTCGCGGTCGCGCCCGGACCGCCGCCCTACCCGCGGGCCTCCTCTGCCCGCGTCACCGCCGCAGCAACCAACTCCCAGCCGGGAGCATCCGGCGTTCCAGCCCCCAAACAGAAAACGCAACGAAACAGAGACAGATTCGAGAAACAGTTCAGGCATATCATCAAACACCTTGCAAGCGTCGACGGAAGCGAGAGATTTCAAGCATGATCGAGGCTCAAACACATCCGAAATTCACACACAACAACACGCAGAGCAGTATGACCGAGCCCGAGGTGTCACGGGCCGGAACTTGCGCAAGCCGGACAGCCGTGAGCTCCGGCCAGTGACCCCCCCAAAAAACTGAGTAAAAACGAAAGCAGGGGGGGCAGCCACGGTCCCTACCTGACTCGGCGGTGGCGAATGGAGGGCGAACGCAGTAGATCGGGCTGCACCCGCGCGCCTCGCACACCTACGAGCCGGGATCCTCAGGAGACCGACCCCGAATCGAACCCAAACCGAAACAAAACCCGGCGAGCACTCAAGACCGGGACCTACCATGACAAAGGATCGTCGGCCGCGGCTTGGGCACGGCGGTCGCCGGCGGAGGACCGACGTCTCTCTCTCTCTCCGTAACTCTCTCTCTAGGATCTCTCGGTTCTCTCTCTCTCGGATCTTTCCGTTCTCTCTCTCTCTCTCGGATCTCTCCGTTCCCCCCCGATCTCTCTGTCTCTCCTCGGATTTAAGGGCGGCCAAGGGTGCGGACCCGGCCGGCAGGCGCGCATGGCCCCTGCCACTGCCAGCCTGACGTGGCCGGCCTGCCCTCGACCCGAAGATCGCGCCGGCGTCCTCCGCGCCCCTCTGGCTTCTGCGTTCTGTGGCCTCTGCACTGTTCCGGTCTTCTCCCCCGTACGCTTCAGAAGGTTGACTGGGAGGGAGATGGACAGACGCGGGCCGGGCCGAGAGAAAAAGGGCCGGCCCGCGTGGAAAAATAAAAGGGGAGGAAACAAAAAATGGGCCGCACAAAAATAAAAAGGAGAGGGAAAAACGAATGGACCGACGAACCCGGCCCGGAAATCTTTTTTTTTTAATTTTGTGTCCTAATAGGCCCTATTAATGCAAATGTGCCTAATGTCTATATGCCATGGAATTTAATAAAAGTATTTTTGGCTTAAGGGTTAAAAATTAAACCCTAATTTTTATGCAATAAAACCTTAAATGATTTGGGTAAAATTTAGATGTCAACAGCTGCCCCTCTTTGGAGGGCAGCTCGAAGAGGTTCCTTTCAAAGATAAGAGACGCCTAAATTTTGTTGACGGAGGGCAAGGGATGATGCAATGCAAGAAAGAGGAGAGATAAAATAAAATAGAATCTAAATAAACGAAAAGCATAATTTCTTTAAAAAAAATGTGGTTTAAGGTTGGATCATGTCATGTCCCAAACCCCATCAGGCACGCAACACCCTTACCTGGTCGATTTGCGCAACGTCCCAGGAATGTCGCCGACCTCAAATAACCATCAGAGATTTAAAGCCACAGCGGGAATCACAATTAATCCCTGACAAATTAAACTGGGGAGAATTGGGAGAATATACATTTCCATTTCTTGTTCGACTTGTTCCACCATATTTACAATAAAACAAGCCTTAGTCTACCAGTGCACACTTTACTTAAATTGCCAAAACCAAAAAAGAAAAAAGAGTCGATGACCTGGGGTTCACCCTAAAAAATGATTCTCAACCCACAGTCTGGCTAACCAACAAACCTCCTAACCCCTACGTTATTTACTTGGCGTCCACTCTGAGTTTGATTCTTCATTGTCCGATTCTGAACTTTCCTCAATAGTCTGCCACCTCATACTCCATATGCACTGGTACTCCAAAACGTACTGATGGCGGTGGTGGAGGGTTCATGGGTCCTGTCGGGGTTCTGAAATGTTTGGTTGAAACAACCGTGAGAACACTTCTCAGTAAGTACACCCCTAAACTCAACCTAGGCTATCACGTACCTCCAGACAATTACATAGACACACTTGCATTCGTACGCATCAAACCATTACATTGCAGGCACATCAAATAATATAGTCAAACTCAAACATGCGCACACCCGTACTCAATCACAATCACATCGTATGCAAACACGTGCATGTATCGTTCTCATCCCACTATTCCTTCCATTCTCATTTTCACTTTCGCATCAACTTGCCAGTGACCCGCGTTGAAGTACACGCCTCAGACACACTGCGACCACTTTTCACAACACTTCAGGCCCGCGTAAACGTACACGCCTCAGGCCATGTTTCTTACCCGCGTAAACGTACACGCCTCAGGCTCAACATCTACCACCTGCTGCGCAACCCGCGTTGAAGTACACGCCTCAGGCTGGCAGTCTTCCGGTAATACCGGGCATTTCTCAACCCTCGCCAGTGACCCGCGTTGAAGTACACGCCTCAGGTACACTGCGATCCAACATTCAGCCTGCACCAAATGCGACAGGCCTACATGATCGGAACCCGAGCTTATAATGCCTCGGTCCAATGCCTGTCTCACCCGAGCTGATCGTGCCTCGGACCGATTCTCATTCTTGCTTTTTCAAGCCTCGGCCTGTGCCAAATGCAACAGACCTACGTGATCGCTGCCCGAGTTTATGATACTCGGCCCGATCCCAAACTCGCACTTTCGCACTTTCACACACTTTCCCACCATCACTTGCCACACCACAATTTCCTTCTCACTCATGCCCACGCTCCACATGCATTTATCACACGCAACTGGCCCTTCACACGTGGCCCGCACACGCATTATTTTATACGTAGCTCATGCACATTCAGCATAGGACATGGCAATACCAATAATTAATTTAATCTAACTCACATGTGCACCCAACAAGCATATACAGTCACCCAATTGCACAACAACATACTCAATTTAATCACCACAACTAAATTATTTTCCAAACGCACATTAAACACAGAAATCGCTATTTTTCTCCCACCAAACGACGCCAAATTGATTCTGGTCCTTTACGGGACTTTCTCACCATAAATTCTCGATTCTAAAAATCCAACTTGCGTCCCGATCGGCCCATCACGGCCCCGTGAACAGTAAATCACAGCCACTGTTATTTTCTAATTTCCAATAATTAATGCCCGAATTAAATCCTAAGGCCCGCCATAAAATTTCCACTACCAATTCATACAATTCCGCACCTAACTTTATACAGATTTCGCCCAAAATCGCCCGTCGATACCCGAAGTCCTAAATTGGGTTTAGAGCGCGACTTACCCGCTTTCTAGTGGCATCGGATTAATTCCGATCCTTCATGGGACTTTCTCGCCATTAAATACCGGTTCTAAAAATCCAACTTTCGTCCCGAACCGAGCATCACAGCCTCGTGAACAGTGAATCACAGCTCGTGAACAGTGATCCTTAGCTTAAAATTCCCTCAAATCGTCCTCCAAAAATTCCAAATTAATTCCTTAAGGCCCGCCATACATTCCCGGTCTAAAGCCCCAACGTTTCGCACCCGCACAAGTCCAATTTCACCCAAAATCAAATTGTTCGGCGATACCCAAAATCCTAAATCGGGATTAGAGTATGACTTACCGTGTTCTAGGCTAAAACGGCTAGAACGGAAAGCGGTGGCGCTCTATGGCGAAGGCGAACAACTCACGGTGGCTTCCGGCTTGCACGGCGGCGGTCCGGCGGTGGCGTGGTCTTGCACGGCCGGAAATGGGTCACGGGGAGAGAGAGAAAGAGAGGGGAAAGAGAGAGAGACGGTAAGGTTGGAGGGCGGCACGGCGACGGCAAGGTGGCGGTCCAGCGGTGTGGCAAGCGGCGGCGAGCGGCGGTGGAGAGAAACGGCCAAGGAAAGCCCACGGTGGAAAGAAGAGAAAAAAAAAAAACCAAATGGGGGAGGGGGCTGATAGTGAGAAAAGGAAGGAGAGAATGGGGAAGGAAGACCAAAATTTGACTTAAATAATGCCAATGACCCAAACGAAAAATGACGATAATACCCTTTACCCTTAAAACTTGTCATTTAATAACCTTTAGGGGTATTTTGGTCACTTTCTTCGTTTCTTGACCAAATCGAGTTTTTCCGAAGGATTTGAGCGCACCAAAAATTCACACGTGTCACGTGCAACGTCGTCCTAACATTCCGGCATGACTTCCTAATTTTCCGGTGTCCAATTTGGGCAAAAATTCAATAATTAAATTCTATTAAACGCATCTCGAGCGTTTCTCGAGCTAACGGGCGGCTTGCTGGGGAAATTCGCGAAATCGACTTATGACTAATACTAAATCGAGTCACGTGCAAGTCCGTTCAGTGCGTGACGACCTCGGTTGTCATTAAAATCGCAAAGATCAATCACTTGATCCGAGGGGTACGATCGTTCGGTATAATTTCGGAATCATTCGTCAAGTCGTTTTGTGGTCCAACGGAATCACCCGCGATCCACTACTAGGACAGTGGCGAACTGACCCCTAACTATCCTTGAATCGGCCAATAGTGGCTCAAAATATCACTTACGCGATTTAATGGTCGAAATCCATTCACGATCGAATTTCCTTTAGTCGCGCGAATTTAATTCCCATATTAGCCTTTCCCTAATGGTTAGCATTCCCAGAAATGATTAGTTCCGGGCGAGAACTTACTACGAGCACATTTCATAAAACTCAATTATTCAATAAATTCCAATTGGTGGAATTTCGGAATGTCACAGACCACAAACCTTTTGAAAAGAGTGGTTTAAGGTTGGACCGCAAACCTTTGAAAAGCATGGTTTAAGGTTGGACCACAAACCTTTGGAAAACGTGGTTTAAGGTTAGACCACAAACCTTTGGAAACGTGGTTTAAGGTTGGACCACAAACCTTTTGAAGAGCGTGGTTTAAGGTTGGACCACAAACCTCTGGAAAACGTGGTTTAAGGTTGGACCACAAACCGTTTAAAAAGCGTGGTTTAAGGTTGGACCACAAACCTCTGGGAAACGTGATTTAAGGTTGGACCACAAACCTTTTGGAAAGCGTGGTTTAAGGTTTTCATAAACCTTTTGGAAAGCGTGGTTTAAGGTTGGACCACAAACCTTTGGAAACGTACCTAGGTGTGCATACCTGTAGGTCAGATCGGATTGCCTAAAGGCTCTCTGTCAACGAAGCTTAAAAAGACTCAAACACTTAGGGGTCCTTGTTCGAGGGTTTGATAGATTGCCTATTGTGTCCTTGCCAACAGGGTCTTGGGAATCCATGAATGCTTAGATGTATCTTAGCATTTCCGAGATCAGCTTGAAGGTGGGTGTCTGAGGAAACGTCACCTGTCTTTCAGGATTAGTAATAACAGGTACATGCATTCATCTCGGAAATAGACGACTGGCACTTTCTAAAACACATGCTTCAAGATCAATTCCATTGGAGTTCATGTGTAACATTTTAACATGTCCGCATCGCCAACTTTCCACCGGGGATAATTATCATTTAAGACAATTTCCACTCATAGCATGAATCATCTTGAAAATGCTAAATGAGGGACTTTCAATTAGAAAGGACTTTTGTTCACTCTCATCTAAAAGGGTTTTTTTTGTGAGAATCACTCTGTCTTACGATCATCACGTCGACAAAGGTCCAAGTATTCTCGCAAACAATACAACCTTACCAATCTGAGAGGTCTTCATCAGGACTGTAAGATAAGCTTGGTAAGATAAGCTTGATCGATTGTTTAACAAATGAGACTGTCCGAGTCGAAGCTATGAAATAAATACTTCGTGATCATCTTCGGGTTTACAAGTCGAGAACTCTGCGAAATAGGATAGAAAATAGTCTTGTTTGCACTTCTTCGAGCGATGCTTATAAACATATGAACTCCTACGTTGACTCAAGTGCCTCAATCAGAAAAAACTTTACGAAGAACGTAACGTAGGTTGGGTTCATGGGTTGAGAAACGAAAGGATCACAGGCTCAATGATATGTATTGGGGTGAGAGTTGGTGATCATCTTGACATCGTCACCGATCTTCTTCTTCGCCATTGGGGATTATCCTCAGAAATGCACTATCGATCTTAACCATTTGGCACTCGTCTCCTTGAGACTTGAAGGACGACTATTGCTTGACTAGGGCTGGTTTTGTGATTTCAACACATATCATCTCAACATTTTGCTTCTTATTTAATACATGGGCGCTGGCCTCACTCTGACGGGCACACTGCCTTTAATGCCCCTAGTTCATCCCCCCCTTCTTTTTTTTTTTCAACATTTATATCTATGGGCATAGGCCTTGCTTTTACCAGGTACACTGCTTTTTCGTGCCCCTAGTTTTCACTTTTTTTTTTTTTTGCTTATGGATTGGCCTAGACAAATTTAAACAATACAATGCTATTGAACTCTCAAGTCCTCATCTTTAGTCAACACTCCGGACCATGATGCTCGAACAGTGGTGACTTTTGCCTTGCCCCGGTGTGGGGGACGATCACCAACTGGGTTCATGAGAAGCAAAATTGTAGGCTCGATTGGGTCGTTCAATGGATATAAGTGTGTAGGATAGAGAAAGAAACGCTTTTCGTCGTCTTAAGGCACTTGAATTCACGTACTAGTTCATTTGTAATAGAGGCACTCAAAGATTACTAAAAGCAAAAGCAAGAAAATTTTCTACCCATTTTCGCACCTCGATGTGCCGACTCACCTCCGATTTGCCCCGGTGTGGGGTGGTTCTTGACAGGGGTAGTATGAAAGAAGCTTCACAAGTGTTTGAGCTCAAAAGGGTTAAGCAAATGGTAACCTATAGCGTTTGCGATGGACGAATGAAATGCCTCTCATCATTTTAGTTGCCGTACCTTTTGCGAGATAACCCTTCACTTTGCGAACATGGAATTTTTCTGCTCAACTCACTAGGAATTAGTACATGGTACAGTGTATGGAACATGGCTTGCCTTTCATCATTTCGATACGTCTCATTTAGCATATTCAAGCATTTCCGCACCACTCATTAAATTGTCCATTTTAATGATCCTCAGTGGAATTGGTGACTTAGACAGATAAAAATCATTACGAAGTCCATTTTCAAAAGACATGGGCATTTTGACTTATCATTCACATGCACAGGAAAGTTCATAACCGCATAACGATCAATCACCAAACATGACTTTGAGCATTCGTTCAAAGAATTATTATCACGAGAAATGTTTCTCGTCCCTGTACTTCAGCCTCTTCGTTGTTCATCCTTCATTTCGTTGCGATTGGATACCTGAAACACAAACACATGTCTATGTATGGAAATGTATGCATGACATGCATGATACTAAGTGATTTGGATTGCACGAGAAACAGCTTTCTAGCCTTGATTTCATTTATGGAAAATACTTCTTGACTGCGTCAGAGTTTACAGGTTTTGACAACTCGTGGCCATCCATTTCCACTAACACTAAAGCACCACCTGGCAGGATCTTTTTGATGATATAAGGGCCTTCATAAGTCGGGGCAAATTTGCCATGAGGGTCACGTACAATTGATATCACCTTCCTCAATATCAAGTCGTTGACTTTGAGGTGTCGGGGACGAACTTTTCGATTGAACGACTTCGCTACTCGTTTCTGATAGCATTGACCGTGACATATGGCTTGTAATCTGCTCCCATCGATCATGTTCAACTGTTCATGCCTTTGTCGTACCCATTCGGCCTCATCAAGCTTTGCCTGAGAGAGAACCCTTAAGGACGGAATTTCGACTTCCACGGGTAGGACCTCTTCCATTCCATATACTAACGAAAAAGGAGTTGCTCCAGTCGAGGTGCGGATCGATGTCCGATATGCCATCAATGCATATGGAAGTCTTTCATGCCAATCGTGATAATTCTCAGCAATCTTTGATAAGATCTTCTTTATGTTCTTGTTTGCCGCTTCGACTGCCCCATTCATTTGAAGGCGATATGGTGATGAATTCATATGCCGGACCCGAAATGTATCGAGCAATCCATCCACGATCTTGTTGTTCAAATTGGAGCCATTGTCAGTGATGATTGCTTTCGGAACTCCGTAACGGGCGATGATATCGCGGCGAATGAACTTGGCCACGTTCTTTGCGGTGACATTAGCATATGAATTGGCCTCAATCCACTTCATAAAGTAGTCGATTGCTACTAAGATAAATCTGTGTCCGTTTGATGCCTTAGGGTTGATCGGTCCAATTATATCTATCCCCCACATGGAAAACGGCCAAGCTTGAGACATCTGATGGAGTTTGTTCGACGGAGCATTAATCCTATCTCCATAAATTTGACATCGATGGTAGCATCGCACATGCTGAATATAATCAGACTCCATGGCCAACCAATAGTACCCGAGTCGCATGATCTTCTTTGCTAGGAGATGGCCGTTCATGTGGGGGCCACATTCCCCTTCATGTATCTCTTTCATCAAACGATTGGCCTCTTTCGCGTCGATACATCTCAGTAACACTGAGTCATTAGATCTTTTGTAAAGTGCATCCCCGCTAATGAAGAATTTTGAGGCCAGCTTCATCAGATATTTCCTGTCTGATGCTTCACTTCCTTGAGGGAACTCACCTTTCTGCAGGTAATTCAGAATGTCATGGTACCATGATTCTCCATCAGGCTCTTCTTCAATTATCATACAATAGGCCGGACGCTTAAGGATTTCAATCCTTAATGGTTCGATGTCCAAGCCTTTTGTTGCTTGCAGCATTGACGATAATGTGGCTAAAGCATCAGCGAACTGATTCTGAGACTTGGGTAGGTAATCGAATGATATTTCTTGGAATTCTTTCGCCAGCTCTTCCAGAAACTCATGATACGGGACTAGTTTTGGATCCCGCGTTCGCCACTTGCCTTTGGTTTGAAGGATAATGAGGGCCGAATCGCCATAGACTTGCAATTTTTGGATCCCCATGTCAATAGCAGCTTGAAGGCCAAGGATACACTCTTCGTATTCCACGATGTTATTCGTGCAAGGGAAAGTCAATTTGGCAGCCACAGGGTGGTGCTGACTATCCGGGGAGACGACAACTGCCCCAGTACCGGAACCAGATAAGTTGACTGCACCATCAAAGTACATAGTCCATTTGTCATTCGACGTAAATAAGATCTGCCTATCCATGTCACCATCTTCATCGGGGTCTTCCGCTTTTTCAAGATTTTCCGCTAGCATGTCCGCTATGGCTCTGCCCTTTACGGACTTTTGCCCCAAGCTTTGCACGTCGAATTCTGAAATTAGAATCTGCCACTTGGCCAGCTTCCCCACCAAGGCTGGCTTCTCTAAGAGATACTTGATGGGATTATTCTCAGTTACTAGCAGAACTTGGTGATGGAGGGTGTATTGGCGTAGCCTGTGCAACACCCAGACCAAGGCTATGCACGTCTTCTCAACCTCCGGATAGTTCACCTCGGAGGTAGTGAATTTCTTGCTGAGATAATATATTGCGCGTTCCTTCCCATCGTTCGGCCTTTTTTGGGCCAGCATGGCTCCCAGTGATTCATCATGGATAGTTAGATACAAAATTAATGGAACTTTGGGCACTGGCGGGACCAAGATCGGGGAATGACTCAGATAACACTTTATCTTTTCAAAGGCATCCCGACATTCGGCGTCCCATTCGATTTTCGCGTTGTTCTTCAAGAGTTTTGAAAAATGGCCTTGCTGTTTCTGACAACTGGCAGATAAATCTTGCCACATAATTTAACCGTCCCAACAAACTGCGGACTTCTCTGACAGTGGCCGGGGGCTGTAAGTCGCAAATGGCCATTACCTTCGACGGGTCAATCTCGATGCCTTTGTTACTAACTATAAACCCTAATAATTTTCCAGACTTTGCCCCAAATACACATTTCGCGGGATTGAGGCGCAACTTAAACTTTCGGAGGCGATCAAACAACTTCTGCAAAACTTCGACATGGTCTTCGCCTCGTCTTGATTTCGCAATCATATCGTCTACATACTCCTCGATCTCCTTGTGCATCATGTCGTGAAATAACGCGACCATGGCCCTTTGATATGTTTCCCCGGCGTTTTTCAGACCGAAAGGCATCACCTTGTAGCAAAAGGTCCCCCACGGGGTTATAAACGAGGTCTTGCTCCTATCCTCCTTCTTCATACGGATTTGATTATACCCTTAAAATCCATCCATGAAGAAGAACAATTCGAATCCTGCAGTACTATCGACCAAGACATCTATATGTGGGAGTGGAAAGTCATCCTTTGGACTAGCTCGGTTTAAGTCGCGATAGTCCACACAGACCCTGACTCAACCGTCTTTCTTCATCATTGGCACAATGTTTGCTATCCAATCGGAGTAATGCGACACTTCGATGAACCCCACTTTTAGCAATTTCATAACCTCCTCCTCGATTTTCTTGGATAACTCTGGCTTGGTCCTTCGGAGTTTTTGCTTCCTCAGCGGTATGTCAGGATCAGTTGGTAGAGCATGCTCTACAATTTCTGGATCCAATCCCGGCATGTCAGCGTACGTCCAGGCGAACACATCCTGATATTCTTTAAGAAGGCGAACCATTTTTTCGGCCTCTGCTTTCGAAAGACTTGCCCCGATCTTTATTTCCTTGACATTTTCATCATTACCCAAGTTTATGGTGATTGTTTGCTCCACTGTTAATGGCCTTGATTCCTCATGTCGCTTCCATTCACGCTCAATCCCCTTTGGATCATTGTCATCGCTATCGATATCTGAGAGATTCCCTTCGTGCGAATCCGAATCACATGCATCCTTACCATGATTATGCATAATGTGATGCCTGAGATGTGATGTGATGAGATGAGTTAGGACACAAAACATGGTACATGCCATTTTGAAAATGCTTTTGAAATTTTTGGAAAAGGCTTTTAAGAGCTCATCCTCATGTCATTGGACTTCCTTGCTCTTGAAGACCATGAAAACAGGGAGCACGTGGGACCCCAGCCCTCAGCGACCATCATAGGACCAGTTTGGTATGATTTCACATGTCCTTAATAAAACATGCACGCATTTCATTGAATTAAAAGGATAAGGCCGCATTACAACACATACCGCCCTGAACCAACGGCTCAAGATTCGGGGCTAGGCAAAGTTTTCATTACAAACGAGTTTAGATTAGCAAATTGAAACAACACTAAGCTCCCACGCAGGGGAGAGAACATAAAGCAAATAACAACACTAACGGGAACCGCCCTACTCTGCAGGGTTGGCGACACTTCCAGAAGATTCAGCTTCTTCACACGTCAGGATAGCGCATATGACATTCTCCTCGAATAGCTTAGCTATACTGTCGATGGCCGCCTCTTCCTCATGTAGCATCTTCGGAGGCCCGAGGAAAATCTCTTTCAATAGGGGGAGTAATGGGCCTCGACAGCCTTTTTCCGCTCCAATATGTCCGCCATGGTCCCCCTGACCTACGCCTCGGCCTCCATGGTTGCCCTGGCCTCCGTCGCTACCTCGACCTCCACGGCCACTTCGGCTTCCATCGTTACCTCGACCCCTAGAGACGCCTCGGCCTCCGTGATTACCTCGGCCTCCATCATTGCCTCGACCTCCGTTGTCCTGACTTTCACGGTTGTCTCGGTCTCCATTATCTTGGCTTTTCTGATACCCTAAGCCTTCACTCTTCGCACCTCTTCTGGCTTCAATGGGTTTCCGGATCCCTTGCCCATACAATCCAAGGCCTTCCCCAGGGTTGTACCCGTTTGCGAGCATAATCTTTCCAGCTGCTAGAGTTGGCTTGGATAGTTCAGGGGTGCCCATGAGCGAGCCAACGGGAACGTGGACCATAGATACCAATTCCAGAGTTTGGAAACTGGATTCCTCTTTGCATTCGGGCTCCACGTACGGGATGGCCGTTTCGTGATAGACTTTGAAGTCTGTTTCTCCATGTACTGTAACAAGCTTGCTTTCGACCACAAACCGCACCTTCTGATGGAGACTAGAGGGTACAGCACCTGCGGTATGAATCCATGGTCTCCCTAGTAGAAAGTTGAATGCACTTGGGATGTCTAGTACCTGAAAAAGCACCAGAAACGTCACAGGACCGATCAGGAGTTCCAACTCTATCTCTCCTATTACTTCCCTTCTAGTGCCGTCGAACGCTCGTACGGGATTTTTGGCAGTACGCATCTTCCCTAGATCGACCTTTAAGAGACGAAGAGTGGCCAACGGGCATAAATTCAAAGCGGAGCCATTATCGATCAATGTCCTTGCGACCATCATATCGTGATACTTAACCGAAATGTACAAAGCTTTATTATGATTCCGGCCCTCTACCGGAAAGTCTTCGTCCGCAAAAGAGATTTGATCCTTCAACAGGATGGTCCCCACAAATTCTTCTAACTGGGCTTCGTCGATCGTCTCCGGGACATGAACCTCGTTAAGGACCTTTAATAAGGCATCCTTGTGTTTCTCAGAAGATTTGAAAAGATCCAGGAGAGAGATTTGGACTGGCATTTTCCGCAGTTGGTTTACCACGTTGAATTCACTCATTTTTATCACTGCCAAAAATTGCTTTGCGTCTTCTTCGGTCACTGCTTTTTTCTCAATTCCTCCGGCAGGCGCATAGCAGCGACCAGACCGGGTGATAGCATCCATTTCATCCGTTTCGTAATCCCACGGGACCGCCTTAGTATCGAAATCCGGAGGGGCTTCAAGGATTATGACCCCTTCTTCTTCCAAAGGTGGCAGCTCGATTACAACTCGCGTCCTATCCTCCCTTCCAACCTGGATTGTTGAGAATTCTTCAGTTGCGAGGTCAATTATCACTGGCTCAACATCCTCCACCTCCTAATCACTAGCATAATCTTCATCAGAGAAATATATCACGATCGGTGTTGTCATGGCGACTAATCCCTGCCGCATATCAGCACTCCCAATTACCCCCATGCTCATCGTTCTACGAACATACTCTAATTTTTCTTCCATCATTACATCCTTTCCTCCTTCGTGGTGTCCAGCTAGCCGAAGAATTTCGTACAACCTTGGGATGTTCACCATGAAGGCTTGTTTGCTCACGTTCACTTTTCCGAACACCACATTTACGCCCTCGGCATGGTCGGGCAAAGGATTTCGCTTCACATTGGGTCGCACTCTCTCGAACGATAGAATTCCCTTGTCCAACAAGTTTTGAATCTTGATCTTTAGTGCAAAGCAATTGTCCGTGTCATGCCCCCTTTCCCCCAGGTGGTATTCGCATGTCTTGGTCATGTCAAACCTAGGGAACCTTGGAGGATTGTCCATAGGTACTTCTTTGGCTACCATCCTCCTCTCAATGAGCATGGGCAACAACTTTGACAAGGATTTTGGCAGCGGGGAGAATTCCCTATGAGGAAATCTCTTATTTCGATCATGCCCTTGGGGCGCATGCCCTTGTACGATTGAGGGCTTTTGTGGGGGTGCTGAGAAAGACTTAGACGGCTCTTGGACAAATGCAACTTCGATAGCGGTTTCCTTGTTCTTCTTTGTTGGGAATCATTTGATATTCCCTGCGGGTATCCTACCATCGACAATCGCCCATTCTACCCCTTCGCTCACTTCCACCAGTTGGGAAAATGTTTGACATCCAGAAGTTAACATTCCGTGAAAATACTCAGGTGGCAGGGTTTTCAGAAAAAGTTGCCTCATCTCCCTCTCGATCAGCGGGGGCTTTACTTGTGATGCCATCGTCCTCCATCTTTGAGCGAAGGCCTTGAAAGGTTCATTCCTTCTATTTTCTAGCCGAACCAAGTCTTCTCTCGTGGGGATGATTTCAAAGTTGAACCTGTACTGCTGAAGGAACTCTTCGGCAAGATCTTCCCATCCTGTGATCGTCTCAACATCCAGCGCAATGAACCATGACAAGGCAGGGCCAATCAAGCTATCTTGGAAGGTCTGGATGAGGAGTGGTATGTTGTCGGAATAACGAGCCATTTTTCTCAAGTAATACTTGAGATAAGTCTTAGGGCAACCGATGCCATCATATTTCATGCTAAATTCCGGTTCCTTGAAGGTTTCGGGGACTTTCACTTTAGCATACGGAGATAACTTGTCAACCCCTCACATCTTGTACCCTTGAAGAACACAGAGTCGTTCCTCCATCTTGGCCAGGCGCCTTTCGCTTTCCTCATCGAGGCGGAAGCTAGGCTCCTCCCTTGGAACATGGTCCAGATTTACAATGATCGGCGTGACAGAAGGGGAATCCAATGCGGTCCCATTTTCAGGAGGGTCCATGGCATGTGGATCAATGGCTAGCGGGGGAGTATATCCTGACGAGGTGGGGACAGAAGCCTCAGTGGCATGTGTAGGCGGAGGATCCTTGAGTTTCTGACTTATTTCGGCCATCATGGCGGTAAGTTGGGCCAGTTGGTTTTCCATGTTGGTCATGCGCGCATTGGCTTCTTCGCTCTCCATTCTGACTTTTGCACGGGTTCGGATCGGGGATCTCCTTTTAGTCGTCTCGATTATCTTGGTGGAACGGATGCACTAGCTAAAGCCCGGTTGTGACGGCTACAGGAAAAAGCTCCTCAATCTCGATTTCACTCTCCGCGCGTTGATTGAGCTCGAATTGACAAATGCGGACGGTTCGTAATCACCTGAATCATAAATAAGCAAGCATACATAAGCACATGATTCATATAGAAGACCGGTCCATGACAATGGTCTAGCCGCTTTCATTCATTAAAATGTTCTTAATTGAGTAACACTCCTAAAATTGAAAACTCAAAGCTCCTAAACATCAAGCTAATAAAACAAAATAAGATAAAATAAGAACCCTAAGACAGATGAACTAAAAACGGAGTGACTAAACCCGAAACGACAAACTTAATCTATCCTACTCCTCTTGACCTATATGCGAATGGGAAGCCAATGCTCAACGCAACTGCCTATTCTCCTTGGCAACACGCTTCAAGCTTTCTTCGGCTTTCTCTGTCTTCCTCTTGAGATAGTTGATTTCTGCTTGGCGTGTCGGCTTCTTTGTCACGTCCGGGATCTTTGGGAGAAACTCGGTTGGGATCTTATGCCGACGGATGTATCGGGCCGTGGCATAATAAGTCTTTTCTTTCCCTTCGAGCTCGTCTTCGGGCCAATTTAACTTTTGAGCATGGCAGGCGAGCCAAGCCTGTTCAGCGTGGCGAAGCTCTCTTTTGTAATCTCCTCCCTTTCTGATAAATCGGACTTGTAGCGAATCTTGCTTGAGAGGAGGTGGTAAATCCTGGACGACCCGATATTGGCAGGCCACTCGGAGCGGGTAGTAGGAAGTGATGCCGGTGATTCCTAGTAATGGGATTGGTTCATTATTGCCATAAGAGAGACGTCCTTCGCGAAGTCGGAACCACTTAGCTTGCCATAGGAAAATCTTGGTTTTCAGATTTTTCAATAAATTTACCCATTCTAAGAAAGAAAGATTCGGAGTCCGATCCTGATGATTCTTAAATGCCTCAATAGGGTGATTAGACTCACTAATGTCATTGATATTCATGTGAATGCCAAATTCACTTGTATGAGAGAAAAACCAGATTTGTAAAAGCTCGGCAGGAGCACGGAAAACCTTTTCTTCATTTTCTTTAAATCGGGTGAGTGATAAAAATGTTTCAGCCAAGATAGTATTGACAAAGCTAACTCCACCACATACTTGTTTGACCACCCATGCAACGGAAGGATCAATAGCATTCTTGCGAAAGGGAAAAATTATGAACCCAAAGAAAGTTAGAAGGAAGATTTTACCTTTTAAAAGGGTCTCAGCATTTGCAAAATACTGACCTAAGAAAGAAAGTGGGCATGCATGGCAGTTATCTTTTAGCACCCTTCCGATTTGGTTCTTGTTCATCCTAAGAAAGTCAGACAAAATTGATTCCGATTCAGACCCGAGGGGTGGATCGATTAACTCCAAATCCAAAGGTTTTCCTATGGCAACGCTATATTCTTCCAAAGTCGGAGTCAACTCATGTTTATGGAATATGAACGTGGACGTTTGGGGACACCAGAAATGGGCTATTGCTTGCATGACTCCACTTTGGATGTCGATGTCGACGAGGAGTAAAAGGCGACCAAGTCTATTCTCTACATAGGCTCGGCCTTCGTGATCCAACTGATCCCACCACTGCTTGAGTTCGGCCTTCGGAGTAGGAATGAATTGAATGTCGGATCTTCCCATTGTATATAGACCAGGATTCGACCAACCTTATTGTCATGAACCAGCCAAAGCATAAAAGGTAAGTAAATTGCAAAAGAAAATGGTAGGAAACTTACTTCACCCAACAATTACGACAACCACATAGACATACGCATGAAGCGTGTGGCTTGACTTCTATTCTAAACGGCTTAACAAATTGGAGCTACGAGGGTGGGATGACTAGTCGCGGCCTCGCGTACTAAGCCAAGTCCTCGTGACTCCGGCTCAGTCAAAAATGATACCTCAATGCGACGCGGCTTCGCGGGCAAAGGTAAACATTCACGACACCAAGAAAGAACCTTTCGGGATTGAGTTGGGCAACCTCTACTACGCGGCCTCGCGGTCGAAGTCGTATCCAACTCAATACCATCGTAAACATTCCTAGTGCGGCCCAGGACCGACGGCGGGTTGTGTGTGTACCATAGTGTAGTGCTAACGCAACAAAGGCATACACAACAATTCATATGCAATCACGACTTCAAAAATGCAAAATAAACAATCATTCCAAAACCCCAAAACTTGCAAAACAAGGGTTAACAATCATCTATTCCCTTATAACTCCCAACTGCAAGAACATTCACATTAAGTACATAATTGATCAAGGTAAACGGCCTAAGTCCACTAAGAAATTTATCAAGTCCCCAGCGGAGTCGTCAAACTGTCGCAACCTTCCCGAACCGGCCCCGCCGCCTAAGGGGTTTGGCTAATGGATTACTAAGTTAAACCTAGTTCGAGCTCTCCCAAGCCCATACCAATTCGCGACTTAAGTTTAAGTTGTTAACATGCAAATTAATTTCATCTAGGAGTCGCCACTAATCAGTTTTTGATAGGTTGATTAGACACCTAAGTAAAGCACGGGAGAAATGCTTCACTTCTACGAACCAGAGATTCAATGGGTACGGGGACTTGATTACACTAATTGACTAATTAGTACCCTTTCGGTACCTAATCTTTGTTCAATTCACCACCTAACGTGCTCACACTAATCGGGAGTCTCAAAATTCCATTCCTAACTAAGCCAAAGAAAGCAACAGTCAACGCCTAGACCTAACATGCATAATCAACTACGTGCGAGGTTAAATTAAACACGCAATTCGAAGTGTGTGAACCAAGCAACGTGCAATCAAACATGACACTAATCATACCATAGGGCAAAAAAAAAACAATTCGAAAGTCTAAATAATTTTTTTTTTATTTTTTGAAATTTTTTTTTAAAAAAAATTTAATAATTTTTAATAATTTTTTTAATGTTTTTTTAATAATTTTTAATATTAAAATAATAAAAATAACATAAAATCGGATCCAGGTCGAATCTCCACATCCGACCCGGGCGCGCCGGCCCGGGTCCACGACCGGACCGGGTTCATTTATTGAGCCCGGTCTGGCAAATAAAACAAATAAAGAAAGAAAAAGGGGCCCAGCGCGAAATTTTTTAGAAAAACAAAAGCCCAGCCCACTATAAATAAAGAAACTAACAACACTTCAGCCCAAATTCGGATAGTGGCCCACCAGCGAAAGGCCCAAGACCTAATAAAACACTAAAGCCCACACACTAAATAAAACCCTACCCGGTCAGACCCGCGACCCGGCCCGGACGTGAGAGACCCTACCCGGTTCACAGCCGCCACGCCGCGCCCAGGGATTCGCCTGAACACCGGCCACCGCTTCGACGTGGAGCGCATGCCCGGCCACTGCCACACGCCGGCCGGCGTGGACGCTGGCCTCCCCGAGCCCCGGCCTCCGCGGCCGACGCTCCACCTTGGCCCACATCGCCACCCCGACGAGGGGCGGCGAGCGTCCTCCAGCCGGGTCGCCACCTGTCGACCGGCAACCACCTAGGACCTACCGGCCGAGCCTCGGCGAGAGGCTGGCAGGCCGATCGGCCGAGCCTCGGCGAGAGGCTGGCAGGCCGATCGGCCGAGCCTCGGCGAGAGGCTGGCAGGCCGATCGGCCAGATCCCGACGGGGGACTGGCCGCCTTACCTCACCTCGCGGTCGCGCCCGGACCGCCGCCCTACCCGCGGGCCTCCTCTGCCCGCGTCACCACCGCGGCAACCAACTCCCAGCCGGGAGCATCCGGCGTTCCAGCCCCCAAACAGAAAACGCAACGAAACAGAGACATATTCGAGAAACGGTTTAGGCATATCATCAAACACCTTGCAAGCGTCGACGGAAGGGAGGGATTTCAAGCACGATCGAGGCTCAAACACATCCGAAATTCACACACAACAACACGCAGAGCAGTAGGACCGAGCCCGAGGTGTCACGGGCCGGAACTTGCGCAAGCCGGACGGCCGCGAGCTCCGGCCAGTGACCCCCCCAAAAAACTAAGTAAAAACGAAAGCAGGGGGGCGGCCACGGTCCCTACCCGACTCGACGGTGGCGAATGGAGGGCGAACGCGGTAGATCGGGCTGCATCCGCGCGCCTCGCACTCCTACGAGCCGGGATCCTCAGGAGACCGACCCCGAATCGAACCTAAACCGAAACAAAACCCGGCGAGCGCTCGAGACCGGGACCTACCGTGACAGAGGATCGTCGGCCGCGGCTTGGGCATGGCGGTCGCCGGCGGAGGACCGACGTCTCTCTCTCTCTCCGGAACTCTCTCTCTAGGATCTCTCGGTTCTCTCTCTCTCTCGGATCTCTCCGTTCTCTCTTTCTCTCGGATCTCTCCGTTCCCCCCCGATCTCTCTGTCTCACCTCGGATTTAAGGGCGGCTAGGGGTGCGGACCCGACCGGCAGGCGCGCATGGCCCCTGCCACCGCTAGCCTGCCGTGGCCGGCATGCCCCCGACCCGAAGATCGCGCCGGCGTCCTCCGCGCCCCTCTGGCTTCTGCATTCTGTGGCCTCTGCACTGTTCCGGTCTTCTCCCCCGTACGCTTCAGAAGGTTGACTGGGAGGGAGATGGACAGACGCGGGCCGGGCCGAGAGAAAGAGGGCCGGCCCGCGTGGAAAAATAAAAGGGGAGGAAAAAAAAATGGGCCGCGCAAAAATAAAAAGGAGAGGGAAAAACGAATGGGCCGACGAACTCGGCCCGGAAATCTTTTTTTTTAATTTTGTGTTCTAATGGGCCCTATTAATGCAAATGTGCCTAATGTCTATATGTCATGGAATTTAATAAAAGTATTTTTGGCTTAGGGGTTAAAAATTAAACCCTAATTTTTATGCGATAAAACCTTAAATGATTTGGGCAAAATTTAGGTGTCAACAGGTAGCAACGCGTGAGAGAGCAAGAGCAAGAGCAAGAGCTAATAAGGCTGACTTAGGCCAGAGAAAAATCGTCGTGGGCTAAGTGCCAGGTAGCAATTCAAAATATCGTCAATTCAGAGGTGTCCTTAGCCAAAGGAACAAGTGGGAAAAAAGAAAAAAAATAAGACTGCCTGTCGACAGCACTAAAGACTGAGAAGCGCTTTTAACAAAGTCCTCAAACTGAAGCTACAATTTAGACCATACTCACTACTATAAAATGTCCGTGGGAACAAGTGGAAAAAAGAAAACAAAAAAATGATAGAACTGCCCGTCAACTTGCATCAACTCATACTTCTCTGCTCGCACTAGATTCCAATATGCATCCATCATATTCTCCCATGTACTCTTTAACTTGTTCATCCTCTCTCTGTCAACCAGAATAACTTCTTTCAAGTTGATTTTAGATTTGTCATAACTGGATCTATTCTTGAACCAAAGCATAAGTGAAAGTTATAATTTTGCGTTCTCTACCTAAATTTTACATGTAACATACCGCTACTGCTAGGAAGAATAAACTCATATAAATCATCGCACCCACGTCGTCAAGTATATGTGAGGACCAAGTTGGAAGACTAAATTCACCTTGTTCTCCTGCTCCATCTGGAGGCGGTTCTTCTTGTTGTCTATCCATCTTGGCCTACAAGCAAATGAGCAGTTCACATCAAAACTTACCAAGACAAAGAGGTAATATTATCAACATTGAAGGCATTTTCTGATAATCAAAGGCAAATGCCCCCCCAGTGCAGCTGTCTTTTACTAATTCTTTTGAATGATTAAAAGTTACGTAATTCACATGCCAGCCAACATGGATCAAATAATGAATATTTCTCAGGAAATAACCTTATTAACTGTTCCTTGGATTGACCATATGTAAAGTTACCCATTTGGCGCTATTGCACATAGGTAACATGAAAATCAATTAAACAAAAAGACCGTGAGTTTTGCATGCTTTGCGAGAGCATGACGATGTTTCTCTTCCATTTAATTCAATAAGAGCATCACTGTGCAAATAAGTATTTTTCGTCTAAATCTTTAATGCATTTGCTCTTCACCATATAATTTATCATTTACTGACGGTGAAGATTAGAAACCCACTGCCGGCATTTGAAAGTCTATGTCGAAGGTAAAAGAAAAAATGGTTAAAAGACGTAAATTTGGGCCGCTGAGCCCAGTCCGAGGGTGGTCTCGGAGTCTTGGGTCTGGGCCAAAGACATAAATTGGGCTCTTAAGATCCACATGCAAATTTCAATTGAAAATTCAATATCCACTTTTTTTAATTCTGATTCTTCACTGCACCTTCCACCACCTTCGTCACAGAACTCTAAATTCAATATCCTTTTTTATTATTGGGTCGCGTGCCCTAGATTTTTTTTCTAAAAATTTACCTAATGCCATCAACCACATTTCACAAACCCAAACAAGCAAATAAGCTATAAGCAAATCACTATTTCATTACTAAGAAAAAAGACATTAAACACCGGATTGACCTCCAGAAGCTACCAATTCCACTGCCCATATCTTCATCACTTTTGCGGCAATGACAGAGAAAACCACAAATTCAAATCAATAACTAGAGTGAAGCATGAAGCACATTCATCCGTGCATCAATGAATTTGGGCCCCCCACTTGGACAGAAAGATACAACCCCATATCAATTTGTAAAAAGATGGTATAATCTTCACTTTCTATTTGTGGGTAAACTGAGCTTTTATTTCACAAAAGAAAATGCGGAAAGACTAAAATTACAACAAGTTTATCGAACAAATACTTGCTAATATCTTAAAATCTCCAACTCTAATGCATGCTGCAAGTAAAATCAGAACAATTCTAAACTTGGACAGTACTAAGTTAAACTAGTGCGCTAATTGAAGTAAATCTAAGACAACTCCTCAAACAATATCATTGTCCATGAAATTTGATAGCCTTCTGCTTTGATCTCTACATCCACTCAGTTGCTCTTCTCTCTAGTATTCTCACACCTCGCGCAAGCCATTTGGGCCATCCCATTTCAAATGCAATGTATACTATGGAGATCCCAATTACAATTCCAGACGCATAACCTATCCACGCTGTTTTTTGTTTGAACCAACTCGCATGCCCTTCGCGGTCGAAAGTAGACGAGGGCAGTGACTGAGGAGGTTGAGTATCGCTAGGGCATGCTTTTGGCAACGGAGTTCCACATAAGCCTGGATTCCCACTAAACAAGTTGCTTGAAAACGTGCTCAATTGCTTGTTTTGAGGTATGCATCCCGTGAGTTGGTTCTTCGAGAGGTTCAAGAGTCCAACGGATGCCAAGTCTCCCAATTTTCTAGGAATTCCCCCACTGAGCTTGTTTGAAGATAGATCGAGCCATTCAAGATTAATCAAGTTTCCTAGAGTCAAAGGTATGGAACCTGTAAGATGGTTGTGTGAAAGATTGAGCCATTTGAGAGAATGGAGTTGTCCAAAGACTCCAGGAATATTTCCTTTGAAAGAATTATGCGACAAGTCAATGGTTGTAAAGATGGTCGAGATCTTCACTAGCTTAATCTCCAGCCCTTTCATTGTCACAATCACAGAATTTTCATATGATCTCCCTTCGATAGACCGTGTCATATATAATGATTTTTCTTGCCCATTTTCGCCATTTATCATGCCTTCAGGCCTCATTATCAAGTTGGTCGGCAAAGGACCGCCAAAATTGTTTTTGGAGAGATCCAAAATATGAAACTTGGGAAAGAGGTCAACTTCCTTTGGAATATCCAACAAACCCTTAAAATTGTTGGACCTCAAAATGAGAACTTTTAACTCTGGAAGTGTTCCCAACCATCTCGGGAATGCATCATCTATCTGATTGCTACTGACATCCAAAACTTCCAAATATTTACATTCAACAAGGGACTGTGGTAATGTGCCTTCAAATCGATTTTGACTGAAATCAAGAGTCACCAAGCTATTTCTTGAAGAAAATGATTGAGGAGTTGTGCCCTCAAGATGGTTCATTCATAAGTTCAAAATTGACAAATCGGTATTGAAGCTTGTTAAGCATTGAGACAAGGCACCTGTCAAGCCATTGTTAGACAAGTTGATAATCTTGAGCTTGGTGGCATTGCATAACAAAGAAGGGGTCTTTCTTGTTATGTTACTACTTGCAATGGAATATTAATATGTCATGGGAGATGGAAGTGGAATTGGCCCTTCAAACTTATTGTTGGACAAATTTATTACACGCAATGAGGTGTTTGAGAAGATATCATTGAACTCATTGTGACTGAGAACTAATGATGACAAGTTCACGTATTTGACTTGGGAGTGCAGTAGTGGCCCTTGTAACTTATTGCTGCTCGAGCCTAGAATGTCAAGATTGATCATCTTACCAAAACATGGTGGCATATTCCCAAAGAGACTATTGTTAGGCAAATTTAAAGACACGAGTGAACTCAACTGACAAATCGAAGAGGGGATCTCACCGGTGAAACCATTGTTGGAGGCCCAAAATACTAAAGTAGAAGGTGAAGGGATCGAGAGTTGTCCATCGAATGAGTTGTTCTGAAGATCCATAAGTAACAACCTCTTCCGATACAATTGTGGCGTAACTCCCTCCAAAAGGTTATGAGTAAGATCTAAACTTTTCAACGTATCATGGTTTTTTCCCCAGAACCACCTCGGGATCTCCCCACTAATCCTATTTCTAGAGAGGTCCAAGAGTGTCAATCTTTCTAACGAATTCAAGAAATAAGGGAACTTAGTCAAGTTGCAAGAATGCAACCCCAACTATTCAAGCTTTGGGAATGTATAGCTCAATCTATTGTAGGTTAGATTTAGTTCCTGAGAAACACTAAGCCACTGTAGATTTTTAAGCTTCGTAAAGATTTCAAACTCTACAACCCCGCTAAAGTTATTCCCACCAAGATATAGGTATTGGAGTTGTTTGAGATTTCCCAATGATGAGGGGATGTGTCCTGTAAATTTGCACCCTTCAAGATCTAAAATTGTTAAACTCTTCATGTTACCAATTGAATTGGGTATTTCTCTTGAAAAGCCTGTACTGAAGACAGACAAGAACGAAGAGGACCGGTCCAATTGGATTTGGGAAGAATTCCAAACATGTCTTCATTGGAACTCAAATCGAGAGTAGTAAGGCTCGGGAAGCAAAAAACAGTAACTGGGAATATCCCTTTTAAGGAATAACCACTAACACTTAAATGCGTCAGAGAAGAAGACAAGTTCACAAAGAACTTTGGTGAAACCACGGACATGTTTATAAAATCAAGAACAAGCTTTCTCACTACTGTTAAATTCTAGGCAAGCATTGTGAAGAATGGATTTTCCAACCTGAGAGGAGAGTAAAAAAACTCGAAATTTTTATTCAATAATACTGTGCTCTTGATTACAAGACGGACATCTTATATATAGAGATAGGACTCCTAATACTAATGGAAACCGAATAATTAAAGAAACTGCCTAAATGGTAATATAGGAAACTGCCTAAATGATAATATAGGAAACTGGCTTACTGGTAATATAGGAAACTGCCTAACTGATAATATAGGAAACTGCCTAAATGATAATATAGGAAACTGCTTGAATGGTTGTTTTCCCCAAAATCAGAAAAACTGCCGAGATTTCCGATGATTACGGCGATCACATTGTTCAAGATAATCACAGGCTAACTGTTCTACATCACAAAGGGAAGGGAGGAATGTAAGACAAAGAGAAAACAGAGGAGGCTGAGGATTTGATGCCACCCCATTTTGCAATTTAGCATGAGAGTGAGTTAAGAGGTGGTGGAGAGTGCTTTCGCTTATATAGCCCTTCCCAAGTGTGAAGTCATTGACACAAGTCTTCTCACGTGTGTTAGCCGTTCTAAAAGCTCTGTTAAAAACAGAGTACGAGTAATTTACGTAATTTTACCGTTCCGAATCATTGGACGTCGAGCAATGATAAAGATTTGAAATCAACGTTTAATATGCAAGATCAATATGTTGTGTTCAACTACGCTACCTTTTAGAACTTTTTTAAAATTTTCAAATCTAAAATTACACGATTTTTTAAGCCACAAAAGTAAATAGAATTTAAAATTAGTTGTTCTACTTATGAAGAAAGGCTGCCTAATTAACAATCCATAACCATGTGAAAGTCTCCAGTAATTTCGTCAAATATAAGAGCGAATAAGAAGCCCAGAAAAGTTATTTGACACTTAACTCAGAAAAAAATTTATTTACATATTATTTGGATCACGTCTAAACATGTATAATACAAAAGCACGTGAGATTTATTTTCTCAAAGTTAAATTATTGTAGAATTTAAGATAAAGTGATAAAATATCTTTTAAGTTTCATAAGGTGCTTGTCAAATATTTTATGGACGTTGCGAGAAGAAGCAGGAAGCTTTTTTGCACAAGGTATATAAATGAGATAATCCACTGCCACCACTTCTGTTCCTTCGCCCCGGCGAAATTAAAGGAGATTCCGCAAGAATTGCAGGTTTGGATTATCTGCATATTGATTGCTAGCCAGAATATCGGATTTATTTGGCACATGAGTTGGCATTCTAATTCTTATGATCAATGATTGTCGTGTGAGCTCAACTGTGCTGGATCTGGCGGAATGTGAAAAGCAAGGATCAGATCATTGTCACATTCCCAATGTGAACTGACTCTTGATGACCCCCGCTCTCGTATTCTAAGTCAGAAAATATGTTTTTACATGGCAAAAGTATGGTTCAGACACCCTTTAATTAATCGTTCAACAAATCTAATCAAGGGGAAAAGAAAGTGGCTTTCGAAAATGTGAGGGCATTATTAGATAGATGCACTCGGGTGGCCTCCATTATTGATGAGCAAAATACCTAATTTGTTACAAAAGGAAATAGAATTAAACTCGAGCTGTTCTACTAATGAAGATAGACTACCTAATTAACAATCCATAGCAATGTGAAAGCCTCAGGTAATTATCGTCACATATAAGAGCAAATGACAGCCTAGAAAAGTTATTTGACATTTTACTCAGACAACAATGTGTGTGTATATATAATTTAACTTTGAGAAATATTAACTCAAGTACACTTGTATTATACATGTTTAGACGTGATCCAAACGATATAAAGAGGGCAATCATTTTAAAAAAATTCCGATTAGATAATTTTGAAGTTGCAGATTCTTTGAATCTCTAATATCTTTAAGATTGATAAAGTGCTTGTCAAGTATTTTACGGCTATAATATAGCTTACAACAACTTTTAGAAAAATGTCTCAAACAACTTTAAGAAGTTGTAACTTTAAAATATATATTACCAGATAAACAAATTGCAATACTTTATCCCATAGTTATTATGCAGCAAACTACAGCTACACCAAACATATTTGAGCTTTTATTAGTTCAATCAAAGTTAAAGTGACATTGCATACTGCTAAATATACACAACAAAAATTCACTTGATTACTAAGTTACTAGTCTGCTTAATCGTCAAGTCAAATCCCCTTATGAATCCCATTGGTATTGGCCAAATGAATGTAACCATCAAATTTGTAATGATGAAGGAAGAAGGATGTAGAAACATAGCTTAGGGGAGGCGACATGAAGTGAACTCCAGTACTTAGCTATGAGGGTAAGACATACAAATTTTATAAGATGATTTCATAATATGTTATATATTTGACAAAAGTCGGACAAAAAACCAAGTGGTCCTGAGGGTCGGCGGTCCCCGTCCTCGTTGATAGAGAGAAAATATGAAAAAGCTATGTATTGAATTAAGGCACAAGCCTAGAATAAATAGGTACAATAAAACCTAATCTATAAGATATTTTAGGGAAATAATCCCGGAGAATATACAAAGAATAAATCTACAATATCCTAGAATATATACAAAATCCCAAAGATATTGTAACACCCTCCCTTAAACTCAAGGTGGATCAAACAGCGAGAGTTTGGAAAGTAGATACTGAAAGCGGGGGGCTGTAAGAGCCTTTGTAAAACCGTCAGCTAACTGATCGGCAGTCCCAATAAAAGGAAGAGAGATGGTGCCAGCCTGGAGATGATGACGAGTAAGATGGCAGTCGATCTCAATATGTTTGGTGCGTTCATGAAAAATGGGATTAGCCCCAATATGAATGGCACTTTTGTTGTCACAATACAGAGGAGTGGGATCTTGAAGCGAGATGCCCATGTCAGCAAGTAAACGACGAAGCTAGACAATCTCAACAGTAGTGTCAGCCATAGCACGATACTCAGACTCAGTAGAGGAGCACGAGACAATCCGTTGCTTCTTGGCGCGCCAAGAAATGAGAGAATCACCAAGGAAAATGCAGAATCCTATGATGGATCGACGATCAATTACATCAGAAGCCCAGTCAGCATCAGAATAAGCACGTAACTCGAGAGGAGAAGACGACGGCAAAAACAAAGACCGCGTCAAAGTACCCCGAAGGTATCGCAAGATCCGCAAAAGAGCAACATAATGAGTAGACCGAGGGGCAGCAACAAACTGACTGACAACATGAACTGCATAAGCAATATCAGGTCGCGAAATAGTGAGATGCACAAGGCTACCGACCAGAGTCCGATAACGAGTCACATCAGAAAGAGGCTCCCCGTCATTAGGGCGAAGCTTCTGATTCAACTCAATAGGAGTGGCCGCAGTACGAGAATCAGAAAGAGCAGCCTTGGAAAGAATATTGGCGGTATACTTCTGCTGAGAGAGAAGAATACCACGAGAACTGCGAGTAATCTCAAGTCCGAGAAAATAACGCAATGGACCAAGATCCTTCATGGAAAAATGTTGCTGAAGATGCCTCTTGGTATGTGCAATATAATCAGAGTCATTGCCGGTAATGACCATGTCATCCACATAAAGAAGAATGATAGTATAGCGAGAAGACGAAATATGAACAAACATAGCATGATCAGCCTCACTCTGAACAAAGTCCGCAGAATGCATAGCAGTGGTAAACTTCTCAAACCAAGCACGTGGTGCTTGTTTGAGGCCATAAAGAGCCCATCAAAGACGACAAACCTGACCAGGGGCGTGAGCAAGACTAGGTGGTGGCTGCATAAAGATTTCCTCCCGAAGATCCCCGTGAAAAAAAGCATTCTTCACATCGAGCTTATCGAGAGGCCAGTTGCGAATAGAAGTAACAGCTAAAAGAGTACGAACGGAAGTCATCTTTGCTACCGGAGCAAAAGTCTCTTCATAGTCAATGCCATATTCCTGTGAGAAACCTCACGCAACTAAACGCGTCTTGTAGCGCTCAATACTACCATTAGAACGATTCTTTACTTTATAGATCCAACGACAAGAAATTAAGGATCGACCCGGTGGAAGAGAAAGAAGTTCTCAAGTATCAGAACTCTGTAATGTAGAAAGTTCCTCAGCCATGGCCTGACGTCACTCAGCATGTTGAACTGCCTCGCGGTAACTAGTAGGTTCCTGCACATCATGGATAGCAGCCAAAAAGGAACCAAACTCGGCAGAATAAGAAGCAGTAGCAACATACTGAGCAGGGGGCAACGATCCCGAGGAGGATTACAACGTAGCTCTAGAGGGGCAGAATCGTCGGTGGTAGAATCATCTGTGGCAGGGGGAATAGGAGAGGCACTAGCGGGAGGTAGTTTAGACGGAGAAAGAGGGTCAGGTATATTTAGAGGAGGAGAAGCAGAGGCAGGAGGTAGGTTAGGACAAGGATCAGCCGGAAAGTACATAAAAGAAATAGGAGTAGACACTAAAGGCATAGTGTTAGTAGATAAGTAAGGAACATGCTCATGAAAAGTGACATTACGAGAGATACGTATGCGCTGAGTAATCGGATCGTAACAACGATATCCCTTGTGCTCGGTGCTGTAGCCTAAGAATGCACATGATATGGATCGAGCAGTCAACTTCGTACGTTCAGTGGGAGGGACAAGCACGAAACACATACACCCAAAAACTCGAAGATGTGTATAGATAGGAGAATAAGAATGAAGTCGCTGAAAGGGTGTATCCTGATGGAGAATGGGTGAGGGAAGGCGGTTAATAAGATGAACCGCAGTAAGAAGAGCCTCAGCCCAGAACTCAGTAGGAACTGAAGTAGAGAGTAAAAGAGCACGAGTGATTTCAAGAAGATGTCAATGCTTACGTTCAGCAATCCCATTTTGAGCTGGGACACCAGGACAGGAAAGTTGTGGCAATGTCCCATCACTAACTAAGAGAGAACGAAAGGCACTCGAAAGATATTTCCCCCGGAGTCAAAGCGAAAAACTTTGATTTTCTTTTGAAATTGTGTAGATATCATGACAGTAAAAGTCTGATAAATGGTAAGAAAATCACTACGCTGACGCATAAGATAAACCCAAGTATAGCGAGAATAATCGTCAATAAACGAAACATAATATTTGAAACCACTCTTGGATGGAACAGGGGCAGGGCCCCATACATCATAATGAACAAGATAAAAAATAGCACTAGAACTAGAAGTACTCGTAGGAAAAGGCAGAGCAGATTGCTTTGCTAAAGGACAGACAAAACAAGGAGGTAAAGCACCAGATGGGACAGGGCCAAGAACCCCTTGTCGTTGAAGGATAGAAAGGCGAGAAGAAAAAGCGTGCCCTAGACGTTGATGCCACCGTGCAAGATCCATAGTCGCTAGCACGGGATGAGGAGAGGAAGTGGAGCTGGATGGAAAGTGGAGAGACTGCATAGTGTATAACTTGCCATTCCTACTGCCCTTGCCAATCATCCTGCCACTTGAACGATCCTGCACAAAACAAAAGCGATCAGTAAAACTCACAATACAACCAGCATCAGTAAGCTGGCTAATAGATAATAAATTAAGCGCCAGAGAAGGGACATGCAATACATCAGGAACACAAAAAACCCGTGGACGGACAAGAGTCCCCTGTTGGGTAGCTATAAGAGGAGAACCATCAGCTGTAAAGAATCGTGCTGGAGACTTGAGCTCAGAAAGCTTAGTGAGACAAGCAGCGGAAGCAGATATGTGTCTAGTAGCTCCTGAGTCAAGAATCCAAGTAGTAGAGGAGCCACCTGATGAAGGAGCAGCAGCTGCAGAAGAATTAGCAGGAGTGACAGCAACCGAAAGGCCAGAATTGGATGACTGAGAGTTAAGCTGCAATTTATTTAAGCGGGCTAATTGAGCCTCAAGTGCAGTAAATCGTTCATCCACAAAAGTAGAAGTGGGAGAAACATGCTAAGCCGGAGTAGGAGCGGGTGGAGTCCGAGAAGAGCGCTAGATATCGCGCCGCTTCTTATTGCAGCGGGACTCGATATGACCACGGCGATGACAATAAAAACACTGAATAAACTGTTGAGAACCCTGAGTCGGAGCAGGAGACGATGATGTAGGTCAAGGAGTAGCAGCAAGAATTGCAATTGGAAAAGGCACCGCAGAAGATGAGAGAAGACCCAACCGGGTTTCCTCAGACTGAAGTTCCTTGACAGCATCAAGAAGAGAGGGTGGAGGATTCCGATAAAGAATCTGACTACGAACACCCTCAAAAGCAGGTTGAAGCTTCATAAGAAAATCATAAAGTCGCAAGCAATCCTGAGTCTGTAGCCGAGAAGTCTGACATGTGGCATAGCTAGAACATGTGGAACATAAAGTGGGAGACAAAACATCAAGTTGACTCCAAAGAGACTTCAAATAATTATAAAACTCACGAATAAATCGAGCACCCTGAGCAGCAGCAGCAATCTCCTGCTGTAATTGATAGACGCGGATAGAGCCAGTTTGAGTAAACATGTTAGCGAGCTGATCCCAAAGATTCTTCGCACCCGTGATGTGAGCAAACTGTGGACGAAGGGCATGATCAAGAGAACCAAATATAATGGCCCAAGCCCTTCGATCAGCAACAGTCCAAGTCCGAATGTCAGATTCACGCTTAGCAATCTCCTCAGAAGTGAGTTTGGATTGCTCAACGTCCTTGAATTTGGCAGGACAAACGCGTACACCCTCAACATGCTCAAATAAGTCACGATAAACAAGTGCAGCCATAGCCGATGGCCGCCAAAGATCATAATTGAAGCCATCAAGTTTGACATCAATTCGGTCACCCGAATCACCCATATCAAGTCCAATAGCGCAGAAAACGACCAAAATTCAAGAGCAGTAATAACAACGGCACGTGAGAGTGCGTGCGTCGAGAATTTACCGGGTGATGAAGTGTGAGAAGTCACCTGTGATGAGACGATGAACGTGGTGTCGTCAAATCAATAAAACCACGAGAACACAATGGCGAAGAGTCCCAATCTTCCAACGACAATATCAAACCGTGGTGAACTTGATTGCCAGTGATGTAGCAGTGCGCAAAGGTATAGTGACAACGTACGTCACAATAGGGAAACAAAGGCCCAGAGCAATTGCTCTGATACCATGATAGAGAGAAAATATGAAAAAGCTATGTATTGAATTAATGCACAAACCTAGAATAAATAGGTACAATAAAACCTAATCTATAAGATATTTTAGGGAAACAATCCCAGAGAATATACAAAGAATAAATCTATAATATCCTAGAATATATACAGAATCCCAAAAATATTGTAATAAACCCAAGCAGATTATCAAGATCAACAATCACCAAATATTAGGATTAGCAGTTATGGAATTGCCTCGCGTTATATGGCCTGGGAGCCTTTCTCGTCATTTTCGTCCATTTAATACAGAGTGGACTCTAGCTTCAAATTTGATTTGCAAATAAAAATGTCTCGAATTGGGGGGCCACAACGTATCAAAGACCTGCACAAAGTCCTTGTGGAAAAGCCTGCATTAATTGCTTTGGAGGCCGAGGATTTGATGAATACATGGAAGCCAAAATATCTGATCTTGGCAGAATCGAAGGCATCTGTTGCAGTGGAATTGGCATCCTAATTGTTTTAATTATCGATTGTCTTGTGAACTCAATCGGGCTGGATTTGGTGGAATATGAAAAGCAAGAATCAGATCATCATCGCATACCCAGCATGAACTGACTCTTGATGACCCACGCTTTTCGTTTCATCCACCCAAGTGCAAGTCAAGTCTCCTCCATTATTGATAAGCACGTCGTACGTTGTTGTAAGTTCCACTGCCATCAGCACAGAAGCATTGTTATTCATATACTAGTTCTCTCTTCCGAGGATAATCGGACTTACGGAATAATTTGAGTGTCGCGACCTACCCGCCGTCCCGATGATCGGGTTTAGGCTAAGAGGTATTTGTCGATGGATATGAACATTAATTGATTCGTTTAAAAGACAAACCAAATGGTTCATTAATCCCATGACCGAGGCTCTCCCAAGCCTCATATCTCGCGAGACGAGAATTGTCTAATTTACGCATTCGATTGAAGTCGCCACTAGCCATGATCAAGGGTCGGCTAGAAACCCTGATCGAGACGCGGGAGTGTCGTCTCAATACGCGCAAAAACCAGAGATTCCAAAATTCAAGGACTTGATTACACTAGCGATCTAACTAATGCTCTTTCGATACTTGAATGCTCGCAAACTAACGTACTGGGTAACCTATAAAAAAAACTAAGATTCCGCCTAACCGTTCTAAAAATAGAAAATAACAATCAATATATTAAAAGTGCGCAACCAGATAATCATAAAGAAAATAAACAACCAACGACCTACCATCGTCTCTAGAAAAAAAGACAATGAAAAGCTCTAAAGTGAAGCCCCTTATCCAATTTTTGAGAATTTTTTGGAGGGTTTTTCTCATTTTTCTTTTTTTTTTAGTTTTAAAAACTAAAATCTAGTGAAATTAAGCCAAAAACTGATTTATGAACATTTCCTAATTTTCTGATTTTTTTTGGAATTTGTCCTGATTTTTCTGAATTTTTAAATTTTTAAATTTTCTGAATTTTTTAATATTTTTATTTAATTAGATTTTTTTGGGATTTTTAAACATTTTCGAACTTTTTTTTGGAATTTTTAATATTGTTTAATATTTATATATATTTTTTGAATTTTTTGAATTTTCGAATATTTTTATTAATAAAAAACCGGACCGGGTCTCCCGACCCGATCCGACCGGCTGCCCGACCCGGGTTACCGACCCGCCCGAATTTTCAAAATTTGATTTTTAAATTATTATATTTTTTCTCTTTTTCTTTTTTCTCTCTTTTCCTTTTTTTTTTTGTTTCTTTTTCTTTTTCTATTATTTTTTTCTCTTCTTCATCCCCTTCGTTCCCCTCTGCCCAGAACTCCCCTTCTTCATACTGTTCTTCACCGAGACCCCATCGAGAACGCTTCTCTGCCTCCGACCGACGACGCGTGCCGCCAACTCCGACGACCGACACTGGGCTCACGCTCTCACCGCCGACCGCCCATACGGGGCTCTCATCCTGCCTCCGGCCACCACAGCCGTCGCCGGCTCACCCCTCGACGACCGCCAAACCGCGGCCACCAAATGGCCCATACCATCGGCTAACCCCCACCGCAAAACGACACCGGCAACCAAAACTCACTCTCCGCCACCAACCTCACCGCCACTAAAAAAACATTAAGCCTAAACAAAACCAGGCACACACGCCATAGAATAGAAATTAGTGAACTGACGGTGGCGGCCTCCAACTGCGGGCGTCATCAGCGACGAAAAACTTTCCGACTGAGGGGAGATGCAAACACGGCCAACTCGGACAATGTGCGAATCGCAACAAAACCACATGAAAGACAAAGGAGACTTGAAGTCAGTGACAACATCGGAGCAAATCGTGTATAAATCAAAGCTCAGAATATCGGTTTTGCAAAAGAGACTCGGTACTTCGTTTAGACATTTTGTCGAAGAAGTGGTGGGTGAGTTCAAACCGATGCTTAAAGCAAAGTTTCGAGGCGAATTTTGGCTAGGACGTGAAGCGTGAGGATTTAATGAACCATGTCTCGTCACAAGATCATCTCAGTTTGCAATAAAACACTAAAAAGCCACGCGACCAGCTTCAACGTTTTAAATCGAAACAGCTTCATCAAGACATTTTGTCGAACGGGTGGTGAGCGGCTAAAAAATGGATCCACAGGTCCGATTTTGGCGAGGTTCACGGCCTTTTCTCGACATACGACGTTTAGGAAAAGTTCACTAAGCATAAAAAACGAGTTAACTTCCATCGACGGGGCCGGGCGATCACCGAATGGATTCGGTGTGCCCGGCACCCGAGAGGCAGGGGAAGGGAGGACGAAACAGAGCAAGGCTTTAAACGGGGCTCACCTGGTTCGCGGTTGACTTTACGGCAGCCGGCGGGTTGGCCTCCGACAGCGACTCAGGCGGATCACCGGCGAACGAGCAACTCCTCTTCGGCCTCTTCTCTGTCTACCGCGGGGAGCTTGGACGACCAGAGAATCGCTAACTCCGGTATTTCGCGGGCTCAGATGCATGGCGGAGAAGGGGAAGAGATTCGCCCGGCCACCTTGATTAAGGGGGTCGGAACACTCTCCTCCAAAACCCCTCAATCCTCCATTTTCTGCTCTCTCCGTTTTTCTCCGATCCCCTTTGTTCCTCCCCCCTTCAGCCCCTTTTATCCCGAATCCCGACCCCCTTTTGGACCACTTGCTGCGCCTCTGATCTCTGTGTCGCGCGACGCCCCCGCTGCTGCCAGACCTCCCCTTAGCAGCGCGTTCGTTCTGCTCTGTGTCCGCCGTTCTCCTCTGCGTTTTTTGTTCCTGGTCCCCCTCGTTGCCGAGAGTGACAGAAGGAGGGAGAAGAAAGCGCTGGGCTGGGCCAAAGAGGAAAGAAGACTGGGCTGGCCCACGCGGGAAGGAAAAAAGAAGTGAAAAAAAAACTTGGCCGGGCTGATCCGGCCCACTCGAACCGGGTCGGATCGGCCCAGATTTTTTTTTGAATTTTTTTTGATTGATTTTTTTTAAATAAGAGAAATATGTCTAATAGACCCCAATAATGCAAATGCACCTAATGTCTATATGCTGTACAACTTAATGAATTTTTTTATTTAGATATATTAAAAATTAACCCCTAATTTTTATGTAATTAAACTAAAATGGGTAAGGAAAAATTATGTGTTAACATTGAGCACTCGAGATAATGTAGTTCGCATTAAGCGCGACAGTCCTCTCATCCTATTCGGACGTTCCTAAATGCAACAGATAATAATTGCTGTTCTGCATATATTAGTATGCTCACTAAGAGTTACCCAACTTAATTAATCTGGTTAAGTTTGTTGACAAATTATCGATGTTTTTTTACTACCAGAAACATGCGTGCTTGCAAAAGGGAGCAGCTTGCTTCGCCTTAGATCAAGTATCCCATCTCTCTCTCTCTCTATATATATATGGAGTTGCCGCATCAGAATTTTAAACTCTTATAAAGTGCTGAAGTGCAACGAGAGGAATGAAATGCATAAACGCAAGTAATTACGTAGATACAGCTTTCAAGATTGATTGAAATAAATCAAGTGCTAATTGAATCACCATTATATCTTTTTCTAGCCTCAAGTCTTCTCGTCTTCCCAGTCGTCTCCTCTTTGCCAAATCTCAAATTTCTATTCATTCTCTTTAACCGAAGCTTTTAAGCCTTTTAGTCCCCTCATATCTGGATTCTCTTTCTTTGTCGACTCCATCTACACTCCAATATGGGAGCTTCTATTAATCTTATGTACACGATGTTTTATAAATTAAGATTATCAAGATCAATTGAGGATTAGCATGTCCTAGAATCCTCACATAATTGATTATTTTGGTTTCGTTTGGTCCAGATAAGCATTTTTGGTTTTCGCTTTGGCTCCAAACTTTGAAAACCTTCCCATGCATGTAATTTTGAATAAAATTGTTTGGCAAGGTCACTTTAGAAAGTCTTGTATAGTATTGAGATCTATTGCATTTGTGTTAATGCGATCATATGCTTCATTTTGTTCACAATGAGTGTGGCTTCCTTTTTTTTGGGTAAGGTACATCTTAGTCCGTTGATGATATAAACATATTTTCTGAATTATCCACCAAATAATAGGGATTGCCGTTTTTTGGATGTGTTGACACCTAAATTTTGGCACTCCATTCAGTAGTTCATTGCATAGAAAAATTAGGGATCGACATCGGCCCCTAGATAAAAAATTAATTAAATAGCATATAGATATTAGGATCATTTGCATTAGTATTTAGGCTCATAAAATTGCATTTGCATTGAATCGGTGATGAGCGGACTTAAATGGTTTTGAGTTTAATTCATGCTAACTGGACTAAGCCCAAAGTGTGAGAAAATTCGGCCCAGCCCATGAGTATTATAAGAGCTGAAATTTTCCCATTAAATAATAAAGGTTTCATATCAGTAAAGCATATCTCTTAGAATTTAAAATTGGGAATTTTAATCTAAACCTAGTACTATATAAAGGGACGTCCATTAACATTTGAAGGAGGCCACAGATAATAGAATACACGGCCACGAAAAAGAGAGAGCAATATTGAGAGAGGAGCGAAAACACGATCTGATTTCGTCAAAGTTCAAATTTAGCAACATTATCCACAAGATTAGGTAAAATCTCATCCGAATTTGATTTGGATAATTTATTGCCTAATATATGTTAATCAATATCTAACGCGCATATTTTGAGTGATAGGCATATATCGATTAGGATTTATCTCCTAATCCGCAACGAAATATAATCTGTTGATTCTATCTATAAGCCCTTAGATGGAATTATTAGATTGCGCGGTCAGAAAATTTATCTTGATCTTTGAGCTTTAAGATTAGGATATTGATTCTATATTTACGAAAATATCAAGTTGAGATAATGTTTCCAATTTTGAATTGTCAATATTTTTGGTGAATGATATATTTTTTATCTTTGATTGTTTTCCTAAAAATTACAAAAAAATCGCATGTCATATAGATTAGTCTTAATTTTAAAATAAAAGAAAACCTAAAAAAAATATTAGATTGTTTTGGTGTGTTTATTTGCTTTACTTCCTTGCAACTCATTTGCTTTCTTTGTTAATTGATTGTTATTTTTAATGGTTGCGCACCCGCATGATCACTCCCTGCATGTTAGTAACTTAGGTTGAAATCAATCCAAGCTGCCTACTAAATATTTTTGAATAAAAGATAAAAGGTACCGAAAGGGCGTTAGAGTAATCTAGCGTAATCAAGTCCCCTGTTCGAAGGATAATCTAGCGTAATCAAGTCCCCTGTTCGAAGGAGTAAAGTAGATCTCCCAATACTTTACTTGTGTTTCTAATCGACCCACCATAAATAGATTGATGACGACTCTTAATTGAAATAATCTTATATGTTAAGAACTTGAACCATAAGTCGCGAATTGGTATGGGCTTGGGAGAGTCCGAGCTAGGTTTAGGCTTAGTAATCCATTAGCCGAATCCCTAGGTAGTGCACCTCGAGATATGTTGCGACATGATGAAAAAATCGTTCTCCCCTTTTCATTTTAAACTTTGAATGTCATTTTGGACTGAAATATTAGCCTGTGAAGAATCAATCATATGTTGATTGTCGTTATGCTTTTCGTCACACTAAAATATTTGTTTCGGGTTAAAGAATGTCTCGTGCTCAGCTCCTGTTTTGACTATGTGTAATAGATAGATGTTTCGTGTGCAAGATTAAAATGTTGAGTTTACCCAACGTAAACAGAATACCTTTCACAGATATAATTCTTCAATTTCTTATGGAAAAAAAACGTTGAAAACATAAACTTAGATATGGTACAATAAAAAATATTATAATTGGATGCACAGTGAACAGTGGGCAGGCTCAAATTTTATTTTCTTTCCTGTTTGATACGTAAGCTAGTCTTTTCATTGCTCAACCTATGAGGGAAACAGGGTGTCCTTAGTCCAAATGCAAGCCCTCGCCGCCTGGTACCAAGTCCTTACAAATCAGTCATCATCCCACGAAGGCTTGAAAAACATCACAAAATCAAACTGGGTGTGGAAAATTCTTAGTGCCATAGAAATTTCCATGGAAAAGTTTTCTTGAAACGTCCTTGCGCGTGCGATGTCTTGCCATGTGCACAATACCCCCTGTCACGGCACTAGCAACTTTACTTGACAATGACGAAATAAATGTAGGATTTCTATTGGCAATATCCTTTGACTTTCCTAGATACTTTAATTGCATATTTTTGTTGTTATTTGTGAATGAGCTAAAAAGAGTACGCTTGTCGATGTCTCACGACAAGTATTACAAAATGACGGCGCTCCATTTTACAAGTTAAATTTCATTTGCCCATGGAGAGAGACTTCGGGTGGTTCTAGCATCGATTCGTCCATCAGAAAGCACAGCTAGTAAGATTTTTAATAGGATTACTAGTCGTCTTTTCTTTTCCGAACCTCATATTTCTCAAATTTCTATTAATTCTCTTCAACTGAAGTTTTTGTCGACTCCATCTTCATGCATTCTTTAAGAGGGTGTTTTTATTTTTTAACTGAAAATCTCTCTCTCTCTCTTTCTCTCTCTCTCTCTACACACACACAAGTTAGGTTTGGCAACTACGTAAATTATTTCCTTTTAAACAGCAGGTTTCCATGAGTAGTTCGGTCAATGATAATTTTTCTCCATATAAATAGCTCTTTTCAAGTTAGATACTTTTCCGACCATAAAAAAAATGAAGTTAGATACTTTCTTTATTATCTTTCCAGTTTTTGACCATTTATTTTTCTTCTCATTTATCAGGGCAAACATGAGCAGCATATGCAAGTTAATCGTATGTTCATGATAGTTTATATATTAAGATTATCAAGATCAGTTGAGGATTAGCATGTCTACAATCCTCACCTGATTGATTATTTTGGTTTTATTCAGTCCAGATAAATATTTTCGTTTTTGGCTTTGGCTCTAAGTTTAGGAAATCTTCCCATGCATGTTATTTTGAACAAAATAGTTTGGCAAGGTATGTCTGTTGCTGTGTCAGGCGACTTATATTCCACTTGACACCAAAACACCACTCCAGTCAGAAAGCTCTCCGAAGCGCAGTAAAATAATTGTCACCGCCAAAGATGACAAATTATTCGCGTATAAAAGTACCGTGAAGCAGAGAAAATCACATTGCCCTGTTCATGGATTTGTCTTTTCTAGAGTCGGCCTCCTCAAAAGTCTGTTCTGCGCAACAATTTCTTGCTGGTTCTATAACTCTTAAAAGTCAGAAAGCTTATCTACCAAAGCATCTGTACATCGAAGTTGTTCTACACACGGTAGCTTTCTCCATTTACATGCCACCGTGCCGTTGACAACAGTCGCAGAATTTCAGTTAGTCATAATAGAGTGCAGTCAGTATGATTTAATAGAGTGCCATCAGTATGTCCGTGGGACGTTTGGGCTAAATATCCGCATCGGACCCTAGTAGCTCATTTGGGGACACTTTCTCCATTCGTGACAAATAGAAGTACCTCATTAGCATGCCAAAAGCGCGACGCGACAAGAGGTGATCGAGTACGTAGCACCGGGGACGGATACGACGTACGAGGTGTATACGACGACCGTTTTGGTCGATGAAGAGCTTGCCAACTTGGTTTCTCATCGTTTTAAAGTATGATATGTTTGGTTCGAGGGAGAGCGTTGGGGACCTCTCCGGGGCTTTAACGGACCCCCGGGTGGGCCGAGCGCAATCCCGTGGGACCCTGTGACATCAAACGTCCCCAATGGTGTTGTCAGTGATCCGGAGTCGGATCCGGATTACGATCCCAAACCCGAGCCATTGCATGCTTGAACGTGGAGGAAACGATGTTCTTTTTGTGGTAGCCCTCGTAGATAGAGGAGTTAAGTAGATCCCGACCCCCTCTCCTTTTTGTGTGGTAATCGGAAAAGGGCCCGTGTAGTGGGTGTGTATTTATCCTTACTTCCCATGTGGGTCGTTAATGCATATATATGAAGCATGCTTTTATGAACGTGTTTTCCTTGCTATCTCTATTGTTGTTGTTTGGTTGTTGTTTTTAGTTGGGTGATTTGGATTTCGTTTCCGTATGTGCTTACTTATTAGATAATAGGATGGGTCGGCGACGCCTCCTGGGACGTCGCAATTAAATGATCAAAGAAGGGAAGTTGCGCGCCGGAGCCTTGGTGGATAGAACAAGGGCGTGACAGTTTTAAAAGCTTAAACTGTTAGATGAAGGCGTGGTTTAATATTTAATTATTCTAATACCATGCACACCGCCAAAAGTATTGTTTTACTTATTCCAACATACCATACGATAATATCAAAGAAATCTACTTTGATGCTGTAGTTCCAGTCCCTAGTTAGTGCCAGTGTACATTGAGGTACATGTGGACCTTTCCGGCCAGTTCTAGGCCAATATGGAAGGATTGCAGGACCAACCGTCTACAGGCCCAACATTCTTGTACTCCCGATCTGTAATAAATTTTTGTTTTTCGTTTTTTGGTTTCAAGGTAAACAACTTCCACTACAAAAAAACTGGATTTTTGCCACGAAAATTTGCGACGAAAAAATTTTCGTTGCAAATTTGCGACAAATTTTCCAACGAAAAGTAAAATTCGTTGGAAATTTCCAACAAAAAATTTTTCGTCGTAAAATTCGTTGGAAATTTCCAACGAACTATATTTCGTCGCAAAATTCGTTGGAAATTTCCAACGAAAAAATTTTCATTGGAAAATTAGTTGGAAATTTCCAACGAAACAAAATTCGTTGGAAAATTCGTTGTAAATTTCCAACGAATTTTTTTCCGTTGGAAATTTCCAACGAATTTTCCAACGAATTACAAAAAACCCGGTACTGTTCGGCATTTTTTATATTCGTTGGAAAATTTGTTGGAAAATTCCAACGAATTTTCCAACGAATTTCAATTTTCCGGGCAATTATTTCAGTTTGTGCAATTTTCGTTGGAAATTTCCAACGAATTTTCCAACGAATTTCAATTTTCGGGCAATTATTTCATTGTATACAATTTTCGTTGGAAAATTCGTTGGAAATTTCCAACGAAAAAAAATTCGTTGGAAATTTCCAACGAATTTTCCAACGAATTACAAAAAAACCGATACCGTTCGGCATTTTTAAAATTCGTTGGAAAATTCGTTGGAAATTTCCAACGAAAAAAAATTTGTTGGAAATTTCCAACGAATTTTCCAACGAATTACAAAAAAAACCGGTACCGTTCGGCATTTTTAAAATTCGTTGGAAAATTCGTTGGAAATTTCCAACGAATTTTCCAACGAATTTCAATTTTCCGGGCAATTATTTCAGTTTATACAATTTTCGTTGGAAAATTCGTTGGAAATTTCCAACGAATTTTCCAACGAATTTTAATTTTCCGGGCAATTATTTTAGTGTCTCTCTCTCGCTCGCTCCCTCTGCTCCGCCATGGCCGTCTCCTTCATCTCCTTCCCCCCCAAGCCTCCCTTCTCCGAGTCCCTCTCTCCCTCAACTCGGCTGAGTCCATTCGACGCTTGACTCGCTCCCTGTTTCCTCCTCTCTCTCTCGGTCTCTCCTTCGCCTTCCACCTTCTCCCCGCTGCCTCCCCCGCCGCCCCCCCTCCTCCTCCGACTCGGCTCCGGTGCCATGGACACCAAGATCGGCATCCAGGTCATCCGCGACGTCGGCTCCGTCCCCGAAGCGGCGTCGCTGCGGCCATCCAGGCCGGCCCCGCGGCGGTCGGCGCTCCCGACGCCACCATGGGCCGCCCCGATGCCCCGACGCCTCGTCGCCGGCGAGGGCCGAGCTCGCCCGGATCTCGGGCGAGCTCGAGCTCGTCGCGCCGAGGGCCGAGCTCACCCGGATCCGGGCGAGCTCGAGCTCGCCGGCCATGGCGAGCTCGGCCCTCGCCATGGCCGGCGAGGCCGCCACCCATCCCGCCTCACCGCCACCGTCCAACCGACCTGATCTCTCTCTTCCTTTCTCGGCCGCGTGAGCTGCTTGGAACCGCCGCTCGCCGGTCCGCGGGCCTCGCCGGCCATGGCGAGGGCCGAGCTCGCCATGGC
Source organism: Syzygium oleosum (assembly GCF_021117445.2). Classification (NCBI taxonomy): domain Eukaryota; kingdom Viridiplantae; phylum Streptophyta; class Magnoliopsida; order Myrtales; family Myrtaceae; genus Syzygium; species Syzygium oleosum. The sequence goes on from NW_026607497.1 coordinate 5,217,218, forward strand.
CGGCGAGCTCGAGCTCGCCCAGATCTGGGCGAGCTCGGCCCTCGCCGGCGACGAGGCTGGCCCTCGCCGCCGGCGAGGGCCATTTTTCGGCGAAAAAAAAATTTTTGAAATTGAAATTTTTCGACCAAAAAAAAAAAATCGATGGAAAAAAACTTTCCACGATTTTTCGATCAAAAAAAAATTTGTAATTTCCAACGAAAAAAATTCGTCGGAAAAAAAAATTCGTTTCCAACGAATTTAGTCACGAGTTTTCCAACGAAATTTCCAACGAAAATATTTTCGTCGCAAATTTCCAACGAAAATTAAAATTTTTCGTCGGAAAATTTTCCAACGACCTATTACCAACGAATTTTTTTTCGTTGGAAAATTCGTTGGAAATTCGTTTTCCAACGAATTTTCCAGAATTTTTCGTTGGAAATTTCGTCGGAAAAAATCAGTTTTTTTGTAGTGTTCTCCAATATATCATTTTCTTCTGCACAAGAGTCGTTAGAGATGAACAAGAAAAGTTAAAATTCAATAATGAGAAGTCGATTAGATCAAAGTTATCCGTTTTATCGTTTTAAATCTTTTGTTGAAAAAGTCAGTTGAAGAAGGGGCTAAACTCGTTAACGCCATATCGATATCCCCATGAGTGGACCTAGGACTTGGTCCCAAAAATTAAGTCATTGGACGGTGACCCAAGCCGGCCCAACTCCGGGTCGACAACAAGGGATGAGACACTTGTGCTAGTTTATTCATGTATCCATTTAGTTGGAGCACGAAGACCTACTTTGCTCTCAATTACGCGTATTTTCAAGGTAATGGCATTGAATCTTACCTGAGGGATCTGCATCAATTCAGTAGTGAATTCCAATTCTTCCGTGCGACCATTTACAAACACACTACTCATGTATAGGGCAATTCTTGCAGCTTTTTTTCTAGTAGAATTATTTGGAATTTGAAGATACTTTGCATAATTCACTGAACATTTTTCTGTTCCACTTTGACCTATGTTCTCTATAAAAGATAGTGTATGATACGTTACAATCCACAATCTACTATAGGCCTGCAACTTCAAAGATTTTAGTATTGATTCTTCAGGACACATTTCCTTAGCAGATTAATTTATTAACAACGCTGAATGGGTTAATTCTTCACTTCTAATTCTTCATGGGCAAACAAAAGCTATGCACACTGGAAGATGGAAAAGATATATGTAGAGGCTGACGGCACTTTCTTCATTTTTCTATTTTTTGCTTCCTTTTTCTTAAAGTTGTGTGATTGGCAGATCTTATTATTCATCTTTTCAATTCAACTAATATGCAATTACACCAAGAAACAAGAAGAGAAGGCACTATAAAAAAGGCTTCATATAAGAAATGACATATCAAGCTGGTCAGGTGACGTCTTTATTAACTGAATTTAGGCAAAAGAACACTACAAGTGCCATAACTTGTGTACGGCGCTCACTTTGGTGCCATAAGTTTTTTTTTTTATCACTTAAGTGCTAAAAATTTTTAAAAACAATCACTTAAGTGCCAACTCCGGTGTCGTACACAATTTTTCGTCGGAAATCTGATGTGGCATTTTTTTTATTAATTTCTGAAGCTGACGTACTTCACCGGAGACTGGCACTTAAGTGATCATTTTTCAAAAAAATCAGCACTTAAGTGATCGTTTTTCAAAAATTTTAGCACTTAAGTGATCATTTTTAAAAAAATTTAGCACTTAAGTGATCCACAAAAAACTTTTGGTACTTAAGTGATCGTTTTTCCTCCGATTTGGCACTTAAATGAACCGACGAAAACTTTTGGCACTAAAGTGAGCGCCGTACATAAGTTATGGCACTTATGGTGTCCTTTTGCCACTGAATTTACATAACACAGTCTAAAGAAACAACTCCTCAACAATTTCATTGTCCATGAAATTTGATGGCCTTTTGCTTTCGTTTCTCCATCCACTTGGCTGCTCTATCCTCCAGCATTTTGATACCTCGCACGAGCCATTTGGGCTTTTCCATTGCAAATGCGTTGAATGCTATGGAAATCCCAATTATGATTCCCGATGCATAACCCATCCACATTATCTTTTGTTCGAACCAACTATGATGCCCTTTGAAATTGAAAGACGAGGACGATGGTGGAGGACGTTGAGCGTCGCCTGGGCATGCTTTTTGCAATGGAGTTCCACATAAGCCCAGTCGCTTGAAAATGTGCTCAAGTGCTTGTCTTGTGGAATTCGACAAGTGAGTTGATTCTTCGAGAGGTCCAAGTATCCAAGGGATGCCAAATCTCCCAGTACTCTAGGAATTTCCCCACTAAGCTTGTTTGAAGAAAGATCAAGCCATTCAAGATCAGTCAAACTCCCCAGAGTTGGAGGGATGGAACCTGTAAGATGGTTGTGTGAAAGGTTGAGCCCTTTGAGAGTGGAGATGTCCAAAGACTCTAGGAATATTTCCACGAAAAGAATTGTGCGACAAGTCGATGGTTGTGAAGATGGTCAAGATCTTCACTAGCTTAATCTCCAGCCCTTTCATTGTCACGGTCACATAATTTTCATATGAGCACCTTTGGAAAGACCATGTCATATATAGTGATTTTTCTTGCCCATTTTCGCCATTCATCATGCCTTTCAGGTTCATTATCAAGTTGGCTCGCAAAGGACCCCCAAAATTATTTTTGGAGAGATCCAAAATGCGTAACTTGGGAAAGAGGTCAGTTGCCTCTGAAATATCCAAAAGACCCTTAAAATTGTTGGATCATAAAATGAGAACTTTTAACTCTGGAAGTATTCCTAACCATCTCGGGAATGTATCCTCTATCTGATTGCTACTTATATCCAAAACTTCTAGATATTTATATTCGACAAGGGACTGTGGTAAAGTGCCTTCAAACCGATTTTGACTCAAGTCAAGACTCACCAAGCTATTTCTTGAAGAAAATGATTGAGGAATTGTGCCCTCAAGGTGATTCATTCGTAAGTTCAAAACCGACAGATCGGTACTGAAGTTTGTTAAGCATTGTGGGAAGGCACCTGTCAAGCCGTTGTCAAACAGGTCAATGATCTCGAGCTTGCTGGCATTGCATAACAAAGAAGGGATCTTTTCTGATATATTGTTACTTGCAATAGAATAATAAAATGTCACAGGAGATGGAAGTGGAATTGGACCTTCAAACTTATTGTTAGATAAATTTATTACACCCAATGAGGTGTTTGAGAAGATATCATTAAACTCATTGTGATTGAGAAATAATGATGATAAATTCACGCATTTGACTTCGGAGTGCGGTAATGGCCCTTGTAACTTATTGCTGCTCAAGTCTAGAACATAAAGATTGGTCATATTTCGAAAACATGATGGCATATTCCCAGAGAGATTATTGTTAGACAAATTTAAAGACGAGAGTGAATTCAACTGGCAAATCGAAGAGGGAATCTCATCGATGAAACGATTGTTGGAGGCCAAAAATGAAAAAGTAGAAGGTGGAGGGATTGGAAGTGGTCCTTGGAATGAGTTGTTTCGTAGATCCATATACAGCAATTTCTTCCAGTACAATTGTGGTGTACCTCCCTCTAGAAGGTTATTAGAAAGATCTAAGAATTTCAATGTATCATGGCTTATTCCCCAGAACCACGTCGAAATCTCCCCACTAATCCTATTGGAAGAGAGGTCTAAGTATATTAATCTTTCTAACGAATTCAAGAAATGAGGGAACTTGGTCAAGTTGCATGAATGCAGCTGTAAAATTTCAAGCTTCGGGAATGTATAGCTTAGTCTATTTTAGGTTAGATTTAGTTCTTGAGAAACATAAAGACTCTATAGATTTAAAGATTTTGTCACGCCCCGAATCTTAACGGGCTCGCGACACCCCTACGATGATCGTATCAAACGCGACGTCTCAGGACGCGTCGCCGACCCAAACGAATTACCCACATGAATACGCAAGCAGAAGCGAAATAAAACAATCCAGACAATCAACAATGACGAAAGGATAGTAATAGCACAAAACAATAATTTCATAACAATATAAACCAGTTACTTACAACATTCGGTCAGGCAATCAGACATTAGGCTCCTAGGGTTAACATCCACCATAATCATCAAAAAGGGCCAGGTGGTAGGGTAGTCTAGTTAGCTGCACAAAGAGGGCTCTACCAAAAAGCTTCTAAGCCCAGCACTCGAGCGCTCCTACGGCACCCAATCTAAATCAGACCCTGAAGACTTCGACTCCGAGTCAGAGTTGATCTCGATCGGCTCCTCCTCGTTACCCGTCTCCTCCTCGGGCTCGGGCTCCATGGGCTCTAGCACGGGCTTGGGATCTTCTTCAAGTTCGGACTCCTCAAATTCTTCTTCGAGCTCAAGATCCGTAGGCGCTACGGGTTCTGGTATGGGCTCGGCTTCGGGGCCAGGGTTCCCCGGGGGATCCTCGGGGTCCAGAATCTCACCATTGGTAGCATACACGTCCCTAGGCTCCCAATCTACGGCATCCTCGTTCTCGTGCTGTGGACCCTGAAAACTCGGAATTGGGCCGATTAAATCCAACCTGTCCTGATAAAACCAGGCCAAATATGTGTGACGCTGCAATTCGTCTAAGCCGTCATCTACCCAGACTGTAGTGAGGTGCCTAATGTAAGTCTGATTTGGACCTCCTGGATACTCGGTCTCCTCATGCACCGTATGCATAGGGACCCCAAAACGCCGAGGTGGCAGCATGATTAAGGTCGGAGTCGGAGATCTGAAATGGTTTGCATTACAGCAATGAGAATAAATCTCAATAAGCAGACAACCTAAACTCCACCTAGGCCAATGCGTACCTAGACGAGTCCCAACATGCAATCTAGCAATCGACATCATAAAATTCTCATACACACTTATCTCTCCTCAAACCACACGCTAACTCTGCCTATTAATCAAATCACAATAATGTAATAATGGCTCAAGAACATAACGTAAACACTCGAGCGCCATAATCACGTACATTCACTCAATTCAACCAAACACATTTTGCATGCGTGTCCAACCCACTAACCATGACCCGCGTCAACACGCCTCAAGTCTAGCCCTCCGATCAATCCGGGCTCAGTCTCGCATAACCACACCTCAGGAAATTTCTCTCGACCCGCGTAACCACGCATCAGGTCATTTCTTGCCTTTCTAGCCACACCCGCGTAACCACGCCTCAGGTTGGTAGCCTTCCGATCAATCCGGGCTTAGTCCCGCGTAACCATGTCTCAGGACATTTCTCTCGACCCGCGTAACCACGCCTTAGGTCATTTCTTGCCTTTCTAGCCACACCCGCGTAACCACGCCTCAGGTTGGCAGCCCTCCGATCAATCCGGGTTTAGTCCCGCGTAACCACGCCTCAGGACATTTCTCATGCACATACGCTACAACACAATTTGTCAATACCAATCTAACAAGTCATATTATTCAAATTCAAATTAGGCTGATCACATTAGGCCACCAACCCGACCTTCCAGCCGGTCACATTCAAACACCAATTTCACCCATAAACGCCACTACAACTCAGTCATCGAATCCATCTCAAGCGAACACTAACTTAGCCATAAAATCACCACCACAATAATCCATAAACCAATCACATTCAATTAACTAAATCACACCTAACTTGGTCACTAAACCAACACTAATCACCCCTAAACAAGTCTACTAATACCCAAAGTACTAAGTAGGGATTAGAGAGTCACTTACCTAGGTCTTGGCCCAAGGAAAACCGGCAAGGGGCCAAAATGGCCCTGTGGAACAGTGGCGGCTCGACGCCGCACGGGCGCAACGGGCACGGTGGCCGGCCACGGCTCGACACACCCTCGGCCACGGCTCGACACACCCTCGGCCACGGCCTGGGACTCTCGGCCACGGCTGGGCGAACGGGCTAGGGGGACGGGCGACAGCTGGGCATGACAGGCGAGTGGCTGGGCGAGCTCGGCTACGGCCGGGACGACGACCTAGGTGAACGAGCAATGGGCTTGGCCACGGCCGGGACAGTCCAGCCGAGGCAGGGACGGCCAGGCGTGCTCAGCTATGGCCTGGGCAGGCAGCCAGTGAGCTGCCAGGCAAGCTTGGCCATGGCCTGGGCAGTGGCTAGGCGACACGGCCGACGAGCTGGGGCGGCGGTCAGACAGTGACGGCGACGGCGGCGGTGATGGGCTCGGCTAGGCGAGCAGGAGAGCGGCCGGTGAGCTGGGCTGGCGACCGGCGACGGCGACGGGCAGCCGGGGCGACTATGGACGAGAGGGCAAGCTGGGGTGGTGGCGGCGAGCCGGCAGCCGTCGGGGGCGGCACGGTGGCATCGCAGGTGGCTGAGTGAGGCCGGACAGGCTGGCTGGCAGCTCGGCGGAGCCAGGTCACGGCGGATGTGGTGGCGAGCTTGCTGCTGCTCGTGCGGAGGGGAGGGGAAGGAAGGAGAAGGGTAGTCGGCCCAATGGCGAATGGCGGGATGAACGGCGGCCCTGGCGGCTGGGCGTGCGGCGGCGCAAGGTGAACGGTCGGCGAGCAGGGGCTGGGACGGACGGCGGCGAGCAGGGCAGCAACGGTGAAGGGGAAGGAGGAAGAAGAAGAAGGAAGAAGAAAAGAAAAGAAGAAGAAAGGAAGAAGAAGGAAAGGGGAAAAAGGAGGAGAGAGAGAGAGGGGGGGCAGTCTGCATGGAAGGGGGGAGGGGACGTGCGCGCAGGGGGTAGAGAGAGAGAGAAAGAGAGAGAGAGAGAAAAAGTCAATCCATTGAGTGCGTTCCAACAGCCCACGTTCAAACTCGAAGTTGATCCGACGGTCCACGAAAAATCCTAATTATAAATTAGGATTAGGCCAAAAGACACTAAATAAAACACACTACAAGGGAGGTTTACTAGTCAACAATTCGCACCCGGTTCAAATTTCACTTTTCATTAATTCCGGGCAATATCGACGCTGGCCACAATAATATCGATACCGTCCAATTAAATTCATCACGAAACTCTAAGAAATTCGACACCGAAGTTCGGGCTCTAAATAACGGCCAAATTCGATCGAGTGCGATTCTAGCAAAATCTCTAATTTAAAAATAATCCGAGAGTGATCAGTTCTGGATGAGATTTAACTATAAGCGCACCGACGAAAAACACGTTTTATAAATCCCAAAAATGGGTCAAAATTCGGAATGTCACAACTCTTCCCCCTTACAAAAATTTCGTCCTCGAAATTTATAACCCAATCCAATTATTCGATCAAATGGGGGTATTGATGTCGCATCAACTCTTCGCTTTCCCATGTCGCACCTTCGGTTCTATGATGCTCCCAAATTACTTTAACCATCGGAATTGTCTTATTCCGCAACACCCATTCCATTCTATCATCGATCCTTACTGGCTTTCCACATACAACACTCTATCGTCCACGTCTATTTTTTCATAATTCAGCATGTGGGTCGAATCCGGTTCGTATTTCCTTAACATAGACACGTGGAACACATTGTGAACTTGGAACAAATTTAGCGGTAGTGCGAGACGATAGGCCAAAGTACCAATTCTCTCTAAGACCTCGAATGGACCCATGTACCTCGAGCTCAACTTCCCTTTCTTGCCAAACCGTGACAATCCTCTCATTGGTGATACTTTGAGGAAAACGTGATCCCCTACTTGAAATTCCAAATGCCTACGTCTCCGGACTACATAATTCTTTTGGCAGCTTTGAGCAGTCTTAAGCCTGTCCCGAATCACCTTGACTATTTTGACTGACTGCTGAACTAATTTTGGACCCGTGATGCTCCTCTCACCATTTTCATTCCAACAAACCAGTGTTCTGCAAGCTCTACTATACAACGCTTCAAATGGTGCCATTCTGATACTCTGTTGATAGCTATTGTTGTAGGCAAACTCAACCAGATGCAACCGTTCCTCCTAACTACCCTTAAAATGCAACACACATGCTCGCAGCATATCTTCAAAAGTCTGAATCGTCCTTTCAAACTGGCCATCCGTTTGGGGATGATAGGCCGTGCTAAACTGTAACTTCGTTCCTAATGCCGTATTGAGACTTTTCTAAAAAGCGGCAGTTAACTTAGGATCACGGTATGAAGTAATTGTCACTGGCACTCCGTGAATATAGACTATTTGTCACACGTATATCTCGGCATACCTTTCCAAGGCGAAGTTTTTTAGCACCGGCAGAAAATATGCCGACTTTGTCAATTGATCGACTACCACCCAAATGGAATCATGACCCCTCTGACTCCTTGGTAATCCTATTACAAAGTCCATCGTGATGTGTTCCCACTTCTACTCAGGGATTTCCAATGGCTGCAACATTCCACCCAGTTTGCAATGTTGCACCTTTACTTGTTGGCATGTTAAACACTTAGCCACGTGCTTGGCTACATTCACTTTCATGTCGTTCCACCAATAATGCTGTCACAAGTTCTGATACATCTTAGTACTACCTGGATGAATACTGTAATTGCTACGGTAAGCTTCTGACAAAATCTCCTCCTTTAGTTCTGCATCATCGGGCACACACAACCGTCCGTGGAACTTCAGAATCCCATCCTCGAGTACCTGAAAGTTCGATTTCCTTTTTGTGATGTCCATTTTCAGAATTTTTTGAATCTCCGGGTCAGTCGATTTTAAAGCCTTAATTTTAGTCTAGATTTCCGGTTCAATCCTCAATGCGGCAAGTAGACTTGAGACATGACTCACTTCAAACTTAAACTCTGAATCCCGAACTCCCTCCAACAGAGTCCATTCCTTGACCATCATATGCGCGATGCACGATTTCCAGCTCAGTGCATCTGCTCCTTTATTAGCTTTTCCGGGATGATATAGAATCTCGCAGTCATAGTCTTTAAGGAGTTCCATCCAACGAAACTGTCGCATATTCAATTCCTTTTGGGAGAACAAGTACCTTAAACTTTGATGGTCCGTATAAATCTGAAATTTCTCTCCACACAAGTAGCGTCTTCAAATCTTAAGAGCGAAGATGATCGCGGCCAATTCTAAGTGGTGAGTCGGATAATTTAGCTCATGTGGTCTCAATTGTCGCGATGCGTATGCTACTACTCTTCCGTGTTGCATTAGCACGCATCCCAATCCCCTTAGTGACGCGTTAATGTAGATCTCATATCCTCCCGAACCTGACGGGATTGTCAACACTGGTGCGGTCGTCAATCTCTACTTTAACTCTTGGAAACTCCTTTCACACTTATCTGTCCATTCAAACCTCGTCTCCTTCTTTAGTAACCGCGTCAATGGTGTCGCTAATGCCGAAAACCTTTCTACGAAGCGTCTGTAATAACCTGCTAGACCCAAGAAGCTCTGAACCTCAGTTACTGTTGTCAATCTCGACCAATTCGTGACGGCTTCATTCTTTGCCGGATCCACTGCAATTCCTTCCCCGGATACCACATGTCCTAAGAACACCACTCGATGAAGCCAGAATTCACACTTACTGAACTTAGCGTAAAGTGCATGTTTCCTTAAAGTCCGTAGAGCCTTTTTCCAAATGTAACTCATGCTCGGCTCAACTCTTTGAGTATACCAAGATATCGTCTATGAACACGATTACAAACTGATCCAGAAATTCTTTGAATACCCTACTCATTAAATCCATAAAGGCAGCAGGGGCATTAGTCAATTCAAACGGCATTACTGTAAACTCATAGTGCCCATACCTCGTCCTAAATGCCGTTTTTGGTATATCCTCTTTCTTAATCCTCAATTAGTGGTAACCCGTCCTCAAGTCGATCTTAGAAAATATCGATGCTCTTTGCAACTGATTAAACAGGTCATCTATCCTTGATAGAGGGTTCTTATTCTTAATGGTCACTTGATTTAACTGTCTATAGTCAATGCATAACCTCAAGGACCCATCCTTCTTTCTCACGAATAACACTGACGCTCCCCATGGAGACGCACTCGGGCGAATAAAGTCCTTATCCAGTAACTCTTGCATCTGAACTTTCAATTCCTTCAATTCTGACAACGACATCCTATGGGGCGCTTTCGAGATCGGTTCTGTTCCTGGGGCCAAATCAACCACGAACTCCACTTCTTTATCAGGTGGCAATTCTGGCAATTCCTGAGGAAAGACATCGGGGAAATTGCGCAACACGGCTATGTCTTCTAGCCTCGACTCTTCAGCTGTTGAATCAACTACAGTCGCCTGAAATCCTTAGCACCCTTCGTCTAATAGCTTAGTCACCTCAAGTGACGAGATCCAAGGGATCGAGTTTCCTCCTCGGTTTCCCACAAACTCGAATCTAGGATGTCCAACTAGATTAAATTGGATAACCCTGTTACTACAGTCCATTACAGCTTTCTATTTAACTAATCAGTCCATACTAACAATCAGATCAAAGTCATACATAGCTAAAACCGCCAAATCTATCCTTTCTTCTATATCACCAATCATTATCTTACAATCAGGGCATCCAAATGTAATCAGCACTTTATCATTCAACGGAGTAGTCACACACAGCATAACTTCAAGCGATTTCAGCTCAATTCCAGACAATTTAACAAACTGCTCAGATATAAATGAATGTGACGCCCTCAGATCAAATAAAGCATATGCAGCATGATCACGGAGAGAGACCGTACCTGTGACCACGCTAGGCGCGTCCTCAACTTCCCTCCTCGCCATTGCATATACTCGTCCTTGGACCGGCGGCCTATTTTGATTGGCCGGCTAGACAGCTCCGAACTGATTTCCATTCCGGGGCGGCAGTGGCAGTAGTGCAGGCGACCTAGTCTGCCTGTTATTGGGGCAGTCCCTTATCTGATGGCCCCTTCCGCCACATCTAAAACACACTCCGCCCCTATTTGGGTAAGGTCCATTCCCATGTCTCCCTCCACATAACCTACACGGGGCTTTCTAAACGCGATTCGGCTTCCCGATATTTCTCTGAACAAGAGGGACAAAATGATTATTTCTCGTTATAGGTCTCTTTCCAAAACGACGGTTGTCCCAAGTCGGGGCCTGCCGTGATCCAGAGGCGGCAGCCCAATCCATCAAATCACGCTCAATTGCCTGAACCCGGTCATAAATCTCATGATAGCCCCTCAAGTTCAGTGAGATTATCTGACTGCAGAGGTCTGGCATCAGTCCATCTTGGAACCTCCTGGCTTTGTCCGCTGGGTCCTCTACCATTCTTGAGGCAAACTTGGACAGCCTTGCGAACTCGGCCTCATATTGATCTACCAACATCTGACCTTGGCGAAGTCTCATGAATTCGGCCAACTTCTGCTCTCGGGCACTTTCCGAGAAATACTTGCCATTAAAAGTCTCAGTAAAAATGGCCTAAGTCGGAGCAGTGCCAGCAGGGAACACTTGGCCTCTTGTGGCTCTCCACCAGTCGCTTGCATTCTCCTGAAGCTGGTATACCGCTAGGGTTACTTTTTCCTCTTCAGTGCATCCCAGCACTTCGAAAGCTTTTTCTAGCTCTTCCACCCATCGAGGTGCAGCCTCAGTATCACCTCTAGCATCAAACCTCGGAGGCTTCAGTTTCAAGAACTGTTCAACCAGCTTAGACATCGGCCTATTTGCATTTACTTGGCCCTGAGCGGGATGCCCACCATTCCCGTTGTTCCCATTATTTACATTGTTTCCATTGGCCCCATTAGCGGCGGCTACAGCGGCCTCAGCAGCAGCAGCGACAGTAGCGTTTTATTCTTCAGTCTGTCTACCCATTAAATCCTGACTTCTTGTAGTGCCCTCATAATTCCATCTACCCAGGGATCCTCTGCAACTCTAGCTTGCGGGGCCACATGACCTCGACCTCGACCTCGACCTCTACCTCGACTGCTCATTATCATAGGATCTCACATTCGCCTACCTACTATAATTCCACTCAGGAATTAGAGACCTAGACCAACTATACCAGTCTAAAGCCCTAGGTAGTGAATCACAACAACAATTCACCAAACAGGCAGTCAATCAAAAGCAGCACTCAATCGCAGCCAACATAGTTCGTGCATTTACCTCAAGTCCTGATGCACTTGCACTTCACACATTATTCTATAAGTTCACTCAGCAACCACAATCACACAGTCTGGGGTACGCATGAAACACGAGTCTCCCTAACTGGCTACCCCAAAGTCATCGCTCCTTATCACTCCAGGTTTCGACCAACTTGGATCGAGCTGACCTTGCTCTGATACCAAATCAACGGGGATGTCACTCCCCGGACCCTAACGGGCTCGCGACACCCCTACGACGATCGTATCAAATGCGACGTCTCAGGACACGTTGCTGACCCAAACGAAATACCCACATCAATACACAAGCGGAAGTGAAATAAAACAACCCAGATAATAAATAATGACGAAGGGATAGTAATAGCACAAAACAATAATTTCATAACAATAGAAACCAGTTACTTACAACATTCGTTCAGGCAATCAGATATTAGGCTCTTAGGGTTAACATCCATCATAATCATCAAAAAGGGGCAGGTGGTAAGGTAGGCTAGTTAGCTGCACAAAGAGGGCTCTATCAAAAAGCTTCTAAGCCCAGCACTCGAGCGCTCCTACGACACCCAATCTGAATCAGACCCTGAAGACTCGGACTCCGAGTCAGAGTTGATCTCGATCAGCTCCTCCTCGTTACCCGGCTCTTCCTCGGGCTCAGGCTCCATGGGCTCTGGCACGGGCTCGGGCTCTTCTTCAGGTTTGTACTCCTCAAATTCATCTTCGAGCTCAAGATCTGCAAGCGCTACAGGTTCTGGTATGGGCTCGGGTTCGGGGCTAGGGTTCCCCAGGGGATCCTCAAGGCCCAGAATCTCACCATCGGGAGCATACACGTCCCCGGGCTCCCAATCTACGGCATCCTCATTCTCGTGCTGTTGACCCTCAAAATCCCGGATTGGACCGATTAACTCCAACCCGTCCCGATAAAACCAAGCCAAATATGTGTGACGCTGCAATTCCTCTAAGCCGTCATCTACCCAGACTGTAGTGAGGTGCCTAATGTAAGTTTAATTTGGACCTATTGGATACTCGGTTTCCTCATGCACCGTATGCATAGAGACCCCAAAACGTCGAGGTGGAGGCATGATCAAGGTCGGGGTTAGGGATTTGAAATGGTTTGCACTACAGCAATGAGAATAAATCTCAATAAGCAGATAACCTAAACCCCACCTAGGCCAATGCATACCCAGACGAGTCCCAACATGCAATCTAGCAATCGACATCATAAAATTCTCATGCACACTTACCTCGCCTCAAATCATACGCCAACCCTACGCATTAGTCAAATCACAATAATGCAATAATGGCTCAAGAACATAACGTAAACACTCGAGTCCCATAACCACGTACATTCACTCAATTCAACCAAACACATTTCGCATGCATGTCCAACCCACTAACCACGACCCACGTCAATACGCCTCAGGTCCAACTCTCCGATCAATCTGGGCTTAGTCCCGCGTAATCACGCCTCATGACATTTTTCTTGACCCGCGTAACTACGTCTCAGGTCATTTCTTGCCTTTCTAGCCGCACCCGCATAACCACGCCTCAGGTTGGTAGCCCTTCGATCAATCCGGGCTTAATCTCGCGTAACCAAGTCTCAGGACATTTTTCTCAACCGCATAACCACGCCTCAAGTCATTTCTTACCTTTCTAGCCACACCTACGTAACCACGCCTCAGGTTGGCAGCCCTCCGATTAATCCGGGCTTAGTCCCGCGTAACCACGCCTCAGGACATTCCTCATGCACATACGCCACAACACAATTCGCCAATACCAATCTAACACGTCATATTATTCAAATTCAAATCAGGCTCATCACATTAGCCCACCAACCCGACCTTCCAGCCTGTCACATTCAAACACCAATTTCACCCATAAACGCCACTACAACTCAGTCATCGAATCCATCTCAATCGAACACTAACTTAGCCACAAAATCACCATCACACTAATCCATAAAGCAATCATATTCAATTAACTAAACCACACCTAACTTGGTCACTAAACCAACACTAATCACCCATAAACAAGTCTACTAATATCCAAAGTACCAAGTAGGGATTAGGGAGTCACTTACCTAGGTTTTGGCCCAAGGAAAACCGGCAAGGGGCCAAAATGGCCCGGTGGAACAGTGGCAGCTCGACACGGCACGGGCGTAACGGGCACGATGGCCAGCCACGGCTCGGCACAGCCCTCAGCCACGGCTGGGCGAGCGGGCTAAGCGGACGGGCGATGGCTGGGCACGACGAGCGAGTAGCTAGGCGAGCTCGGCCACGGCCGAGACGGCGGACGGGCGAAGGGCTCGGCCACGACCAGGACAGTCCAGCCAAGGCAGGGACGGCCAAGCGTGCTCGGCCATGGCCTGGGCAGGCAGTCGGCGAACTCGGCCACGGCCTGGGCAGCGGCTAGGCGACACGGCCAGCGAGCTGGGGCAGAGGTCGAACGGCAACGGCGAGCTGGCAACGACGGCGACGGCGGCGGCGACAGGCTCGGCCAGGCGAGCAGGAGAGCGGCCAACGACGGCAACGGGCAGCCGGGGCGGCGATGGGCGAAAGGGGGAGTTGGGGTGGTGGTGGCGAGCCGGTGGTAGTCGGGGGTGGCACGGCGGTGTCGCAGGTGGCTGGGTGAGGCCGGACGGGCTGGCTGGCGGCTCGGCGGAGCAGGGTTGCGGCGGCGAGCTTGCTGCTGCTCGCGCGGAGGGGATGGGAAGGAAAGAGAAGGGCAGTGAGCCCAGGGGCGAACGGCGAGACGGACGGCAGCCCTGGCGACTGGGCGTGCGGCGGCGCAAGGCGGACGGCCGACGAGCAGGGGCTGGGATAGACGCCGGCGGGCAGAAGGGGAGCAGGGCAATGGCGGGGAAGGGGAAGGAGGACGAAGAAGAAGGAAGAAGAAGGAAAAGGGAGAGAGAGAGAGAGAGAGAGAGAGAGAGAGAGAGAGAGAGAGAGAGAGAGAGAGAGAGAGAGAGAGAGAGAGAGAGAGAGAGGGGGTTAGTCTGCATGGCAAGGGGGAGGGGACGCGATCGCGGGGGGGGGGGGGGGGGGAGAGGGAGAGAGAGAGTCAACCCATCGAGTGCGATCCAACGGCCCGCGTTCAAACTCGAAGTTGATCCGACAGTCCACGAAAAATCTTAATTATAAATTGGGATTAGGCCAAAAGACACTAAATAAAATACACTACGAGGGAGGTCTACTAGTCAAAAATCCACACCCGGTCCAGATTTCACTTTCACCAATTTCGGGCAATATCGACGCTGGCCACAATAATATCGACACCATCTAATTAAATTTGTCACGAAATTACGAGAAATTCGACACCAAAGTTCAGGCTCTAAATAACGGCCAAATTTGATCGAGTGCGATTCTAGTGAAATCTCTAATTTAAAAATAACCCGAGAGTGATCAGTTCTGGGTGAGATTTAACTATAAGCGCATCGACCAAAAACACGTTCTATAAATCTCAAAAATGGGTCGAAATTCGGAATGTCACAGATTTCAAACTCTACAGCCCCACCAAAGTTATTCCCGTCAAGAAATAGGCGCTGGAGTTGTTTGAGATTAGCCATTGATGAGGGGACGTGTCCTGTGAATTTGTACCATCCAAGATCTAAATATGTTAGACTGTTCATGTTACCAATTGAATCGGATATTTCTCCTGAAAAGCTTGTAAGGAAGAGAAACAAGTATGCAAGAGGACCGGTACAATCGGATTTGGGAAGAATCCCAGACATGTCTTCATTGGAACTCAAATCGAGAGTAGTAAGGCTTGAGGACTGAAAAACAGTAACTGGGAATATCCCCTTTAAGGAACAACCTCTAACGCTTAAATGTGTCAGAGAAGAAGACAAGTTCACGAAGGACTTTAGTGAAACCATGGACGTGTTTACACTATCAAGAACAAGCCTCCTCACTACCGTTAAATTATTAGCAAGCATTGTGAAGGTTGGATCTTCCAACTTGAGAGAAGAGAGCGGGTAAGAGAGATCAAGTGACACCAGATTGGAGAGGTGAGAGATTTCACTAGGAACGGTACCCGAAAAGTTTGAACGAGAGAGATTTATATGAGTTATTTTTGCAAATGCACTCAGATTAGGCGAAATGTTTGAGCCAGTAAAGTTATTACTGAAAAGGTTGAGGTTTCGAATATGGCGAAGGAGAAAGAGGGAGCTATTGGAATGGAAAGTGCCACGAAGCCAACTACAAGCAAGATTGAGACCGATGACGTTACCGGTGACATCGCCGCAAGTGACACCGTCCCATGAGGAGCAGTCCACGCTCTTGTTCCATGACTTTGTCTTTGGATAAGAAGAATTATCCAAATAACAAGGGTAAGAGTAGGAGGCGATTGTATCAAGCATAAAGGAATCCTTAAAATGGAGCAAGGCATCGCGTTGGTATGGAGGGCAAAGGGGCGAGACAAAGGGAAGGGAGAAATGTAAGACAAAGAGAAAACAGAGGAGGCCGAGGATTTGATGCGAACCCATTTTGCAATTTAGCATGCGAGTGAGTCAAGCGGTGGTGGAGAGTGCTTCCACTTATGTAGCCCTTCTCAAGTGTGAAGTCATCGACACAAGTCTTCTCAAATGTGTTAGCCATTCTAAAAGCTCGGTTGGTCGGAGTGCGAGTAATTTCATGTAATTTTACAGCTCCTGATCATTGCACGTGGAGCAATGATAAAGTATCTGATTAATTTGAAATCAACGTTTAATATGCAAGATCAATATGTGGTGTTCAACTACGCAACCTTTCAGACCTTTCTTTTTTTAATTTTCAAATCTAGAATTACAAGGTTTTATTAGCCACAAAAGGAAATAGAATTTAAAATGAGTTGTTCTACTTATGAAGAAAGGTTGCCTAGTTAACAACCCATAACAATGTGAAAGCCTCGAGTAATTTCGTCATGTATAAGAGCAAACAAAAGCCTCGAAAAGTTATTTGACACTTCACTCGAAAAACAATTTATATAAACATGTCTAATACAAGAGTACTTAAGATTAATATTTCTCAAAGATAATTATTGTAGAATTTAAGATAAAGTGATAAACAAACTTTAAGTTTAATAAAGTGCTTGTCAAATATTATATGGGCGTTGAGAGAAGTAGGAAGTTTTTTGCACAGAGTTATATAGCTGAGATATCCACTACTACCACTCTTGCGCCTTCGCATCGGCATAATTGAAGGAAATTTTGCAAGAATTGCAGGTTTGGATTATCTGCAGAATGGATGCAAGCCAAAACATCTGATTTTGGCAGAATTGGAAGGATACATGGCAATTGAATTGGCATCTCAATTTATTTATTTTTTAATTAATGATTGTCTTGTGAACTCAATTGTGCTGGACTTGGTGGGATATGAAGAGCAAGAATCAGATCATCATCGCATTCCCAGCATGAAATGACTCTTGATGACCCACGCTCTTATATTCCAAGTCAAAAAGTCTGTTTTCACATGGCAAAAATATTGTCCAACGCACTTTGTTCTATCGTACGACGTCCTAATACGGGGGTAAAAGTGG
This sequence comes from Syzygium oleosum, assembly GCF_021117445.2. Classification (NCBI taxonomy): domain Eukaryota; kingdom Viridiplantae; phylum Streptophyta; class Magnoliopsida; order Myrtales; family Myrtaceae; genus Syzygium; species Syzygium oleosum. The sequence goes on from NW_026607497.1 coordinate 5,234,669, forward strand.
TTTTAGAAAATGGGAGAGGGCATTACTAGATAGATGCACTCGGATGGCCTCCATTATTGATGAGCAAAATGTCTGATTAGTCACAAAAAGGAAATAGAATTTAACCAGAGTTGTTCTACTAATGAAGAAAGACTGCCTAATTAACAACCCATAGCCATACCCATGCGAAAGCCTCAGGTAATTACCGTCAAATATAAGAGCAATTAACAGCCTAGAAAAGTTATTTGACACTTAACTCCCACATATAATTTAACTTCGAGAAATATTAACCCAAGTACTCTTGTATTATACATGTTAAGACGTGATCCAAACAATATAAAGAGGGCAATCATCCCTATAGTGCGCTTGTCGATGCCTCACGACAAGTAAGCTTTTTAGTTGGATTACTAGTCGTCTCATCTTCCCAGTCGTCTTTTCTTTTCCAAACCTCGAAATTTTTTATTGATTCTCTTCAAATGAAGTTTTTGTCGACTCCATCTTCATACTTTCTTTAAGAGGGTGTTTTATTTTTTAAACGAAAATCTCTCTCTACACAAACAAAGAGAGAGTTAGGTTTGGCAACTATGTAAATTTTTTCCTTTTAGGCACCTTTCATTTCGCAGAAAATGTGACGTTTCTGGAAAATATTTTCTAGAAAGCCATTTTCCAGGAAAATGATAATATTTTTCGGTGTTCGGCCGAAACCTGAAAATGAACTGGAAAATATTTTCCATCGTTCGGTATGGAAAATCTGATTTTATTTTTCTCCTTGTACTCCTTTTAATAATTTATTTTGTTTTATTTTTTTCGTTGACCAGTTTAATTTCCGTGAACCGAATGCTGAAAAATTCGGAAAACATTTTCTTGGAAGTTATTTTTCGTGAAACGATCGAAGCCTTAAACAACAGGTTTCCATGAGTAGTGCTGTCCTTGGGATGTATTGGGTCTGTGCTTATGCGAGTAAGAGCTTCATTTTGCTCACCTATTGTGATGGGAGAGTGTGGCTTTTTTTCTTTTATAGGTATATCTTAGTCCGTTGATGATATAGTCACATGTTTTGAACTATCCACCAAATAATAGGGATTACAGTTTTTTTTTATGAAAAATTGTGCATGGCTTTCCGTTGTAAACTTTGAATGTAAAATATGCTCCGTTTGTTTTATGAAAAATAAATTATTTGAGAAACATTTTCCTGAATATACAATGCAGCACAACTACAATTATACCAGACATATTTCCGCTTTAATTAGTTGAATTCAAAATTAAAGTGACCCTCGCATATTGGTAAATATACACACAACGTAAATTCACTTGAATACTAAGTTACTAGTCTGTATACATCAAGTCAAATCCTCCTATGTATCCACTAGCATTTGGCAAATGAATGTTAAGCGTCATAACCATCATGACGAAAGAATTCAGTGGAGGATGTAAGGACATAGCTTAGGGGAGGCATGTCACGCCCCGAACCCCAACGAGCTCGCGGCATCCCCTGCTCCGGTCGAAATGATGCGACGTCCCAGGAACATCGCCGACCCAACCCAAACATCAGAGCCACATGCGGAAGCGAATAATAAAACCCCGGACAAATAATGACGACAACGGGGTAGAACAACAGAACAATCCAGCAACCACATTTTCATACAACACCAAATATACAAACATCATATTACAGACATAAACACAAACTAACATTCTCAGTCACCGTTTAAACAAAAGTTCAGGGGTTTGGTTATCTTAACTTCACTATCGGATAACCCAAGTTATACAACCCCTAAAACACCCTAGGGAAAAACCTAGGGGTCGCCCTCTTCCATTCTGCTTCTGAATTTCTGGCTTGAATATCTGGAACTCACCTGCAGCCTCCACTGGGCACCAACAGCAGCTCCCGGGACTTCCAAAAAGAAAAGGCGCACTTCCCGGGTTTAGGGCCGGGGGTCTGAAAGTGGCGGTTATACAACCGTGAGACGAATCTCAATAAGTGTACAACCCCAAACCCCACGTAGGCACTCACGTACCGCCAGACGAAAACACACATAACACACAACGATCGGCTAAACTAACAATCACATGCGACCCTACCTGGAATCCATCACGCACGTTCCTGCACGTTAGACAATAACACAGCCAACACATCACAGCAAGGAATCACAGACGCGCGCGTGCCTCAATTATAAGACAGAAACCACTTGGGCACGTCCCATACCGTGCCTAGCAGTTTCTACCCCATAATTAAGCATCACATCGCGCGATACAAACACACTCGCACGCTACTCACACCATGCGTCACTTTTCACAATCCTCTCGCTTGTCTTGCCAAATCCCACTCATTTTCAACATTTCCACCACTACCGCGCCCGCGTAAAACGCATCAGGCCAACGGTCTTCTGACCTCGTCAGGCATCGTCACCCCGTCGGGCCGGGCATCGTCACCTCGTCAGGGACGGCATCGTCCCGCGTAAACGTACACGCCTCAGGACGGAATCCTACACACACTTTCCTTCTACCGCGCCCGCGTAAAACGCATCAGGCCAACGGTCTTCGGACCACGTCAGGCATCGACACCTCGTCAGGCCGGGCATCGTCACCTCGTCAGGGACGGCATCGTCCCGCGTAAACGTACACGCCTCAGGACGGATCCTTTCCAACCAATCCCACATTTCCATATCCTCGTTCCACTCAAACCACACTTACACATGGCCAGCAACACTCACGGTCATACACAACCTCACGCCTTACACACAATCCACCACGTATGGTCAAACATACACGCCTCACACATACATAGCCACGCACCAAATTCACATCTCACGTACACTTCACAAACACGCATTCTCATCACACGAACACCACATGATCACCCACACTCGGCACACGAACTCAATGCACATTCACATGTCCACGCCACCACACCTCACGGCCACACACACGGCATAGCACCACATCACATTCGGCCCAAGCACAAACTAGAACAAGCCAATGACAGCAAACTACACAATTAATCCGATAAACCCAATCAAGCCAATACATTTCCAATTAATCACCCATTTAATTCCCGATCGATCCTCGACATCACCGCCCTAACTCAGCATTCCTAAACCTCGAATTTCGTCGCCCAATAAGCCCACAACCTCCAAACATTCAACCCCTAACTTAGTCCCGAAGACAGCCACGAAACAGTCCCTAAAATCACTTAAACCGAACTTCAAACGAGTCTAGAAATACCCGAGGTCCTAAATGACATTTGGGGAAAACACTTACCCAAAAAGGCGAGACAGAACGGGGCTGGAACGGGCCGGGACAGCGGCAGCAGCGGGAGCGGCGTCGCCGGCGACGTACGGACGGCGTGAACAGTGCACCGTACGGACGCCGGTGAACAGTGCTTTCGTACGGACACCGTACGGACAGGCTGGGACGGTGGCCGGCGAGGTGCCGGTGACAGCCGCGGCGTCCGACGGCCAGCGTGAACAGTGATCCGTACGGGACGGGGGTGAACAGTACCCGTACGGACACTGTACGGACTGTGCTGGACGGCGACGTACGGCGAGGTTGGACGGCTGGGTGTCGACGGAACGGCGATCGGAGCTCCGGCGAAGCTCCGGCGGTACTGTTTGCAGACCGGGAAAGAGAAAAAAAGAGAAACGAGGCTGTTTTGGACAAAAACCGGGGCTGTGGTGGCTGCACAGAGGTGGAACTAGCTGCTGGTGGTTCTGGCTCGGCGGGGACAGCACCGGCTGGTACTGTTCCGGCGTGAACAGTACCGGATGAACAGAATGCAATCCACGAAGAAGATGAAACAATGAAGAAGAAGAGGAAGAAGGGAGGTCTCGGCAGAATGGCTGGAGGAGAGAGAGAGTCTGGTCAAATGGGTCAAAGATGGTCTTAGTGGAGTCCAAGTGTCATTATCTAAGCCCATTTGACAATTTTGCCCTTGATCCAATGGACAAGATTTGATCAAATCCAATAATTTAGGGGTAGAATGGTCATTTGCTCTTAACCATGGTTGACCAGACCTGAGTTAAGCCTAACTCACCTTGGTTAATCCCAAAATTAAATCCAAAATTCGGAATTGTCCAAAAATGGCCTAGGGGCATTTTCGTAATTTTCCGATCCCGAACCGAAATTCCAATTTTCGCACATACGTGTTCCATATGTGCGTGGCCAACATAATATGGTGTCGGAATCGCAAAATTCATCGCGCAAGCCCTCGAAAATCCACGTCAAAGTCTTGGGAATAAAATAATATTATTTTTCCAATTTTTGTCGAAATTCCAATTTTTGTCCATAACCATTCTGAATGTGCGTGGCCACCCCAAAATGACCTTGGCCGCGAAAAATAACCTCAAACGGCCTCCGAATCTAGCCTCGGTGCCCACAGGGGCAAAACCGTAATTTTTCCGGCCCCGGACCGAAATCCATTTTTTTGCAGAAATGGGTGGCCCCAAGGTTGGCCAAGCCAAAAACTTCATCGGCCGTCCAAAATTGTCACTTTCAAAATTCTCGATTCCCGGGCCCGAATTCCAAGAAATGACTAAAATCGAGCAATCGCAACTTTAGCTTATCTCTGGCTAACGGGTGGCTCTCTGGAATTACGCGCTCTCGACCCGTGACCGACACTAAGTCAAATCACGTTTAAGTTTACTCCACCCGGGACGACCTCGGTTGTCATATAATTGCGAGGGTCTGTCGCTAGTTCCCTTCGGACACGATCAATCAAGTAGACCGGTCTCGGTTGGCTCAAAACATTCCCTCGTCAATCCATATGGTCGAAGATCGAACCCAGGTCGAGTTCTTTGATCGTGCGAACTCAATCCCGTAACGGCCCTACCCCTAAGGTTAGCATCCCGAGAATGCGCATTTCCGGGTGAGATCTCACTATAAGTGCATTGATCAAATTCATTTCCTAAATCCCGGGAAAAGGATCGAAAATTCAGACTGTTACAAGGCACATAAAGTAAACTCTCTAACACCTAGCTCAGAGGGCGAGATATGAAAATTTTATACAATGATTTCATACATCATGATATAAATCTGATACAAGTCTGACCAAAACAACAAGCGGCCTAGAGGGGCGGCAGTCCTTGTCCCCGTCACAAAAAATTAGGATTAGCAGTTATGGAATCATCTCGCGTTATAACCTCGAAACCTCTATCGGCATTTCCGGGAGCTTTCTTTTTCCTTCCACCACAGAGTCTACTCTAGCTTCAAATTGAAGGCAAAATCAAAATCTTCCGAATTGGCGGCCTGCATAAAGTCCTTGTCGAAAGGCCCGCGTAATTGCTTGGGAGATCGAGGATTTGGTGCCACACCCCATTTTGCACTACAGCATGTGAGTGAGTTTATTGGTGGTGGGGATAGGGATTCATCATCCACTTAGATAGACTTCCAGCACAAGTCTCCTCTGAAAGGTCTGATGGTGGGCTCGCGTAGACTTCCAACTTCTTCTTCCATCGTCTCCCATAAGACCACTTCAACTTGCCCTCCGGGTTGGGAGTTAAATCAAGATCGGTCTCGTTTTATTTCAGAGAAAGACAGTAATTATTCAAAGTAATCTTTGTCTCCCGTTAGTAACACTAGTACCTTTTTCTATATAATAAGTAACCTTGAATTACTCAAAGTAATTTTCGACGAATCTATAGCGAATTATTGTCGACGTTGAAAATGACACGCAACATATTCCGTTAGTTAAACTGATAACGTTAACAAAATGACTTGATTGCATCAATTTAACAAGTTTTAGAAGTTGATTGCACTTTTTAAAATTTTTAAGACTCAATTGCACTTTCGCGATAAGTTTTAGGACTTCTAGTGTAGTTATCACATTTTTATATGAACAAATGAAGCTTGACCGTTTAAATAACTAGTAACTTCTTCTCATCAATTAGTAACTTTTAATATAGAATGGTAATGTATTTCATGCGGCTAGTAGCTAATTCATCCGACTAGTCATATTTAACAACTGATTAGCAATTTTAACACACGCTGAAGTAACTCAAACTACCTCTATATATGTCAACACTTTCTTATACGAATGAAATCTTTTTAACTACTCGCAGCATCCTAGAATACTCCTTAGATGATGGATTTTTTCTGCTCAAGAGACGATGGGCTGTTCATGATTGACCTCACTGGCGAACCGACATAGGTTTTCTTCGCTCCAAGTCTGAGTCTCGAGAGCCATAAAAGTCATATCGACTTAGTCTATCGGTTGTATGGTGAGTAGAACCTTGCAGAAACTGCATGATTGTCGTGCTTCTAGTGGCGTCCAGCATTGGTCCCACAAGTTCTTAAATTTATTGGCTTGACTTAGTAAACTAAGACTCGTTTGGTTTGCGGAAAATGAATAATTCGACAAACATTTTCGTAAAAACAATCGCTTGTATCACTTGAACTAATTAGTCAATGGAGAATATTTTCATTATTCACAACAATTTAGGTTTAAACATTTTCATAAATGATAAAAATATTTTTCGTTTATTCATATTTGTAAGTTACACAAGCAATTATTTTTAGTAATTTTTTTTAATTATTTATTTCTTACGTAACAAAGGGTGCCTAATATTTAATCTAAGCAATGCTTGTTCCAAGTCTTTGCAAAAGTCAATGGTGGGTAGTGATGGCAAACGACTTGGAGGGAGACTTAAACTCCAGAGCATGATGATGAGTCATGCATGATCTTTTGTTCGAAGTCCTTGAGAGACTTGACTCTCAGGTAGGATTGTGGACGGTGAAGGAGCTAATTCAGAAGAAGAAATCACTAAAATTGGAACATTTTGAAAGAAATTTACTGAGACTTCAAAAAAAAAAAAATCCTTCCCGTCTAATACAAGTTTCGAATTTTTCAACTTTGTTTCCTCTGAGAGATTCCCATTGACGAGGCCGACAAAGTACATGACCACGAGAAAGAGAGAGAGAGAGAGAGAGGTCTTGTAAATAATTGGAGATAAATTATCATCTTTGATATTTGCTTGAGAGGTCACCTCAAGTTTAGAGGGATTCAATGATTAAGATGATAGGTTAATTTCCATGACAATGAAGTGCTTACCAAAATTCGACTATTCAAAACTTAAATTTGGATTACTATCATTAAAAATCTCAAACTAATTCCGCATGATATACTTACCCCAAATAAAGTTTTGTCTTACAAAAAATCTCAAACCGGTATCGCTGACTCAAATTTACTCTCTGTTGGTATATGTGTCAGTACAAGCTGTATTTATGTCTAGTACTGCGAGTTGAGGCATATTAATTCCATGCATGTGGAGGCAGTCAACATCTTACGATGTGTTTAGTCTCGCATACTGGTTAATGTGCAAGGTTGATGCTCCTTTGGATATGCTGGGGTCATTCTGGTACATGTCTGGTCGGATTCTTAATGTTAGCCGATTTCTTACTTATTTTTCCCAACTACAGCCAGCGAATTCATGTACATGGCACTGAATATGTACTGCCAGAGAAAATCAAGAGAATAATATTGATTCTATAAGTCGAACAATCCTATATGGGCATTAATTTGGTTGTTTGTTCAAGAAATAAAAATTCTGACAATCCCATAATGGAATTGGTTTAATGTGACCACTTATCTTTATGTTAGCGTCTTTTTTTAATATAGATTGATGAAAAATGCATATGAGCGGCCGCATATCCAATTTAAAGTTCATAAAACATCATTTGGTCAACCAAAGTATATAGAGCAGACAGGATGATCTACAGAAACAAGTAATGGGGGACAATATCAAGGAAAAGAAATTGTTCAGTAGATAATTGCTGTATAGTCTCAACTGGTATAATTCCAAAACTTGGATCTCCAATGATGTTAACTCCTCTCCTTTTGCGGTTCCATCCAAAACGAAGGCAAAATCCTCGCATATTTTCAATTTAGAAGTCCGAAGATCATTAGGCTCCTCTGTCCCATTCACAACGCCAAAAGTACTGTTTTTACTTATTCCTACATATCATACGATATATCAAATAAATCTACTTTGATGCTGTAGTTCCACTCACCTAGTTAGGGCCAGTGTTACATTGAGGTACATGTGGGCCATTTCGGCCAGTTATGGGCCAATATGGAATGATTGCAGGACCAACAGTCTACAGGCCCAACATTCTTGTACTTACGATATGTAATAAATTTTTGTTTTCCTTTTTTTGGTTTCAAGGTAAACAACTTCTCCAATATATCATTTTCTTTCGCACAAGAGTCGTTAGTGATGAACGAGAAAAGTTAAAATTCAATGATGAGAAGTCGATTAAATCAAAATGATCCGTTTTATCTTTCTAAATCTTTGGTGGAAAAAAGTCAATTGAGGAAGGAGCTAAACTCGTTAACGCTATATCGATATCCCACAAGCAGACTTAGCACTCGGCCCCAAAAATTAAGTCATTGGACAGCGACCCGACCCAGCCCAACTCCGGGTCGGCAACGGTGGATTGGACACTAGTGCTTGTTTATTCATGTATCCATTTAGTTGGAGTTCAAAGACTTGCTTTGCTCTCGATTATGTGTATTCCCAAGGTAATGGCACTGAATCTTACACGAGGGATCTGCATCACTTCACTAGTGAATTTCAATTCTTCCATGCGACCATTTACAAACACACTACTCATGTATAAGGCAATTCTTGCAGCTATTTTTGAGTAGAATTATTTGGAATTTGAAGATACTTTGCATAATTCACTGAACATTTTTCTGTTCCACTCTGACCTATGTTCTCTATAAAAGATAGTGTTTGATACTTTACAATCCACAATCTACAACAGGCCTGCAACTTCAAAGATTTTAGTGTTGATTCTTCAAGACATATTTCCTTAGCAGATTAATTTATTAACAACTTTGGCTGAATGGGTTAATTCTTCACTTCTAATTCTTTACGGGCAAACAAAAGCTATGCACACGGGAAGATGGAAAAGATATATGTAGACGTTGATGGCTCTTGCTTCATTTTTCTATCTTTTGCTTCTTTTTTCTTAAAAGTAGTGTGACTGGCAGATCTTATTATTCATCTTTTCAATTCAACTAATATGTAATTACACCAAGAAACAAGAAGAGAAGGCATTACAGAAAAGGCATCATATAAGAAATGACATATCAAGCTGGTCGGGCAACATCTTAATTAACTATATTTACATAACACCGTCTAAAGAGACAACTCCTCAACAATTTCATTGTCCATGAAATTTGATGGCCTTTTGCTTTTGTTTCTCCATCCACTCGGCTAATCTACTCTCTAGCATTCTCATACCTCGCACGAGCCATTTGGGCTTTTCCATTTCAAATGCAAAGAATGCTATGAAAATCCCAATTATGATTCCAGATGCATAACCCATCCACATTATCGTTTGTTCGAACCAACTATGATGCCCTTTGCAACTAAAAGACGAGGATGACGGTGGAGGACGTTGAGCATCGCCGGGGCAAGCTTTTTGCAATGGAGTTCCACAAAAGCCTGGATTATCACTAAACCAGTCGCTTGAAAATGTGCTCAAGTGCTTGTCTTGTGGAATTTGACCAGTGAGTTTATTCTTCGAGAGGTCCAAGTATCCAAGGGATGCCAAATCTCCCAGTACTCTAGGAATTTCCCCACTAAGCTTGTTTGAAGAAAGATCAAGCCATTCAAGATCGGTCAAGCTCCCCAGAATTGGAGGGATGGAACCTGTGAGATGGTTGTGCGAAAGGTTGAGCCCTTTGAGAGAGTGGAGATGTCCAAAGACTGTAGGAATATTTCCTTGGAAAGAATTGTGCGACAAGTCGATGGTTGTGAAGATGGTCAAGATCTTCACTAGCTTAATCTCTAGCCCTTTCATCGTCACGGTCACAGAATTTTTATATCAGCTCCCTTGGATAGACCATGTCATATATAGTGATTTTTCTTGCCCATTTTCGCCATTCATCATGCCTTTCAGGCTCATTATCAAGTTGGCTCACAAAGGACCTCCAAAATTGTTCTTGGAGAGATCCAAAATGCGTAACTTGGGAAAGAGGTCAGTTGCCTCTGGAATATCCAAAAGACCCTTAAAATTGTCGAACCTTAAAATGAGAACTTTTAACTCTGGAAGTGTTCCTAACCATCTTGGGAATGTATCCTCTATCTGATTGCTACTGATATTCGGAACTTCAAGATATTTACATTCGACAAGGGACTACGGTAAAGTGCCTACAAACCAATTTTGACTAAAGTCAAGAGTCAAGCTATTTGTTGAAGAAAATGATTGAGGAATTGTGCCTTCAAGGTGATTCATTCGTAAGTTCAAAACCGACAGATCGGTACTGAAGTTTGTTAAGCATTGTGGGAAGGCACCTGTCAAGCCGTTGTCAGACAAGTTGATGATCTCGAGATTGGTGGCATTGCATAACAAAGAAGGGATCTTTCCTGATATATTATTACTTGCAATGGAATAATAAAATGTCACGTGAGATGGAAGTGGAATCGGCCCTCCAAACTTATTGTTGGAAAGATTTATTACATACAATGAGGTGTTTGAGAAGATATAATTGAATTCATTATGACTCAGAAATAATGATGATAAGTTCACGCATTTGAGTTGGGAGTGCGGTAATGGCCCTTGTAACTTATTGCTGCTCAAGTCTAGAATCTCAAGATTGGTAATATTACCAAAACATAGGGGCATATTCCCAAAGAGATTATTGTTAGACAAATTTAAAGAATAGAGTGAACTCAACTGGCAAATGGAAGAGGGGATTTCACCAGTGAAACCATTGTTGGAGACCAAAAAGTGTAGAGTAGAAGGTGGAGGGATCAGGAGTGGTCCTTGGAATGAGTTGTTCCGAAAATCCATACACCACAATTTCTTCTAGTACAATTGTGGTATATCTCCCTCCAGAAGGTTATTAGAAAGATTTAAGGATTCCAATGTATCATGGCTTATTCCCTAGAACCACCTTGGGATCTCCTCACTAATCCTATTTGAAGAGAGGCCTAAGTATATTAATTTTTCTAACGAATTCAAGAAATAAGGGAACTTGGTCAAGTTGCAAGAACGCAACCTCAACCTTTCATGCTTAGGGAACGTATAGCTCAATCTATCGTAGGTTAGATTTAGTTCTTGAGAAACACTAAGGCTCTGTAGATTTTTAAGCTTTGTAAAGATTTCAAACTCTAAAACCCCGCTAAAGTTACTCCGGCCAAGATATAGGTATTGGAGTTGTTTGAGATTTCCCAATGATGAGGGGATGTGTCCTGTAAATTTGCACACTTCAAGAACTAAAACTGTTAAATTCTTCATGTTGCCAATTGAATCAGGTATTTCTCTTGAAAAGCTTGTAAAGAAGAGAGACAAGTACGCAAGAGAACCAGTCCAATTGGATTTGGGAAGAATCCCAAGCATATCTTCATTGAAACTCAAATCGAGAGTAGTAAGGCTCGGGAACTGAAAAACAGCAATTGGGAATATCCCTTTTAAGGAACAATCACGAACACTAAAATGTGTCAGAGAAGACGACAAGTTCACAAAGGACTTTGGTGAAACCGTGGACATGTTTACAAAATCAAGAACAAGCCTTCTCACTACTGTTAAATTATGAGCAAGCATTGTGAAGATTGGATCTTCCAACCCGAGATAAGAGAGCCCATTTGATTCATAAATATAAGAGTAAGAGAGATCAAGTGACACCAGCTTGGAGAGATGAGAGATTTCACTAGGAACGGTACCCGAAAAGTGTGAACAAGAGAGATTCAGATGAGTCGTTTTTGCAAATATACTGAGATTTGGCGAAATGTGTGTGCCAGTAAAGTTATTACCAAAAAGGTTGAGATTCTGAAGATGGTGAAGGAGAAAGAGGGAGTTATTGGAATGGAGAGCGCCACGAAGCCAACTGCAAGTAAGATCGAGACCGATGACATAATCGGTGACATCGTCGCAAGTCACACCGTCCCACGAGCAACAGTCCACGCTCTTGTTCCATGACTCTGTCTTTGGATAAGAAGAATTATCCAAATAACAAGAGTCCGAGGCCATGCTATCAAGCACGAAGGATTCCTTAAAATGGAGTAAGGCATCGCGTTGGTCTGGAAGGCAAAGGGGCGAGACAAAGGGAAGGGAGGAATGTAAGACAGAGAAAACAGAGGAGGCCGAGGATTTGATATGACCCCATTTTGCTATTTAGCATGCGAATGAGTTAAGTGGTGGTGGAGAGTGCTTCCACTTATATAGCCCTTCTCAAGTGTGAAGTCATCGACACAAGTTTTCTTACGTGTTAGACGTTCTAAAAGCTCGGTTGGTCGGAGTGCGAGTAATTTCATGTAATTTTACAGCTCCTGATCATTGCAAGTGAGACAACGATAAAGTATCTGATTAATTTGACATCAACGTTTAATATGCAAGATCAATATGTTGTGTTCAACTACGCAACCTTTCAGACCTTTTTTTTTTAAAATTTTCAAATCTAGAATTACAAGGTTTTATTAGCCACAAAAGCAAATAGAATTTAAAATGAGTTGTTCTACTTATGAAGAAAGGCTGTCTAATTAACAACCCATACCAATGTGACAGCCTCCAGTAATTTCGTCATATATAAGAGCAAACAAAAGCCTAGAAAAGTTATTTGACACTTCACTCGAAAAACAATTTATATAAACATGTCTAATATAAGAGTACCTAATATTAATATTTCTCAAAGTTAATTATTGCAGAATGTAAGATAAAGTGATAAACTACCTTTAAGTTTAATAAAGTGCTTGTTAAATATTATATGGACGTTGGGAGAAGAAATAGGAAGGTTTTTGCACAAGGTATATAGCTGAGATATCCACTATTACCAATTCTGCGCCTTCGCATAGGTATAATTAAAGGAGATTCTGCAAGAATTGCTGGTTTGGATTATATGCATATGGATTGCAAGCCAAAACATTTGATTTTGGCCGAATTGGCAGGAATCGCGGCAATTGAATTGGCATCTTAATTAATTTATTTTTTAATTATTGATTGTCATGTGAACTCAATTGTGCTGGACTTGGCGGGATTTGAAGAGCAAGAATCATATCATCATCGCATTCCCAACATGAACCGACTATTAATGACCCACGCTCTCATAGTCCAAGTCAAAAAGTCTGTTTTCACACGGCAAAAATATTGTCCAACGCACTTTGTTCTATCGTACGACGTCCTAATTACGGGGGGGTAAGTGGCTTTAGAAAATGGGAGAGGGCATTATTAGATGCACTCAGGTGGCCTCCATTATTGATGAGCAAAATGTCTAATTAGTCACGGAAGGAAATAGAATTTAACCTGAGTTGTTCTACTAATGAAGAAAGACTACCTAATTAACAACCCATAGCCATAACAATGTGAAAGCCTCAGGTAATTATCGTCAAATATAAGAGCAAATAACAGCCAAGAAAAGTTATTTGACACTTGACTCGCACATATAATTTAACTTCGAGAAATATTAACTCACGTACTCTTGTATTATACGTGTTAAGACGTGATCCAAACAATATAAAGAGGGCAATCATCCCCAGAGTGCGCTTGTCAATGCCTCACGACAGGTAAGCTTTTTCGTTGGATTACTAGTCGTCTCATCTTCCTAGTCGTCTTTTCTTTTCCAAACCTCAAAATTTCTATTAATTCTCTTCAATTGAAGTTTTTGTCCACTCCATCTTCATGCTGTCTTGAAGAGGGTGTTTTTATTTTTTAAATGAAAACCTCTCTCTACACAAACACAGAGAGAGTAGGTTTGTCAACTATGTAAATTTTTTCCTTTTAAGCTCCGTTCGTTTCGCGAAAAATATAACGTTTCTGGAAAATATTTTCTAGAAAGTCATTTTTCAGGAAAATGATAATATTTTCTAGTGTTTGGTCAAAGCCTAAAAATAAACTGGAAAATATTTTCCGTTGTTCGGTATGGAAAATCTGATTTTATTTTCTTCCTTACACTCCTTTTAATAATGTTTTATTTTTATTTTTATTTTTATTTTATTTCTTGACTAGTTTATTTTCCATGAACTGAACGCTGGAAAATTCGGAAAACATTTTCCTCGAAGTTGTTTTTCCCAAAACAAATGGAGCCTTAAACAACATTTTCCATGAGTAGTGCTGTCCTTGGGATGTGTTGGGTCTGTGCTTATGCGAGTAAGAGCTTCATTTTGCTCACCCATTGTGATGGGAGAGTGTGGCTTTTTTTCTTTTATAGGTATATCTTTGTCCGTTGATGATATAGTCACATGTTTTGAATTATCCACCAAATAATAGGGATTACATTTTTTTTTAATAAAAAAAATTGTGCATGCCTTTCCGTTCTAAACTTTGAATGTAAAATATGCTCCGTTTGGTATATGGAAAATGAATGATTTGGAAAAAATTTTCTTAAATATACAATGCAACATAACTACAATTATACAAGACATATTTCCGCTTTAATTAGTTGAATTAAAAATTAAAGTGACCCTAGCATATTGCTAAATATACACAACGTAAATTCACTTGAATACTAAGGTACTAGTCTGTATATGTCAAGTCAAATCCTCCTATGTATCCACTAGCATTTGGCAAATCAATGTTAAACGTCATAACCGTCATGACGAAAGAATTCAGTGGAGGATGTAACTGTAAGGACATAGCTTAGGCAAGGCACGTAAAGAAAACTCTTAACAACTAGCTCAGAGGGCGAGATATGAAAATTTTATACAATGATTTCATGCATCATGATATAAATCTGAGAGAAGTCTGACCAAAACAACAAGTGGCCTAGAGGGGCGGCGGTCCCTGTCCCCGTCACCAGAGATTAGGATTAGCAGATATGGAATCACCTCGCGTTATAACGTTGGAATCTCTATCGGCATTTCCGGGAGCTTTCTTTTTCCTTCCACCACAGATTCTAGTCTAGCTTCAAATTTAAGGCAAAATCAAAATGTTCCGAACTGGCGGCCTGCATAAAGTTCTTGTGGAAAGGCCCGCGTGATTGCTTGGGAGATCAAGGATTTGATGCCACACCCCATTTTGCACTACAGCATGTTTGTGAGTTTATTGGTGGTGGGGATAGGGATTCATCATCGACTTAGATAGACTTCCAACACAAGTCTCCTCTGAAAGGTCTGATGGTGGGCTCGCGTAGACTTCCAACTTCTTCTTCCATCGTCTCCCATAAGACCACTTCAACTTGCCCTCCGGGTTGGGAGTTAAATCAAGATCGGTCTCGTTTTATTTCAGAGAAAGACAGTAATTATTCAAAGTAATCTTTGTCTCCCGTTAGTAACACTAGTACCTTTTTCTATATAATAAGTAACCTTGAATTACTCAAAGTAATTTTCGACGAATCTATAGCGAATTATTGTCAACGTTGAAAATGACACGCAACATATTCCGTTAGTTAAACTAATAACGTTAACAGAATGACTTGATTGCACAAGTTTAACAAGTTTTAGAAGTTGATTATACTTTTTAAAATTTTTAATACTCAATTGTACTTTCGCGATAAGTTTTAGGACTTCTGGTGTAGTTATCCCATTTTTATATGAACAAATGAAGCTTGACCGTTTAAATAACTAGTAACTTCTTCTCATCAATTAGTAACTTTTAATATAGAATGGTAATGTACATCATGCGGCTAGTAGCTAATTCATCCGACTAGTCATATTTAACAACTGATTAGCAATTTTTACACACGCTGAAGTAACTCAAACTACCTCTATATATGTCAACACTTTCTTATACGAATGAAATCTTTTTAACTACTCACACCATCCTAGAATACTCCTAGATGATGGATTTTTTCTGCTCAAGAGACGATGGGCTATACATGATTGAGCTCACTGGCGAACCGACATAGGTTTTCTTTGCTCCAAGTCTGAGTCTGGAGAGCCATAAAAGTCATATCGACTTAGTCTATCGGTTGTATGGTGAGTAGAACCTTGCAGAAACTGCATGATTGTCGTGCTTCTAGTGGCGTCCAGCATGGGTCCCACAAGTTCTTAAATTTATTGGCTTGACTTAGTAAACTAAGACTCCTTTGGTTCGCGGAAAATGAATAATTCGACAAACATTTTCGTAAAAATAATTACTTGTAGCACTGTAACTAATTAGTCAATGGAGAATATTTTCATTATTCACAACAATTTATGTTTAAATATTTTCATAAATGATAAAAATATTTTTCGTTTATTCATATTTGTAAGTTATACAAGCAATTATTGCTAGTAATTTTTTTAATTATTTATTTCTTACGTAACAAAGGGCGCCTAATATTTAATCTAAGCAATGCTTGTTCCAAGTCTTTCAAAAGGTCAATGGTGGGTAGTGATGGCAAACGACTTGGAGGGAGACTTAAACTCCAAAGCATGATGATGAGTCATGCATGATCTTTTGTCCGAAGTCCTTGAGAGACTTGACTCTCAGGTAGGATTGTCGACGGTGAAGGAGCTAATTCAGAAGAAGAAGATTACTAAAATTGGAACATTTTGAGAGAAATTTACTAAGACTTCAAAAAAAAAAAATCCTTCCCGTCTAATACAAGTTTCGAATTTCTCAACTTTGTTTCCTCTGAGTGATTCCCATTGACGAGGCTGACAAAGTGCATGACCACGAGAAAGAGAGAGAGAGAGAGGTCTTGTAAATAATTGGAGATAAATTATCATCTTTAATATTTGCTTGAGAGGTCACCTCATTAGAGGGATTCAGTGATTAAGATGATAGGTTAATTTCCATGACAATGAAGTGCTTACCAAAATTCAAATATTCAAAACTTAAATTTGGATCACTATCATTAAAAATCTCAAACTAATTCCCCATGATACATTTACCCCAAACAAAGTTTTGTCTTACAAAAAATCTCAAACCGGTATTGCTGACTCAAATTTACTCTCCATTGGCATACGTGTCAGTGCGAGTTGTATTTATTTCTAGTACTGCAAGTTGAGGCATATTAATTCCATGCATGTGGAGGCAGTCAACATCTTACGATATGTTTAGTCTCGCATACTGGTTAATGTGCAAGATTGATGCTCCTTTGGATATGCTGGGGTCATTCTGGTACGTCTGGTCGGATGCTTAATATTAGCCGATTTCTTACTTATTTTTCCCAACTACAGCCAGCGAAATCATGTACATGGCACTGATATGTACTGCCAGAGAAACTCAAGAGAATAATATTGATTCTATCAGTCTAACAATACTAGATGGGCATTAATTTGGTTGTTTGTTCAAGAAATAAAAATTCTGACAATCCCATAATGGAATTGGTTTAATGTGACCACGTATCTTTATGTTAGCGTCTTTTTTTTTTATATAGATCGATGAAAAATGCATATGAGCAGCCGCATATCCAATTTAAAGTTCATAAAACATCATTTGGTCAACCAAAGTATATAGAGCAGACAGGATGATCTACAGAAACAAGTAATGGGGGACAATATCAAGGAAAAGAAATTGTTCAGTAGATAATTGCTGTATAGTCTCAACTGGTATAATTCCAAAACTTGGATCTCCAATGATGTTAACTCCTCTCCTTTTGCGGTTCCATCCAAAACGAAGGCAAAATCCTCGCATATTTTCAATTTAGAAGTCCGAAGATCATTAGGCTCCTCTGTCCCATTCACAACGCCAAAAGTACTGTTTTTACTTATTCCTACATATCATACGATATATCAAATAAATCTACTTTGATGCTATAGTTCCACTCACCTAGTTAGGGCCAGTGTTACATTGAGGTACATGTGGACCATTTCGGCCAGTTATGGGCCAATATGGAATGATTGCAGGACCAACAGTCTACAGGCCCAACATTCTTGTACTTACGATATGTAATAAATTTTTCTTTTTTCTTTTTTTGGTTTCAAGGTAAACAACTTCTCCAATAGATCATTTTCTTTCGCACAAGAGTCGTTAGTGATGAACGAGAAAAGTTAAAATTCAATAATGAGAAGTCGATTAAATCAAAATGATCCGTTTTATCTTTCTAAATCTTTTGTGGAAAAAAGTAAATTGGGGAAGGAGCTAAATTCGTTAACGCTATATCGATATCTCTACAACCAGACTTAGCACTCGGTCCCAAAAATTAAGTCATTGGACAGCGATCCAACCTGGCCCAACTCCGGGTCGGCAACGGTGGATTAGACACTAGTGCTAAGACCTGCTTTGCTCTCGATTATGTGTATTCCCAAGGTAATGGCATTGAATCTTACACGAGGGATCTGCATCACTTCACTAGTGAATTCCAATTCTTCCATGCGACCATTTACAAACACACTACTCATGAATAAGGCAATTCTTGCAGCTTTTTTTTGGTAGAATTATTTGGAATTTGAAGATACTTTGCATAATTCACTGAACATTTTTCTGTTCCACTTTGACCTATGTTCTCTATAAAAGATAGTGTATCATACGTTACAATCCACAATCTACTACAGGCCTGCAACTTCAAAGAATTTAGTTTTGATTCTTCAGGACACATTTCCTTAGCAGAATAATTTATTAACAACTTTGGCTGAATGGGTTAATTCTTCACTTCTAATTCTTCATGGGCAAACAAAAGCTATGCACACGGGAAGATGGAAAAGATATATGTAGACGTTGATGGCACTTGCTTCATTTTTCTATTTTTTGCTTCTTTTTTCTTCAAGTTGTGTGTTTGGCAGATCTTATTATTCATATTTTCAATTCAACTAATATGCAATTAAACCAAGAAACAGGAAGAGAAGGCATTACAAAAAAGGCTTCATATAAGAAATCGCATATCTTTATTAACTGAATTTACATGACACAGTCTAAAGAGACAACTCCTCAAGAATTTCATTGTCCATGAAATTTGATGGCCTTTTGCTTTCGTTTCTCCATCCACTCAACTGCTCTACTCTCTAGCATTCTCATACCTCGCACAAGTCATTTGGGCTTTTCCGTTTCAAATGCGATGAATGCTATGAAAATCCCAATTATGATTCTAGATGCATAACCCATCCACATTATCTTTTGTTCGAACCAACTATGATGCCCTATGCAAATGAAAGACAAGGACGATGGTGGAGGACGTTGAGCATCACCGGGGCATGCTTTTTGCAATGGAGTTCCACATAAGCCTGGATTATCACTAAACCAGTCGCTTGAAAATGTGCTCAAGTGCTTGTTTTGTGGAATTTGACCAGTGAGGTAATTCTTCGAGAGGTCCAAGTATCCAAGGGATGCCAAATCTCCCAATATTCTAGGAATTCCCCCACTAAGCTTGTTTGAAGAAAGATCAAGCCATTCAAGATCAGTCAAGCTCCCCAGAGTTGGAGGGATGGAACCTGTAAGATGGTTGTGTGAAAGGTTGAGCCCTTTAAGAGAGTGGAGATGTCCAAAGGCTGTAGGAATATTTCCTTGGAAAGAATTGTGCGACAAGTCGATGGTTGTGAAGATGGTCAAGATCTTCACTAACTTAATCTCCAGCCCTTTCATCGTCACGGTCACAGAATTTTCATATGATCTCCCTTGGATAGACCATGTCATATATAGTGATTTTTCTTGCCCATTTTTGTCATTCATCATGCCTTTCAGGTTCAGTATCAAGTTGGCTCACAAAGGACCCCCAAAATTGTTTTTGGAGAGATCCAAAATGTGTAACTTGGGAAAGAGGTCAGCTGCCTCTGGAATATCCAAAAGACCCTTAAAATTGTTGGACCTTAAAATGAGAACTTTTAACTCTGGAAGTGTTCCTAACCATCTTGGGAATGTATCCTCTATCTGATTGCTATTGATATCCAGAACTTCTAGATATTTACATTCGACTAGGGACTGCGGTAAAGTGCCTTCAAAATGATTTTGACTAAAGTCAAGAGTCACCAAGCTATTTCTTGAAGAAAATGATTGAGGAATTGTTCCCTCAAGGTGATTCATTCTTAAGTTCAAAACCGACAGATCAGTACTGAAGTTTGTTAAGCATTGTGGGAAGGCACCTGTCAAGCCATTGTCAGACAAGTCGATGATCTCGAGCTTGCTAGCATTGCATAACAAAGAAGGGATCTTTCCTGATATATTATTACTTGCAATGGAGTAATAAATATCACGGGAGATGGAAATGGAGTCGGCCCTCCAAACTTATTGTTGGATAAATTTATTACACCCAATGAGGTGTTTGAGAAGATGTCATTGAATTCATTGTGACTGAGCAATAATGATGATAAGTTCATGCATTTGACTTGGGAGTACGGTAATGACCCTTGTAACTTATTGTTGCTCAAGTCTAGATACTCAAGATTGGTCATATTACCAAAACATGGTGGCATATTCCCAAAGAGATTATTGTTAGACAAATTTAAATACAAGAGTGAACTCAACTGGCAAATTGAAGAGGGAATCTCACCGATGAAACCATTGTTGGAGGCCAAAAATATTAAAGTAGAAGGTGGAGGGATCGAGAGTGGTCCTTGGAATGAGTTGTTCCGAAGATCCATACACAAAAATTTCTTCTAGTGCAATTGTGGTATACCTCCCTCCAGAAGGTTATTAGAAAGATCTAAGAATTCCAATGTATCATGGCTTATTTCCCAGAACCACCTTGGGACCTCCCCACTAATCCTATTTGAAGAGAGGCGTAGGACTGTTAATTTTGTTGACGAATTCAAGAAATAAGGGAACTTGGTCAAGTTGCAAGAACGCAACATCAACGTTTCAAGCTTAGGGAACGTATAGCTCAATCTATTGTAGATTAGATTTAGCTCTTGAGAAACACTAACACTCCGTAGATTTTTAAGCTTTGTAAATATTTCAAACTCTACAACCCCGCTAAAGTTATTCCCTCCAAGATATAGGTGCTGGAGTTGTTTGAGAGTAGCTAATGATGAGGGGACGTGTCCAGTGAATTTGCACCATCCAAGATTTAAATATATTAAACTCTTCATGTTACCAATTGAATCGGGTATTTCTCTTGAAAAGTTTGTATTAAAGAGAGACAAGTATGCAAGAGGACCAGTCCAATTGGATTTGGGAAGAATCCCAGACATATCTTCATTGGAACTCAAATCGAGAGTAGTAAGGCTCGGGAACCAGAAAATAGTAACTGGGAATTTCCCCATTAAGGAACAACCACTAACACTAAAATGTCTCAGAGAAGAAGACAAGTTCACAAAGGACTTTGGTGAAACCATGGACATGTTTATACAATCAAAAACAAGTCTTCTCACTACCGTTAGATTCTGAGCAAGCATTGTGAAGATCAGATTTTCCAACCTGAGAGAAGAGAGCCCGTTTAATTCACCAATATAAGAGGAAGAGAGATCAAGTGACACCAGCTTGGAGAGGTGAGAGATTTCACTAAAAACGGTACCCGAAAAGTGTGAAGTAGAGAGATTCAGAAGAGTCATTTTTGCAAATGCACTCAGATTAGGCGAAATGCATGAGCCAGTAAAGTTATTACTGAAAGGTTTGAGGCTTTGAAGATAGCGAAGGAGAAAGAGGGAGCTATTGGAATGGAGAGCGCCACGAAGCCAACTACAAGTAAGATCGAGACCAATGACGTTACCGGTTACACTGCTGCAAGTGACACCGTCCCACGAGCAGCAGTCCACGCCCTTGTTCCATGAGTTTGTCTTTGGATAAGAAGAATTATCCCAACGACAAAAGTAAGAGTCCGAGGCCATGCTATCAAGCACGAAGGAATCCTTAAAATGGAGCAAGGCATCGCGTTGGTCTGGAGGGCAAAGGGGCGAGACAAAGGGAAGGGAGAAATGTAAGACAAAGAGAAAATAGAGAAGGCCGAGGATTTGATGCGACCCCATTTTGCAATTTAGCATGCGAGCGAGTTAAGTGGTGGTGGAGAGTGCTTCCACTTATATAGCCCTTCTCAAGTGTGAAGTCATCGACACAAGTCTTCTCGCATGTGTTAGCCATTCTAAAAGCTCGGTTGGTCGAAATGCGAGTAATTTCATGTAATTTTACAGCTCCTGATCATTGCGCGTGGAGCAATGATAAAGTATCTGATTAATTTGAAATCAACGTTTAATATGCAAGATCAATATGTGGTGTTCAACTACGCAACCTTTCAGACCTTTCTTTTTTTAATTTTCAAATCTAGAATTACAAGGTTTTATTAGCCACAAAAGGTAATAGAATTTAAAATAGTTGTTCTACTTATGAAGAAAGGCTGCCTAATTAACAATCCATAACAATGTGAAAGCCTCCAGTAATTTCGTCATATATAAGAGCAAACAAAAGCCTCGAAAAGATATTTGACACTTCACTCGAAAAACAATTTATATAAACATATCTAATACAAGAGAACTTAGTATTAACATTTCTCAAAGTTAATTATTGCAGAATTTAGATAAAGTGATAAGCTACCTTTAAGTTTAATAAAGTGCTTGTCAAATATTATATGGACGTTGGGAGAAGAAGTAAGAAGTTTTTTGCACAAGGCATATAGCTGAGATATCCACTATTACCACTTCTGCGCCTTGGCATTGGCATAATTAAAGGAGATTTTGCAAGAATTGCAGGTTTGGATTATCTGCAGATTTGGAAGAAATCCGTGGCAATTGAATTGGCATCTAAATTTATTTATTTTTTAATTAATGATTGTTTTGTGAACTCAATTGTGCTTGGACCTGGTGGGACATGAAGAGCAACAATCAGATCATCATCGCATTCCCAACATGAACCGACTCTTGATGACCCACGCTCTCATATTCCAAGTCAAAAAGTCCGTTTTCACGCGGCAAAAATACTGTCCAACACACTTTGTTCTATCGTATGACGTCCTAATTACGTCCTAATTAGATGCACTCAGGTGGCCTCCATTATTGTTAGAAGCGTGTGTAGGGAGAATCGACTAACCTGTTCAATGCACTCCAAACAAAATTTCCAGGATCGTACGTTAAATCACCAGCAAACGATAAACGAATCTACTACACGTTGGTCCGAATACAATCACAAGGAAAGTATACTTGTTCCGCAGCGTTAATGCCGATTGTCTTCTCAAAGTAGATACGGAATCCTAATGCGTCGAGTGAGAGAGTTCTGAATTTCTCTTGTAAATTGTTCATCTTCCGAGGAAGTTATCTTAACTTCCATTAAGAAACTCTCCTTGCACCTCTTCAAAAGGTGTCTCTCAGACACACCTCTTATTAGAGCAAATGGTGTCCCTTGGACACACACATCATGGGCGGACCGACGAAATATAACAATTATTGATGAGCAAAATGACTAATTATTCAACGAAGGAAATAGAATTTAACTCGAGTTGTTCTACTAATGAAGAAAGACTACATAATTGACAACCCATGACAATGTGAAAGCCTCAGGTAATAATTGTCAAATATAAGAGCAAATAACAGCCTAGAAAAGTTATTTGACATTTAACTCAGACAACAATGTGTGTGTATATAATTTAACTTTGAGAAATATTAACTCAAGTACTCTTGTATTATACATGTTAAGACGTGATCCAAACAATATAAAAAGGGCAATCATCTCCAGAGTGTGCTTGTCGATGCCTCACGACATGTAAGCTTTTTAGTTGGATTACTAGTCGTCTCATCTTCCTAGTCGTCTTTTCTTTTCCAAACCTCAAAAATTTCTATTAATTCTCTTCAGTTGAAGTTTTTGTCGACTCCATCTTCATGCTGTCTTTAAGAGGGTGTTTTTATTTTTTAAATGAAAATCTCTCTCTACACAAACAGAGAGAGAGTTAGGTTTGGCAACTATGTAAATTTTTTCCTTTTAAACAGCAGGTTTCCATGAGCAGTTCAGTCAATGATAATTTTTCTCCATATAAATAGCTCTTTTTAAGTTAGATACTTTTCCAACCATAAAAAAAAAAAAAAGAAGTTAGATACTTTCTTTATTATACTTCCAGTTTTTTGACCAGTTATTTTTCATTTCATTTATCAGGGCAAACATGAGCAGCATATGAATATTAATCTTATGTGTCTGATAGTTTATATATTAAGATTATCAAGATCAATTGAGGATTAGCATGTCTAGAATTCTCACGTGATTGATTATTTTGTTCTTGGCTTTGGCTTGAAGTCTTAATAATTTTCTCATTCGTGTTATTTTGAATAAAATAGTTTGGCAAGGTTACTTTAAAAAGTCCTATATACTTCATAATGTTGTATCTTTAAAATTTGTATCATCAAAATACACTGATTGGAATACTTTCTACGATAGTTACAGTGCAGCACAACTACAATTATACCAGACAAATTTCAGCTTTAATTAGTTCAATTCAAAATTAAAGTGACCCTAGCATATTGCTAAATATACACTGCGTAAATTCACTTGAATACTAAGTTACTAGTCTGTACACGTCAAGTCAAATCCTCTGGCAAAAGTACACCAGAAGTGCCATAACTTGTGTACGGATGTCACTTTGGTGCCATAACTTTTTTTCGGATCACTTTGGTGCTAACTTTTTTGAAAAACGATCACTTTAGTGCCAATGCTGACATGACTTGCCGAAAATCCTACGTGGTGCTGACATGGCTCGCTGGAAAGGTCCATGGCTCGCCGGAGAGGTCCAGTCAGCATTAAAAACCAAAAACGACGCCGTTTAGTCCGCTGACGTGTACTTTTTAGAAAAATAAAATTTAAATTATATTAAAATAATTAAAAAAAAAAACAAAAAAAAGGAAAATACCACCAAAAATCTCAAATTATGACATTTTTGATAATTTACCCTGAACTGTTTTTTACACGAAAAACCCCAAATTATGTCATTTGTGACAAGTTTACTCTGAACTTTTTTTTGTGATACTAAAAAGCCTAAATTATACTCATTGTGATACATTTACCTCACAACACTTTAACCCAAGGGTATTTTCGTCTTTTTCCTTTTTATGTTTTGTTTTTTCTTTCTTCTCTGGCGAGGGCAACCCTCGCCGACGTCGGCCGAGACTGCCCTCGCCGACGCCGGCGAGAGCGGCCCTCGCCCGACGCCGGCGAGGATCGCCCTCGCCTGGGTGGGCAAGGGCTTCCCTCGCCCTCGCCTGACTCAGGTGAGGGCTTCCCTCGCCGGCCCAGGAGAGGGCTGCCCTCGCCGAATCTGGTGAGGGCGACCCTCGCCGGCGACGGGCGAGGGTCGCCCTCGCCTGGGCCGGCGAGGGAAGCCCTCGCCCAACGCCGGCAAGGGTCGCCCTCGCCCGACTTAGGCAAGGGCTTCCCTCGCTGGCCCAGGCTAGGGCTTCCCTCGACCTCGCCCGACTCAAGGGCTGCCCTCGCCGGCATCGGGTGAGGGTCGCCCTCGCCGCCCAGGCGAGGGCTTCCCTCGCCCGGCCGACGGTGGTGGGGTGGCGGCAAGCCCTCGCCTGCTGCTTCCCTCGCCCAGCCAGGGGGCAGCAAGGCTTGCCCTCGCTGGTGGCCGGAGGGGCGAGCTTCGCCAGAGGCCGGCGAGGTTGGCCTCGCCGGCCCTCTGGCGACCGGCGAATGGGAAAAAGTTAGGAAAAAAAAGATTAAAAAATTTGGAAAAAAGCCACATAATTTCCATGTGTACAAGTCAAACCATTTTTTTTAAATATAAATGCCACATCAGCTTTTTGGCCGGAATTTTGGGCAGAGTCACTAAAGTGATCTATTTTTCTCCGATTTTGGCACTAAAGTGTTCCGAAAAAAAGTTATGGCACCAGAGTGACCTCCGTACACAATTTATGGCACTTCTGGTGTACTTTTGCCCAAATCCTCCTATGTATCCACTAGCATTTGGCAAATGAATGTTAAACGCCACAATTGTAATGACGAAAGAATTCAGTTAGGGATGTAAGGACATAGCTTAGGGGAGGCAATAAAGTAAACTCTAACACCTAGCTCATAGGGCAAGATATGAAAATTTTATACGACGATTTCATACATCATGATATAAATCTAATAGAAGTCTGACAAAAAACTAGACTTGTCAATTGGTGGGTCGGGTCGGGTTTGGATCGGGTCATAAATAGTCCAACCCAAATTGACCCATTAACCCGTTTATGACCCATTTATGCGCAATGCAATTTTGTTGACTCATACCCAACCCAACTCATACCTGACCCAACCCATATTACTAAAACATTGCCATATTTAACTAAATCTAGGAAAACTCATACTTAAACTGACATGAGAGCGCGAGATTAAGTGAAGGCAAGAGAGATGAGTTGAGTTTAAATAAGTTGTAAACCCATTTACGAGCCATTTAACACCAATATTATACCTATACCCATTTATGACTAATTTAGTAAATATAACTAACTCATTTATAATCAATTTACTAATATATGGGTTAAAAATAGGTTTATGGCCCATTTTGAAGGTCTACCAAAAACCAAGCGGCCTAGAGGGGCGGCGGTCCCTATCCTCGCCACCCAAGATTTGGATTAGTAGTTACGGAATCACCTTGTGTTATAACCTTGGAATCTCTATTGGCATTTCCGGGAGCTTTCTTTTTCCTTCCTCCACAGATTCTAGTCTTGCTTCAAATTGAGGCAAAATCAAAATGTTCCGAACTGGCGGCCCGCATATAGTCCTTGTGGAAAGGCCCGCGTAATTGCTTGGGAGATCGAGGATTTGATGCCACACCCCATTTTGCACTTCAGCATGTGAGGGAGTTTATTGGTGGTGGGGATAGGGATTCATCATCGACTTAGGCTCCGTTCATTTGGCGGAAAATATTCTCCTTTTGGAAAATATTTTCCCGGAAGTTATTTTCCTGAAAAATGTTTTTCCGGAACATAATTTTCCGGTGTTCGGCGATCAATATGAAAAAGTTTCGGAAAATATTTTTCGCCGCCGGCGACGGCGGCGGCGGGCGACCGGCGGCGGCGACGGCGGCGGCGGGCAATCGGCGGCGGCGGCGGCCGACGGCAGCCGCGGCAGAGGCAGCCGGCGACCGGAGGCGGCGGTGGCCGGCGACCTTAGTAAAGAAGAAGAAGAAGAAGCTCCGGAAAATGATTTCCGCTTTTAAAGAAGTGGAAGTCATTTTCCATAGACTTAGGCTATTTTGTGAGGGGGGGAAGGAAAATATTTTCCCACGGAAAACGTTTTCCTCCCCCCGAACACCGAAAAACCCGGAAAATATTTTCCGGGAGAATATTTTCCGCCAAACGAACGGAGCCTTAGATAGACTTCCAACGCAAGTCTTCCTCTGAAAGGTCTGTTGGTGGGCTCGCATAGACTCCCAACTTCTTCTCCCGTCGTCTCCCATAAGATTACTTCAACTTGCCCTCCGGGTTGGGTGTTAAATCAAGATCGATCTCGTTTTGTTTTAGAGCAAGAAAGTAATTATTCAAAATAATCTTTGTCTCCCGTTAATAACACTAGTACCTCTTTCTATATAATAAGTAACCTTGAATTACTCAAAGTAATTTTCAATGAATCTATAGTGAATTATTCTCAACGTTGAAAATGACACGCAGCATATTCCGTTAGCTAAATTGATGGCGTTAACAGAATGATTTGATTGCACCAATTTAACAAGTTTTAAAAGTTGATTGTACTTTTTAAAAGTTTTAAGATTCAATCACACTTTCGTGACAAGTTTTAGGACTTTTGACGTAATTATCCCATTTTTATATGAACAACTAAAGTTTGACCATATAGATAGCTAGTAACTTCTTCTCATCAATTAGTAACTAGTAATATAGAACCGTATTGTATTTCTTGTGGCTAATAGCTAGTTCATTCGACTAGTCATATTTAACAACTGATCAGCAATTTTTACACTTGCTAAAGTAACTCAAACTACCTCTATATATGTCAACACTTTCTTATACTAATTTAATCTGTTTAACTACTCACAGCATCCTAGAATACTCCTGGATGATGGATTTTTTCTGCTCTAGAGACGATGGGTTATTCATGGTTGACCTCACTGGCGAACCGACATAGGTTTTCTTCGCTCTAAGTCTAAGTCTCGAGAGCCATAAAAGTCCTGCAACTTCAATTTCAACTTAGTCTATCAGTGATATAGTGAGTAGAACCTTGGAGAAACTGCGTGATTGTCATGCTTCTAGTGGCGTCCAGCATGGGTCCCAAAAGTTCTTAAATGTAGTGGCTTGATTTAGTAGACTATGGGGATCGCGAAAAATGAATAATTCGAGAAACATTTTCGTAAAAATAACCGCTTGTATCACTTGAACTAATTAGTCAATGGAGAATATTTTAATTATCGACAATAATTTATTTTTAAACATTTTCGTAAATTATAAAATTATTTTTCGTTTATTCATATTTGTAAGTTATACAATCGATTATTTTTAGTAATTTTTTTAATCTTTTATTTCTTACTGGCGCCTAATATTTAGTGTAAGCAATGGTTGTTCCAAGTCTTTGCAAAAGTCAAATGGTGGGTAGCGACGGAGAACGACTTGGAGGTATACTTTAACTCCAGAGCACGATGATGAGTCGTGCATGATCATTTGTTCGAGGTCCTTGAGAGACTTGACTCTCAGGTAGGATTGTGGACAGTGAAGGAGCTAATTCAGAAGAAGAAAATTACTAAAATTGGAACATTTTGAGAGAAATTTACTAAGACTTAAAAAAAAAACAAAAAAATCCTTCCCGTCTAATACAAGTTTCGAATTTTCAACTTTGCTTCCTTTGAGAGATTCCCATTGACGAGGCCGACCACAAGAGAGAGAGAGAGGGGTCTTGCAAATAATTAGAGATAATTATCATCTTTGATACTTGCTTGAGAGGTCACCTCATTAGAGGGATTCAATGATTAAAATGATTGGTTAATTTCCATGATAATGAAGTGGTTACAAAAATTCGATTATTCAAAACTTAAATTTGGATCACTATCATTAAAAACTTCAAACTAGTACCCCTTGATACGTTTACCCCAAATAAACTTTTGCCTTACAAAAAATGTCAAATTGGTATCGCTGACTCAAATTTACTTACCGTTGGCATATGTGTCAGTACGAGCTGTATTTATCTCTAGTACTGCAAGATGAGGCAGTCAACATCTTACGATATGTTTAGTCTCGCATACTGATTAATGTGCTAAGGTTGATGCTCCTTTGGATATGACGGGGTCATTCTAGTACATGTCTGGTCGGATGCTTGATGTTAGCCGATTTGTTTCTTATTTTTCCCAACTATAGCGAGCGAATTAATGCGCATTGCTCTGAACATGTACTGCCAGAGAAAATCAAGGGAATAATATTGATTTTATCAGTCGAACAAACCTAGATGGGCATAGATTTGGGTGTTTAATGTTCAAGAAAGAAAAATTCTGACAATCCCACAATGGAATTGGTTTAATGTGACCATGTATCTTAATGTTAGCATCTCTTTTATATAAATCGATGAAAAATGTATATCAGTGGCGGCATATCCAATTTAAAGTTCATAAAACATCATTTGGTCGACCAAAGTATATAGAGCAGATAAGATGATCTACAGAAACAAGTGATGCGGGACAATATCAAGGAAAGGACACTGTTCAATTGATAATTGCTGCATAGTCTCAACTGGTTTAATTCCAAAACTTGAGTCTCCAATGATGTTAACTCTTCTCTCTTTTTGCGGTTCCATCCAAAACGAAGACAAAATCCTCGAATATTTTCATTTTAGAAGTCTAAAGATATTATTAGGCTCTTCTATTTGTGAGATTTTTTTAGACCACTGACAACTGTTTTAAAAGTTTAAGCTGTTAGATGAAGGCGTGGTTTAATATTTAATTATTTTAATATCATCCACACCGCCAAAAGTATTGTTTCTATTTATTCCAACATATCATACGATATATCAAAAAATCTACTTTGATGCTGTAGTTCCAATCCCTAGTTAGGGCCAGTGTTACATTGAGGTATATGTGGACCTTTCCGGCCAGTTCTAGGCCAATATGGAATGATTGCAGGACCAACCATCTTCAGGCTTAACATTCTTGTACTCCCGATCTGTAATAAAATTTTCTTTTTCTTTTTTTGGTTTCAAGGTAAACAACTTCTCCAATATATCATTTTCTTCCACACAAGAGTCGTTAGAGATTGTTAAGGATAACAATGCATGACTCGTTCAAATTCAAAATATTTTGAATTAGTCCATTCTTATCTCAATTAGTTATTACTATAGTTATTACTGTAACGGATGTAGTTATTACTCTAGTTACTTCTGTAACGAATTAATTCAAAATTCAAAATATTTTGAATTAGTCCATTCTTATCTCATGTAATTTCTGTAACAGTTAGAAGAAAAACTCTATAAATACAAACGCTATCCTAGAGTTAAAGGATAAGCAAAACTCAAGCTCAAACTTCGAGTATAATTCTTACATGGTATCAGAGCGACCAGTAGGATCCTTGGAAACACCTCTGCTATTTCTTCTTTCTCTTCCATTTTTTTTTTCGACCTCTTCTATTCACGATGTCATCTCCCACATCCACTTCGGCTGTGCAACACCACCTTAGCCTCAAACTTTCCGGTGATAACTTTCTATTGTGGAAAACCCAGTTGTTTCCGTTGCTTCGTAGCCAGTCCTTAATGGGATATCTTGACGGCAGCATTATATGTCCTCCTCCAACCATCACCCCCACAGGCTCCACTACTGCTACACCGAACCCTGCATATGATGAATGGATTCGAAAAAACCAACTTGTTCTTAGTTGGATAATATCTTCTCTTTCACCTAATGTCCTACCCTATGTGGTTGGATTAGCTACTGCTGCCGATGTCTGGAAGGCTCTAGAAACTGCTTTTGGATCTCTATCACATACAAGCATTCTTCAGCTTCATATGCAACTCCAAAATACATCCAAAGGTGACAAGTCTGTCTCAACTTATCTTCGCGAGGTAAAGTACATTTCGGATCAATTGGCTGCTGCCAATCACCCTCTAGGGAATGAAGAATTAAATGCCATTGTCTTTCGTAATCTTGGTTCTGATTTTTCTGACATTATTGCTGCCTTGGCTACAAAACCTGATCCGATAACCTTTCCTGAACTCCATCGATTGCTCCTCAATCATGAGCTTCGAATGAAATCTGCTACGGTACCTATAGAGGCAAATGGTACCACTTACACCCCTCCATCATCCACCCCTACTAATCAACCTCAATCGATTTCCAATTTCCAACTATCTACCACCCAAAACCCTCAATACCGTTGACAAGGCAACCAGCGCAATTATGGAAACTCAGGCAATCAATCTGAAAACAGGAAAGACCGATGCCAAATTTATCAGAAATATAACCATACGGCTGCAAGATGTTATTTTAGGTACTCGCAGTCTAACAACGGTGCACCTCGGCCTACTGCTAATATGGCTAGGATTCTTCCTACTCCATCGCAGCAAGACTGGTTTCCAGATACTGCAGCTACTCACCATGTGACGCCTGACATCGCAAATCTGCAGATCTCTACACCACATAACGGTAATGAATCTCTTCGTGTAGCTAATGGAGTAGGTGTTGGAAATATGGGATAAATTGATGGGTGAATGAATGAGAAATTGATGCTCAAAGAACACCCTTGAGTTGGAAGTGGGAAGTGGAAAAACACTATTCCCATATCGGAAAAGAAAGAAGGCTATGGAGTGCTTTATATACGGTTACACTTATTTGAAGTGGTAATTATCATAGCACAAACTCTCTGCCTCGCGCGCAGGCGCAGGGGGGGTGCAAATCCGACGCCCAACAAGTTGAAACTTGGGCGCAAGCGCACATCCCGCGTACACGATTGCAGGACCGAAAAGTGGGCCTCACGACGAGCCCAATTTTGCCTTCTGATTTATTTTTCTTTCAACTCAAACAGTTACGAATTTCATAACGTGCGATATTGATCTTATAACGGTAGAATTAATCGTTCGTTATTCGTATTGATCTTATAACGGCAGAATTAATCGGTCGTTATTCGTATTGATTTTATAACGGCAAATTTAATCGTCCGTTATTCGTATTGATTTCATAACGGCAGATTTAATCGTCCGTTATTCGTATTGATTTTATAACGGCAGATTTAATCGTCCGTTATTCGTATTGATTTTGTAACGACAGATTTAATCGGCCGTTATTATTCCCGAATTGCTTTCCCCTCTGTTCCTTTTTATCGAAATCATTCTTCCTTTGGTTTTACGCTCTCTCTGCATTTGCACTGTTTTTCGGTAGTGTTCATTTCGAGTTTGTTCAAGTTCGCCGAAAGCTTGGAAGTGCCGTGATCTCTTCTTCGCTGTCAACCGTTGTATCCTGGGAGACAGACGTTCACGAAACCTCAATCGCGTACTGGAGGGAACGAATCTGTTTTAAGGAAACTGTGTCAAACACAGGCCTCGGTATTCATTTGTATCGATTCCGACTTTGTTATTGCAATTTCGTTTCTTTACAATTCTGTATTGTTTGTAATATTTATGCTAATGCCGATTTGAATTTTCGTAACAATCTTAAAACAGATTCGTGCTTTTAGAAATTCAAATGGCTACGGGTAAAGAAGTCGTGGATGTGGCTGCTGGAAACGATGGTGTCGATGTGGCTGCTGACAACATCGCCAAAAACTCTGCCTATGCCTCAGCTGTCCAACTGCCTGCCTCATCCTCTGTTCCTTCTGCTGTTTCTGTCCACCATGGTGAGAAACCTGAAAAGTTCGACGGATCGAACTTTAAAAGGTGGCAGCAAAAGATGCTGTTTTATTTAACAACCTTGAATCTTGCGAGATTCTTGACTGAGGAAGCTCCTAAGTTATCCAATGGAGAAACGGATAAGCAAGTCTTCAACGCTGTTGAAGCATGGAAGCACTCTGACTTCCTGTGTCGGAACTATGTCATGAATGGCCTACATGACTCATTGTACAATGTCTATTGTGCAAAAACGACGGCAAAGGAGTTATAGGAAGCCTTGGACCGAAAATATAAAACAGAGGATGCCGGAGCAAAGAAATTTGTTGTCGGTCGATTCCTTGATTATAAGATGGTGGACTTTAAGACTGTGATCAGTCAAGTGCAAGAAATTCAAGTGATCTTGCATGAAATTTAGGCTGAAGGAATGATCTTGAGTGAAACCTTCCAAGTGGCTGCTATTATTGAAAAGCTACCTCCTGGGTGGAAGGATTTCAAGAACTATCTCAAGCATAAGCGAAAGGAAATGAACCTGGAAGAGCTAATTGTTAGACTTCGAATTGAAGAAGACAATAGAGGATTTGAACGCAAAGGGCTCAATCCTACTACAGCTAAGGCAAATGTTGTGGAGCTTAGACAAGGCCACAAGAACAAGAAGATTGCCAAGCCAAAGTTGGGACCAAAAGGAGGAGTTTCCAAGAACAAGTTTCAAGGAAAATGCTTCAACTGTGGTAAAATGGGGCATAGATCTATGGAATGCAGACTTCCGAAGAAGAAGAATTATGAGACAAATATGGTGAGTGGCATCGCTCAAGACGTGTCAAACATAAACCTTTCTGCAATGGTTTCTGAAGTAAACTTAGTTGGGTCCAATCCGAAGGAATGGTGGATTGACACTGGTGCTACTAGGCACATATGCTCCAATAAGGACCTGTTCACAAATCTTGAACCAATTAATGGGGAAAAGGTTTTTATGGGAAACTCTGCCTCTTCTGCTGTCGAAGGCCAAGGGAAGGTGTTGCTGAAGATGACCTCAGGAAAAGAGCTGACTCTAAACAATGTTCTTTATGTGCCAGAAATCCGAAAGAACCTGGTTTCTGGGTCTCTGTTGAACAAGCATGGATTTCGTATGGTATTTGAGTCAGATAAAGTTATTTTGTCTAAATCCGGAATGTATGTGGGGAAGGGATATGTAACTGATGGGCTTTTTAAACTCAATGTAATGACAATTATCAATAAAGATAATAAGTCTTCCGTTTATTTGCTTGAGTCTTCCAATTTATGGCATGGTAGACTAGGACACGTTAATTATGATACATTGCGTAGATTAATTAACTTGGAACATATACCTTCATTTCAAATTGATTCAAAACATAAATGTGAAATTTGTGTTGAGGCAAAATTAACGAGATCATCATTTCAAACAATTGAAAGAAACACGGAACCCCTTGAATTAATTCATAGTGATGTTTGCGATTTGAAATTCATACAAACGAGAGGTGGTAATAAATATTTTATTACCTTTATCGATGATAACACTAAATACTGTTATGTGTATTTGCTTAAAAGCAAAGATGAAGCCTTAGAGAAATTTATTCTTTATAAGAATGAAGTTGAAAATCAACTTAATAAGAGAATTAAAAGATTGAGAAGTGATAGAGGTGGCGAGTACGAAGTACCAATTGGTGAATTCTGTGCACAACACGGAATTATACATGAAA
Source organism: Syzygium oleosum (assembly GCF_021117445.2). NCBI lineage: Eukaryota > Viridiplantae > Streptophyta > Magnoliopsida > Myrtales > Myrtaceae > Syzygium > Syzygium oleosum. Next base: position 5,268,811 of record NW_026607497.1, read on the forward strand.
TAACTGCGCCTTACTCTCCTCAATCAAATGGTGTTGCTGAACGTAAAAATCGCACATTGAAAGAAATGATGAACGCGATATTACTAAATTCAGGTTTGCCTCAAAATATGTGGGGAGAAGCTATATTGTCAAGCAATTACCTTTTAAATAAGGTACCTCGAAAGAAAGAGGATAAAACCCCTTATGAGTTATGGAAAGGTAGGAGACCATCCTACAAACACTTGCGAGTGTGGGGGTGTCTTGCAAAAGTGGCGGTTCCAACACCAAAGAAGACAAAGATAGGTCCTAAAACGGTGGACTGTATCTTTATAGGCTATGCACATAACAGTAATGCATATCGATTTCTTGTGCATAAATCAAAAATTTCAGATATACACAAGAATACGATCATGGAATCTAGGAATGCATCATTCTTTGAAAATGTATTTCCTTGTAAATCCAATGATGGATCAAGTTCATCTAAACGAAAGAATGAAACTATGAATGAAGAAAGTCGCGATTCGGCTCATAAAATTCATGACTCAGATCATGAACTAGAACCGAGACGTAGCAAAAGAGCAAGAGTGGAAAAATCTTTTGGAAATGATTTTCTAACTTTTTTGTTAGAAAAGGAACCATTAAATTATGCAGAAGCTGTGAATTCCTCTGAGGGACCTCTATGGAAAGAAGCAATAAAAAGTGAAGTTGATTCTATTTTGCAGAATCATACTTGGGAGCTAGTGAATCTTCCTCCTGGTTGTAAGCCTTTAAAGTCCAAATGGATTTTTAAAAAGAAAATGAAAGCAGATGGCTCTGTTGATAAGTACAAAGCCAGACTTGTGATCAAAGGATACAAACAACGAGAAGGCTTAGATTACTTCGATACTTATTCTCCTGTGACGAGAATAACTTCCATTAGGATGATACTTGCAATTGCAGCATTGCGAAATCTCGAAGTACATCAAATGGATGTAAAAACAGCTTTCCTAAATGGTGATTTGGATGAAGAAATCTACATGGAACAACCTGAGGGTTTTATAGTTCCAGGACAAGAAAGGAAAGTCTGTAAATTGGTGAAATCATTGTATGGCCTAAAACAAGCACCAAAGCAGTGGCATGAAAAGTTTGATAATGCAATGATTACCAATGGTTTTAAGATCAATGAATGTGATAAATGTGTCTACATTAAAGAGACAACAAATGGCTATGTCATTTTGTTTCTTTACGTAGATGACATACTAATTGTTGGTAGTGATGATAAAATGATCAAATCTACCAAGTATATGTTGAATTCAAGATTTGACATGAAAGATATGGGACCTACTGATATGATTTTAGGAATTAAAATCACAAGAACATCAGAAGGTCTCATTTTAAACCAGTCACACTATGTGGACAAGATTCTTGAAAAATTCAACATGAATGATTCTGGTATTGCTAGAACACCATTAGACAATAGTCTTCATCTTTCCAAGAATAGAGGAGAAGGTATTTCTCAAGTAGAGTACTCTAGAGTTGTTGGAAGTCTAATGTACTTAATGAGTTGTACTAGACCAGACATTGCCTATACGGTTGGTAAATTAAGTAGATATACAAGTAATCTGAGTGCTGACCATTGGAAAGCAATAGTGAGAGTATTCAGGTACTTACGATATACTCGGAATTATGGCTCGCATTACACCGGATACCCGGCATTACGGAAGGATATAGTGATGCGTGGATATCGATATAAAAGACTCAAAATCTACTAGTGGATATGTATTCACACTAGCGGAGAGCAGCCGTATCTTGGAAATCCACGTAAACAAAGCTGTTATAGCCGGATCCACAATGGAATCTGAATTTATAGCATTAGATAAATGTGGTGAAGAGGCTGAATGGCTACGGCATTTCTTAGAGGATATTCCAAAATGGCAAAAACCTGTGCCACCAATAAGTATACATTGTGATAGTCAATCTGCGATTAGAAGAGCACATAGTAATATGTATAATGGTAAGTCTAGACATATACGTCGTAGACATAATACCATTAGACAACTACTCTCAACAGGAATTATCTCTATTGACTACGTAAAGTCAAGGGATAATATTGCGGATCCGCTAACCAAAGGGTTAAACAGAGAGTTAGTTGAGAAATCGACAAGAGGAATGGGACTGAAGCCCATGAAAGAATAAGTTGGTATAAAGGAAACCCAACCTAGTTGACTGAAGATCCCAAGATCTAGGTTCAAAGGGACAACCTAATTATATAAACTTAGTGATGTCACTGTGGGGGTTATCCCTAAAACCATTCCTATATAAAATAGGGAAAAAACCACCAAAAACCCCAAACTTTGCCATCTGTGACACATTTACCCCGAACTTTTTTTTGTGACACCAAAAACCCCGAACTTAGCTTTTTGTGACACATTTACCCCAATGTATTTAGTCCATGGGCATTTTCGTCTTTTCTGCTTTTTCTTTTTTTTTTCCTTTCCGGCGAGGGGGGGCCTCGTCGGCGTCGGCCTCGCCGGATCCGGCGAGGGGGGCCCTCGCCGGCGTCGAGCGAGGGCGGCCCTCGCCGGATCCGGCGAGGCGGCCCTCGCCGGCGTCGGGCGAGGTTCGCCCTCGCTGGCGAGCGAGGGCCGCCCTCGCCCGGCTCAGCGAGGTCGACCCTCGCCGGTGTCGGGCGAGGGTCGACCTCGCCGAGTCGGGCGAGGGCCTCCGCCGGATCCGGCGAGGGCCGCCCTCGCTCGGCGCCGGCGAGGGTCGACCTCGCCAGATCGGGCGAGGGCCGCCCTCGCTCGCCCGGGCGGCGGACCTCGCCCGACGCCGGCGAGGTCGCCCTCGCACAGGCGAACGAGGGCCGCCCTCGCCCGAGCTCGGCGAGGTCGACCCTCGCCCGGCGCCGGCGAGGGTCGACCTCGCCGGATCGGGCGAGGCGGCCCTCGCCGGCGTCGGGCGAGGTTCGCCCTCGCACAGGCGGCGAGGCGGCCCTCGCCCGACTCGGCGAGGTCGACCCTCGCCGGCGTCGGGCGAGGGTCGACCTCGCACGAGTCGGGCGAGGGCCGCCCTCGCTCGCCCGGGCGAGGCGACCCTCGCCGGTCGGGCGAGGTCCGCCCTCGCCGGGCGAGCGGGCGGCCCTCGCCCGACTCGAGCGAGGTCGACCCTCGCCCGACGCCCAGCGAGGGTCGACCTCGCGAGTCGGGCGAAGGTCGCCCTAGCCTGGGTGAGCGAGGGCGAACCTCGCCCGACGCCGGCGAGGCCGCCCTCGCCGGATCCGGCGAGGGCCGCCCTCGCTCGGCGCGGCGAGGGCCCCCTCGCCGGATCCGGCGAGGCCCGGCGGCGAGGCCCCCTCGCCGGAAAGGAAAAAAAGAAAAAAAAAAAAAAAAGAAAAAGCAGAAAAGACGAAAATGCCCATGGACTAAATACATTGGGGTAAATGTGTCACAAAAAGCAAAGTTCGGGGTTTTTGGTGTCACAAAAAAAAGTTCGGGGTAAATGTGTCACAGATGACAAAGTTTGGGGTTTTTGGTTGTTTTTTCCCTATAAAATAACAGTGATATTGTAATTGAAAGGATAGCATTTTGCTTTAATGATTCTTAAATGGAGTAAACAAATTACTCAAAATTAAGTAATCACCTATGTGAGAGAGAAGTGGGGCCACTTCAAAGGAGAATTATTTAAGGGCTAAATTCTTTAGAAACTCTTGCAGAACCAGGTTGATGTTCATGGTCAAAACGAACATAACTATGAGAACTGAACAAACGTTTAGATGATTCCTGTGTGAAGTGTATGGTTCATTTACATAAGAAAGCTGGATAGTTCAAGGACATCATGTCTACTGGACAACTAGTAAAGTAAATATACTTTCACAAGGAAAGGTTCAAAGGGTAATACCTACCTATCCTATGCAGGTTTCAATTGTTGAACACTATCACAGAGTCAAAACTAAAACAATTTTCATTCATGTGGGGGATTGTTGGAAATATGGGATAAATTGATGGGTGAATGAATGAGAAATTGATGCTCAAAGAACACCCTTGAGTTGGAAGTGGGAAGTGGAAAAACACTATTCCCACATCGGAAAAGAAAGAAGGCTATGGAGTGCTTTATATACAGTTACACTTATTTGAAGTGGTAATTATCATAGCACAAACTCTCTGCCTCGCGCGCAGGCGCAGGGGGGGTGCAAATCCGACGCCCGACAAGTTGAAACTTGGGCGCGAGCGCACATCCCGCGTACACGATTGCAGGACCGAAAAGTGGGCCTCGCGACGAGCCCAATTTTGCCTTCTGATTTATTTTTCTTTCAACTCAAACAGTTACGAATTTCATAACGTGCGATATTGATCTTATAACGGCAGAATTAATCGTTCGTTATTCGTATTGATCTTATAACGGCATAATTAATCGACCGTTATTCGTATTGATTTTATAACGGCAGATTTAATCGTCCGTTATTCGTATTGATTTCATAACGGCAGATTTAATCGTCCGTTATTCGTATTGATTTTGTAACGATAGATTTAATCGGCCGTTATTATTTCCGAATTGCTCTCCCCTCTGTTCCTTTTTATCGAAATCATTCTTCCTTTGGTTTTACGCTCTCTCTGCATTTGCACTGTTTTTCGGTAGTGTTCATTTCGAGTTTGTTTAAGTTCGCCGAAAGCTTGGAAGTGCCGTGATCTCTTCTTCGTTGTCAACCGTTGTATCCTGGGAGACAGACGTTCACGAAACCTCAATCGCGTACTGGAGGGAACGAATCTGTTTTAAGGAAACTGTGTCAAACACAGGCCTCGGTATTCATTTGTATCGATTCCGACTTTGTTATTGCAATTTCGTTTCTTTACAATTCTGTATTGTTTGTAATATTTATGCTAATGCCGATTTGAATTTTCGCAACAGTAGGTTTAGACATTGTTAATGTCGGTTCTTCCACTCTCAAAACCCCTATTAACAAATCTTTCCATTTCTCAAATATCCTTCATGTCCCTACCATTACACGTAATTTGCTTTCTGTCCATAATTTTACACGAGATAACAATTGCTTCTTTGAATTTCATCCATTTCACTTTGTTGTGAACGATTTGTAGACCAAAACACCACTACTCCAAGGTTCGCTTAAGGATGGACTATACCGGCTGCCGGGTCTTTATACCACATCTCCATCCGCCAACACAATTTCACTTGATACTTCCGCCACTGCCACTGTGACATCCTGAAAAAAATTAGTCCATTTGGGATTTATGAAATACTGGATTTTATGAATGTACTTGTAGTCAGTTCTCGCCCGAAACTGATCATTCCTGGGAATGCTAACCATTAGGGAAAGGCTAATAGGGGAAATTAAATTCGCGCGACTAAAGGAAATTCGATCGTGAATGGATTTTGACCATTAAATCGCGGAAGTGATATTTTGAGCCATTGTTGGCCGATCCAAGGATAGTTAGGGGTCGGTTCGCCAATGTCATAGTAGTGGATCGCAGGTGATTCCGCTGGACCACGAAACGACTTGACGAATAATCCTGAACCTATACCGAACGATCGTACCCTCGGATCAAGTGATTGATCTTCGCGATTTTAATGACAATCGAGGTCGTCACGTACCGAACGAACTTGTATGTGACTCGATTCAGTATCAGTCATGAGTCGATTCAGCGAATTTCCCCAGCAAGCCGCCCGTTAGCTCGAGAAACGCTCGAGTTGCGTTTAATAGAATTTAATTATTGAATTTTTACCCAAATTGGACACCGGAAAATTAGGAAGTCCGCCGAAGCATTAGGACGACGTCGCACGTGACACGTGCGAATTTTTGGTGCGCTTAAATCCTTCGGAAAAACTCGATTTGGACAAGAAACGGAGAAAGTGACCAAAATACCCCTAGGATTTATTAAAGGACAAGCTTTAAGGGTAAAGGGCATTTTGGTAATTTTGCCCTCAAATTTTGATTGGACAATTTTACCATTGGACTTTTTGAGAAATTACAAGATTGCCCTTGGATATTTTGGATGAGATTCGATCTGGGCCGTTGATTTCAGGATAAGATCAAATCTGGACTGTCGGATCAAAAAGATTAGATAAAGGGTATTTTGGTAATTAGCCAAGTTGGTCAAGAAATTTGACTATTTAAGTCAAAATTCCTCTCTCTCCTCACTCATTTTGTCCTACCCCACGGCAACCCCTCTCCACCAAATTCTTCCTCTCTCCCCCTCCCGAACTCTCCCCCACCATGAAGCCCCCATCGCCGGATCGCCGCCGCGCCGTCCCCGCTTGCCTTCGCCACCGCCAAGCTGCACCGCCGTCCCCGCCATTCGCCGCCGCGCTACGTTCTAGCCGCTTTAGTCTAGAACCAAGTAAGTTGTAATCTAAACCTCGCCTAGGACGTCGGGTATTTTTTCGGACTCGTTTGGGTGCGGTTTAGGGGATTTAGAGGTTGATTAAGGCGTTGATAATGGTTATTGGTGGTTGATCATGGTTATTGGTGGCTGAGTATGGCTGTTAGTGGTTGTTGTGGGTTGGATTAGACGTCGGGAAATGAGATTTGGCGGTTGGAATTCGGTAGAAATCGGTTCGGGGTGAATCGCGGATTCGCAGTTACTGTACCTGCCCGGTTTGCTATTTTTTTTAGAAAATTGTTTGGGCCAAATTTGAGGAAGGTTTCTTCATAAAAGTTGTTCCCAACATCTTGAGGTATAACATACTTTAATTTGGGAATTTTTGGAGATCATTTGAGGCCATTCGGAAGTCCATCTTTGGACCGAAATAAAACTGCCCGATTTACTGTTCACCCGACCTTCGGGTCTGTTCGAATTTTTATAAATTTTTCCAGGCCTATTTTCAAAATACTTCCTTCACGAGAATTGTTGGAGAAATTTTTTTCTATAACATATAAAAATTTCAAGGCTTTTCAAGATGATTTGGGTACCGAATGAGTTGTATTTTGATGGCCTGACGGGCTGTTCGAGCGAATCGGATTTTGTCTGACTTCAAGTGACCAAAAGAGGTGTTTCCAGTTGGAACTTGAGTTTCGAGTTCTTCATGAAAAATGTTCATCAAGATGTTTTACGCAACGTGTCCAAATTTCAGAATTTTCGGAGTTCGTTTACTATTTTTTTTTTTTGGTCGGTCGTTTACTATTTATTTGGATGGGATTTCGGTCACTGTGTAAACTGCCCAGTTTTTACCCGATTCTTTGGATGTTTGTTTTGATGGGCGGAATGGAGTTGGTGTCGGGATTGAATTGTTGATGCCTCGTGACCAGAATTTAGGCTTGAATGTGTGTTATATGAGGTGATTTGAGGATGAAATGAGGATGTTTCGAGGCTGGAGTGAGATTGATTAGAGTGTCGGATATTGTGGGATGGAATTGGCGAGCTTAGGGCTCGATTTAAGGACAAAGGGTGTCGGTTTGGTGTGTGGTAGTATGGCTGGATTGTGGTGTTTAATATGCTCGGAAATGTCAAAATTATGCCTATGAACGTGGCTGTGTTTGTGGGTCCATGAGTGGCCTTGTGTGTTTATTGAACTGTGATTTGATGGATTGAAATGTGTTTGATTATGTGCACACGTGGGCCAGATTAAATTAATTGTTAAAATTGGCCATGTCGAATGCTGAGTGAGCATGTTTTACGTGTTAATTGATGCGTGCACAGGCCACGTGTGATGGGCCAGTTGGGTGTGGTATATGCGTGTCGAGCATGCGCATGAGTAAGAAAGAAATGTGGTGTGGCATGTGATTGTGGAATTTATGTGAAGGTGTGGAATTGCGAGTATTGGGATCGGGCCGAGTATCATAAGCTTGGGCAGCGATCACGTAGCTTTGTTGCATTTGGCACAGGCTAAGGCTTGAAAAAACAAGGTTGAGAATCGATCCGAGGCACGATCAGCTCGGGTGAGACCGGGATCGGACCGAGGCATTATAAGCTCGGGTTTCGATCATGTAGGCCTGTCGCATTTGGCGCGGGCTGAGGAAAGTGTGAATGTGAGATCGAACCGAGGCGTGTGATGCTCGGGGCGCGATCGAGTGTGAATGTGGGATCGGACCGATGCGTGTGATTCTCGGGGCGCGATCGAGTGTGAATGTGGGATCGGACCGAGGCGTGTGATGCTCGGGGCGCGATCGAGTGTGAATGTGGGATCGGACCGAGGCGTGTGATGCTCGGGGTGCAATCGAGAGGCCTGAGGTGTGTACGGGTACGCGGGCCGAAAGTGTGGTGATGAATAGTCGCAGTGTGCCTGAGGAGTGTACTTCAACGCGGGTCGCTGGCGAGTGATGTGGAAAAGAGGAAATGAGAACGGAATGAGTATGTGGGATGAGAATGGTACATGCACATGTTTGCATATGACGTGATGATGACTGAATGCGGGTGTGCGCATGATTTTGCCTGATAGTATTATTTGATGTGCCTGCGATGTGATGACTTGATGTGCACGAATGTGCGTGTTTGTGTGTTTGTCTGGAGGTACATGATAGCCTAGGTAGGGTTTAGGTTGCAACTTATTGAGAAGTGTCTCATGGTTGTATAAACCAAACCATTTCAGATAACCCGCCTGAACAAGGAATCAATCACCACCGCCACCGTCAGAATGTTTTGGTACAGTCATGCACATCGAGCGTAATTTCGTGGAGTACACCCTGAATGGATGCCGTACCAAGGACGCAAGGACTGGTGAGGAGGCGATGAGCAAGTGTTCGTGTAGTACCGCTTTTGGTAGATAAGGAATTTGCCTCTTTTGATGTATGGTTTTTAAGGTAATCGCAGTGGATGTGCATGTAAAATTTATGGACCCAGAAACATCGGGAAGGTGTAAGTATGTTCATATGTGGATAATGTAAGGTTTGTAAGTGTTGGCGGTTGGTCGTGCAAGTTTAATTCTGGTGTTCTCCAATTTATTGTCCGGGTTTAATTATTTGTTTCCGCTACGATTGACTCTGATGCGAGACCGTTGAGTCGGCGACGTATTCCTGGGATGTCGCACTGTTCGACTCATGAAAGTGAGGTGTGGAAAGCATTAGACTTGAGTCTGGGCGTGACAGCCCCTACTAGCACGCTCAAATGGGTCATCCCCAACAAAGCAAAGTTCGCTCTTTGATTCGTTCAAACAATTTGCCATGTTCTACATTTGATTTCAGCAAATGTGCTTCCTGTTTGTTAGGCAAATCTCATAAAACACCCCTACCCCCCACTCATAGTATTAGTAAAGCACCTCTCGATTTAATTTTTACTGATGTATGGGGACCGGCTCCAATTAATTCTATTTCCAGTTATAAGTATTTTGTTCTATTTGTTGATGATTTTTCCAAATATACCTGGTACTATCCTATTCAAAATCGATCTATGGTTCCTTCCATTTTCAAAAAGTTCAAAATCATGGCTGAGAAACAATTTGAAAAATCCATCAAAGCCGTCCAGTCTGATTAGGGTGGCGAATACAAAACCCTAAATAAATTTTTTTATCAAACCATGGAATTCTCCATCGTGTAGTTTGTCCATACACTCACGAGCAGAACGGAGCAGCTGAGCGAAAAATTCGCCATATTGTTGATACCGGCCTTACATTATTGGCACATGCATCTCTCCCACTTCAATATTGGCCTTATGCTTTTGAAACTACAATTTACCTTATTAACAGATTACCTACACCACTCTTAAATAATATCTCACCTTTTCAAACACTTTTTCATCAAGAACCAGATTACAAGTTTTTAAAAATATTTGGTTGTGCTGTTTTCCCTTTATTAAGGCCATACAATTCGCATAAGTTTTCACTCCGTTCTACTCAATGTGTGGTCTTAGGATATAGTCCATTGCATGTTGGTTATCATTGTTTAGATTACAAAACTAGATGTATGTATATTGCAAGACATGCTCATTTTATTGAAAATATTTTTCCATTCGCCACACTTGGTTCCCACCCTTCTAAAATACCCTCACCATCACATCCTTGGTTGACAATCTCCACAGCTGGTATGTCCTCCCAGGCAAACCATGGTGTTAATGGTAATATTCTACCTCCTACCCTACCCTCTAACACTTCTCCACCCACCTTTCAAGAACCATCACCGACATTATCAAATACTAATACTGCTTCAACATCTAACACGTTGGTTTCTAGTCCGTCTAATGCTGGTGCAGGTTCTAATGAGGCTCTTTCATATGCCTCCTCACAACAAGCTGTTGTGATACCTCCACAACCGGTTTATAAAAAATCAAGAACCCATTCGATGCAGCTGCGTAAAAACCCGAGGCCCAGCACTAAATATCCATTGCCAGATGTGAACTTGACTGAAATAATCTCTAAGGAAGAGCCACGATGTTTCACCGAAGCTAATAAAGATGAAAAATGGAGGGATGCGATGCTTCAAGAATTCAATGCTTTGTTGCGTAATGGAACATGGGTTTTGGTTCCACCGAATCCCAAAGCAAATGTCGTGGGCTCCAAATGGGTTTATCGAGTCAAGACACATGCAGATGGTTCGATAGATCGGTACAAAGCCCGCCTCATGGCCAAGGGCTACAATCAGCATGAGGGTATCAACTACACAGAAACGTTTAGTCCCGTTGTTAAAGCAACCACCATCCGTACAGTTATTTCATTAGCTGTGACAAAGAATTGGAAACTTCGGTAGTTGGATGTTAGCAATGCATTTTAAAATGGTAATTTGACTGAAGAAGTCTACATGGCTCAGCCCCAGGGCTTCATTGATAAAGAAAGGCCAGACCATATATGCAAGCTACAAAAATCCTTATACGGATTGAAACAAGCACCGCGAGCTTGGTTCCATCGGTTGAGCATCTTTTTAGAATCACTGGGATTTATTGGATAAAAAACCGATACTTCCCTCTTTATACTACATCGGCCCAATTTCTCCATTTACATGCTCATCTATGTTGACGACATTGTTATTACAGGGTCCAACGCGGCATTTATTCAAGACACTATCAACTGCAGTTCTCTATAAGGGACTTGGGCGAACTTAATTATTTCCTGGGAATTGAGGTGATCAAACATCCATCAGGGCTCCTCCTATCACAACAGAAGTATGTGACAGATCTCCTACGCCGAACCAGAATAGACGGTGTTAAACCGGTTCACACTCCCATGGCTACAAATACCAATTTAATTAATCAGGGTAAGCCACTTGAAGATACTACTTTGTATAGGAGTACAGTAGGAGCTCTTCAGTATGTCACTCTAACTCGACCAGATATCTCTTATGCGGTAAACAAAGTTTGCCAGTTCTTGAAAGAACCAACAGAAGACCACTAGAGTGCGGTAAAGCGGATCCTACGCTACTTAAAGGAAACCGTTTCGCATGGATTGTTCATCAGTTCCCACTCCACCACAGAACTCCACGCATACAGTGATGTAGACTGGGCCGGTTGTCCCACTGATAGGCGCTCAACAAGAGGTTATGCAATTTATATGGGTCAAAATCTAATTTCTTGGTCAGCCAAAAAGCAGCATACCATTGCACGTTCCTCAACCGAATCTGAGTATCGGGCATTGGTAAATGCCACGACAGAAGTGGTATGGTTGTAATCACTGTTACAAGAATTGGGCATCTCTCAATCAAAACCTCCTATCCTTTGGTGCGACAACCTAGGGGCAACGTATCTTACGGTTAATCCACTTTTTCATGCTAGAACAAAGCATATCGAGGTAGACTTTCACTTCGTCCACCATTTAGTGTCACAACGCAAACTTGAGGTTCGCTTCATATCCACACGTGACCAAATAGCGGATATCTTCACCAAGCCTCTTACAAGGTGTCGTCATGATATGCTCATATCCAAGTTGAAGATCATCAAGAAGACCACCTTCAACTTGCGGGGGCCTGTTAAGGATAATAATGCATGACTCGTTCAAATTCAAAATATTTTGAATTAGTCCATTCTTATCTCAATTAGTTATTACTGTAACAGATGTAGTTATTACTCTAGTTACTTCTGTAACTGACTAATTCAAAATTCAAAATATTTTGAATTAGTCCATTATTATCTCACGTAATTGCTGTAACAGTTAGAAGAAAAACTCTATAAATACAAATGCTATCCTAGAGTTAAAGGATAAGCAAAACTCAAGCTCAAACTTCGAGTATAATTCTTACAGAGATGAACAAGAAAAGTTAAAATTCAATAATGAGAAGTCGATTAGATTAAAGTTATCCGTTTTATCTTTTTAAATCTTTTTTGGAAAAAGTCAGCTGAGGAAGGGGCTAAACTTGTTAACGCTATATCGTTATCCCCATGAGCGGACCTAGGACTCGGTCCAAAAAATTAAGTCATTGGACAGTGACCCAAGCCGGCCCAACTCCGGGTCGACAACAATGGACGAGACACTTGTGCTAGTTTATTCATGTATCCATTTAGTTGGATAGTTGGAGCTCAAAGACCTACTTTGCTCTCAATTACGCATATTTTCAAGGTAATGGCATTGAATCTTACCTGAGGGATCTGCATCAGTTCACTAGTGAATTCCAGTTCTTCCATTCGACCATTTACAAACACACTACTCATGTATAAGGCAACTCTTGCAGCTTTGCTTTTTTAGTAGAATTTTGGAATTTGAAGATACTTTGCATAATTCACTGAACATTTTTCTGTTCCACTTTGACCTATGTTCTCTATAAAAGATAGTGTATGATACGTTACAATCCACAATCTACTACAGGCCTGCAACTTCAAAGATTTTAGTATTGATTCTTCAGGACACATTTCCTTAGCAGATTAATTTATTAACAACGCTGAATGGGTTAATTCTTCATGGGCAAACAAAAGCTATGCACACTGGAAGATGGAAAAGATATATGTAGAGGTTGATGGCACTTTCTTCATTTTTTCTATTTTTTGCTTCTTTTTTCTTAAAGTTGTGTGATTGGCAGATCTTATTATTCATCTTTTCAATTCAACTAATACGCAATTACACCAAGAAACAAGAAGAGAAGGCATTACAAAAAAGGCTTCATATATGAAATGACATATCAAGCTGGTCAGGTAACGTCTTTATTAATTGAATTTACATAACACAATCTAAAGAAACAGCTCCTCAACAATTTCATTGTCCATGAAATTTGATGTCCTTTTGCTTTTGTTTCTCCATCCACTCAGCTACTCTACCCTCCAGCATTCTCATACCTCGCACGAGCCATTTGGGCTTTTCTGTTTCAAATGCGATGAATGCTATGGAAATCCCAATTATGATTCCAGATGCATAACCCATCCACATTATCTTTTGTTCGAACCAACTATGATGCCCTTTGCAATTGAAAGACAAGGACGATGGTGGAGGACGTTGAGCATTGCCAGGGCATGCTTTTTGCAACGGAGTTCCACATAAGCCTGGATTATCACTAAACCAATCGCTTGAAAATGTGCTCAAGTGCTTGTCTTGTGGAATTTGACCAGTGAGTTGATTCTTCGAGAGGTCCAAGTATCCAAGGGATGCCAAATCTCCCAGTACTCTAGGAATTTCCCCACTAAGCTTGTTCGAAGAAAGATCAAGCCATTCAAGATCAGTCAAGCTCCCTAGAGTTGGAGGGATGGAACCTGTAAGATGGTTGTGTGAAAGGTTGAGCCCTTTGAGATAGTGGAGATGTCCAAAGACTCTAGGAATATTTCCTTGGAAAGAATTGCGCGACAAGTCGATGGTTGTGAAGATGGTCAAGATCTTCACTAGCTTAATCTCCAGCCCTTTCAACGTCACGGTCACAGAGTTTTCATATGAACTCCCTTGGAAAGACCGGGTCATATATAGTGATTTTTCTTGCCCATTTTCGCCATTCATCATGCCTTTCAGGTTCATTATCAAGTTGGCTCGCAAAGGACCCCCAAAATTGTTTTTGGAGAGATCCAAAATGCGTAACTTGGGAAAGAGGTCAACTCCATCTGGAATATCTAAAAGACCCTTAAAATTGTTGGACCTTAAAATGAGAACTTTTAACTCTGGAAGTGTTCCTAACCATCTCGGAAATGTATCCTCTATCTGATTGCTACTGATATCCAGAACTTCTAGATATTTACATTCGACAAGGGATTGCGGCAAAGTGCCCACAAACTGATTTTGACTAAAGTCAAGAGTCACCAAGCTATTTCTTGAAGAAAATGATTGAGGAATTATGCCATCAAGGTGATTCATCCGTAAGTTCAAAACTGACAGATCGGTACTGAAGTTTGTTAAGCATTGTGGCAAGGCACCTGTCAAGCCGTTGTCAGACAAGTCGATGATCTCAAGCTTGCTGGCATTGCATAACAAAGAAGGGATCTTTCCCGATATATTATTACTTGCAACTGAATAATAAAAAGTCACGGGAGATGGAAGTGGAATTGGCCCTCCAAACTTATTGTTGGACAAATTGATTACACCCAATGAGGTGTTTGAGAAGATATCATTGAATTCATTGTGACTGAGAAATAATGATGATGAGTTCACGCATTTGACTTGGGAGTGCGGTAATGGCCCTTGTAATTTATTGTTGCTCAAGTCTAGATACTCAAGATCGGTCATATTATCAAAACATGGTGGCATATTCCCAGAGAGATTATTGTTAGACAAATTTAAATAAAAGAGTGAACTCAACTGGCAAATCAAAGATGGAATCTCACCAATGAAACCATTGTTGGAGACCGAAAAGTAATAAGTAGAAGGTGGAGGGATTGGGAGTGGTCCTTGGAATGAGTTGTTAGGAAGATTCATATACTGCAATTTCTTCCAGTACAATTGTGGTATACCTCCCTCCAGAAGGTTATTAGAAAGATCTAAGGATTCCAATGTATCATGGCTTATTCCCCAGAACCACCTTGGGATCTCCCCACTAATCCTATTGGAAGAGAGGTCTAAAAATATTAATCTTTCTAATGAACTCAAGAAATGAGGGAACTTGGTCAAGTTACAAGAACACAACCACAGCCGTTCAAGCTTCGGAAATGTATAGTTCAGTCTATCATGGGTTAGATTTAGTTCCGCAGAAACATAAAGCACCTGTAGATTTTTAAGCTTTGTAAAGATTTCAAACTCTATAACCCCACCAAAGTTATTCCCGTCAAGATATAGGATTTGGAGTTGTTTGAGATTAGCCAATGACGAAGGGACGTGTCCTGTGAATTTGCACCATCCAAGATCTAAATATCTTAGACTCTTCATGTTACCAATTGAATTGGGTATTTCTCCTGAAAAGCTTGTAAGGAAGAGAGACAAGTGCACAAGAGGACCGGTCCAATTGGATTTGGGAAGAATCCCAGACATGTCTTTATTCAAACTCAATTCGAGAGTAGTTAGGCTCGGGAATCGAAAAATAGTAACTGGGAATATCCCCCTTAAGGAACAATCACGAACCCCTAAATGTGTCAAAGAAGAAGACAAATTCACAAAGGACTTTGCTGAAACCATGGACATGTTTATACCATCAAGAACAAGCCTTCTCACTACCGTTAGATTCTGAGCAAGCATTGTGAAGATCGGATTTTCCAACCTGAGAGAAGAGAGCCCATTTGATTCAATTAAACGGTTAGAGAGATCAAGTGACACTAGCTTGGACAGGTGAGAGATTTCACTAGGAACAGTACCCGAAAAGAGTGAAGTAGAGAGATTCAGATGAGTCATTCTTACAAATACACTCAGATTTGGCGAAATGCGTGAGCCAGTAAAATTATTACCAAAAAGGTTGAGGTTCTGAAGATGGCGAAGGAGAAACAGGGAGTTATTGGAATGGAGAGCGCCACGAAGCCAACTGCAAGTAAGATCGAGACCGATGACGTAATCAGTGACATCATCGCAAGTCACACCGTCCCACGAGCAGCAGTCCACACTCTTGTTCCATGACTTTGTCTTTGGATAAGAAGAATTATCCAAACGATAAGAGTAAGAGTCCGAGGCCATGCTATCAAGCACGAAGGAATCCTTAAAATGGAGCAAGGCATCGCGTTGGTCTAGAGGGCAAAGGGGCGAGACAAAGGGAAGGGAGGAATGTAAGACAAAGAGAAAACAGAGTAGGCCAAGGAATTGATGCGAGCCCATCTTGCAATTTAGCGTGCGAGTGAGTTAAGTGGTGGTGGAGAGTGCTTCCACTTATATAGCCCTTCTCAAGTGTGAAGTCATCGACACAAGTCTTCTCACATGTGTTAACCATTCTAAAAGCTCTGTTGGTCAGAGTACGAGTAATTTCATGATATTTTACAGTTCCTAATCATTGCACGTGGAGCAATGGTAAAGTATTGGATTAATTTGACATCAACGTTTAATATGCGAGATCAATATGTTGTGTTCAACCACGCAACCTTTCAGACCTCTTTCTTTTTTTTAAAAAAATTTTCAAATCTAGAATTACAAGGTTTTATGAGCCACAAAAGGAAACAGAATTTAAAATGAGTTGTTCTACTTATGAAGAAAGGCTGCCTAATTAAAAATCCTTAACAATGTGAAAGCCTCCAGTAATTTCGTCAAATATAAGAGCGAATAAAAATCCTAGAAAGGTTATTTGACACTTCACTCAAAAAACAATTTTTATATATATTATTTGGATCACGTTTAAACATTTATAATTCAAAAGTAATTGAGATTTATATTCTTAAAGTTAATTATTGCAGAATTTAAGATAAAGTGATAAACTACCTTTAAGTTTAATAAAGGGCTCGCCAAATATTATATGGACGTTGGGCGAAGAAATAGGAATTTTTTTGCACAAGGTATGTAGCTGAGATATCCACTGTTACCACTTCAGCGCCTTCGCATTGGCATAATCGGAGATTTTGCAAGAATTGCAGGTTTGGATTATCTGTAGAATGATTGCAAGCCAAAACATTGATTTTGGCAGAATTGGAAGGACTCCGTGGCAATTGAATTGACATCTAAATTTATTTATTTTTTAATTAATGATTGTCTTGTGAACTCAATTGTGCTGGACTTGGCGGGATATGAAGAGCAGGAATCAGATCATTATCGCACTCCCAACATGAACTGACTCTTGATGACCCACGCTCTCATATTCCAAGTCAAAAAGTCTGTTTTCACATGGCAAAAATATTGTCCAACGCACTTTGTTCTATCGTACGACGTCCTAATACGGGGGTAAAAGGGGCTTTAGAGGCATTACTAGATAGATGCACTCGGGTGGCCTCCATTATTGATGAGCAAAATGTCTGATTAGTCACAAAAAGGAAATAGAATTTAACCAGAGTTGTTCTACTAATGAAGAAAGACTGCCTAATTAACAACCCATAGCCATACCCATGTGAAAGCCTCAGGTAATTACCGTCAAATATAAGAGCAATTAACAGCCTAAAAAAGTTATTTGACACTTAACTCGCACATATAATTTAACATTGAGAAATATTAACTCAAGTACTCTTGTATTATACATGTCTAGACGTGATCTAAACAATATAAAGGGGTCAATCATCCCTAGAGCGCGCTTGTCGATGCCCCATGACAAGTAAGGTTTTTAGTTGGATCACTAGTCGTCTCATCTTCCCGGTCGTCTTTTCTTTTCCAAACCTCAAAATTTTTTATTGATTCTCTTCAAATGAAGTTTTTGTCGACTCCATCTTCATACTTTCTTTAAGAGGGTGTTTTTATTTTTTAAATGAGGATCTCTCTCTACACAAACAAAGAGCGAGTTAGGTTTGGCAACTATGTATATTTTTTTCCTTTTAAACAGCAGGTTTCCATGAGCAGTGCAGTCAATGATAATTTTTTCTCCGTATAAATAGCTCTTTTCAAGGTGGATACTTTTCGGACCATAAAAGAGAGAGAGAGAGAGAGAGAGAAGTTAGATACTTTCTGTATTATCCTTCCAGTTTTTTGACCAGTCATTTTTCTTTCCATTTATCAGGGCAAACATGAGCAGCATATGAATGTTAATCTTATGTATCTGATAGTTTATATATTAAGATTCTCAAGATGAATTGAGGATTAGCATGTCTAGAATCCTCACGTGATTGATTATTTTGGTTTCATTTAGTCCAGATAATTTTTTTTTTTGGGCTTTGGCTTGAAGTTTTGAAAATTTTCTCATTCATGTTATTTTGAATAAAATAGTTTGGCAACGTTACTTTAAAAAGTCCTCTATAGTCTTCGGATGTATTGGGTCCGTGCTTATGCGAGTAAGAGCTTCATTTTGCTCATCCATTGTGATGGGAGAGTGTGGCTTTTTTTCTTTTATAGGTATATCTTAGTCCGGTGATGATATAGTCACATGTTGTGCATGCCTTTCTGTTGTAAACTTTGAATGTAAAATATGCTCCGTTTGTTATATGGAAAATGAATGATTTGGAAAACATTTTCCTAAATATACAATGCAGCGCAACTACAATTATAGCAGACATATTTCCGCTTTAATTAGTTGAATTCAAAATTAAAGTGACCCTAGCATATCGCTAAATATACACAACATAAATTCACTTGAATACTAAGTTACTAGTTTATGTCAAGTCAAATCCTCCTATGTATCCACTAGCATTTGACAAATGAATGTTAAACGTCATAACCGTCACGACGAAAGAATTCAGTGGAGGATGTAAGGACATAGCTTAGGGGAGGCACATAAAGTAAACTCCAACACCTAGCTCAGAGGGCGAGATATGAAAATTTTATGCGATGATTTCATCCATCATGATGTAAATCCGATAGAAGTCTGACCAAAACAACAAGCGGCCTAGAGGAGCGGCGGTCCTTGTCCCCGTCACCAAAGATTAGGATTAGCAGTTATGGAATCACCTCGCGTTATAACCTCAAAACCTCTATATCGGCATTTCCGGGAGCTTTCTTTTTCCTTCCACCACAGATTCTAGTCTAGTTTCAAACTTGAGGCAAAATCAAAATGTTCCGAACTGGCGGCCTGCATAAAGTCCTTGTGGAAAGGCCCGCGTAATTGCTTGGGAGACCGAGAATTTGATGCCACCCCATTTTGCACTTCAGCATGTAAGTGAGTTTATTGGTGGTAGGGATAGCGATTCATCATCGACTTAGATGGACTTCCAACACAAGTCTTCCTCTGAAAGGTCTGTTGGTGGGCTCGCAGACTTCCAACTTCTTCTCCCATCATCTCCCATAAGATTACTTTAACTTACCCTCCGGGTTGGGAGTTAAACCAAGATCAATCTCGTTTTATGACTTGATTGCATTTTTTAAAGTTTTAGGACTCAATTGCACTTTCACGACAAGTTTTAGGACCTTTTGTGCAGTTTTCCCATTCTTATATAAACAAGTGAAGCTTGACCATTTAAATAACTAGTAACTTCTTCTCATCAATTAGTAACTTTTAATATAGAACGCTAACGTGTTTCATGTGGCTAATAGCTTATTCATCCAACTAGTCATATTTACCAACTGATTAGCAATTTTTACATACGCTAAAGTAACTCAAACTATGTCTATATATGTCAACAATTTCATATACGAATGAAATCTGTATAATTACTCACACCATCCTAGAATAATCCTGGATGGTCGATTTTTTCTGCTCAAGAGACGATGGGGTTATTCATGATGGACCTCACTGTGGGGAACCGACATATAGGTTTTCCTTGTTCCAAGTCTAAATCTCGAGAGCCATAAAAGTCGTAAAACTTCGATATCAACTTAGTCTATCAGAGATATGGTGAACACAACCTTGCAGAAACCGCATGACAACCGTGCTTCTAGTGGTGTCCAGCATGGGTCACACAAGTTCTTAAATCTATTGGCTTGATTTAGTAGATCAATGCTCCGTTTGGTTCGTGAAAAATGAATAAAAACGACCGCTTGTATCGCTTGAAATAATTAGTCAATGCACAATATTTTCATCATCGACAATAATTTATGTTTAAATATTTTCATGAATGATAAAAATCTTATACAAATAATCTTTTTTAAAAAATATTTTTCGAATAATTCATTTTCAGCCGAACTAACCACCCTAATAAGTCTATGCAACGCTTGTTCCAAGTCTTTGCAAAAGTCAATGGTGGGTAGTGACGGAGAACGATGATGATAGATGAGCCAAGCATGAATCATGATCTTTTGTTCGAAGTCCTTAAGAGACTCGACTCTCGGGCATGATTGTGGACAGTGAAGGAGCTAATTCAGAAGAAGAAAATAACTAAAATTTGGAACATGTAGAGAGGAAATTGCTAAAATTTCAAAAAAATTTCCTCCCGTCTAATACAAGTTTTGAATTTTCAACTTTCCTTCCTCTGAGAGATTCCCTTTGACGAGGCCAACAAAGCGTAGGACCACGAGAGAGAGAGAGAGAGAGAGAGAGAGAGAGAGAGAGAGAGAGAGAGAGAGAGAGAGAGAGAGAGAGAGAGAGAGAGAGAGAGAGAGAGAGAGGGGGGTCCGGTGATTAATTGGAATAAATGATCATCTTTGATATTTCCTCGAGAGGTCACCTCATTAGAGTGATCCATGAATAAGATTGAATAGGTTAATTTCCATGACAATGAAATGCTTACGAACATTCAACTATTCAAAAATTAAAATTTGAATTACAACCATTAAAAATTTCAAATTTGTACATCATGATACATTTACTCCAAACGAATTTTCGTCTCACAAAAAAAATCAAACCGATAGCATTCATCCAAATTTACTCTCCTTCGTTAGAATTCCATCAAATATCGTGCTAAAATGCATGTGTCAACACAAGGCCATGTGTCAAACATTTATCCTGTAGGTTTTCAATCTCCAAAGCCCAAAATCAAACTTGCTCATATCCACTACAGCCCAATGCCCCATCTGGAACACATAGCTTTATCAGCGTAAGTCAAAAACAAATGCTTTTCCTGCAACACAGCTTGAATTCGAACTCTGACTGAGAAAACAACCCACTTGATAACTCGAACAATCTGAGGAACAACATGATCTTGCAACACATCATTTCTCTCCCTCCAAATATGATGGATAACCCCATTCCAAGCAAGCTTTAGCACAGTTTTAAGCAGAGATTTCCCCTTAGCAGTTCGAAGTATACATTCAAACTCAAAATATCAAGCACCACAGTTCTATGAAACCCAGCAGCTCCAGAAGATGATTCCATAGTCCATACAGCTTTGGGAAAGCACATTCGAAGTATGGATGGTTCCTAGATTCAGAAAAAGAAGAACACAACACACACTTGTCATCAATTGAAGTCCACTAACTCATTCTATCAAATGTTAACGGCCTATTCAATATAACAAGCCACACAATCACATCAAATATGGGCAGGTTTGGATTAAACCAGAAAATTTTATGACAAACTATCTTTTGCTTGTTTTCTCGTACCAATTCCTAACCCAAGCGTCCCCTGAGTAAACTGACCAGAAGATTTCTAGTGAAAGCAACCCTATATTGAGAAGAGCTGCAAGGGGAGAATGTCCCACAAAGGCTGCATGAATCAGGACTAACAAATCAGACCTTGCAGGAGGCCATAACCAATCATCTCCATTAACGACAAAAATATTATACAAGCAATCGTTTTCAGAAAAACATTTTTCGAATAATTCATTTTCAGCCGAACTAACCACCCCTTATAAGTCTATGCAACGCTTGTTCCGAGAGTCTTTGCAAAAGTCGATGGGTAGTGACGGAGAACAACTTGGAAGGAGACTTTAACTCCAAAGCATTATGTTGATTGATGAGCCATGCATGAATCGTGATCTTTTGTTCGAAGTCCTTAAGAGACTTGACTCTCGGGCATGATTGTGGACAGTGAAGGAGCTAATTCAGAAGAAGAAAATAACTAAATTTTGGAACATGTTGAGACGAAATTGCTAAAATTTCAAAAAAAAAATCCTCCCGTATATTACAAGTTTTGAATTTTCAACTTTCCTTCCTCTGAGAGATTCCCTTTGACGAGGCCAACGAAGCGCAGGACCACGAGAGAGACAGAGAGAGAGGGGTCCGGTGATTAATTGGAGATAAATGATCATCGTTGATATTTCCTCGAGAGGTCACTTCATTAGAGCGATCCAATGAATATGATTGGATAGGTTAATTTCCATGACAATGAAATGCTTACGAACATTCAACTATTCAAAAATTAAACTTTGGATTACAACCATTAAAAATTTCAAATTAGTACCTCATGACATATTTACTCCAAATGAATTTTCGTCTCACAAAAAATTTCCAACCGATAGCAATCATCCAAATTTACTCTCCTTCGTTAGAATTCCATCAAATATCGTGCTAAAATGCATGTGTCAACACACGTCTATGTGTAAAACATTTATCATGTAACAGTCTGAATTTTCGATCCCTTTCCCGGGATTTAAGAAATGAATTTGACCAATACACTATAGTGAGATCTCACCCGGAATAGCGCATTCACGAGATGCTAACCTTAGGGGCAGGGCTATTACGAGATTGAGTTCGCACGACCAAAGAACTCGACCTGGGTCCGATCTTCAACCATATGGATTGACGAGGGAATGTTTTTAGCCAACCGAGACCGGTCTATTTGATTGATCGTGTCCGAAGGGAACTAGCGACAGACTCTCGCAATTATATGACAACCGAGATCGTCCCGGGTAGAGTAAACTTAAACGTGATTTGACTTGGTGTTGGTCACGGGTCGAGAGCGCGTAATCCCAATGAGCCATCCGTTAGCCAAAGATAAGCTAAAGTTGCGATTGTTCAATTTTAGTCATTTCTTGGAATTCGGGCCCGGGAATCGAGAATTTTGAAAGTGACAATTTTGAGTGGCCGATGACGTTTTTGGCTTGGCCAACCTTGGGGCCACCCATTTCTGCAAAAAGATGGATTTCGGTTCGGGACCGGAAAAATTACCATTTTGCCCCTCTGGTCACCGATGTCGATTTTGAGGCTGTATGAGATTATTTTTCTCGGCCGATGTCATTTTAGGGTGGCCACGCACATTTAGAGTTGTTACGGTCAAAAATTGGAATTTTGGCTCGGAAGTGAAAAATAATATTATTTTAATCCCTAGGACTTTGCAGTCGATTTTCGAGGGCTTAAGAAGCTATTTTCGCGATTCCGACACCATATTATGTTGGCCACACACATTTGGGGTTGGTACGGGCGAAAAATGGAATTTCGACCCGGGACCGGAAAAATGACCGTTTTGCCCCTGGGACCGCGAACGAATTTTTAAGGACTGGATTAAGTCAGGGAACTGAGAAACACCTAGTGTGGCCGAAAATTGAAGGACCAAAATGCCCCTCTCCCTTTTTGAGTAGTTACCTTTTCGCCCCTTGACATGTTGGACAAGATTAGATGTGGGCCGTCGGATGAGGATGAGATTGAATCGTGGCCGTTAGATCGGAGGTTAGTGAGAAGGGCATTTTGGTAATTTCCAGGGTGAATTATTGGGGGTAGATTTATTTATTCTCTCTCTCTCTCTCTCTCTCTCTCTCTCTCTCTCTCTCTCATTTCTCACGATCGCTCTCTCTCCTCACCCCCCCACCGATCAGCTTGCTCTCTCTCTCTCTCTCCCCTCTCCCCGTGCGTGAGCCCAGCAAGGCCGGCCATCAGCTCGCCGCCGCCGGTCGCCGCCCAGCCCAGCCGCCCGCCGCTGCTCCTCCTCTTTTCCGGCCAAGCCTCATCACCGTCTATCTCTCTCTCTCTCCTTCTGTTTCACTGTTCCGATCAGCTCAGCCACCACCGAGCCACCCCTGGCCGTCCTCCCATGCCCTGTACGACCAGGACGCCACCCCCAGTCGGCCATGAACCACCCGCCAGCCACCCGCCCAGGACAGCTCAGCCGCTCGCCCGCCTGGCCGCCGGCGACCCTGCTCGGCTGCTGCTGCTGTTCCGGCTGTCCCCGCCCCTGTCCAGCCGAGCTGCCCTGTTTCTCTTAGGTAAGTGACTTCCCCAATCGCCACATAGGACCTCGGGTATTGCTAGGCTCGTTTAGGGTTCGGTTTAGACGATTTTTGTGATTGTTTTGGGACTGAATTAGGGGCTTGTGTTTGGATTGTTGTGGACTGATTCAGGACTAACTAGGTGAGGTTTAGAAGGCTTGGATATGGCTGTGATGTGGCGGACCGATTGTGGTTATATTGCGTGCTTGATTGGTAGTTTTGTGGCTTGTATGGAATTGTTGGAATGATTGTGCGACTGGTGGCGATTGGCTGATTTTCCGAGTGATAGTGGACTGAATGTGGCGTGGTAGTGTGACCATGTGCATCATGTGTGTAACTGCTAGTGGGGTGGTGTGATTGCGTAACGAGTTCGTGTGCCGAGTGTGGGTGAACGTGTGGTGTTCGTGTGACGAGAACGTGTGTTTGTGAAGTGTACGTGAGATGTGAATTGGTTCGTGGCTATGTATGTGTGTGAGGTGTGCATGTTTGGCCGTGCGATTGTTGGCCGTATGTAAGTGTGGTTTGAGTGGAACGAGGATATGGAAAGGTAGGATTGGTTGGAAAAGGGGATCCGTCCTGAGGCGTGTACGTTTACGCGGGATGATGCCGTCCCTGATGAGGTGATGATGCCCAGCCCGACGGGGTGCCGATGCCTGACGAGGTCAGAAGACCGTTGGCCTGATGCGTTTTACGCGGACGCGGTAATTAAGGAAGTATGAGTGTAGGATTCCGTCCTGAGGCGTGTTCTTTTATGCGGGACAATGCCGTCCCTTACGAGGTGACAATGCCTGGCCCGACGAGGTGACGATGCCCGACCCGACGGGGTGACGATGCCTGACGAGGTCAGAAGACCGTTGGCCTGATAAGTTTTACGTGGGCGCGGTAGTGGTGGAAAAGTTGAGAATGAGCGGGAATTGGCTTGAGGTGCGAGGTTTGAGAAAGTGATGCGTGGTGTGAGTCAGTGTGCGAGTGTATTTGTATCGCGTGATGTAATGCTTAATTATGGGGTAAAAACTGCTAAGCACGGTATGGGACGTGCCCAAGTAGTTTCTGTCTTATAATTGAGGCACGCGTGTGTCTGTGATTCCTTGCTGTGATGTGCTGGTTGTATTATGGTCTAATGTGCAGGAACGTGCATGATGGGTTCCAGGTAGGTTCGTGTGTGATTGTTAGATTGATTAATCGTTGTGTGAGATGCGTGTTCTGTCTGGCGGTACGTGAGTGCCTACGTGGGGTTTGGGGTTGTACACTTATTGAGATTCGTCTCATAGTTGTATAATCCACAATTTCAGACCCCCAGCCGTAAACCCGGGAAGTTCGTCTCCTCTTTTGGAAGTCCGGGGAGCTGTTTTGGTGCCCAGTGGAACTGCAGGTGAATTTCTGAAGGCTCAAGCCCGAAGAATCAGGAGCGGAAGAAAGACAACCAGTAATTCCCTAGGGTATTGTAGGGGTTGTTTAGACTAGTTTGACCTATAATGAAGCTAGGTTAACCAGACCCCTGATCTTCTGTTAAATCGGTGGCTATGAATGTTTAAGTGTTAATTATGTTTGTAAACTTATGATCGTTTGTTCAGTACAGTAGTATTGTGTGGAGTGTTGTTGTTATTGTTTGATTGTTCTGTTGTTCTAACCCACTGTCGTCGTCATCTTTCTGTCCGGGGTTTTTATATTCGATTCCGCATGTGGCTCTGACGTTTGGGTTGGGTCGGCGACGTTCCTGGGACGTCGCAACTATTCGATCGGAGCAGGGGATGTCGCGAGCTTGTAGGGGTTCGGGGCGTGACATATCCTGTAGGTTTTCAATCTCCAAAGCCCAAAATCAAACTTGCTCATATCCACTACAGCCCAATGCCCCATCTGGAGCACATAGCTTTATCAGCGTCAGTCAAAAACAAATGCTTTTCCTGCAACACAGCTT
Organism: Syzygium oleosum; assembly: GCF_021117445.2. Taxonomy (NCBI): domain Eukaryota; kingdom Viridiplantae; phylum Streptophyta; class Magnoliopsida; order Myrtales; family Myrtaceae; genus Syzygium; species Syzygium oleosum. The sequence goes on from NW_026607497.1 coordinate 5,294,470, forward strand.
GAATTCGAACTCTGACTGAGAAAACAACCCACTTGATAACTCGAACAATCTGAGGAACAACATGATCTTGCAACACATCATTTCTCTCCCTCCAAATATGATGGATAACCCCATTCCAAGCAAGCTTTAGCAGTTCGAAGTATACATTCAAACTCAAAATCTCATGCACCACAGTTCTATGAAACCCAGCAGCTCCAGAAGATGATTCCATAGTCCATACAGCTTTGGGAAAGCACATTCGAAGGATGGATGGTTCCTAGATTCAGAAAAAGAAGAACACAAGACACACTTGTCATCAATTGAAGTCCACTAACTCATTCTATCAAATGTTAACGGCCTATTCAATATAACAAGCCACACAATCACATCAAATATGGGCAGGTATGGATTAAACCAGAAAATTTTATGACAAACCATCTTTTGCTTGTTTTCTCGTACCAATTCCTAACCCAAGCGTCCCCTGAGTAAACTGACCAGAAGATTTCTAGTGAAAGCAACGCTATATTCAGAAGAGCTGCAAGGGGAGAATGTCCTACAAAGGCTGCATGAATCAGGACTAACAAATCAGACCTTGCAGGAGGCCATAACCAATCATCTCCATTAACGACAAAAATATTATACAAGCAATCGTTTTTAGAAAAAAAAAATTCGAATAATTCATTTTCAGCCGAACTAACCACCCCTTATAAGTCTATGCAACGCTTGTTCCGAGTCTTTGCAAAAGTCGATGGGTAGTGACAGAGAAGGACTTGGAGGGAGACTTTAACTCCAAAGCATTATGTTGATTAATGAGCCATGCATGAATCATGATCTTTTGTTCGAAGTCCTTGAGAGACTTGACTCTCGGGCATGATTGTGGACAGCGAAGGAGCTAATTCAGAAGAAGAAAATAACTAAAATTTGGAACATGTTGAGACGAAATTGTTAGAACTTCGATTTTTTTTTTCCTTCGCGTCTAATACAAGTTTTGAATTTTCAACTTTACTTCCGCTTAGAGATTCCCTTTGACGAGGCCAACAAAGCGCAGGACCACGAAAGAGAGAGATTCCTTTCGACTTTACTTCCTCCAACCCTATATTTTTTTCTTTTTTTTCGTTTCTTTCCCTTCCCTTCCTTGGTCATGGCCTGTGACATTCCGAATTTCGGCCCATAGTTGGGATTTATAAAACGTGTAATTCGTTAGTGTGCTTATAGTAAAATCTCGCCCGGGAACTGATCACTCTCGGTTATTGTTTTAAAATTGAGATTTCGCTAGAATCGCGCTCGATCGAATTTGGCCGTTATTTAGAGCCCAAACTTTGGTGTCGAATTTCTGGGAGTTCCAGGACAAAATAAATTGGACGGTGTCGATATTATTGTGGCCAGCCTCGAGATTACCCGGGATATGTGAAAAGTGGATTTTTGACCGGATGCGAATTTGGACTAGTAGACCTCCCTCGCTATAGTTTGATTTAATTAAATCGGCATTTGTCCCTTTTTATATGCGAGGCTTATTTTGGACTGGTAGATCGCTTTCGATTTTAAATTTGGGCCATCGAATCGCATTTAATATTTGAATGAAGTTAATTTTTTTATTATTTTTGTCTCTCCTCTCTCCTTCTCCTCCGCGCGCACGCTCCCCCTTCTGACCGCGCACGTTCTCTCTCTCTCTCTCCTTTCTCTTCTCTCCTCTCTGACCGCACGCAACCCCCCTGCAACGTCACTCATGCCCATTCTTTCCCCCCTCCTCTGACACCCTCTCTCCTCTCTCTCTTCTTCTTCCTTCTTCTTCTCTTTCTTCTTCCTTTCTTTTTCTACTTCGGTCTTCTTCCTCCCCGACGAGCCGCGTCTGGACTCCGCTCCGCCCGACGCCGTCCCGCTCCTCGCCGCGTGCCTTGCCGTAGCCGGCCAGCTCGACCGCCGCGCTGCGCCGTCCGTCAGCCATCGCCCCCGACCGGCTGTCCTATCCCCTCCCCCTGTTCGCACGAGCCGTGAGCTCGCCCCCGCGACCGCCGCGGGCCCGGCCCGTCCCAGCTTGCCGCCGCTGGCCGGCCCGCTCCGCCAATCCGGCTCGCCGCCATGCTTGCCTCGTCGCCGCCGGTCCGCCATCTCTCCCCTCGGCCTCGATCCTCTCTCTCCTCACCCTCACCCTCACCCCCCGGTTCACTCTTTTTCTCCTTGTCCAGCTCGCTGCCGCCGCGTCGCTGTCGCCGTCACCGTAGTCGCCGCCGCCGCCGGTCGCCGCCCCGACCTGGCTAGCTGGGCTTTAGCTCCCGGCCAGCCAGCCAGGCCGTGGCTGCAGCTGGGCAGCCCGGGCCGTAGCTGCAGCCTGGCGCCCGGCCGTGGCCGAGCTCGCCCTGCACCGTGCCCGTCCGACCAGCGCGCGTCGCCCGTCCGACCAAAGCGCGTCGCCCTGTCCATTCGCCCGTGCGCCCTCGGCACGCCGCACGGCCATCGCGCCCGTGCGCCAGGCACGCCGATCGGCCATTGTGCCCGCGTTGGCCGGCCACCGTGCCCGTTGGCCCGTGCCCGCGCCTAGTTCGGTACTGTTCACCCGGGCCATTTTTGGCCCGAGCCGATTTTCTCCGGGCCAAAACCAAGTAAGTGACCTCCTATTCCTTATTTAGGACTATGGGTATTTTTAGACTTGTTTAGGATGTGCTTGGTACCGGGTTAGGAATTAAATTAGGCGTGGGCTAATTTGACTGATTGTGCTCAATTTGTGAATTATTGTGGCGGTAATTGTGTGGCTAATTTAGTGATTGACTGAGATAAATAGCACGACTGAATTGTCGTGGTGCTTGTGGGTGAATTGGATTAATTGAATGTGTTGACTTGAATGTCGGAATCGTGAGCTTGTGATTTGGAATTGGGATGATTGTGAGTGCATATTTGTGGCTATTGTTGGTGGGTCAATGATTGACTTATCGTGGCGTTTGTGAGTGGAGTTGATAGCTGAATGTGACCGACTTGAAGGTCGGATTGGTGGAATATTGTGGTGAGCATGCCTTGAGTTTGATTGGTACGATTTGTGAGAATTGCGAATTGCGTTGTGGTGCATGTGCATGAGAAAAGCCCGGATTGATCGGAGGGCTGCCAACCTGAGGCGTGGTTACGCGGGTGTGGCGAGAAAGGCATGACCGGACCCGAGGCGTAGGTTACGCGGGTCAATGGAAGGGGAAAATGTCCTGAGGCGTGGTTACGCGGGACCGAGCCCGGCTTGATCTCGAGGGCCGAGCTCGAGGCGCAAGTGGGCGCTGGCCGTGAGATTGGGCCTGAGGCGCAGTGGCGCGGGCAGTGTGAAAGGACCTGGGAGATCGTGGAAAGTTGTTCGACCACGCATGCGAGTTGTGTGTGATTGAATTGATTGAACTGATTGGACTGGCTGATTGAATGTGTAATTGAATTGGTGGGATTGATTGAGTGCTAGTGTGGTTGGCGTTTGATTGATTGTGATATGTTATTGAGTTAGTATTATTGTCTTGTCGCGATTTGACTAACGTGCAGAGTTTACATGGGTTCGATGGTGAGGTAAGTATAAGGATGCGATTTTATTTTATATGTTATGGGGTAGATTGCATGAACGACTTGTCTGGGTACGCATTGGCCTACGTAGGGTATAGGGGGTTGCTTATTGAAACTCGTTCTCACGGTTATTAAATAACCATTTCAGATCCGCGACCATGAGTGACTGGAGACGCTGCAAGGGTATCTCGGAGATCAAGGACGGGTCAAGTTGCCCCATATTTTTGTGTGCTCCTCTTTTGTATAGCGAAGTAGGATATCCAACCACTACTCCGTTTTAATGTTGTGTATTTGGAATTATTGTTTTGTGCTATCCCTTCGTCATATTTTTACTGTCTGGGTTGTTTTATTTCGCTTCCGCTTGCGTAGTTCGTTTGGGTCGGCGACGCGTCCTGGGACGTCGCGTTCAATACGACCGTGGAAGGGGTGTCGCGAGCCCGTTGGGGTTCGGGGCGTGACATGGCCGGTTGCCGGTCGCTGGCGACCGGCCATAGGCTAGGGCTGGCGAGGCCGTCGCGGCCCTCGCCGCCGCCCTCACCGTCGCCGCCGGCCTTTGGGTTGCGACGGCGAGGTCAGCCTCACCTTGGTTGGGCGAGACCTTGCCATCGTGGCCGCAAGCTGCCCTCGCCAGCCCTAGCCTGTGGCCGATTGCCGATGGGAGGTGGGCGTAGAGGTGGCCACGGTTCGGAACCGGCGGTTCCGGTTCGTGGCCAAGCGTGAACCGGAACCGTAACCGCCTCTGGCGGTTCCGGTTCCGGGTCGGAACCGTACGGTTCAGGGCCGGTTCCGGTTCAGAACCGGTTCCGGGCCGGTTCCTATTTTTTTCTGTTTTTTTTCTTTTCCTTTTCCTTTTCTTTTTTTTTTCTTCCTCCGCGGCCGGCCATAGCCGGGGCCGGCGCGGAGGTCGCCGGCCTCTAGGCGAGGCGGCCCTCGCCGGCGTCGGGCGAGGCCGGCCCTCGCCCGACGCCGGCGAGGTCGAGCCTCGCCAGGGGCGAGGCCGAGCCTTGCCGGCGTCGGGCGAGGCCGGCTCGCCCAACCCAGCGAGGCCGGCCTCGCCCAACCCGAGCGAGGCCGGCTGGCCCGACGCCGGCGAGGTCGAGCCTCGCCGGTTGCGAGGCGAGGCCGAGCCTTGCCGGCATCGGGGAGGCCGGCCTCGCCCGCCCGAGCGAGGGCCGGCCTCGCCCGACGCCGGCGAGGTCGAGCCTCGCGCGTTGCGGCGAGGCCGAGCCTCGCCTCGCCGGCGCCAGCGAGGCCGGCCTCGCCCAGCCCAGGCGAGGGCCCCCTCGCCCGACGCCGGCGGCCGCGGATGAAGAAAAAAAAATTAAAATATAAATTATAATTTTAAAAAACAGAAACAAGGAAAAAAGACGAAAAAGAGAAAAAGGAAAAACAGAAAAGGAAAAGGAAAAGAAAAAGAAGAAAAACAGAAAAGGAAAAGCAGAAATGAAAATAAAAAAAATACTATTCTTGTGATAGAACATTATTCAATATAAATTGTGATTAAAATGTAAATTGTACTCAAATTTGGGGACAAAAAGACAAGAGAGAAAGAGAGGGCTTCAACTTAATAAATTATCATTAAGCACATTACAATTCGTTACAACGATCTTAAAAAAAAAGGAATACAATATATATACCCTAAAATTATCCCAAAACCTAAGCATTCCGTGCGCAGGGGACCAGAGGTCACATATCGTCGGATTATATTTCGGTTTCCCTAAGCTCACGTGGGCGTACCCGGTATGAGAAACAAGAGTTCCCGAAATATTTGCCAACTCCAATAGTTCTTTTACCCTCAATCGTCACTACCCGTTCCAGTACCGATAGTGGTAGCGGTAGTATCTCCGTCGTTAAAGAATTCGGATTCATTATTCCGATCTATCTCTTGTTGCCGGTATTGAGCCTTCGTCCAATCAGCAACACAAGCTTGCATCTCCACTGATTCTGGATATAATCTTGAACGATGTTCGTTCAAAATATTACCTCCGGCACTTAATGCTTGTTCGACCGCAACTGTAGAACAAGGGGTTGAAAAAATCTGTTTTGCAATAAGAGAAAGGATTGGGTATTGGCTTGTGTGCCTCTTCCACCAATCCAAAATAAAAAAATCTGTACCACCTTCGGCTTCAGTAAACTCAAATAAAATGGTTAGATAACTCTCTAATTCAGAAATATTTCCTATTACTCCCTTTTGTTTTTTTTGTCTATGTAATAAAAGTTGGTACCCTCTACTAATTTTACCTGTACTGTCATTTTGTATCTCCGTAGATTGAGAAGATCTAATATCACCTAAATTATATTTAGTATAAAATTCATTATATAATTCTATTACTACGTTTTTAACCTCACGTACTATGGTTGTAACATTTGTCACATCATAATGTAAACATTGATAATACGCACGCAAAAAATCATTTAAGCCATCCAATTTGCAACGCGGATAAAAAACACAAGCAACTAAATAAATCATGGGAATTTCACTATAATAATGAAGCCATTTCATTTTCATTGCAACTACAGTAGGTTGTAATTCAACATCATTTTCATATTCATCAAAAGTTCCGATAATATTAGTACACTCTACTAAAAATAAATGTGTAGTAGGATAATAAACACCAGACAAAGTATAAGTTGCATCATTAAAAACCTTTAAAAGATCTAAAATTTTTTGGCAAATATGCCACTCTTGTGGGTATAAATTAATCTCAGGTATATTATTAGAAATGAATGCACATAATAAATCTTTATATGCTAAAGATTCACTAAGCAAGTGGAAAGTAGAATTCCAACGAGTTGGAACATCTCTTGGAAATCTTTTTGGCTTTTTGCCATTATCTCTACAAAATCTACCCCATTCTTTCATTTTTTTGGGATGTTTCCATAAAAATTGAATCGCCGTTTTTATTGGTTGAAGAAAAATATCAAGAGTTTTCAAACCATCTTGTACACATAAATTTAAAACATGACAAGCACATCTAATGTGAAAAAATTTTCCACCAAAAGCGGGTTTACAAATATTTTCTAACTCGGCAATTGAAGCGGTATTTGCTGCGGCATTATCAAAACCAATTGAAAAAATTTTGTTAAGCAAATAATATTCTTCTAAAACTTGCCTAATTAGTCTATAAATATTATTTGCCGTATGATGATCATCGAAAACTCTAAATGCAATAACTCTTTTTTGAATAGTCCACTCGTCATCTATCCAATGACATGTTATGCCCATGTAAGAATGATTTTGCCAATGATCACTCCAAATATCACTACCTATATGCACGCATCCATTAAATTGCATAAAAAAATTTTGTAAATCATTTTTTCCATTTTTGTAAAGATCTTTAATTACTCGTTTAGTTGTATTTCTAGAAACACGTTTTGCTTGTGGAGCACATGCTTTTTGTACAAATTCATTAAAACCAAATCTTTCTCCAAAATTAAATGCTAAATGCTCAACGGAAATAAATTTGCCTAATTCTTCCTTATAAGTTTTTTCATTAAAACAAAATAAAGGGGAAGTGTTAGGATTGACGTACCCAGAAATTTGTTGTTGCCCGATATCGATTCCCGTTTCAGTTGGATGTTTGCTCATAAGATGTCGTTTAAATGTTCCATATCCTTGTCCACCTGTATATTTATATATTTTTCCACAATATTTACAAATTATATCATACCTTTTTTGACCGATATCAAACCTTTCCATTTTCGTGAAGTGATTCCAAATGTCGGATGTAAATTCCCGTTCCGCTTCCTTTGTTGTAGATATTTTAGCAGGAGGATGAAAACTTTCTTGCGTCGGGACGCGCTCCACATCGTGAAAAATGTTGATTTCATCATCTTGAAAATCTGCATATTCACGAGGATCAAAAGAATGATGGGATTCCGTCGCGATATTCTTACCTTTACCAGTTGGCACTCGACTTCCACTTGCCATTTTTCGAATGGATTGAGAGAATTGAGCGGATTAATTGGGAGAATTAAGAAAGAATTGCGTGGATTGAGAAAATTGAGAGGATTTCAGAGAATTTGAGAGAATTTCGAGTATTGAGAAAATTTGAGACTTGAGAGAAGAGAATTTGAGAGAATTTGAGAGAATTGTGTGTGTATTGTGAGAATTTGAGAGAATTTATAGGAAAAAAATAGAAGAAAATTTAGAATTAAAAAAAATAAAACATAACCGTTGCAAAATTGCAACGGTTATGTGTTTTTTTTTTTTTTATTATAAAAATGCCCGTTGGGGCGTAGCCGTTGCCCCAATGGGCCGCACGCCGCACCCGCAAGGTCTGGCTGCAGCAGGCTCGCACGTCCGCAGCCCCGCCGCAAATAAATTTTTTTTTTTTTTTTTGTTGGGCCGTCCGTTGGCCCGTTCTCCTGCGGGCCTGCAGGTGCAGGCTGTGCTGTAGCCTGCACTTGCAGGCTTTTTTTTTTTTTTTTTTAATAAATCTTTTTTTTTTTTTTTTCGCAGAACCGGCCCGGAACCGGCGGTTCCGGGCCGGTTCAAATTTTTCAGGAACCGGAACCGGGACCGTATGCCACGGGCCGGTTCCAGTTCCGAACCGCGGGCCCGGTCAACGGGCTGGGCCCGGGTTTGACTGGGCCGGTTCTGGTCCGGTTCCTGGCCAAAACCGGCCCGTGGCCACCTCTAGGTGGGCGGTAGGCCGAAGAACAACAACAAACCAATAAAAAGAAGAAAATCAAGTAAAATTAGAAATGGAAAAATTGTTCCAGAATCAAGAAGTTACTTTTTTTTGCTTCTTGATTCTGTTCGAAAACTGATTCTGGGAACAATTTTTTGCAAAATTGTGCACAAAAAATTTAACAAACAGATTTCTGTTCCCAAATTGATTCTATGAACAAAAGAATATAAATTTTTACTATTTGGCAAGTTGCCAAACGGGCCCTAAGGCTTCATTTGGTGCGCGAAAAATGAATAATTCGGTAAAAATAATCGCTTATATCACTTGAACTAATTACTCAATGCATAATATTTTCGTTATTAACAATAATTTATGTTTCAATATTTTCATGAATGATAAAACTATTGTTCGTTCATTTATATTTATAAGCTATACAAGCGATCGTTTTTTAGAGAATATTTTTTAAATAATTTATTTTTCGTGAAATAAAAGGCGCACGATAAGTCTATGCAATGCGTGATCCAAGTCTTTGCAAAAGTCAATGGTGGATAGGTACGGAGAAGACTTGGAGGGAGAGTGGGAGACTTTAACTCCAAAGCATGACGATGAATCGTGCATGATTTTTTGCTCGAAGTCCTCGGGAGACTTGACTCTCGGGTAGGATTATGGACAGTGAAGGAGCTAATTCAGAAGAAGAAAATTGCTAAAATTTGGAGAGAAAATTGCTAAAACTTCAAATTCTTTTCCTTCCAGTCCAATACAAGTTTTGAATTTTCAACTTGGCTTCCTCTGAGAGATTCCCTTTGACGAGGCCAACAGAGTGCAGGACCACGAGAGAGAGAGAGGTCTCGTAATTAATCGGAGATAAATTACTATCTTTGATATATTCATGAGAGGTCACCTCATTAGAGAGATTCCATGAATAACATCAGATAGGTTAATTTCCATGACAACGAAATGCTTACGAACATTCAACTCTTCAAAAATTAAAATTTGGACTACTATCATTGAAAATCTCAAATTAGTACCTCATGACATATTTATTCCAAACAAATTTTCATGTCACAAAAAATCTCAAACCGGTACCGTTGATCCTAATTTACTCCCCTCCGATACCATTCAGTCCAATTTCATGTAAAAATGCGTATGCGTCAACACACGTCTATGTGTCAAACATTTATCCAGTAGGTTTTCATTCTCTAAAGCCCAAAATCAAGCTTGCTCATATCCACTGCAGCCCAATGCCCCATCTGGAACACATCGCTTTGTCTGCATCAGTCAAAAACAAATTCTTTTCCTGCAACACAGCTTGAATTCAAACTCAGGCAGAGAAAACAACCCACTTGATAACTCGAACAATCTGAGGAACAACATGATCTTGCAACACATCATTTCTCTCCCTCCAAATTTGATAGATAGCCCCATTCCAAGCAAGCTTTAGCACAGTTTTAAGCAGAGATTTCCCCTTAGCAATTCGAAGTACCCATTCAAACTCAAAATCCCATGCACCACACTTCCACGAAATCCCAGCAGCTCCAGAAGATGATTTCATAGTCCATACAGCCTTAGGGAAAGCACAGCCGAAGTATGGATGGTTCCTAGATTCAGGAAAAGAGGAGCACAAGACACACATGTCATCAATTAAAGTCCACTGACTCATTCTATCAAATGTTTGCAGCCTATTCAATATAACAAGACACACAATGATATCAAATATGGGCAGGTTGGGATTAAACCAGAAAATCCTATGACAAACCATCTTTTGCTTCTTTTCTCCTACCAATTCCTAACCCAAGCGTCACCTGAGTAAACTGACCAGAAGAATTTCTAGTGAAAACAACTCTATCCTCTTGAAGAGCTGCAAGGGGAGAGGGTCCCACAAAGGCTGCATGAATCAGGACTAACAAATCAGACCTTGCAGGAGGCCATAACCAATCATCTCCATTAATAACAGGGGCAACCAAAGAATTTGGTCTCAAGTTGCATCGTACATGACTCTTGGAGGGTAAACATCTACCAGAACACCTTGGGGATGCCATGATCATACCCTACCAAGGTGTCTTACAATGATATATCAAACATATAGCTTAAGAACAGATGTTGCCTTAAGTAGCTTCCTCCAGGCATATGTACTGTCACCCTTAATATCAACAGACCAAATGGAGATATTATTAAGTAACAGGTACTATTAAATTTGCTGTATTATTTGGACAATGAGTTTAATTAAACTTGTTCTTAATGGAATTTATGATGTGATCATCACATGATCTTTTCAGGTGCTTTCTTTTTTCCTTCCATAAGGTCTAATCTTGCTTTATTTTAAGATGGTCAAGTCTGCTAAGGAGATGATACTAAAGAAAGACCTAAATGAATTTGAAAAAAGACCTGCACGATCTTTTATAACTACAACAAAGAAATCTTCCTATCCATGCCATTCAAAACACTATCTTCCCTCATCAACGGCTGCTCTCTTGATTACTATTATGATCTGGTGGTCCAACAAGAATGGTCTGATAGGGAGCATTTGATCTACAATGTTCCAATACGCAGAAAGGAAAACTTCCAGAGAGGCTGATTTTACTTGTCAAGCTTCCTGAAAGCAAATAAAAGCACTGCATTGCTTTCTATTCCAAAGCAATTGACTTCCACAGTCACATAAAATTAGATCGGGCAATGTACGAAAACAAACTAGTAATTCATTATATGGACATTATTCAGCAATATATTTGAAGATGCGTTAGGCTCCACTTCTATGTCTGTTCGCTCATTGCAGCTTCATGCAACTCCAGCAACCCAACAAACATGACTTGGCCAGTCAATTTTCCTCATCATCAAGAGAACTATTTCAATGTATTTATACCACATTCTAGTTATCAGTGCGAGTATAATTTGACTTGATTGTGTACTCTGCTGCCTACTGCACACAGGACAATGACTTGTCATCAAGCAGTCTCTTACAAGAATCGTAGTCTTCCAGAATCCCAGAACAGCAGATTGTGTGAGAGCATTTTCTTTTACTTTAAAGATAAACAAATGATCAATGCAGAAATGCAATGGCAATAGCGAGGAGAAATTTTTGTGAGCTACTAATCCGAATGCAAAAGAAACCATGAAGCCGCTAAAAGAGGAAGTGATCAGATGTGCACGATAATGATGACAGTACTTTCGGCACGGTTGTCGACAGTTATAATTTTTGCTTTGGCCAGTAAAAGAAGTTCCTTTGCAGAGAACCTCAGATTTGCTGTCACGTTTGCAAACATTGTTCACAAAACTTTGAGACAATCTGTTTCAAGACCAATTGGTAAAGGATATCGCAAATAATATATTTCTGAACCTAAAGTAGACAATCAGCAAATCATGATCACTGTACTTGGTAGAAGCGGAAGGATACTTAGGAAGTAATGGTTGTCGCCTCCATTTATGTATTATAATCTTGAGTCTAAGCAAGAACTGGTTTAGTTTCCTGAGATCAGAACATCAATTAAGCAAGGATCGATATGCCCCAAAAAAGGTAACATCCCTATGGCTCAACCCAAATGGGTCACAGACCCTCAAAGGAATCACTCCATGGGCAAGCTTTGTGCGTGAGTCTTTGTTTACTCAATCATAACGACAGAGAATTAAACGAAAGCAGAGGAATGACAAGGCTCCACTCGGTAATCAAGCAAAAGGAGAAAAATAAATCGAGTTTTTTTTTATTTTGAGTGATGCAAAATGCAAGAAAAGGAGGACAAAAGTCAAGAAGAAGGATCAATGCTCTGGATTCCCACTAATCATTGTGAATGTGCTCAATGGCTTGTCTTGAGGTATTCAACCGGCAAATTGGTCCTCCCAGAGGTTTAAGAAGCCAAGGTGACGCAGAACGGCTGCTGAGGACTTTCTGAACGTTCGGATAAGCAAAAAATTAAATAGTTGGCCCGAAACACAAACTCGTGCAACCATTGATAATAGGCCATAACTTTTGATCCAAGATAAGTTACGGGGCCATCTTACCAAATCAGGAGTGCCATGTTGCACCAAGACTGAGGAACACATCTATCATTTCGGCCCACAAAATTCATCGTATTCATGAGGTTCAGGGCACTTTTCTATTTTTAGGTCTATTTGATGCATTGATTCGGCCCATTTACTTATTTTCGGAATTTCTCTGCTGCTTAGAATTATTTTTTTTGTGTCACTTAGGATTTTAAGGAATGATCTTTGCAAATTGTCATATAGCCTTCATGATAATACAATACTGTTTATTCTTCATATAATTATCCAAAAAGTCCTAAACATATTATACGGCAGCTATTTCCTCTTAAACCTTATAATTGTGTCAATTTAGTCATAAACATTTTGATAATTTGCCAATGTAGTCCTTTTGACTAATTTTGACCGGAAATTACTGACGTGGACGCCGACCATCCTATGTGGAATGGCCAGCTTAGGATGACCGGTGCTGACGTTAACAATTTTGCAAAATTTTTAAATTTTTTTGAATTATTTTTTTTGTTTCTTTTCTTTTCTTTTTCCCACTGTTAAGGGCTGGCGAGGGCCACCAAGCACTAGCGACCCCCGCCGCCACTGGGTGAGGGTCGACAAGCCCTCGTCAACCACGAGCGAGGGTTGCAGCCCTCGCCTGTGGCTGGCGGAAGGAAATAGGAAAAAAGAAAAAGGAAGAAAGAAAAGGAAAAAAGGAAAAGAATTCACAAAATTTTCAAAAATTGCAAAAATATTAACGTCAACACATTTTGTACCACGTAAACCAACCGCCATCTATTTCAGCGATTTCTCAACAAAATTGGTCAGAAGGACTATATTGACAAAACGTCAAAAGATTTATAACTAAATTGGTACAATTGAAAAGTTCATAACCGAATTGGCCACTGCAAAATAGATTAAGGACCTTTTGGACAATTTTCTTGTCTAATATAACAGACAAATGGACCGGACCCAACCTCAATCCAATGAACAGAAGCGTGCGACTTGGTCATTATGAATCAGAAATTAGATAGATTTAGAGGATTAAAACATAGACTAAGATAGAGCTAGTCCTGATTAAAAAGATGGAATTAGCCATGTTCTCAATTATTGCTTGAAATTTCTGGCCCTGGACGGTCAATAATGAGCCAACACATTCATTGATGAATCTGTAGGCACAATATACGATAGAAAAGGTCAAAGATTGTTAGCGCAATGCGTCACCAAGCTAAACTAGATCGCAGATTCCATTGGCCATTCGAATGTTGCTTGAGACTGCCTTCTTTGAATAAATCGAATTAAATTACATTATCCCCTCGAAATTCTTCAAATTTTAAAATTGAACTGAGTCCAGCTCCATCATGCCATGTGATCTAATGTGAGGAAATTTGGCTGAATGTTTAAAATGTACCATTTGTTAAGATATTTTGCTGTCTATTTTAGAGCAGGGAAGGAGACATGTCAACGAATTCAATTTGAGTTTAGTAAGATGCAGCATGTTCATGTTGTCAAGCCATAGGCCCGCCTGCTTGGTCAACCTTATCTCAAGAACTAGATAACTTATGTAATCAAACATTGCATCCTCGAGTCTCAGTTATTTATTAAATATATTTAAGTAATGATAATAAAGTTGTATATTAGAGATGCTTATGCAATAAAAGGTTTTCAGTTTATTGGTTTTTAGAGTGATTAAGAATAAGTAACATGCTAATACTAACTCACAAGATATAATTATATAAAGGGAATTGGTTCTTTTTGTTTTTGTTAACTCGTTATGTCCCGTGCGTGAAACCGAACTCATTCTTGTTATAACGTAGAAATGAAAGTCCATTTAGACTTCACAAGCTAAACAAAAATAGAAGGGTAAATAAGGCGGGCCTGAAATAACTTTTACATTTCACTTTTTACTTTGGTCAAATATTGCGGCGCGTGCACTTTGACTTTGTTCCAACTCAAGCACTTGAAGCTTACATAGTATAAATACTGACTCATAGATTTACCGATAATTTTTCTGTAATTTTTTCGATTTGAATATATTTTAATTATTAGCAAGAAAAGTGAAAAAAAAATTACTTTTTATTTTTTTCCATATGTAAACAAATAGACCCTCAAAGTGAATAACAAAGTTCATACTGTATCCCAACTAATATATAGTGGTTTAGCCGGGGCAAAAACAAGAAATTGATTAAACCGGTCATCAACAAAGTTATTGCTTGAGTTTCTTACGATTCGGAGGTGTTTGAATCATTGCGTATTTGCATCTAGCCCTGTGTTTATTAGTATTTAGTGACTTAATGGCGTGACGACATACATGACACTAATTGAGGAAAAATCTTGTCTTGGGATCCTCTATGCTTGAGGCTTCTGTGACCCTTGTTGAGGGATTGATCCGCTGTCATATTCAAATGCAATTTGTCGTAACGAGAGTGGGGACGAGGTGGGGGAATAGTTGTTTCAAATTTAAATGCGTTAACTCACAATAGATACCTAAGAATAATACGCTTTTCGCTTAAGGAATGATTTTTGGTATATGAGTTTCGATCCGGAAAGAATTATTTAAAAAACTAAATTTAACCCTCCACTTTAGCAAGAAGTATTTGACCAGGGCTGAATCTTGTTTTTGAATTTCCTCGGGCATATAGATGTCCAGTCTGTAACTTCAGAGAGGGAAATAGAGAGCGATGCACTGAGATAACTTTGTCTGCATGAGGACTTCAATTAACCAATGGCTGCTCCATCCATGGAGGATTATCAATGAGAGTTGCCCAATAAGATGAGTTTGCGTACAAGGGAAGAACTCAACTAGAACCACCCGTTCAATTTCAAATGACATATATCATTATATGGATCCAAGTGAGGAACAGTGAAAACAGTGACACAAGTGAACCATCTCTTTTGACAGTCTACAACACATTCCCTCCACCTGTTGTCTGTGATTTTGGACAAGACTAATTGGGCCCAGATTCTGAAGGTTCTTTGTTTATCAAATGAAAAGGAAAAATTTATTAAAAATGAAAAAACGATGATAGGTTCAAGTCCGAAAATATCGAGGGTTCTTGTCATAAACGAGTCGAGCTCGAAGAAGGAAATGCATGAGCATAGTTGCACTATTTAGAAGACCCTCCAAGAAATCAGCAGGGTCCACAGTTCTTAGCACTTACTGTTCGAGAACAAGGAGTTTCTTTCTGCTCTCCGCTGATTCTTCTGCAAAGCTCCTTACATGGGTATTGGTAAGATGACTGATTTTGAAGCGCGCCCAGAGATTCGCATCCATGAATTAATAGATGAAAGCTATAATCGTGTATGAATAAAACGCAATCTGCGAATGGGTGAAAGAGGATCAAGTAATTCGAGAAATTTGACTTTAATACCATCATGAACCGAGAGCGGTTGATGTGTCTAAATATATCAACCGATGACAAAAGACGCATAAACAAGAAGAAAGGATATAAACTAAGAGGTCAAAGGAAGATAGTAAATACCAAACTTACTGTTACGTGGAATCCATGCCCAACATAAGCACAACATGATACTGCCGTGAAATCGTTGTTAATTATCCAAGTGTCCATAAAACCTAACATAAGTCCTAATGAAGCGTGGAAAATATTTTATAATCAAATTCTGCATGACATGGATAGTTTTACTTGTCGCCAGTAACAATCTGCATGTATCAGTAACACAAAGATTACAGAGTCTGCACAGCCAAGATCAATACATAAAGATAGGGCGTGCACGGAAACACTAGAACTAAGGGAAACAGAGTCCCCAGGATCAGTAAATTCGAGTTCTCTCGCAGGGTAGGTAAGGCACAATGGCACACCTTCCACTCCACACCACCGTGAGGAAACTCTCAATACCAGAGCGTTAATTCACATATCTGCCCAACCCAGCTCTAATCACGGGCTTTCATGTTACATTACTATTTACTAATCCACCGTCTTTTCTTTTCCATTCAAAGGCAAAGGTCCCCTAAATCAAGGACGACCAAACCCCTAAAAAACACTGAAAAAGAACATGAACCCAGGACGCCAAGCCCATGCCCACCTTTTCCCTATCTGAGATTCGGTTTCGGCGACCGAAACTCTTCCCTGTGGCCAAAGCAGAGCGACACGAACTCCTCTTCCCCGCAAGGTATCGTCAAGCCCGTCTCGTGGTGGAACCCGAACTGCTCCTCGGCTTGCTGGAGCAGGCTCTGGAAGTCGGGTCGGGCCAAGAAATCGATGGGGACGACGTGACGGCTCCTGCGCTCCCCGACGTACACGACGAAGTGGCCCTTGGGCACGTCCAGAGGAAGGCCTTCTTGATCGCACGCGTGCTTGTTCTTGCCGAAGCTCGAACACCTCCTCACGATCTGCTTGATAACTGCCGTCTGCGAAAGCTTGCCTGATTTTCCGAGCGCCATTCTTCTTCTCCTTTGCTTTGGTCTATCTGCGGGAGTATGATGCGAGAGCGTGGGAAAACAGAGATCAGAAGGGGGTGCGTGAATTGCAGAGGAATGGGCTTGTCGGGGTTTATATGGTGGGGACAAGCGAGAGACACAGTAGGAGTATAGAGTGTAATTTTCTTTGAAAGAAAAATCTCGTGGAAAATTTCAAATGAGGACATGAAAATTTCAAATAAGGACATGAAGCGCTTTTATTTTCTCAAATAAGAACTTAAAGTGAATTTTGTATCAAATAAGGATCCAAAGTGATATGTCAATCTCAAATAAAGACCTGAAGTTATCATGAGAGTTTCAGCTACGGACCTGGCCTCGTTGGTCACCGACCGGCGAAATATTCCGACCGACGAGGTCAAGGACATTTTCGTCCAAATTTTTTTAATTTTTTTTTTCCTTTCCTTTTTTTTTTTCCTTTTCTTTCCTTTTTTCCTTTTTTCTGGTTTCCCCTGTTGGCTTACCGATGGCAAGCGAGGCTGTCCCTCGCCAGTAGCAAGCGAGGCGACCCTTGCCCAGATCTTATGAAGGCCAGCCTCGCCCATGGCCGGCGAGGGTTGGCCCTGCCCAGGGCAAGGCCGTTCCTTGCCTGTTGCAGGCAAGGGCGGCCCTTGCCAAATGGGGCGACAATGACCCTCGCCTAGGCCTCGCCGGGCTTCGCTGATGGCCGGCTGGGTGGTCACCGGGGAAGAAGGGAAAACCAGAAAAAAAAAAAAGGAAAAAAAGAAAGAAAAAAAGGAAAAAATTCAAAAAAGTTAAAAGACGAAAATGCCCTCAGAACAAGAAAAGTTAGGCCCTTTTTTGAAATAGATATGGCCATTTCAAGTTCTTATTTGACACAAAATTCACTTCATGCCCTTATTTGAGACTAACATACAACTTTAGGTCCTTATTTGACACAAAATTCACTTCAGACCCTTATTTGAGAAAATGATGGCACTTCATGCCCTTATTTGGAATTTTCCCAAATCTCATACTCCTTACTCTATTTAGGCTACTTAACCCAATTCAAGATTTGCCCTTTCGTAATTCTATTTCCTTGACAAACAGCTATGGCCTATGTACTCTCAATAGTGCGCGTCCGAAAGCAAATACTCATCATGATTTAGTCCGAAAGCGAATACTTATCACCACGATTCAAACATATTGTCTGGTTGGCTTAACTAAAATATATCGTTAGTTGAGAAGGTGTCTATAGATGAAATGTAATGACTGGTTAATGCGCGGAGATTCTCGATCCTCTTCTTATTGCTTATGGAGGACAAATAAATGCGAAACCTTTGCATTCCTCACGCAACAGTAAATGAATTGGCCATGATCTTACGTTAGCGATTGATTCTGGTTGTTTTATGCCAATCATGTTCGAACGACATTCGAGATATTGCAAAGGAAGAGAGAGAGAGAGAGGAAAAGATTGTGTTTAGAGGCGAAGAAGCGACCAGGGGCTGTTTTCTGGGTAGGCCCATCGGGTTAGGATCCACATGTTGCCCTTCCAAAGGACAACCTGGTCCCTCTCGTATGTGCTTGGTCTCTCAAGTCAAGCTTTCTTTTGTCTCTACTATCGTCTCACGTTTGTTTTTTAATTTTTTTTGCCCAAATATTAGGTAGTCACGGGTTGAGAAGCATCCCCAAAAATGTACTTCGAATTGAACAAATGATTTTGAATAAGAGCTGGCTTTTTTTTTTTTCATTCGAACCGGCCGGCACGAATGATCTATTGCGGGATATAAAAGAAAACGTTGGATATGTATTTGTACTTTGCACGTCTTTCATCGAGAATTTCCGGCCATTATTGACGAGGTAATTTAATTAGTAAATGCATTCGTAACTCGAGTATAATAAATAATATGGTAATTATCTTAGTAGGTTGTTATTTAGATAAGCAAATAAAACAATTCGCTTATTTAGTCCCTATCAAAAAGTTTTTTGAATTTAAGTTTCCACTTTTTGTTTTACTTGCGTCCGGGTGAATTGTTACATACCTTCTGATAATTAATATTGGTCTAGAAAAATTTGAAAATGTTCCTTTTTTGGGTTTTTTTTTTTTTTTGTTTCTATACATATACATTGACCAATTCCTTATCATCAGCTTTTTCTTCTTTCGTATTCTGGTAGCGCGTGCACTTATGGTACAGATACAGCAAAGAAAATATAGAATATATTCATTCATAAGAGGCCGTTTGGTTATGTTTACATAAACGGCTTTATTTGAATTTTGAAAGAAAAAAAAATAACAAAAAGGGAAAATGACACAAATGATTCTTGAACTTTGGCTCAATGTACAAAGTGGTCCTAAACTTTTAAATTTTCCAATATAGTCCCTGAACTTTAGCCCAATAGACAATGTCGTCCATAAACTTTCAATTTGTTAAATGTGGTCCTTAAACTTTTGATACATGTTCAATATAGTCACATGTTCAATGCTATCTCTGAAGTTGAATTAATAGAACGATGACATTGGATATGTTCATATAGTCCGGAGACTAACTTGAATATGTACCAAAAGTTCGGGGATCATATTAAATAAATTAAAAGTATAGGGACGACATTGCACGGGAAAATTGTCAAAAAAGTCCTAAACTTATTGCACTTTTTCTAATTCAGTCTTAAGTCTTTTAAGTTTGCCAATTGAGTCATAAACCTTTTTACTTCTTGCCAATTTAGTCCATCCGGCCAATTTTGGCCACCCGGAGCTGACTTGGAGTCTAGCCGGCACTGGCCATCGGGGCAATGCTGATGTGGCAATTTTTTTTAATATTTTAATGCTTTTTTCGAATTTTTTAATTTTTTTCCTTTTTTCTTTTTTTTTTATGGTCTTCCCTCTAGCCAGTCGCCGGACCAGCCAGAGGCGAGGGCTGGCAAGGTCGACCTCACCTGCCTCTGGCGAAGCTCGACCTCGCCGGCCACTAGCGAGGGCGAGCCTTGCTGGCCCCTAGCTAGGCGAGGTCGGCCTCGCCGTCACCTGGGTCGGCCTTGTCGTCACTAGGCAAGGCCAAGGGCCAACGAGGCTCGACCTTGCCCAGATCTGGCAAGGTTGGGCAAGGTTCACTCAGCTAGGGACCGACAAGGGCCAGTGGCCAACGGGGGCGGGCTTCACCAGAGGCCAGCGAGGTCGACTTCATTGACCCCTGGCTAGGCGAACCTCACCCAACAACGGCAAAGCCGACCTCACCCAGCCTCGCCGGCCCCTGGCCTCCCCAACAACGGCGAGGGAGACCCATGCGATGGCGAGGTTGGCCCCGCCCAACCATGGGGAGGCCGACCTCGCCGTCGCTAGGCGAGCCTGACCCAAGCGATGGCGATGTTGGCCTCGCCCAGGCAAGGTCGAGCCTCACCCAGCCAAAGCAAGGCCGATCTTGCCCAGCCAGGGGCCGGCGAGGCTCGCCCTTGCCAGTGGCCGGCGGGTAAAATCTTTGTGTCAAATACTATTTGGATGGTTGCAGATAAAATCTATTCTTTCGAAAATAAAGAACAACTTAATTTATAATTTTAAAAGTAGAAGATCACTGTTTTCATAATAAATTAGTGTTTTCGTTCATCTCACGATTTCACTCCTTCCGTGAGTTTTCTCTTTCTTTATCTTGTCCTTTAATTATATATAAAATGAATAATGTATTGACTACGCATTGCACTTCTAATATTTAGATGTTATTATTCTCATCTCTAAGGTTCATGATTTTTTTTTCCCAAATTATAAGCCATATTGAGGACAACAAATAATTTAAATTCATTATTTTAGATTAGATTAATATTGTTATCACCGGCAATTAAGTGAAAATAGTGTCAATACTCCTGGGCGAAGCAATGAGCACTCGGATTCTACGGTCCCGAGGTGTGCCATGAGTATTATAGTTTACCAATGAAAAGTATCATGTAACAAGAAAAGATCAAGAATGAAGTATGATCAATAGTTAGGTATAACCAACGTTGTTTAACGAAAGCGATGTTGAATAAAAACTTATCATTCGGCGGTATCAAACATTGATTTTATTTAAAAAGGGTCAAAATAGTCTAAATACAAACTATATGTTTTTATTATCCATCAATATAACTAAAGTAAATGTAATCAAACGGCCTTTTAAAGTTTGTAGAAGTATACGTGAGCAATGACGTGATCTCATGTCACTCTAGATGGTGTTTTGTATCTCTTTAGAAAGAAAACCACATATCTTTTTCCCCTCGGTGTGAACACGTTCGACTTGATTAGCGACTTCTAACGTGCATATGAAAAATTACCTCAGTTTCGATTTTGGTCTAACTGAGGAAATCGTCTTCTACCTTCACGATGTTGGTTCCCCGTCAATGTTGATCCGATCATCGTACGATTGTCTCTTCTTAAGCTTATGATACATTGGATTCAAGTGTCCGATTTGACGTACTCTTGTTATCGAAGTAGGCTCCAACCTAGGCTGGACATGCTTAACCACTGAAGAAAGAAGTTACATAGCCATGTGCAACCCAGTACTCCGCAGATATAATGCATGACACGAGCACGTTCAGCGGTAGCAAAATAATTCATGTTCATCGAGAGGACAATCGCCCTGCGGATTGGTTTGCCAATGTGGGAGTTTTAACTATTGATGCTTACTTTATTTACATGCATCAATCGGTTAAAACGTGATTGAGATTTGACACGCTAATGGGAACACCGTATCCTTTTAAATTGAGCCCCAAGAGGGTCCACTGCTTTTGGTTTTTCAAGTTGTTGGATGAATTAAGATGGGATTTTTCCATTAATGTGTCTTTTCCCTTGACGACAATAGTAGGCTGCAGGCGACCAATAGTCAAAACATCTCCTATAACGCCTGTTCCAACATCTGCTGATGCGGATTGGATGTAGATATTATTAGGCCATCTTGATTGCTAGTGTGCAAAGGAGCGTCAAGGTGGGCTACATTCAATTCAACCGTCCCTATATGCACACAATTGTTGCTATACTTTTGTTTCTGTTGATTGATTTTCTTGCCGTATTAGTAAGTAGTAACGCATTTGGCTTCTCCTATGTTTAAATCCATCTAAGTAACAGAATTCTACTCATCGCGCAAGAAGAAAGGCTCTTCTCTTTTCCATTACCACCATCGCAGTTGCATTGCAAACCGATGGCGATGGCATCGCGGTGAACCGATAGTAGGCATCGGTCTGCACCATTGATTGCTAATAAAACAATCGTTTTCTCGTGTCATGCCGTGCAGAAAAAGAAAACCGGGTCTCCATTAGAAAGGGACTCGCTTGAATCAAGAGATGGAGGATAGGAGGGAGGTGGTCCAAGCAATGTTGTTAGTACAAACGATCACGGAAGAGGACACTGAGCTGGGGACTTGAAGAGAAGCGAGAACCACCGTCAGAATTCAGAAGAGCTGTAAACCTCTGATAATGTCTATTCATCTTCCTAACCGAACAAAGGACAACGTGGGTATCCTCCATTCAATACTTGGTCTTCATTCTCATCTTCCATCATCACTTGAAGTTTAGCAGGAGCCTTTGGATCTCATAAAATGTTCATATGTGATCGGGTTGATGGACGCGATAAAATGACTTTGGATAATGCTTGCAATTGCTCATGCTCCAAATAGTGCTCTTGTTACATACTTGTTCAGTTGCATCGATGACCAGTATTGGAAGGGTACATTGACTCTACTACGGACACGTACGTGTTATCCGGCATACGAAAATGAAGTCAGCATCAACGTTGCAATGTACTTCGTACCGTAGTTGGCTCCACGAACCGTTCGAGAGAATGCAACGAATGCGTACAAACGGTCAATGAAGAGAATGCACGTAAGATCAAAGCTGAAGCGACAGATGGGTCTCGACGTGAGCAGAGATGTGACAGTGTGTTTGCGAGTGGGACATGGGATGGGCCATGACTTGCAGGTCTTCTATAGAAGCAATCCCCATGTTCTGTGAATGAGATTGGTTTGATGAACCCAGACCAAACCCCATGTTAAACGAACCAAGTGACACACACCGTTCCCACCGAAAGGGATTGGCTAACTCACTATAAGGCCAATCTCGGAATGGTTGCTTGATTGATAAGGCTAGTATTTTAAGTCATGTGCTTCCATCTTTCTTTTCATCATAAATGGCGGATTCACACATTCTCTGATGCACCTAGGGGACCGGCGGACCCGTTATGTGACTGGACGAACCGGCGGGCTTGAAGTCAACGATGTCGGATTGAGCTCAAATTTGGTCGACTGAAGCGAAACGGCGTGCTGATCAATACACACAGCCTTTGGCTATGAGTAACGATGAATTTTCGCGATTCGGGGTTGTTTAGATGGTTTTTTAAAATTATTTTAGTAATTTTCGAATTAAGGGTATTTTTGTAATTTTTGCGTTTTTTTGTCATTAGGGTTAACACCCTTTATAAACTCGTTTTTAGGGTTTTGAGAGGCAGTAGTTTTTGGATGTTTTTGAAAACTTATCGATTGTTAATCGATTGAGAGAACAGTTTGTTCCTCGTTATCGTTTTGATTCTTCTGTTTAGCCTAATTTCTATCGCGCTTCGGCATCAATTGGTATCAGAGCACAGGTTGCTTGAATCAATGGCTGAACAGAATCGCGGTCGTGGACGGCGGGCTCGTGGTGGCCAGGGGCGTGGAGGCGTTCCTGAAGCAGACGACCAACCGCGTCTAAGAGATCTGTAAGACGTAGAAATTGAAGAACAGAGAAGACGAATCCAGGATTTGGAGCAACAACTTGCAGAGGCGAGATTGGGCGTTCAATCCGAAGAAGAAGCAGAATCTGAGGATCCATCCGATGATGAAGAGGAGGACGTAAACCCTTTCGGGGTTCTGAACCAGGGGCAGAATCGAGGAGTACAACCTGGAAATCAGCGCTCTTCTCAAAATTTCGGAATGAAGATCGAGATTCCCGAGTTTAATGGTAAGGCTCATCCTGATGAGTTTATTGATTGGTTGCATACAGTAGAACGGATTTTTGATCTTAAAGACCTAACTGAGGGGCAAAAATTGAAGTTAGTGGCTATTAGGCTGCGAAAACATGCTTCGATTTGGTGGGAACACGTGAAAAAGCAACGCGCTAGAGAGGGGAAGCCGAAGGTGGATCGTTGGGAGAAGATGAAAAAGTTATTGCAGAAAATTTTTTTGCCTACCCATTATAGGCAAGAGACGTTTATCGAGTATTATAACGTCAAGCAAGGTGATAAAACAGTTGAGGAATTTACGGAAGAATTTGATCGCTTGCGGATGCGTTGTGATGTGACGGAGGAAGACGAGCAGATGATTGCACGATATCTGGCAGGGCTGCGATATGAGATCTCTGATGTTGTCCAATTACAGCAGTATTGGATATATGAGGATGTGTGCAGACTAGCCCTAAAGGTGGAGGGGCAGTTTAAAAGAAAGAGCAGTAATTCAAAGTGGTCAGGCAGCAGTTCCAAGTGGTCAGATAAAGAATCCCAAGGAAAAGCGGGAACATCTGCAGTAAATTCGACACCAGTTGCAGTTAAGGATGCGAATTCTAAACCTGCATCCAAGGAGGGGCATAATAGTGCTGGAACTAGCAGGGGAGGAACTGCAGCCAAGCGGTGTTTCAAGTGTCAGGAATTCGGGCATTTTGCTGCTGATTGTCCGAACCGACAGATTGTGACGCTTGTTGATAATCCAGTCTTTGATGAAGGTCCAGTTTATGATGAATCTGAAGGCGAAGAAGAGGATGCGGATGCGGAACAGGAAGGGATTATCTATGCTGATTCTGGTGAGTCCCTAGTCGTTAGAAGAATATTAAATGTTGCTGTAGCGGATGATGAATCATGGCTTAGACATAATATTTTTCATACTAAGTGCACTAGTAGAGGAAAAGTATACAGCATAATAATAGATGGTGGGAGTTGTGAGAATGTGGTGTCCACGACTATGGTGGAAAAGTTGGGGTTAAAAACAGAAGATTATCCTCAACCATACAAGTTGTCGTGGCTTAGAAAAGGGAACGAGGTGAAGGTGAGCAAAAGGTGTCTTGTGCAATTTTCGATTGGAAAAAATTACATCGATGAGGTGTGGTGTGATGTAGTCCCAATGGATGCTTGCCATATTTTATTGGGGAGGCCGTGGCGCTTTGAGAAAGACACAAAGCATGATGGTTTCGAAATACTTATACCTTCAAGAAGGATGGTCGAACCATTACCCTAGGTCCTTCAGATTTGAGAAAGGAAGTGAAGAATAATCTGCTGTCCAGGTCAGAATTTCTAGAAGAGGCAGTGAACGCGCCTGGGCTTTTTGCCATTGTGGTGATGGAGCAGAATTCTGATAGTCCCGAAATTCCTACCCAAGTTCTGCCCTTGCTTGAGGAGTTTGCTGATGTCGTATCGAAAGAGTTGCCACCGGGTTGCCGGTGAGCACAATGTTTCGGAACTTTTAATGTAGCAGATTTGTCACCTTACTACACCGAAGAGGAAGAAGACCCTGAAGAGATTGACGACAATGAAGACGAAGCAGATTCGAGGACGAATCTTTCTCTAGCAGGGGAGGATGATGCACCTAGGGGACCGGCGGACCCGTTATGTGACTGGACGAACCGGCGGGCTTGAAGTCAACGATATCGGATTGAGCTCAAATTTGGTCGGCTGAAGCGAAACGGCGTGCTGATCAATACACATAGCCTTAGGCTATGATTAACAATGGATTTTCGCGATTCGGGGTCGTTTAGACGGTTTTTTTAAATTATTTTAGTAATTTTCGAATTAAGGGTATTTTTGTAATTTTTGCGTTTTTTTTTGTCATTAGGGTTAACACCCTTTATAAACTCGTTTTTAGGGTTTTGAGAGGCAGTAGTTTTTGGATGTTTTTGAAAACTTATCGATTGTTAATCGATTGAGAGAACAGTTTGTTCCTCGTTATCGTTTTGATTCTTCTGTTTAACCTAATTTCTATCGCGCTTCGGCATCACTCTCAGTACATGTTTGGTAAATAGGAGTGAGGCAATTGAAACAAGATAAAAGGAGTCGAAATGAAAAATAAGAAATCAGTATAGGAAGAGATTTAAAATTTACTGCATATGGGGACGAATGGGTTGTATTTTTCAAAGGTTTGAGTTTTATTTGCTATGATGTTTAAATATTAGACAACGCCTCTATCTAACATGTTACTTTTTAGAACAGTTATCAATGATCCCATAAAATCTCACATGGTATCGAAATAGTGCCATCCCTTTCACGTATGTGTGTCCACCCCCCATCAAGCAAATTCCACATGTCATTTATAATCCGACTTGTACGAGATAAGGAGTGTTGAAATATTATCTCATATTGCTTGATAACAAATCATATACATGTGGTCTTTCTCTACCTATTAATTTAAACTTTTAAATTGGACTTTCTAGCATAGTACGGTTGGTAGTGGTCCCACAAAATCTCACATTATTGTTTCAAATTGCTATACAAAATGGCAAGTTAAATAAATATGTTTACTACTATAGTATACTTTTTCTCCATACATAAGTTACCAAATTCAATGTTTACTTAATGATCCACATATCTATCTGCTTTTCCTGTTAATCCATCCTAATTAATTTTTTATTCATTTAGACCTCCCACCATGTTAATGAAAGTGTAGTAATGCAAAAATTTTCATTTCCAATTTTCTTTGCCATTCTACCTCGTTTAATTAACCAAGCTCCATTCCAGTAGCTCCATCCTCGACCATAGAATATGCCCATAGTGCTTGTTAGTTCATTGGGAACAGACACAAAGGAATGTGAATGAAAGTTTCAATCCCTTTATTTAAGACTAGTGCTTGTTTGCAAGTGTACATCTCATGAGATACTTAAATTATAATGTCGAAAGAACAAAGCAACAACAAACAGGTCATCCGTGAACTGATTGGCTTGGCAAACTTGACCAAGCATCTCCATAACAGGCCAAGAAAGGCTATTTGCAAGGCAACTGGTGCGTCTACTCTTCATGCGGAAAACTTCCTCGAAATGCTGTCTCGAGTTTAGTTTCGTCACCGGAAGATGATATGACACACACCAGAAGACTGGTTGTGGAAAAGTTCGCGCAACAACTAAATATCTTGGTGGTAGATGACTTCCGAAAGCATGAAGGACATAAGCTAATTTTAAGGGCATCAAATTTATTTCTTGCCATATACCTGATATCACGTAAAAGTTTGTAGAGCCGTACTATCCACCTTTCCGAAAGTTCGAGCAATGAAACGGACACATGCTACGTGTCTGCACAATGCAAGTACAACCTTGTAATGATGAAATATCTGATATACTTTGATACCTTTTCTCCCATGTAAATTGGAACGGAGCTATGGTGGAGACACGTGTGAAGTTGAATAGGGAATGAGATGAAAAAGGAGTCCAGAGGGCAGTAAATGACAATTGGGATAAGAGAGATACATAACCAGGTTCCATTTTAGAATTTCCAATCCAGGTCGGTTGAATTGGAGAGACAACAAATAAGCTCGATCAAGTTTTTGGAGCTAGGAGGACTTTACATTTCAAGAAGCGGGATCTATATAAATGATTTCTAAGTGACGATAGTGATACTAAATATTTTAATTACTAATGGATCTTTTTTTATATTCCTCCTTTAGCTTTACCATAAGAGTTTCATACTTGCCACCGAAATGCCTGATTTAAGCCACGCATTTTCCAACTGGGAACTTGCCTTGAAAGGCCAGGCCATCACCCTATCCTCACCACCGTCCAAGGGCATATCAAGATGGAGGCTGCCAAGCGCACTCTCCAAGTGAACCAAAATTTCACATAACGAAAGAACAATGAGGATCTGAACCTAAGACCAAGACTGATTCAAGTCACTTAGGAGGAAGCTACGTATAACTTGGCTAGGGGAAAAGTGTCAAAAAAGTCCTAAACCTTTGGCGTTTGTGCCAATTTAGTCATAAACCTTTTTTTTTGTGTCAATTCAGTCCTAAACCTTTTGCATTGGTGCCAATTTAGTCCTAAACATTTTTTTTGTGCCAATTCAATTCTAAACCATTTGCATTGGTACCAATTCAATCATAAACCTTTGTCTTTACGCCAATTCAGTCATCGGCCGGATTTTGCTGACATGAATACTGACCGGCCACCGGCACTAACGTGGACAACTTTTAATAACAGTTTAATATTTTTGAATTTTTATTTATTTATTTTTTCTTTTCTTTTTTTTTCTCCCTCCACTCCCTCCTTCCTCCAGCTGGTCACCGGACTGGCGACCGGCCAGAGGCCAGAAGCCGACAAGGCTCGCCCTCGCCAGCGACGGCGAAGGCAAGCCTCGCCATGGCTGGGCGAGGCTGGACCTCGCCATATCTGGCAAGGTCGGGCCTCGCCATGGCTGGACGAGGCTGAACCTCGCCATATCCAGCAACGTTAGGCCTCGCCTAGCCGCTGGCGAGGCTCGAGCCCTCGCCAGAGGTCATCGACCTTGCAGCCTCCGGCCAAGGCTCGAGCTTCACTCAACCATGACAAGGCTCGCCGTCGCTGGCAAGGGCAAGCCTCGCTAGTGGCCGATGAGGTCGACCTCACTGGCTTCTGGCCCGGCGACCAGCTAGAGGAAGGAGGGAGGGGAGGGGAAAAAATAAATAAATCAAAAATCAAAATAAAAAAATATTAAAATATTATTAAAAGTTGTCCACGTCAGCATCGGTGGCCGGTCGGCGTCCACATCAGAAAAATCCGGCCAAAATTGACCGAAAGGACTGAATTGGCACAAAGACAAAAGGTTTAGGACTAAATTGACACAAATGAAAAATGTTTATGACTTTTTTGACAATTTTCCCACTTAGCTAGTAACCCCCGCAATAGTGTTTGCTGAGCCATTTGCCAAGATTACAGTAGCAAGCAAGCGGGACCTTGCACAAAGTTGTTGGCTTATTTAAACTCAGCTTGACTTATCAAATCACTTATAAATGAAGAGTATATATAGCATACATCGTCAGGTCAGTGCATGCTCTATCTTTACATGGACAAAATTATAACTTTCACATAACGATTAGATAACGATCCTTCTAGAAGTTTCAGCCTCTTCCAAAGCAAATTAACAATATTCAAGAAATTATGTAAAGCACTTAAAAGTAAAGAAAAGGGAAAGCAAATTGGTTAGGGTTTCATGTGGCCCTCAGCTACGCTATTTTGTGTTTTCATAGGGCTTCAATATACGGCATTTCTTCACCCATGAATGCACGGAGAGACCAGAATCAGTAACCTATTTCTTCGCAAAGCCTTTAAGACACGAATTAAATGCTAGATGGTCCCGTTAGCAGCTCGTCCACAGGGTACATACGGATGTACCACAAACATAGCACAACCGCAGGCATTAATTACATAACCCAAACATTGACAAACGCATTTTTATGTCTCGTTAGATTAGTTAGCCCACTAGAAAACAACTGGAGATGATGAGTTTAGGACCAGATTGAAGAGTGTAGAATAGCGTACCTATCTTTGTAATGGTTAGAAACGATTTAATGACTCGGGAAATTTAACTATAATGTTGATCAGAAAGATTGAGACTCTAAAAAAGCATTATAGAAGAAAACGAGAAATGGGTCTTTTATAGACTCGTACCTTGGTCCATGATGTTAGACTTAGGCCTTAGTGTCCTGAAAGTTGCGAATTGATATTGCCAGATTTAGCCATATAATTTCAGGACAACTATTCACGTGGAATATTATCCAATGTTCCTAGTACTTTAGAGATATTCATTTGTTATGTTCAATAGTAGCTAGCAGGTAGCTTTTTTGACATTTTATTGAGAAAGTGATTAGAGAGAGGAACTTTCTCCGAATTTCACCGTAGGCAATTCTTGCTCTACAAGCATGCTTTGGAAACTGAGAAATTCATGTTCATCGTTTGTTCTACGTCAAATATTAAGCGCATAAAGTGACCGATGCGCCTTAAATGGATCTTTACATACTATGCTGGCAACTAGTTTATGAATAAAGGAAATTAATACCGTGAATGCATCTTTGACAATCATAGACGCAATTAGTGGCCACATGCTCTAGATACTCTCACGAAAGGAATGACAACAGCATGGTTGAACATGTAATTGAGTACGTTACCCTGGGTAAAAATAAGAAAAAATAAATAAATAAACATAATATTGCTAGACCTAGAAGAAGATGGAGAAGGAAGTGATTTTAATTTTTGATGCCATGGTATTGTTAGACCTAAAAATAATATGCGCACGCATGGACCCGTACGGCTATAGCTAGCACATGGATCCCATCGGATCAAGTTTAAGTGCACACGGAGCACATCAACTCATGGATAAATTAGGGCTCATGTTAAGCTCACATGATTCAGCGGTTACTTGCTTTATATTGAGTGCGCATGAATGGGTTCAGGTGCACATTTTAAACAGAAGGAGAGAGAGAGAGAGCGAAGCATGTTGAATTGAGCCATGCACGCCAATGACACGATGAAAGTGCTCTTTATTAGATAAATGGGCTTATTTGAGATTTGAAATTGGGGTATATAAGCTTAAGCCCAACTCTAAATAGGTCAAGTGGTTCAGTCACGACGAACAAATTAGGCTTCATTTAATTCTTTGTGATTCCTGTGGATCACTTATGTTGTCCCAATAAGCCGATCTGAATTATCATTAGTTACTTCATGCATTTTCTCTCTATACATCGGGAAAAGTACCAAAAAGTTCTAAACATATTGCATTAATACTAATTTAGTCCTAAACCTTTTAATCGGACCAATATAGTCCTAAACATTTTCACATTGTTACCAATTTAGTCCATCTGGTCAATTTAGGTCTGAAATCACTGACATTGATGCCAGCCATCCTATGTGGCACAACCGGTAGACGGCCAGTGCTGATGTGGATATTTTTAATAATATTATAATAATTTTTTGAATTTTTTAAATATTTTTTTTTCTTTCTTTTGGCAATGGAGTTCCACATGAGCTTGGATTCTCACTGAAAGAGTCACTTGAATATGTGCTCAAGTGCTTGTATTGCGATATGCGTCTCATGAGTTGGTTCTTGGAGAGGTCCATGTATCCAAGGGATGCCAAGTCTCGTAGTAGCGTAGGAATTCCCCGACAAAGGTTGTTTGAAGTTAGATCGAGCCATTAAAGATCAGTCAAATTTTCAAGAGTCGGAGAGGTGGAACCTGTAAGATGGCTAAGAGAAAGGTCAAGCCCTATGAGAGAGTAAAAATGTCCGAAGACCCCAAGAATTTCTCCTTGAAAAGAATTGCGCAACAAGTCAGTGGTTGTAAAGATGGTCAAGATCTTCACTAAACAAATAGACCCAAATGTTAACAGCAAAGTTCATATTGTTTCCCTACTACTAGATTGGTGGTTAAGCCGGGGCAAAAACAAGAAATTGATTAAACCGGTAATCAAACAAAGGAATTGCTTATGTTCTTATGATTTTGAGGTGTTGGAATCGTTGTACTTTTTGAATCTGGTGGAACAATTTAGGGAAAATTCCAAATAATAGCATTAAGTTCCATTATTTTCTCAAACAAAGACTTGAAGTGGACTTTGTGTCAAATTAGGGTTTGAAGTGGTCATATCAGTCTCAAATAAGGGTTTGACCTAACCGGTCGCTGGCAATCAAGGACATTTTCGTCCAAAAATAATTTTGATTTTGATTTTTTTTTTGTTCTTTTCTTTTTTTTCATTTTTTCTTTTCCGGCGAGGCGTCATAAGATAAGTTTGCGTACAAGGGAAGAACTCTACTAGAATTCCCCGTTCAATTTCAGTCTCAGATAATACATATAATGGATCCAAGTGAGAAACAGTAACATAGTGACACCAGTGAACCATCCCTTTTGACAGTTCACAAGACATTCCCTCCACCTGTTGTCTGCGATTTTGGGCAAACTAATTGGGCCCTGATTATGAAGATTCTTTCTTTATCAAAGGAAAAGGAAATTTCAATAGAGTAAAAAAGAAGGTTCTCTCTACTTTTTCAGAAGGTTCCTAAAATATCGAGGGTTCTTGTCATACATAAGTCCAGCTGAAGGAGGGAAATGCGTAAGAAATTAGCATAGTTGCAGAATTTAGAAGACCCTCCAAGAGATCACCACATAGTTCTTCGAGAACCGGATTTTCCTTTTGTCGTCCCCTGATTCTTCTGGAAAAGCTCCTCACATAAATATTGGGAATCCATATCCAACAGAAGCACAAAACAATGCTGTCCTACCATATTCGTCTTTTAGAACCTGAAGTACTTCCTCATGGAGCATTCATGAATACAACTGTGTAATCAAATTCCGCACATGCCACATTCATTACGACATGGATAGTTTTGCTTGATGCAAGTAACTATCCGCTCCCATCAACAATAGAGAACGTCGGATGCATAAAACAAAACGCGGTCTGCGCAGCTAAGATTAATTCATACAGGCAGGGCGCATAGGTATTGGTTTTTGCTTCTTCTTTTTTTGTTAATACAAATTTTGTACCGGTCATACTTTGGCTTTTTCTTACCGCTCAACGCTTAAAACTTCCAAAATGTACAAGATTCAACACGCGAGATTCACATATAATATTTTTTATGATGACATTTTAACAAACATAACTGGTGGTCAGGTGCAATTTGTATACCTAATTGTAGATGTGAGAGAGAGAGAGAGAGAGAGAGAGAGAGAGAGAGAGAGAGAGAGAGAGAGAGAGAGAGAGAGTAAAACACTAAAACTAAGGGAAACAGATTCCCAAAAATCAATAAATTTTCTCACAGGGTAGGTAATGTACAATGGCACACCTTCCACTACACACCAACGTGAGGAAATTTCTACAAACCAGACAGTTGATTCACATATCTGCCCAACCGAACCCCAATCACGGGTTTTCAGGTTACATTCCTATTTAATAATCCACTGTTTCTTCCTAGGAGAAACTAAAGGACGACCAACCCCTTAGAAATTGGGAAAAACATGAACCCAGAACGCCAAAACCCTTGCCCACCTTTTCCCTATTTGGGACTGGGTTTCGGGGACTGAAGCTCTCCTTTGTGGCCGAAGCAAAGAGACACGAACTCTTCTTCTCCGCAAGGTATCGTCAGGCCAGTCTCATGGTGGAAACCGAATTGTTCCTCGGCTTGCCGGAGCAGGCTCTGGAAGTCGGGTCTGGTCAAGAAATCAATGGGGACGACGTGCCGGCTTCTGTACTCGCCGACGTACACAACAAAGTGGCCTTTGGGCACGTCCAGAGGAAGGCCTTCTTGATCGCACGAGTGCTTGTTCTTGCCAAAGCTCGAACACCTCGTCACGATCTGCTTGATCACCGCCGTTTGAGAAAGCTTACTTGATTTTCCGAGAGTCATTCTTTTCCTTCTTTTCTTTGCACTATCTGCGGCAGTTTGATGGGAGAGTGGGGGAAAGAACAGATTAGAAGGAGGTGGGTGAACTAGAGAGGAAGGGGTTTCTGGGGGATTTATGGTGGGACAAGGGAGAACACAGATGGAGTCTATCCAAAATTAACGAGGATTTATAGAATTACGAAAAAATAAAAAAGAACTTAAAGCCCCTACTCTATTTAGGCTAGTTGACCCAATGTAAGATTGCCCTTTTGTAATTCTAATTCTTCGACAAACAGCTATAGCCTATATCTTATCAATTGTGTGTCGGAAAGTAAGTTCTTATCACAATTCAAACAGATGATCTCTTGGCCTAATCAAATGTATTGTTAGTTAAAAAGCGTTTATGGTTAACATGTAATAACTATAAACTCTCGTGAAAGCGGAGATTCTTGATCATTTTATTACTTATACATAGATCGGAGCAATCACAATTGATCAATAATGTGAAAAATTTCTTGATTCGTCACACCAAAGTATATGAATTTTCCATGTTTTTATGTTAGCGTTTGATTCTGGTTATTTATGCCAATGATATTCAAACACCATAAGAAATCTTCCCCAGAAGAGAGAGAGAGAGAAAAGATTGTCTTTGGAACCAAACAAAGCGACCAAGGGCTGCTTTGGGGGTCTGGGTAGGCCGGTCGGGTTAGGAACCCTTTGTTGCCCTTCCAAAGGACAACTTGGTCCCTCTCATAATACATGGTCTCAAGCCAAGCTTGCTTTTGTCACTACTATATGGTGTCAAGCTTCTAACTTGATGCCAAATACTATAATAGTCTCAGGTTGGGCAGTATCCCCAACAATATACTTCGAAATTCAAATTAAACAAACGGGGTTTCATACGAACCGGGCTTCTTTTCATACGAACCGGCCGGCTCGAATGACCTGTTGGAGGACATAAAAGAAAAGGTCCAAGGGTGTATTTGTACCTGCACATCTTTGATCAAGAATTTCCGGCAGTTACTGAGGAGGAAATTTATCAGTAAATGCATTCGTACCTCGACTTTAAGGACAATATGATAATTTAGGTAGGAGGGAGTTGTTTAGGTAAACAAATAAAGCAATTCACTGATTTACTCTCTATCACAGAGTTTTGGTATTTAAGTTTCCATTTTTTGTTTTACTTGCTACCGGATGAATTGTTACATAGCTTCTTATAATTAATATCCATCTAGAAAACTTTGAAAAGATTCTTTGTTTTTTGAAGCAAAAAAGGAAAAAAACCGTCTCTCGCATGAAAAAACTGTTCGGATGGATGGTTGCGGATAAAATCTGTTATTTCGAAAATAGATACCAACTTAATTTATTATTTTGAAAGCAGAAAATTATTGTTTTCGTAATAAAATAGTATTTCTGTTTATCTCACGATTTCACTCCTTCCTTGAGTTTCCTCCTTTTTATCTTATTCTTTATATATATACAAAATGAATAATGTATTGTCTACTCATTGCACTTTTTAAATCTAAATATTATTATCCTCGTTAGAGTGGTTCATGATTTTTTTTACCAAATTATAATCCATATTGAGGACAGTAATTAATTTGTATTTAACATAAGGTTCATGACTAAATTGGCATAATTGAAAGATTTATGACTGAATTGATCGTCATACAAAAGGTTTAGGACTTTTTGTACAATTATCCGGCCACAATAGTGAATAATTCTATACCAACATTTGCTGATATAGATTGATTATAGATATTTTCAGGCCATCTTGATTGCTAGGGGAAAAGTGCCAAAAAAGTCCTAAACATTTTGCATTAGTGCCAATTTAGTCCTAAACCTTTTTTTGGTGTCAATTCAGTCCTAAACCTTTTGCATTTGTGCCAATTTAGTCCTAAACCTTTTTTTGGTGCCAATTCAGTCCTAAACCTTTTGTTTTTGTGCCAATTTAGTCCTTCCGGTCAATTTTGACCAGAATTTGCCGACGTGGACGCCTGCCGGCTGGCAACCGGTCACCGGCGCCGACGTGAACAACTTTAATAATATTTTAATATTTTTTAAATTTTTATTTTTTTTCCTTTTTTTTCCACTTTTTTTTTTGGTTCCCCCCTCCTTCCTCTGGCCGGTCGCCGGTCCGGTGACCGGCCAGAGGCCAGAGGCAGGCGAGCTCGACCTCGCCGGCCACTGGCGAGAGCTAGCCTCGCCTTGGTCGGGCGAGGCCGCGGCGAGGGCGAGCCCCGCCATGGTCGGGTGAGGCCCGACCTTGCCGGATCTGGCGAGGTCGAGCCTCGCCCAGCAACCTCGCCAAATCCGGCAAGGTCGGGCCTCGCCCGACCATGGCGAGGCTCGCCCTCGCTGCGGCCTCCGGCGAGGGCTCGAGCCTCGCCTTGGTCGGGCGAGGCTCGACCTTGCCAAACCAAGCGAGGTCGGGCCTCGCCCGACCATGGCGAGGCTCGAGCCCTCGCCGGAGGCCACCGCCCTCGCCAGTGGCTGGCGAGGTCGAGCTCGCCGGCCTCTAGCCTCTGGCCGGTCGCCGGACTGGCGACCAGCCAGAGGAAGGAGGGGGGACCAAAAAAAAAAGTGGAAAAAAAGGAAAAAAAATAAAAATTCAAAAAATATTAAAATATTATTAAAGTTGTCCACGTTGGCGCCGATGACCGGCCGCCGGCCGGCAGGCATCCACGTCGGCAAATTCCGGTCAAAATTGATCGAAAGGACTAAATTAGCACAAAAACAAAAGGTTTAGGAC
The DNA here is from genome assembly GCF_021117445.2 of Syzygium oleosum. Taxonomy (NCBI): domain Eukaryota; kingdom Viridiplantae; phylum Streptophyta; class Magnoliopsida; order Myrtales; family Myrtaceae; genus Syzygium; species Syzygium oleosum. Next base: position 5,329,998 of record NW_026607497.1, read on the forward strand.
TGAATTAGCATCAATTTAAAAGGTTTAGGACTTAATTGACACCAAAAAAAGGTTTAGGACTAAATTGGCACCAATGCAAAAGGTTTAGGACTGAATTGGCACCAAAAAAAGGTTTAGGACTAAATTGGCACTAATGCAAAAGGTTTAGAACTTTTTTGGCACTTTTCCCTTATTGCTAGTGTGCAATGAGCATCAAGTTGGGCTATATTCAAATCAATTGTCGCTACATGCACACAATTGGTGCGATACTTTCTTTCTGTAGATTAACTTTCTTGCCATAAGAGTAAGTAGTAACGCATTTGGCTTCTTTTACGTTTAAATCTATCTTAGTTGAACAGAAGCCAGAAAAAAAAAAGCTTCTCTCTTTGTTACCACCATCACAGTTGCATCACAAACCGATTGCGACGGCATCGTGGTAAACCGATAGTAGGCATCGGTCCACACCATTGATTGCTAATAGAACACTCGTTTTCTTGTGTCACACCACGGAAAAGAAGTCGGGTCTTCATTAGAAGGGGACTTGCATGAATCAAGAGATGGAGGACAGGCGGGAGGTGGTCCAAACAATGTTGTTAGTACAAGGATCACGGAATAGGACACGGAACTGGGGAATTTATGAGAAGTGAGAATCACCTTCAGAATTCAGAAGAGTTGTGAGCCTCTGATAAAGTCTATTCATCTTCATACCGAAGAAAGGAAACCGTTCGTTTCCTCCATTCAACACATTGTCTGCATTCTGATCTTCCCCTATCATTTCAAGTTTAGTTTTAAACCTAATGACACAATACACGTAATTTGGCGAGGAGAGCCCTCGCCAGGCCCTCGCCAGGGCTCGCCCTCGCCCAGGTGAGGCCTGGCGAGGGTCAACCTTGCACAGGCCAAATTTGGTGAGGCTGCTGTGACCTGAGCGAGGGTGGCCGGGTGACGGCGACCCTCACCCAGGGGAGGCCAACCCGCCCGACCATGGCCGGTGGCCATCCATCGCCTATGTCCCATGGCCGGTCACTGGCAAAAGGAAGAAGAAAGAAGAAAAGAAAAAATACTTCAGCGCCGGTGGTGCCACGTAGACCGGCCAATGTCCACATCAACAATATCCGATCAAAATTAGTCAGAAGAACAACTAAATTGGCACTATATCAAAAGATTTATAACTAAATTAGCTCAAAAAAATGTTTAAGATTAAATTGGCACAAATGCAATAGATTGAGGACTTTTTTTTACACTTTCCACCTATGTTGGCTGGTAATTATGTCTTGTTCTTATGTAATGCCAAACTATAAGATCGTATGAACATTGACATTTAAATTCATACCATCCTCTTTCATAAATTTTTTGCAGGTTAAAATATTATTTTTTATTTGGCGGAAAATTGATGTGACTCGTTAGGCTGACCCTTCATCTGCGTGTATATATACGGTTGGGAAAGTCAAAAAAAGTACAGCTATTATATGAGAACTTGTATTTTAGAAGGAGCCAGTGTATTTTTCCATATGTGATTGGTTTGTATGTGCGATAAAATGAGTTTGGGTAACGCTTGCGATTGCTTATTCTGCAATTACTCCACCCTTTACATAGTCATTCAGATGCATGAATGAAGCAGGGGAAAAATATCAAAAAGTCCTAAACTTATTACACTCATATCAATTCAATCATAAAGTTTTTAATTGTGCCAATTTTTTTTATCGAAAGAAAGATTCCATTCATCATAATAATACTCGAGAGATACATAGAAGGCTGACAAGTCTAGCAAATCCCAAACAAATGCGGAACAGAGCATATACTAGAATGCAAATAACAAAACACAAAACACAGTTTACGGCTAGAAACACTCTCTCATCCATCAAGAACAGATCTACCACCGTAAACGTTCGACGACCGATCATCAGATTCAGTGATGAGCACACGTCGAGATCCCCCACTCCTTTTGCAACAGCTTGCGATGCGTGTCTAGGTTCAACGTCCTTATCACCATCATCGTGTAGAGACACCAACATCAATATGGTAAAAGAATACAAATCAAATATTTTTAAGGAACTCTAGATCTAGACCTAAATTTAAATCAAGAGAGTAAAACCCCCAGATCTAGACCTAAATCTAAATCGAGAGAGAAGAGCAGCCTAATCTCCGTGCCAATTGAGTCCTAAACTTTTTAACGACTTGTCAATGCAGCCAATTAGCCGAAAATCGCTCATGTTATCTATCTCGGCGAGGGCATCGCGACCCTCGCCCAAATCCAAGTGAGGACTATGACACCAAAGCATGGTCTGGGCTAGGGCTAGCCATAAGCGAGGGTCACTCGCCTAGATCCAAGCAAGAGCCCAACACCCTCGCTGGCCCAGAATTGTAAGAAAAATATATATATTTAAAAATTATAAAATTTATCTACTTCGGCGTTGGTCGTGTTATGTAGAATAGTTAACGTCAATGTCAACGATTTCCGATAAATTATCAAAATATTTAAAATTCAATCTATACAATTGAAAGGTTTATAATTAAATTGGCATAAGTGAAATAAATTTATGTGTTTTTTTATAATTTTCCAAACAATATCGGAAGGGTACATTGACTTTACAACGGACACGTACGTGTTTTATCCCGCATACGAAAATGAAGAAGCATCAACGTTGTAATGTACTTCGTACCATAGTTGGCTCCACGAACCGTCCAAGAGAACGAAACGAATGCGTCCAAACGTTCAATGAAGAGAATGCACGTAAGATCAAAGAAGCCGCAAATGGGTCTCGTCTCGACGTGAGCAGAGATCTGACGGTGTGTTCGCGAGTGAACACGGGATGGGCCATGACTTGCAGGTCTTCTGTAGAAGCAATCCCCCATGTTCTGTGAATGAGATTGGCTTGATGAACTCCGACCAAACCCTAAGTTATACGAATCAAGTGACACACCGTTCCCACCGAAAGGGATTGGCTAACTCACAATAAGGCCAATCTCGGAAGGGTTGCTTGATGGATAAGGCTTGTATATTAAGTCATGTGCTTCGATCATTCTTTTCATACTAATTTTGACTTGTATCATTAGAATTCTAATTATATAATTGATACTTATATAAGATCTTGAACTTTAAAAAAACATTAAAAGGAACACGTTGAACGTTCCCGGGAACTATTATTGACGTTTGGCGTAACTCGTTAGTTTATACGCTCAGATAATGATCCGTCTAGAAGTTTTGGCCCCTTCCAGAGCAGATTTGCAATATTCAAGAAATTATGCAAAGCACGTGAATGTCACGAAAAGGGAAAGGAAATTGGTTAGCGTTTCATGTGGCCCTTACCTACGCTATTTTGCGTTTTCACAGGGCATATCAACATACGGCATTTCTTGACCCGTTAATCCTGAGATAGAGACCAAAAATCAGTAACCTATTTCGTCGCAAAGGCCTTTAAGACAAGAATTAAATGCTAAATGGTCCCATTAACAGCACGTCCAAAGGGTACATACGGGTGTACCACAAGCATAGCCCAACCCCATGCATTAATTACGTAACCTAAACATTGACAAACGCATTTCGATGTCTCGTTCGATTGATTAGTGAGCCCACTAGAAAACGACCGGAGATTATGAATTTAGGACCAGATTGAAGAGTGTAGAATACGGTACCTATTTTTTTATGGTCATAAAAGATTTAATGGCTCGGGGAAATTTAAGTATAATGTTGATATGAAAGATCGAGACTCTAAAAAAGCACTATAAAGGAAAACGAGAAATGGGTCTTTCATAGACTCATACCTGGTCCATGAAGTAGACTTAGGCCTTAATGTCCTGAAAGATATGCATTAATATTGCCAGATTTAGAGTCATATTTTTAGTACAACTATTCACGTGGAATATTTCCTATGTTCCTAGTATTTTAGAGAGGTTCATTTGTTGTGTTCAAGATTAGCTAGCATATAGCTTTTTGACATTTTGTTCAGAAAGTGATTTGAGAGAGAAAATCTCTCCGAATTTCGACGGTTTTGAAAAATGATATACTCGTGTTCATCATCGTTTCCTTCACATCAATTTTCAATCACGAAAAATGGTCAATGCGCCTTAAATGGATCTTTACTTACTATGCTAAGCTAGGAGCTACTAATTCATGAACAAAGGAAAATAATACCGCGAATGCCTCTCATAGACGCAAGGAGCTGCCACATGCTCTAGATACTCTCTTACGAAAGGAATGACAACAGCACGGTATGAACATGTAAGTGAGTATATGTCACCTTCGAGGAGAAAAAAAAATTAAAAGATGAAAAATGCTTTTGGTAGACCTAGAAGAAGAAGGAGAAGGAAGTGATTTTGATTGTTGATGCCAAGCATACGAAAAATAAAATGCACAGGCCCACATAGGTGCGCACATGGACTCGTGCTGTTATGGTTAGCACATTGATCCCGTTGGACCCGGTTTAAGTGTACTTAGAGCACATCGACTTACGAAGCAACTAGGGCCCACATGAGGCTCACGTGATCCAACGGTTGCTTGCTCTACAGGGAGTGCGCATGAAATGGGGTTAGGTGCAAATTTTGAGCAGAAGAAGGCCCAAGCCCTTAGAGAGAGAGAGATGAAACAGAAAAAGAGTACACTGAATTGAGCCATGCTTGTCAATGACGCAAGGAATGTGCTCTTCATAAGATAAATGGGCTTAATTGAAATATGGGGCATGTAAGCTTAGCCCAACTCCAGTCAGGACCAACAAATTTGGCTTCATTCAATTCTTTGTGATTCTCCCTAAAAGCCTGTTTGGTCACTTTATGCTGTCCCAATAAAGCCAACCTGAATAGCCTTTATTCCTGGATTAATGCTCCCTTTGATTGTCTCGTGAGATTTCCCCCACTTTGATTATCATTAATTAACTCCATGCCTCCTCTCTCTGTGCATCACTTCTCCTGAGCAGCAACATTTAGCAGAGAATCAGGTACATCCCAAAAGAACAGAAGAATTAAAGATGCATCTTTGATGCGGTGGAAACGAAAGTACACTAACCAAAAGTTGTCGAGACTAGGCAAATATGTTCTAAGACAATTATAGAGGCACAAACCACAGAAAACTCTCTCTTGAGAAATTGGCTGGATGATAGGGAAAAGACCATTCTCCAATCTGAACATGATAAATGAAAACTCTCTCAATCCTTGTAATGGGATCAATAAGCCTAGAATGGAAAAACATCATCAAAACCCACGTTGAAGGATGGGGCTCCGAACAGCTTTCTAGGTAGATATTATGGATCAAACAATCAAATAATCGCGCATGAACTTTCAGCAATTGCAATCACGCTGTCACGATCCATCAATTTCAAGGATAAGATAGTTTCCCTCAACCGATCTATTTCCCTACCATTGCCAGACTTTGATGATATGATGATACCGTATACCTCTGCAATACATCATGTTCTTGACTTGGCGAATATACATCTGAGATGAGTGAGAACGCACGTGTGGTGGGGTTGGGAACAGAATGGCGCTTGGCAAGAGGTCAACAGCAAAATGTCAATCAGCCACACGTGTGCAAGCTCATTCCCAGCTCCAAATGGTCGGGTGGTGGGAAATTCCATGGACCCATTAGGGTTTCAGCTTTTTTGACAAAATGCCATGCACCATGAAACTGTCCCCTCTTTTGGGCCTTGCCTTATCTCTTACCTTTTCGATGTTGTCCTCCCATTCCAACAATAACAAATTATAATTTATATTGACAGAGTAATCACCTCCAGAGTTGAAGGTTCATGCGTGGAATAAGCTTCCAGGAACAGTCGTTCCATGAATGGGTTCTGGTTCAGACATTCTTGGAAGTGTATTTGTCAACAAAAGCGCACGCACACGTGAGTGATTAGGTAGGACTTTCGTTGAGAGTTGCATGTAATGCGACACGGAGATTGGTCGGAGGTGAAAACATTAAATTCTGCATGACCAAACCATTAATGCAGAGAGAGAGAGAGAGAGAGAGAGAGAGACCATAGCTTCACAACTCAAAGTGACCTGTACTCTGACAAGGCGTTGGTGTAGGGTCTGATAAGATCTTTACATGTTGAATCAGATTACAGTATCCCTCGATAATCGATTCACGTAATGGGATTACAGTTAGCTCATAATCAACGAGTCATTGATCATGTATGGATCTTTTCTCTTAGTGAAACGTCGTTGTTTTTGTGCGCATTAGAAGTTCCTTGCATTCATGAGGAAGAGATTGAGTAGTTTTGTTCAGTAAAGAATGACTGTTATCCTAACAAGTTAGCTCCTTTTTAAAGAAGGCGAGAACTCTTGAGACACCTTGTAAGACAGGAGGAGCTACCGCTACCGTGTGGTGGTTGTGTAAGGAGCAACGATTGCCTCGCAGCAGTCGCCCAAACAGTTGCTACTTCCTGCTACTTTCCCTGGGTCAGAACCACCGTCTTGTGGTCACTTAAGGACGATGATTGTCTCGTGCGGTTGTCGCTACCACCACCGCTACTTCCCCGACTCTGAGCAAGGATGAATGAGTTCTATTCTTGATTTTTCTTTAGTCCAAATGTCCATCCTATCCAAGCCCCTCCTGTAGATGTCAGATTACATATCTAAAATTTTATCCGGACATAGCCGATTCAGAGCGCTACCAAATGTTAGATAGGATAATTTTTATCATAATCGGGCTGTCAATCAAACTCCTAAATTCCTTAAACTTTGGCATTTTTTATTCCGTGGTCCTCAGCGGCGGCGCCACGTAGTAAAAAGTGGAGGCTCCTGCCCCCACTCTAAAGTGGGAAATCCTGCTAACACATTTTTGGTTACTTGTTAAATTTATATTAACCCATTTCATGATGAGCCTAGACACCGTTCTGTTAGTATTTCTGTGTGAAATTAGAATATTAAAGCCCATCTTATTCAAGAAAAGATTGGCCCGCCCTATTGGAGCAGTCGGTTTCGTATAAAGCAGGGCACTTTTATGTAAAATGTGCGTGTGTACAGAGGAAAAGAAAAGGAACTGGAGAAGAAAATCATGCCCCGGGAAAAAAAAAAAAAAGCAAACTCCTACGGCGTTTCCTTGTACACTATTTTGTTTCTGAAATGTTCATTTGCAGAAGCATATGTTTTAGGGCAACTGTATATCCCTCCTCATAAACTTTATCTTTGGTAGTTTTGCTCATCTGGGGTTGGTTTTATGAAATTTTTTGTGATCGAAATATTTGTTTGTATATGAATACACATAGTGCCTTTGCTCACTCGATACCGGTGGAAATTTATTCTAACGTGATAACTGTCCAAAAAGTCCTAAACCTATTGTACGACGGTCAATTCAGCCTTAAACATTTCAATTGTGCCAATTTAATCCTAAACCTTCGACAACTTGCCAATTTTAGTCCTAAACTTTTCATTTATGTCAATTTAGTTCTAAACCTTTTGAAAATTTGCCAATTTAATCCTAAATCATTTGACGAATTGTCAATTGTGTCCTTTCGGCCAATTTTGGCTAGAAATTACTGAAGTGGACGCCGATCATTTTACGTGACATGGCCAGCACTAATGTGGACAATTTTGCATTTTTTTTATTCATTTCACTTTTTTCTTTCTCTTTGTCCTCACTAGGCCTCACTTATGGCCCATTGCCGGCCATGGCCAAGTACTAGCCACAGGCCAAAGGAAAAGAAAAGGGAAAGAAAGAAAGGGAAAAAATGAAAAAGAAAAAAGAAAAAGAGGAAAGAAATTTAAAAAAATGCAAAAATTGTCCATGTCAGCGCCTACCACCACGTAAAATGGTTGACATCCACATCAGCAATTTCTGACCAAAATTGGCCGAAATGACTAAATTGACAAGTAGCAAAAAGATTGTAGACTAAATTGGCAACTCTTCAAAATATTTAGGACTAAATTGACACAAATAAAATGTTTAGGACTAAATTGGCACAACTAGAAGGTTTAGATTGAATTGACTACCGTACAATAGTTTTAGGACTTTTTGGACAATTTTCTCGTATTCTAACCATATAGTTCTTCTAACCATATAGACTCGAGGTATAGCGTCGGTTTAATTCTGACATATTAAGGTGCTGAAGAGTGCACACTTTGGCAAAGGACAAAGTTGATGTTGGTTATTGTAAATATCCCTCATATATGTTAAGTATAGTCCCACCTTGCCTAAGTACATTGCAACAATATATCTTATATACATGCAGTCTGCTTCCATCTTATAGCTAACAGAATTGAGGTTGGGCATTCTAATACGATATCAAAACATCGGATCCTAACACATCCCTTTCATACTCGTTGCTCGTGGAGGGTTTTCCCAACGGTAGATTCACACAAAATACGAGCCGTGCCCATTTTACACGCGAGTATAAGAAATCGGCTTACACGCAAGGGAATCTCACATTGCTGAAATATGTTGTTATATTATATCTTATATACTTACATTTTTAAAAGTTGTGCATCCTTTTCAATCATGGGTATAATCAACGCAACGTTATAGACCATCATTTTCTTCATATTAGTTTATGTATGTTTCGTACATAAATATAATTACATCCAAGGATCGATCGGCTTTCTGTGCCCAGAGTCCAGACCACCTTGATCTTACCCAGAGGGCCTCGAGTTAAATAGCACTATTATTGAGAACTGAGATTACCTTATGATGCAGACCTGACGCAACATTCATGGTCGATGATGTCATTAATGATGCAATTGCAATCGAACGACATGTCCTCTGCACCAATTTTTCTGGAACTATGAGCATCTTTCATTCCCCTTTGTTTAGCTGTAATTAAGATTGAATACCGAAAATAAAAAAATTGGGAAATCTCGAAAGGGAATGCGAGCGTTAATAATGTAAGAGGCCACTGATCCATGTGATTGGCCCCAATTATATCTAATAATAATGATGTTAATATAATGGTAGCTAAGCAGATTAGCTAGGTGATTAACTACTACTAATTACTAAAACATTTGAGTGGGGTGGTCATGGGGATAGGCTAGTAGCGTCAATAAAGTTCCATAGCTTTCTTTTCGTCACGTTATTCTACTTAGTTTCTTTCTTGTCACAATAATTTTTCACTCGAATATCCCCCTTCCATCGTTTTCAGAGACCAAGTGTTCCACAATAAGCCCCGGGGAGAAGGAATCTAGGGCCATAGCAAAGGGGTACCTTCACAAAGCACATGTCATCATGATGCAAATGATTAGCCTAATTAGGAGAGTTAATAAGTACTGCCGCTGCTGCACCAAGATACAAGTCATTTCAAGCCACCAGAAGACCACGATGAATGATTACAAGTTTGGAATTATTGTTCCTATAGCTAGAGCTAGAGATGGATGATAGGAAGTTTATAGGGTATTAAGGAAGATGTTAAACATATGTGTACATAAGTTAAGTTCCTGTCGTAGTTTAAGATTACTCCTGGAAGCTAGCGCGACAAAATTAGCGGAATCAAAAGGCCAAAAGAGGATGAAATAAAGTATGTGGAAATCTGCTTGGATTTGCGTCATCCATTGACAAATCTTTTCCTTCTGTTCTTTTTTTCTCTCTCTTTATGTGAATGCACCACGTCCTTAGGATATGCATATAAAATGTTGTGGGAGATCTGTTGTCATTCGAAGTTCACATGACTCTCTTAAAATTCTGTCGGCCATTAAGTTTTGAAACTTCATCTATAATCAATGCATAACCCGCAGAAATTCCAAAATCCCTGTGATGGATTTACATCAAAAAAAAATTTTGATTTAGATGAATTTGACTGGGGTCGATTTGTTAATTCCCAAATTGGTAAGACTTTCTCTCGTAACGTAAATTTTTTTTACAAATATTGCACCAAGGTATTGTTTTAGATTATAACCCAAAAGTTGCAACTTCTCGCTTCCAAACTACAAGAGATTCAGATTACCTCTGCTCGGTAGCGAAGGAGTCACCTATTTTATATAAGATCACAAGTTTGATTTATGTCATTAAAGAATCTCCAAACAACTCATGCTATGTTATCTGACTACGGCATATTTCGTATAGAGACTTTCCGACTGCTGGCATCTTGGTAGAGCTATAGTGACAGTCTTACCAAGTTTAGATCTTTGAGTAGCGGACGGTGCGAAATAATTATGGCTCAAACCGAACATTCCGTAACGCAAATGAGAAAACTTAAGATAACCATTAGGGGCACCGCCAGCATTGATCGCCTCCTCATCTTTTTGCTGATATAAAAAGGAGTGTGAGAGATTGGAGCCAAATGCCCGCGCCCTAATGCAACGTTTTTCCCCAGTCATAAAATACGGCGACCTTTCAGGAGAGGGCTGACTTGCCTGCCGACTGAAAAAGCAAGCCATTGAATCTAGATCCAAAAAGACCTCGAAAAGGTCATACAAATTCCAAAAGAACTTATGTCACTGCCTCCTAAATTGCCTACCCTCCTCACACGAGACACTGTCTTTGTACCGATCGAACGCAAATGGACACACAGGGCCCCCTTTATTTTATTTCAATCTAGGAGTAGTAGTAGTAGGTAATTCCTTCTCCCACCTTCCAAAGGATCCAACCCCCCTTTGAAGATGTGTACATTCTATAGCCACATTACCATACTTAATCACTTTTGTTTTGTATTCTAGCTACACATAGCAGAAGCTGGTCAAAAGACTCAAAGCCCCTCTTTTCTACATCCAATGAATAAATAAAGTTGGGGGGGATCAAATGAACAAAAAAATTTTGTGGAAAAAGGTTGTGTTTTGCAGACAGGCAGATGGTGATGTTATTGGTGCTTGCATGACCTTTAAGCCACCGGAAGGCAACTCGGATTGACCAAGTAAAGCAATGGGGAATAATATAAACTGTTTATATGGAGATAGGTGACACAAGACAGATTTGCACTGACCCCTTTTTAATAACAGAATATTCTACTGAGGATCCTGCAGCGAAACACGGAACAGCGACCAACAACACCCTGATGAGATTAGTGTGCGGGCAACTTTGTTTGATTGGATAAGAACCACGGGGTCAATGGAAATTACGCTGATTTTTCCATTCATTAATCAACTGATGAGAAATGGAAAGGACAGGAAGCTGTGGTATGAGTTCGCATTGGTGAAGATCGCATCCTCATGACTCCCCCAAAATCATGGAGCGGGTGAGAATCTCGAGAACTCTGCAGATAATATTTTAAGCTTTCGAGATGTCTCCAATGGCCAAATCTATATGTCCGTGCACCTTAGTTATCAAAAACTTCTAACACCTTAGTTATCAAAAACTTCAAGATCTGTGATAGTATGTTGATACCAATATAATCGGTAGGATCATGAATACACAGATTTAGTCATCCCTTGTTCCACCACAAATTTTCAAAGCACGTACTGCCTCATGTACATCTAGGACCTAAGAGTCGAAGTTGCAACATTCTCATCTTTAGAGGGGATTCTTGAAACTCTCCCTTTATCATCTAAATGATCAAAGTCCAACTCGAGCCTATGAGAGTGTTCATAATATTTATAAAGATAACACTGCATTATTACATTACAACAAGAAAATATGTCCAAATTAATCCGTTGAATGAGGAGCCGTTTAAGGCAACTCAATGAAGTAAACCGCCGAGGTCACACGAAGTATATTTAAGTCCCTAGAAAATTTGAAAAAAGATGTTTTCGCCCTTTTTTTCTTGGGTGGTCCAAGGAAAAAGGGAAGAAAGTTGAGTAGATTATTCTATAATATGACCAGGTAAAAGGGTTTCGTACACATTTATCATTATCCAACCCTAAAATAAATGCTAAGAAGATACCACACGGACCTTCCCCCGTCAAATTCCATTCAGGATGAATTGACTCCACTACACAAGAGACACGTGCCATTTTCTTTTTGGAAATTATGGTTTAAAAAAGAAGAAAAAAATTGACTCGTTTTCCTTTTTTCTTCTTTTTGTAAATTTTTGTGGGAGATGATCTCGTCCTGAGGCCTGCCTGCCTGCTTCTTGGCACCAAGATTGCACCAGCTCAAAAGGGCCAATTATATATCATCCACCAATGGATGAATTTTTTGCAAAAAGCATATTATAAAGAAAATAAATATATCTACAATAATTAGATAGGTCGGATGCTTATTTGGATATTTTCAAAAATCTATTTACATGTGATAGACTGCCATCGAGTGCTGAATAAGACTCGCTTATTTGAACGATAATCACTTGCAGCTTGCCACATTAACTCATAAATTGATTACATAAACTAATTTCAGTAATTCTAGCCAGCATTCTAAAACAAATCACACATACACAACCGAATCACTTTGAGAGAGATCGCAGTATGTCATTTTTGGATCCTTGGAAGCGAACTACATGATCGAAGATGAGGATCTTCGGGCATAAACTAATGGAAACGAGGTTTTGAGCAATGCCTGCATGATCATCCCGGGAATGATTGATCGAATCTATCATCTGATCATCGTAGTTTAAATCGTTGTATCGAGTTCGACACCCATGATGTCGAAAAAGACCCGAGCGGGTGCATGAAGAACACGGCCTGATTCCCTTCACTTCAGTTCGTGCGGTAGGTTTTGAATTTCGACAGAAGAGGGCAAAGAGAGTTGGGTGAACGGTCGGTTCTTTCACCTCCATCGTCGTTTTCATGCAGATGACCGCCGTCTAAGCAATTCCAAGTTGCTAATTAATAAACTTTGCAGTTGGATTTCTCTGTTTACTTGTTTTTATTATGATGATAATAATTTATGAATATTATTATTATTGTTTGTACTATCATTTGCGATGACTTTTAAAAGTTTTGTCTGTTCATAGGCTGTTTAGAAATGACTTCCACCGGAGTTTAACAATAGACAATTGTGTGGCTCCTTGATGCATGGTGAAATGAAAGCCCATTTTGGTAAATAGATTTGATTTTACATATGTGTATATATGGTTTACATTGTAAATTATGCTACTCCTCATGAGTTATTCAGAAATACGCTATATAACGTTGCCCGTCCCGTTTTATAATTGATATGTTTTTTTGGGGGGATTAAAAGGCATTTTTCTAACATGATGACATATTACGGGTCATGAGTTTTCTCGACAATTTCTCTTGTATTTTTTTTTTTCCAATATTATAGGTTTTCTGCATTTTTTTCCAACCTCTAGTGGTCCTTTGATGTGGTTACGTCCACATCTTGTATCTCGCTTGTGAGGTTTACAAACGACGCAAAACGAATACAATACCCGGATATGATGGGAAAGTTTTCAAAAATTTTAAATTTTTGGAAAAAAAAAAACAGTCGTAAGACAAATATCCAACTATACACGTAATACAATGTCTCTTGTTCCATCACATAATCATCTTGAATTGAGGTGTGCATCGGTCTCGGTCCAATTCGGGAATCAAACCAAACCAAATCGGCTGGTTCTGGATAGTTCCCGGAGGGACCGGTCCGATTTCTGGTTCCAAAAATTTGGAATTAGGAATAACAGGTCCGATTCCCGGTTTCACATAAGAAACCAGATCATCAGACCAACCAAAATTTTTTAATTATTTTTTTATTTTGAAGCAAACCCTAATTAGTAAATTATTTTTTTTAATGTTGGGAAACTCCTACCTATAAGGAATAAAAGAAACCAAAAAAAAATCACCTATTTCGGGACCGATCCTAGAACCGGATCGGACCGGACTAATTTTGGTTCCAAAATCAGGTGGGCCGGCTCTCGAATCTACAAATTGGAAATCAACTCTGTCTGGTCCGATTTCAAATTTCAAGATGGGAACCCATCTACCCTGAAATCGATTACCCTAATCTTGAACATGGCTAAAGCAAAGCCTATCAACTTTTGCTTATTATAGTTTCCCACGTGGCTATTTTAATGGAGTGCAAGGTGTCACCAATAGGATATTGCCCCCAAAAAATCAATATGGACGATGAGAAAGGAAGAAACTGAAAGATATATTATAGGCTAGGAATGTTTTTTCTATTTTAGAAGAAAAAATGAGATATACCTAAAAGATGGGCCATGTTTTCCTTGAAGCAGGCTTTGGATTGGTAAGTTACAAACATGGACGTCACCCATTATTTATATTTAGTTGAGTTTTGCGTGTAGATGATGTCCATAGCTTGTAATCTGCCAATTAAAGACATGGTTGAAAGAAATTTCCTTAAATATATTTCGTTTATTTTTCTTTTGACCAGATGACCACTCCAGTTGACATTTATTTGATATAGATCTTTCGTTACGATAACATCATAAGCCCTCTCTCCATCAATAGGAAACTTAGGATGTCACGATCACTTCTCTTATAATCACCTAACTTTTTGAAATTCGAAAGGATTAATACCACAAAAAATCTCAAACTAGTATACTTATGACAAATTTACCTCAAACTAATTTTTTGACCACCAAAAATCCTAAATTGGTACATCTGTGACAAATTTACCCTTCGTTAGTTTCCGTAAAATTTTACCGTCAAATTGCTTAATTGGATAACACATGACAGTTGACGGGTATACCAGTTTAAGGTTTTACCCCTCCGTTTGTCACAGATTTACCAATTTATGATTTTTTGTAGTATTAATCCAATTTAACGGAGGGTAAGTTTGTCACAAATGTACCAATTTGAGGTTTTTGGTGATCAAAAAATTAATTTATGGTAAATTTGTCACAGGTGTACCAGTTTGGGATTTTTAGTGATCAAAAAATTAATTTAAAGTAAATTTATCATATATATTTTTCGTGATATTAATTCAATTCGAAATGGAATTAATGACACGAGAATCCTGTGACATGTGATATCACTGTTACCGTGGATATTATCTTGTTTAAAAAGCTTTAAAATCAACATTGGCCCAACATGATACCACGATCGATAACAGACCGTTATTGGTCTGAAAGCTTCTTAAAATAAGACAAGTTAAAGATAGTTTGCACAATCTTTCAAGGGAAAATTACCAAATAAATTCTAAATAAATCCTAAATTTACTGTATTTGTGCCAATTTGATTCTAAACCTTTCAATTTAACTAATTTAGCACCAATTTGCCAATTTAGTCCTAAACCTCTCAATTGTGTCAATTTAATCCTAAAAATTTTGATAATTTACCAATTTAGTCCTTCCAGCTAAATTGGCCGGAAATCGCTGAAGTGGCGGTCTAGTCAACGTCAAGCGCCTTACGTGGCATAGCCGGCACTGATGTAGATAGTTTTTTATAAAAAATTTCTGAATTTATAATTTTTTTTTTCTTTTTTCTTTTCTTTTATTTTCTAACCCTAGTTCGGCGAGGTCGTCGGCGGATCCTCACCGGCCACAATCGGGTCAGCGACCCTCGTCCACACCAATCGAGGGTCACCGGCCAAGGGTTAGTAAAAAAGGAAAGAAAAAAGAAGTAATAATAATAAATTCGGAAAAAATTTTAAAAAAATGTTTGTTCACATCTACGTCAACCGTCGTGCCATGTAGGACGGCCAATGCTAACTAAACTGTCATGTCAGTAATTTCCAATCAAAATTGGCTGGAATGACTAAATTGTTAAATCGTCAAAAAGTTTAAGACTAAATAAGCCAAATTAAAAGGTCTAGGACTGAATTAACACGAGTGCAATTAATTTAGGACTTTTTTTTGGTAATTTTCTCACCTTTCAATTTAAAGGTGTGTTGGGGACTTTAATGAGATCTTGTACCATTGGGAAAAATCTGGGGGTAATGGAGTGGAGCACTACAGGCTAGTAGCATTTCAAGATTGCTTAAACAGATGTTCACTCATGGATATTGAAAGCAAGGGTTGTGCAGTCACTTAGGCCAACAACAGGGAAGGAAGAGCACTGGTGCGGGAAAGGCTAGATAGGGCCCTTTGTAATATAAACTGGAGAGTGAGTTTCCCAAATGCGGAAGCCTTTGCACTGCCTGCAATAGGGTCTGACCATAGTCCAATTTTGCTATCCCTCCAACCAAACAGGATTAAAAGGAAAAAAGAATTCAAGTTCGAGGCGTTTTGGCTGGCCGATACGGAGTGTAAGGAGCTGGTGAAAGAAGTTTGGGGTGAACTGGAAGACAACCCAATACCGTTCGCTAGAAAATTGAAAAAGACCACTGAAGCTCTAAAATTATGGAGTAAGCATAAATTCTCCAATGCCCACAACCAGATCGAGATCCTAAAAAGAAGACTTACGATCCTTACAAATTCAGGAAATGGAGGCAAAAGCAGAAAAGAAATCCAGCAAATCAAAGTGCAAATACAGAATTTATGGAAACAAGAAGAGCAATATTGGAGTATGCGATCTCGCATTAATTGGATTAAGTGGGGAGATAAAAACACGAAATATTTTCATGCAGCTACGGTCCAAAGAAGACAAAGGAACAAAATTTCAATGCTGAAAATTGATGATACTTGGTGTAGAGACCCCAAAGTTATTAGCCAGCACATTGCCAGTTATTACGATTCCTTGTTCAAGACAGTGGGCACCAGGAACTTCAATCCAATACTAGACCAATGTTCCTTTCCTGGCCAAGAAGAAATGAATGAGGCTTTGATGGCACCGGTCACCTTAGAAGAAGTAAAACAAGCTACATTTCGGCAAGGAGCTACAAAGGCCCCGGGACCTGACGGGATGAATAGCCTATTTTACCAGCATCATTGGGAGGAATTACAGCACGATTTACACGGACTAGTCAGCTCCTTCTTCCAATCAAGACACCTTGACCCGGAGCTTAACAAAACACACATCGTGATTATCCCTAAAGTTACAATCCTAGAAAGCATCACACAATTCAGACCTATCAGCCTATGCAATTTCAGCTACAATATCATCTCTAAGGTGATGGCGAACCGCCTTAAGCCCTGGCTCCCAAATCTCATAGCAATAGAACAGAGCGCCTTTGTGAGCGGGAGACAGATTCAAGATAATATTTTTATAGTCCAGGAGATCCTTCATCAGCTAAGAGTTCGGGAGAGAAAAAAGAAGTTCCAGGCGATCCTAAAGTTGTACATGCAAAAAGCTTACGACAGAGTTGAGTGGGACTTCCTTTGTGCTAGCATGAAGAAAATGGGCTTCTGCGAAGAGTGGGTGTCGTTGGTGAAAGAGTGTATCTCCTCTGTCACATTCAGTGTAAAAGTGAACGGAGAACCTTTAAAGTACTTCCAACCTTCTCGGGGAATTAGACAAGGAGACCCACTATCTCCTTACTTGTTTATAATCATGGCGAACATGCTATCGTCCCTACTAAGAAAGGCTGTAGAGGATGGGAGTTTGAAAGGTATCAAACTAAACAGGAACTGCCCTACTCTGTCACACCTGTTATTCGCTGACGATGCTATCTTCTTCCTGGATGGGAATATACGTGAATGTCAAAATCTGGCCAATATCCTAAACCAATACTGTTTCGCATCGGGACAAGCAATCAATCTAAACAAATCCGGGATCTTTCTGTAGCGCGGGCTACCCTCAAAACCTTAAAAGCAACATGGCGTCCGAACTAAGAGTACCAATCATGGAGAAAACTGGGAAATATCTTGGCATTCCATCAGATTTGGGACAAACAAAAAAACAGATGTTCGCGTAGATACTAGGAAGGGTAAACATGAAGTTGGAAGGCTGGAAGGAAAAGCTGCTCTCAAAGGCGGGCAAGGAGATTTTAATCAAAACAGTAGTACAAGCTCTTCCCCAATATGCAATGTCCATATTCAAAATCCCCATTTCGGTGTGCAAGGCAATTGAGCAGAAAATAGCCTCCTTTTGGTGGAAACAGAACTCATCTAAATCGAGTATCCACTAGAGAAAATGGGAACTTCTCAAAGAAAGGAAAATAGATGGTGGATTGGGCTTTAAGGATCTAGTTACTTATAACAAAGCCATGCTAGGAAAGCAAGCATGGAGACTTGTTCAAGATCCGACAGCATTGTGGAGCCAGCTACTTAAAGGTATTTACTTCCCCAACGGAAATCTATGGAAAGCCACAAAGGGATCCCGCCCCTCATGGGGGTGGCAAAGTTTACTAATGGGAAGAGATGCCTTAAGCCCAGACGTGAAATGGCTGGTCGGGAATGGAGATTGCATTAACATCAGAGAGGATATATGGCTGGAACGCGGATTAAAAGGTGGCCCAGCAAACCGAGATGACCCAGAAAAAGTCGCAGAACTGATCAACCAGGAGACAAAAACATAGGATGTTAATCAGTTACAAAGGATGTTTCAAGGGGAAATTGAGAGCGAAATTATGGCCATACGGTTAAAGCCAATCTCGGACAATGATAGACAAATTTGGACAGGAAACTCATCAGGGGAATATTCGGTAAAACAGGGTTACTCCAAGCTACGAGCTGTGTCAACCAAGCTAAATACAGATCTAGCGTCCTCCTCTTATCAGCAGCCCCGCTCACTATGGACAAAGATATGGAAACTACAAAACGAGCCAAAAATCCGCTTCTTCCTGTGGTGTGTGTGTCACAATGCTCTGCCTACATCAGAAAATCTATACAAAAGAAAGGCCTTACCCGACCCTTTATGCCCAACTTGTCGGGAAAACCCAGAAACAACAGAACACATATTCGCCCATTGCAGCTGGACAAACAACATCTGGTCAGATCCGAGGCTTCGAGTGGACGCACCACCAGCAAATTTATCAAGAATGGATAAATGGTTCAACGAATCCCTTACCAACATCACAGAACAGTCCGGCCGAGAGGTGCTTGCAGGAATTCTCTGGCAAATCTAGAAGGCAAGGAACGCCTGGGTTTTCCATCAAATCAGCCCAAGATCGGGAGCAATCGTTGATGAAGCAATTAATCTAAATGGTAACTACCGGGAGCAAAACTTACCTGTGTCGTGGAGATGGCGGGTGAAATCCAAGACAGCGCGATGGATGTGCCCAGAACATGGAAGCTGGAAATTTAACGTAGATGGGTCGTGGATCGAAGGGGAAATAGAGGGATCGGTGGCTAGGGTATGCAGGGATCACAGAGGTTTGTGTACTGTGGAGTTTGCTAGAGCTGCGTCTGCTTCCTCCCTGCTGGAAATTGAAGCTGCAGCAGTGAAGGAAGCTATGTGCTGTCTGGGAGAAGAGGCAGCGACGAAGAACAATCTAGTGTTGGAAGTCTGCATACAGTCAGACAACGCAGCTACAGTAAAATACACTCATGACCCAGCTTTGAGCCCATGGGATTTGAGGAGTCTGTTTGAGGAACGTAACAAGTTACTCTCCCAATTAAAGAGGGTTTCTCTAGTCCATTGTCTGCGCGAGACCAATCAAGTAGCAGATTGGATCGCCAAAAATCATCGAAAAGGGATGCTTCCATCCAACTGGGTGTCTAGACCGCCCCAATCTCTTTCGGATTTATTTTGTATTGACGCTTGTCATCTTCACTTTTGTAATCCGCAGTTGAATGAATGAATGGAAATCTACATTTCGACCAAAAAAAAATTTTTAAAAGGTTTTTTCTTGACGTACTTATGAACAGGAGGTCAACTTGAATGGAAAAGAAATAAAAGGCAAGATACTAATAATTTCGCTATGCTCGCTAGGTCCGAAAGTGCAAACGCTCGGATCTAAATAAGTCGTTCCCTTTCTCGGGCACCCCTTGCTCGGTCGGGCCACGTCGATATTTCTTCATCGTAAAAAAGGCTTCACTAAGGATTTCTTACATCCGGCATCCGAACCCGTCACTTCAACGTTCAATTATTCTAAGAACCTCGGAAAACGATATTGAATCTATAGCACGGCCCTAAGTGGTTACCGAACCCTAGCACATATCATCCACATGCACATAGCAAAGAACAACACAAAACAGCTGTAATCCCCCATCTTCTAAGTTCAGATGGACCGTCTGTGTGTGTGAACGTTCGGATTCTACAATCTAGACCTCCCCCCATAAGGTGGGATGTCGTGCATACCATGTATTAATTTATATTCGACCCTCAAAAAATCACAAATATATATACACACACTTGTGAAATATATTCCTCTTTTTTCCTTCCTTCATTTTTTGGGGTCAAAACCCCTTTTTCTTCCTCTCGCCATGTGAAAGGTGTCAAATGATATCTTCACGTGCATGCCACGAGATCCGTCATGGACATCACGAGCCGCGGTATGGACTTCCTTTGGAAATTTTTTAAATGTTTGAGGAGCCCCGTAGAATATTCCTTCTCGTTTATTTAAATCCGTCGTGTTCCTCATTGTAATTTAAAAGTAGACCAAATTGTGAAAAATTAAAGTTAAAAAATATGTACATTCTCTATAATATTTACAACCAGCCCACACAACTATCTATCTCATGCCTCCTTATTGGCCAAATTTTCAGAGTGTGTTGGGGAGTCAACCATGTCTCTAATCACACGCATACTATGATTTTGGCTATTAGCGGTGGTAGATAAGTCTCGTGCAAACACAAATTAGCATGACCCGTTTTTCAAATCCGATCAAATGACGATACCCTGTAACTGAAACAGAGGATGACCTCGTATGGAACTCCGTAGAAGTCCAAGTGCCACCATTCATCAGGTGTACTGACCTGTTGAAAGGATGAATTAGTCTCGTGCGATCGGAAAATGGCGCGGCGCGATTGTCTCCGAGTCGGAGGTGATTATTTTGTTATGTTTTTAAGAGTGTGTTGGGAGAGTCAACCATGTCTCTAATCACACACAATTTATGACTTCAGCTATTGGCGGTGGTAAATAAGTCTCGCGTGAACACAAACTAGCACGACCCGTTTTTCAAATCCGTTCGAATACCAATGCCCCGTAATCGAAACGGAGAAACGGCGTGTTGGCAATTAATCCATCATACGGAACTCCACATCGCGACATAGGAGTCTAGGGTGCCACCATTCATCAGGTGTACCGACTTGTCAAAATGATGAATCAGTCTCGCGCGATCGGAAACCAGCGCAACACGATCGTCTCCAAGGACATAGGTGATCATTTTGTGATGTTTTCGGTGTGTGTTGGGGGAGTCAACCATGTCTCTAATCACACGCAACTTATGATTTTGGCTATTAGCAGTGGTAGATAAGTCTCGCGCGAACACAAAATAGCACGACCCGTTTTTATACCGATGCCCTGTAACCGAAACGGAGAAACGGCGTGTTGCCGATTAATCCATACGGAATTCCGTGTCGTCACGTAGGAGTTCAGGGAGCCACCATTCGTCGGGCGTACTGACCTGTCGAAATGATGAATCGGTCTCGTGCGATCGGAAAACAGCGCCGCGGCGCGGTCGTGCTCCGAGGACGGAGGTGATCATTCTGTTTATGTTTTTTCTTCGTGCGCCATGATTAATTTAAGGACTAAGGTTCGTGAAAATTGGACTTAAAAGATATGGATTCATCAATGGGGGGACATTTCTATTGCGAAGTCACAAATCACCTCACGAGACGAGAAATTGAGAGGGGAGATGTGACGTGTCGGGTGCGGTTGATCGATAATTGACAATCCATAATCGATATAAAAAGGGGACCAAGAACACAATCCATCATTCCCTCCCTCCAACTTTTTGGCCTCTGCCTCTGCCTTTCCTTTCCTTTCCTCCCTCTCTCCCTCTCTTCCTTTCGTGCTCCGGTCGTCTGGTCGATTGATTGCTGACCGGTGAACACGACGAACGCATTCTTGCTCGCGGGGTCTCTGTTTTCCTCTCGCCATCCGTCCATCCATCCGTCCATCGCTCCGGTTTGATATTTCGCTTTCGCTCGTGTTGTATCCGGGACGAAGCGTGTACAAACGAAGGGGGGAAGAACCCGAGGCCCTGCAATTCGAAGCAATTGCGCCCGAGCTCGAGCTTTTCCCTGTTATGGAGAACCAGCGCCAGAGTCCCCTGAAATCGAGATTCAGGCGCGTCTGCGTCTTCTGCGGGAGCAGCCCCGGGAAGAGCCCCTCCTATCAGCACGCTGCCATTCAACTCGGGAAGCAACTGGTACTGTTCCGAGTTTTTTTCTAACCTAGAGAGAGAGAGAGAGAGAGAGAGAGAGAGATTTGTTTGCGTGCATGGAAATGGAAAGATATGTGCTTTATTGGGCTAGACATGCATAGATAGAAGTTGAACTTGCTTTGTGCTGTACATCTGTTGGGGGCTATGAATATATAGAAGTTTACACGCGCGCACGCCCCGGTTCTGTTCCATAGCTGAATGGGTTTAATTGAGCTGTTTCATTGAATTAAAGCCCAAAAATCTAAGCATGCTCTGATACCCTTTTCGTCAAACTGGGAAAGCTATGGAACCATTCCTTGTCTGCATCGAGTGATTCGTGAAGAGTGAGCGCAAAACAGAGAAACAGGGGACTCTGTTTTTCAGGAACTCCTGTCTGCTGGAGCTTGTCTTTTTCTTGTGTTGCAAGAAAAACGGAGTCAAGTGGATTTGAAAATCTAGGCGGACGAGGAGAGTGGGACTAAAATAAGAGGAGGGCGTGAGGAGGGTATGGTGATAATTGAAGTAATTATTCGAGGAGCGCTCTGTTTGGATCGAATGGCAGAGAGCTCTTGCAGGGGCATTGTGTTTGAATCGAACCCGTCACTTCAACAATTTTATCAACTTTTCGCAGGTCGAAAGGGACATTGACCTGGTGTATGGTGGAGGCAGCATTGGTTTGATGGGTCTAGTTTCTCAAGTTGTGTACGATGGGGGCCGCCACGTGTTGGGGTAAAACATCCCCTCTCTCTCTCTCTCTCTCTCTCTCTCTCTCTCTCTCTCTCTCTCTCTCTCTCTCTCTCTCTCTCTCCCTCTGACCTCTGTGCCTGAAGCTCTTGCCTGTATCCTTTGTCTTCTTTGGGTTGCAGGGTGATTCCCAAGACGCTGATGCCGAGAGAGGTAAACTCACTGTGCAGTTTCTAAACGATCTACTTGCATTCACAAGTTGACGATCTGTAGATTTTATAAATCGAGCTACTTGCATTAGCAAGTTGAGGACGTCGTTAGGCTTTTTGTAGCGCTTCAATGATGGAATAAATAGGGATCAGGTTCCCGGAGCACTTCTCGCACCCGCCACCCCACACATGATCAATCATGCCTTTTGTTTCTGTCCTCGTGATTGTGATCTGTTTTAGAATTTATGCCTGAAACACATCAATAATTGAGATTATTATTGTCAACACACCAATCAAAACGAGACGCTGACTTGGCCGAAATAGTCCAGTTGGGGGACACAGTGATTTGGGGAGTTAAATGAGGGGTCAATCTAATAAGGACGGCACATTGTTATGTGTTCAGATCACGGGAGAGACGATCGGAGAAGTGAGAGCGGTGTCGGGCATGCACCAGCGGAAGGCCGAGATGTCTCGTCAAGCCGATGCATTCATCGCCTTGCCTGGTACCTCCTCTTTCATTTGATATGGACTTGGTTTTTTCACGTATGCTTAGTGCACAAAATTGAGACGATTGTTCGCTGAATTGGTGGTTTCTGCATAGGTGGTTATGGGACCTTGGAGGAACTCTTGGAGGTGATCACATGGGCTCAGCTGGGAATCCATGACAAACCGGTAATCACCCGAACTCCATTTCTTTTAACATCACTTGTTTCTATCGGCGTACGGTACGCTACAATAATGAACTAAATGGTTACTAATTGGGAAAAAAGCGAGTGACAATGTTTGTCGACTAAACTCCATATCATCACTTAGCAAAAACCCAGTATATTTCGCAGTATTAAAGAAAAGATGGGTATTAGATCCATGTCAATCATGCCATGTCCTTTTCATATTGGCGAGGGAAGGCAATGATGGGTATTTTCATGTTCAATTGTTCCTTCGATAAAACGAAAAAGAAAACATGAAAAACAGGGAATGGAACCCATGATGTATAACCTGATCTTGTTGTGCTCCGCAGGTGGGATTGCTGAACGTGGACGGGTACTACAACTCGCTCCTGTCGTTCATCGACAAGGCCGTGGACGAAGGCTTCGTCACTCCCTCCGCCCGCCACATCATCGTCTCTGCCCCGACTGCGCATGAGCTCCTCGCCAAGCTCGAGGTACAAAATTCTTGATCCTTCCTCCCTCTTGTCATCCTCATTCCCTCGTGAAGTTCATCTGTGATCTGAGCCCTTGATTCGACTGACTTCTTGGTTGTGCCAGGAGTACGAGCCGAAGCACAGCGGGGTGGCCTCCAAGCTGACCTGGGAGATGGAGCAGCATCTGGGATACTGCACCAAGTCAGACATTTCCCGTTGACCCCTCCCCCAGAGAAACACTAAGTACTCACACACAGAAACACTACCCTTTCGATGGAGGATTGACCACCGTTGATTCGGGGGGAATTCTCTCGCGAAAGTTTGACACGACTTTGTAGATGATTTGGGCTCCCAAAAAGAAAGAAAAAAAAAAGAAAATGTGAAAAAGCTAAAGGCAAAGGAAGAAGGATCGTGCAGGTCCCCACCACGGTCTTTTGTTTTATAGGCCGCGGATATCACCATGGGGATTGCATTCTTTTTTTTTTTTTTTGAATTATTAATTGTTGATCATTGGGGTCGACAGTTTCTCTCTTGGTTAGAGTCTAATCTTGGGGCAAGGATTGGATCACTGGCTTAGCTTCGATCCTCTGTAATTTGTATATTCGGATTGTTAATGACTATCCAAATTTTGCTTTCGAAAGTTGAGGAGGGGGAAAGAGATTGTGATGGGTTTTTGTTCGAAATTTCACCATCTTTTCGAAGAACTTCCAGATCCTTTTTAAGTCCAGTCATGGATGAGCGCCTCGTGTGCACAGAAGACGAGCACACCTGTCGTAGACCCGTACCCGCAAAGGCCGCTGCCGACTGGCTGGTTTGTGTGTGTATGGAAAGAGAGAGGGGTGAAAGCAACGGTGGGGGATCGGTGTCTGCCTCTCTTTTTCCGCTTTCGCTCGGTAGCTATCAAAGCATCAAAAGTGGAAAAAGAGGAACTTGCCGTCGAGATCTCAAAGGGTCTTCACATGTTTTTTCACCTTCTTTAGGGGCCGGTCGTTCCTACTTCTGGATAAACACTAAAGATCGAACGCGTCACCAACGCATTATCTTGGTCAAAAAGGAGAAAAGTTTCTCTCCCTACCTTTCTTGCAAAATCTTGGACCGAGTAGGTCCTATGTGAATCCAGCAAAGTTGGGTTTCGATGCATGTGTAGCTAGCGCACGATCTGGTGGTTGGTCCCAAATTGGCTATCAGTTCAGGGATATTATTGTTATACTCCTGGCATGTATGCTCTCTGGAATTGATCAATGGGGGCGGGCGGATTCCATCTTTGGGCCTATGATTCTAACCTTAGGATTTGATTTGGGCTGGCTGGGAGAGAGAGAGAGAGAACGACTTAGCCAAGCTTAGCAAAATCCCACTTGTTAACTCTTACTAAGCGGACAGGGTCGTACGTGCCCAAGCTGCCCATTGAGAGAGTTCTTGGTTTTTACTGAATCATGTCAATTCAGAAGATCGATCTCAACAGTTATAAACGGTGCTCGTTCTAAAGTTTCTTTGTTCACACCATTGTCATCGGGTTCGGCAGATCATATGAGGGAGATAAAGAGAGAGAACTGGGGATTTCTCAAGAAGAGTTGCAGCCCAAGACTTTTTTATTCTAGACTTCTCAGACATACTAGTTGGGTTTTGCTGATATGTTAAATGTCGCGTGCGACGCGCTATACTACACTCTACAGTGAATTTGATTGGCAATTTTCTTTAAGCCCAACGGCCAAGTCTCTTTAAGGGGGAAGGGATGTACACGAGAAGAAAAGAGAGCTCGCACACTTGAGTCTGTGAATTGTGAATGGTGATTACAACATGAACTGGAGATAACACACACAATCAAACAATAATGCAATTAGTAACCAAAAACGTGATACTCTGTCTATGCTTTCCCAAATAACTGTGTCCGTAAGTCTTCGAGCCACATCCAGACTGCTGCTGCTGCTGCTGCTGCTGCAAGGGCTTCAATCATCGTCTTTGAACTCTCTGTCCACCCAAAATATATATAAATCACATGGGCATCACCAAGCTTATAATTGCAGTCCAACCAATTTGTAGATTCAGTCCTGATACTAATGGAAATGCACATTATGGTTCTGTGAATATTCCATGGCATAGAACTTCATATCCTACAACGAAATTCTCCCGCTATTGAGGGATGGACAAATATCATGTCCGTCTTCTTCCACACAAGATTTAACTGCTTATTCACTGTATACAGACACGTGTTGATGGTCACCTAGAACATAGTATGCTGTTACTCGTGGTAGGGGAATTGAACTGAGGTGCACCACTTGCCAGAAAGTGGTAAGGATGCCGCAGGCTCAGTCAGCGCGTTTGCACCGTGATGCGCTTAAAAGCATTCCTTTTTTATCATTTAGTATTTCTCACGAGACAATAATAATTCTCTCTCTTTTGCACATAAGTCACTTAACAAAAAAGATGATAATTGTATGAAGGATTTTGTTAACAAGTGCCCCAACACCCAAATAAAGAATAATTGTCATTTCCAATGCATTGTCTTTCTCGTATTATGTGCAATCAGTTCATTGGAAATGAGAATATTTCTTTATTTAGTATAATTTACAAGTGCCTGGAGAACTCATTAACAAGATCCTTTTTCAAAATAGGTTTTGTTTTGTATTAGAACCGAGTGCAACATCGGCAATGATTAATTGAATGAAGTAATTGAATCATCCATTCGTAGGATAAAGAATGCATATCGTTTTCTTCAGGAACAAGCTAGCACCGTAAGACTTGTGTTGATATCTTCAGATTGCATTAGTATGAGATGATACCAACGGGTTGCAATGTAAAGAGTGAATCAGTGTACCCACTTTGAGGTTCACAAGGGGGTACAATACTGCAGTATATCCCTTCTAGTGTTGTCTGAATTTCTGTCATGATAAGGCCCGACAATGTTGTTGCATATTTCAAGTTACTTATGTGGATGACTATAGCTTAAGCTTTTGATCTAAAATCAATATCCAAGAGTTTTACTCTATGAGAGAATAAACAGAAATCCAGATGAGAGAAGCTTACCTGCGATCGAGGTATCTGGGTTGAATCCCAGATCCTTGACATGTGGTGCAAGTCAAAGAGCCAGCACCATCACAATTGATGCAGCGTGACACTTCCTTCTCGTCACCTCCAAGTTCCACAGTCACAGTGCCAGTGCCCATGCAAAATCTGCACCTCTCTGGAGATGGCAACACTTTCTCAGAATATGAAATGAAGGATATTTATGTAATTTAATTGCGTTGAATTGGGACTAGAACTGTATACAATAAACCGTGATTTGCTTCTGTATCGGTTGGAATTAGATGCCCAGCAAATCCACACGCCGATAGCTTCACAGCGAAAGCTTAAATTTGGACTCCTTCATAGAGTTCAATTTTCGCTGTCATATTTGAAATAGAATCTTTTTCGTTTTTCACAGTCAGCAAATACACATACCATCATCAAAGTGCTCAGCTGGTCCTATGATGCCAAACATAAGAGACCACTTTGGAGTTCACCGGGGTTCTAGCTCAAGTGAAGCAAGGGATGTATTTAAGCAGTTAGTGTGGAGCTCAACTCCAAATTCCTGAGAGCTCATAAAAGCATCTTTTGATGAAGATGAATTAAGCCCCACCGCCTCGGAAGTAAGGAGATTATCCGACAGCATTCATCATGCCATGCAGGCGTGCATTCGGATATAGCTTAATGGGCTCCATTTTAATGTAATTGACAAGAAAGCAACATCCTCGCCAAATAGCAAGTACCATCACTTAAACAACTCGCTCATGATCCAGACTACTCCCTACTTCTTAGACGGACAAATGCTTAAGCACCGACGTGCATCTGGATCTAGTGAGTCGGATGGTATGAGGAATGCAAGAGCATACAATGTTCTGCAATAAAGCAATGCAATTCGACGAGTACAGAACGACCCGAGAATCTTCATCAATTCAAACATGTCAAATAGTAACCTCTAGCATCATGACTCGACTACTCAAGAATCAACACCATGTCAAAAGGGGGTGTCCGAGATAGCTTACGAGCGCCGGATCCATCGCAAGGAAAGCACGCCTGCGTGTTCTCTCTCTTGGCCTGAGAAACACAATTTTCAACCCCAGAATGAGCACACGATCAAACACCTCGAAGAAGTCCATAATTCGTTCAATCGCAGCGAATACACATGCACCCAGAGGAGCGGGAAACGGGAGAAAAACACTCACAGCGCTATCGATTTGCGACTCGTAGAACACCGGGATGCCGATACCGACCGCCACGCTCACAACCCCCACCGATATGGCCACAACCTGGACAACCAGCACCGTTTTCTCACAGCCGAACGCGTATCCGACGAATGTCGACACGACCCAGAAAAGGAAAACACCGTTTCTCTAGCGGGAAACCGGAGGTAACGCGAAACGAACCGTGTTCTGGTCGAGATCGACAGCCCTGATGCGCGGGTAGGAAAGGGGCGAGCGTTGGGCTCTGGCGGACTTGGTGGGCAGAGAGGCAGAGCGCCTGAGCGGCGAATGGAGGAACGGAGTTCGGAGACGAGGAAGCGAAGGCGCGAGCGACATTTCTACCCAAAAGCTCCCCTGCTTCTGCGCAGAAATCTGCTTCGAAAACTTCAAATGTCTCTTGCTCAATTCTCAAACGCGAACAGAGAGAGAAGCAAACATCTCGCGAGTTCCAAAGAAAGCTGAGCAGAGCGAAAGCTCACCGACGCCACGAACCGAGAGGAGTTTTGGATATGTGGGGCTAGTGGCGTTTGTGTCTGGGATTCACATGACTGTTCCTGTTGGAGACGACTCCTGCGCACCATTGCTTTAGGAAGTCCCACGTGGCCATTGCGCCGCACTGAGGAATGGGAGTTTTCTCTCCGGAAACCTGTTTCAGTGGACTCGGCCCACGGCGACCGTTAGATTTTGCGGGACTCGCGCGCTCGACCCTTCACGTGAGACTCGCAAAATCAACGTCGAGGATCGAACCGGATCCGGCAGACTTGGGTGACGGGAAGAGATTGCCCTTCCTAGCGCGTAGTCATGTTTGGTAATCTAATTTTGTAAAGTAGCTAGTAGCTTCTCGAGTTATTATGAAAAAGTGCTAATTCATGTCAATGTATGGATTTTACGTATTGGATTGTATTGTGTGATCTTGAAATTTTCTCTTTGTAATTCATATTTTCCTCGTGCTATGTTTGTTCATGTCACATCCAAAATGGTTGTCTCTAATATTGCCGACCTCACCTGGGGAATGAGAAAGAGGGCAACCCACCTCACGTTGAATGAACAGCCTCGCATTGTTCCATATAGATGTGTAGCTTGAGCACGAACCAGCTCATTCGGAAGAAAAGTGAAGAGATCACCATCTGTTCAACACTTGAATAAGGCGTGGCTCTTGACAAGCTCCTATTTCAATCAAGGTTGCAGGAATGATAAGCCGACAATGATAAGTCTGGGGAATTTACAATACCCTATGTCTTATGGGACACCATTGAAGGCAAAAATCATGATTTTTTTTTTAGGAATTTTGAGTAGATACATCGAACCGGAGCATTACAAGCTGCAACCATACCAGTGCACTTAAAACAAGCTAGGCCAAGAGATGATTGATTAGCTTAAAAGATCAACCTGCACAGTTGATTTTTGAGATGATGTGGTTGAGCATGTCAACGTGATCCACTTTATCAGAACATCTCTGTACAGTTTGATACACCATTATGTACCCTCGATATTTGTTCTCTCGAGCATTATTGCTCTTGCACCATGAATTCAATTTAATAAGGAGTGAGCTTGGCCCATATCATGACCATTTCCGTGATAATCTATATCTGGGTTGAGCCCAAGTAGCGTAAAGGCCCAAGAGGAACTTCATTTTGCATTCTCTACCCAAACCGCAACCATGAGATTTACTATGCCCTACACCCACTAATTTGAAGTACCTTGAAACGATTATTGTTCCTTATTTACACAATGCGCTTACAGACCTTATTGCCCTAGAAGATCTTTCAGTAGTTCCTAGTGCAAAATCACGCCTCAAGAACGCGTCGTCGAGGAGCAGATCATCCGACAAGAGGTCGAAATTAGCTGCTTTCCGTATGTTAATTCGTGTGGAAAATCAATCTAATCTATGGAGCTTGACATTGCCATAAAGAGATTGATGAGTTGCCACTGGCCTGTAACTTTTTTCTGTAAGCTTCACAATGGACGCTCTCCTTCGGGGAGCCAAGCCGAAATGAACGGGATCCTAGGCACAAAGAGCGGCAAAGCAAAATGGGAAGCCAATCAGCAATCAGTAATGTGGTCCAGAAAAGTTTCTACAGCTCCTATGCAGGAGCTCTATTTCTTGTGCAGCATGATTAGAAGTACTAATCAGGGCACATGATTTCTTGGGTCTCTCCATCTTAATTATACCCAGTTTGCAAAAAAAAAAAGGCAATTAGACGATTGATACTCTCGAAAACAGGTAATTAACCCGCTAATTGATCTTTAATGTCCAATTGAATTTCATTCAGAAGGTCATCATAACGAGCACCTCATTGCACAAAATCAAAGATTTCAAAGATTTCACTCAGCATCTTCTTCATGCTTCTCTCATTCTTGCTGCAATCTTTGGAAGAGAGAAACTAGACAGTAGACACAGGCTTTTTCTTTCTTTCTTTCTTTCTTTCTTCTTTTTGTGGGGTTGTGGGGAGACTGTTAAATTGGGGGGATAAAAAGAGAGATGAAAGGGACATGCCAACAAACAAACAGATATAATGAGGACCACGTGAAGGAATTACTCCTGCCGGTGAACTGGGAATCATTGGCATTGTACACTCGTCCCCCAATGAACAGGTTTGTTCAAAGAAAGAAAGGTACTTGTTTCTTGGAGGATCCACCGCATGTTTCACTTGACCAAAGCCCAAGAGGATTTGATTTGATTAGATGATGCATGGCCTAAGTGCCCGTGTGTTAGCCTCTTGTCTATAGAAGATGGCCAATTCAACTCCCGGTGGGTGCTGCATACACCTTACTTTCGCTATCACTAAGCTCGGGTTGAAGTTGAATGACATGATAGTTCCCATGAACTTAGGAGGCTTCCTTAACGTACTCTTGAATATTCCTCTAATGCTGGTGCTGCAACCCATGACAGGACAACCATACTTTCTCTCCTTTGATGATGCGTAAGTGCACGAACTCATTCTGATGTTTCGTGCATTCTCTAATCAATCTAAAGGATGGCAGGCCGCACACACTCGAAACTACGAAATAGTTAATCTTCCCACATGTTTTTGCACTCGTCCTAACGACGATGACAAAAATGACAACAGCATTTACTACTACAACTACTGCAGCTCCTTCTTTTCCTCCTCTTCCTACTACTTTATCCATTACAACAGCGAACTACATCTCGTTTTACTATACAAGATTGGTTATTTATATGGATCATTCCAGGTGATAGCCCTCGATTATGTATGAAGTATTCAGTAACTTACAAACACTTCGCATATTGTTTTATATACGGTCGTCTTCCACATTTTGTAGGTCTTTCTCTAACTCCATTAATTCTTCCTTCGACGAAGCATTTTCCATCTCTACCGCACTGATTTTGTGCTCAATATACCACGCCATAAAGCGTTGCAAGGGCATAGTGTCGTCCTATAGAAATTTTCCTCGTGCCTATATCGCCTTCGATGATCACACAAAACACCAACCTCAATAAAGAGGCCCAGTGACTAGGCTATGTTCAGAAATTGTTTACACCAAAAAATGGCCAACTTGTCAACATGGCTCAATCATGGTCAAAGATCATCAAGGGACACATGGCAGAGACTTGAGATAACGTGAAAGTAAATATCATCAAGTTGCCAACATAAATAACACGTGTCCAGTGTATATGTTTACACCCAAAGATGACAAATTTTTGGGTATTATTGACAAGACTGGTCACGACTTCATCAAGGAAATTTCAGTTCTGCATTAGCTCGGGAAAATGGTCATAACTTCTTCGAGACAGATCGGATTGACCTGATTCCAAAGCCAAAAGAACGAAGACTCATGGATCTACAACTTTTATGTTTTAAGTTTTCTCAGAAAATCACTGTAGAAGCCATCGAGGTTAAAGGAAGTCGACGGTCGTGACTTCATCTTGTCGAGGACTTCGACATCTTGTCGATACTTCGACGAAATTGCAGTTCTGCGCTAGTTCGGGAAAATGGTCATAACTTCTTCGAGACAGATCGGATTGACCCGATTCCAAAGCCAAAAGAACAAAGACTCCTGGATCTACAACTTTTATGTTTTGAGTTTACTCAAAAAATCACTGTAGAGTTTTCGACATTAAGAGGAAGTCGACGGTCGTGACTTCATCTTATCGATACTTCGACGAAATTGCAGTTATGCGCTAGTTCGGGAAAATGGTCATAACTTCTTCGAGACAAATCGGATTGACCTGATTCTAAAGCCAAAAGAACGAAGACTCCTGGATCTACAACTTTTATGTTTTGAGTTTACTCAGAAAATCACTGTAGAGTTTTCGACATTAAGAGGAAGTCGACGGTTGTGACTAGTTAGAGATGCAGAAAGAAGAAGTAACCGTCAACATAGTGGAGTCAAAGCAACCGCCAACGTAGCGGAGCAAAAAAAAAACCTTCAAGGTAGTGGATTCAACGTAACTGTTGGAAACCACTAAGGAGCATACATGCGTATTTTGAGAGAACAGTTACTTGGAACCATGATTATGAGGAAGTTATCACTTGTGGACAAGATCGTGAGACAGTTATCTTGAAAGCAGAATCATGGCATCACATGGACATGAAGACAAGATTTTCGGAATGGAAGAACATGGGCACAACTGTTGAAAACTGCTAAGGAGCAGTTACCACACAATCATTATAAATATCACTGGCCATCTACTGGAGAGAGGACCCCCGACAAAATCAAACAACATGTTATCTTTCAATTATCTTTACTTTCATGTACCGCACTTTATCTTTCCTTAGTTGTAGCTTTCCAATTCGCGTCGTCGATTAAATTCCGGCGTGTATCTCTATCCCGAGTGTTGCGTCGTCGATTAAATTCCGGCGTTACATCTTTGTGTACGTGTGCGTCTGTATTTTCAAGCTTTGTCGTCGATTAAATTTCGGCATGGTTTGTACATATAGTTCGGTTCGAAGTTCAGCGTAAAAGTTCGCCCTTTTTCCTTGTCTCCCTGGATATTTTCGGTCCGGAGTCGCCACAGAACCCGGTCTCCTCACATTAAGAACCGAAGAACGACTTTCAGTGAATTATATTTCGCCGCGGGAGCATTTTCTGGTGAAACAGAAATCATGGAGATTAATAGAGACCGTCGCGTGCCGGAAGCCAACTCTGACCCGAAAACCGATTGATCTAGCCAGGACCAAGTTGAAGTTGGATCGACAGGACTGAACCAACCGATGAAGGCAGGCTAGACCTAAACAAGTAAACATGCCTTACATCCTCTTCAAACATAACATAAAAATCTTTCGGCACCGTTCTTGTTAAGCTTGTTCATTGCACTCACGGTAAATGCACGGATCCTGAGCTTTGTTCTCTCTTTAGCTTCCCCTAGTTTCCTTGCACAAGTGATAAAGAGACGAGAAAAGATTAAATCCATATCCTTAGGGAATAAAGGGCTTTTCCCAAAGTCATGAACACAGTGAAATCGTTTCTTTAAAGCATGATTCCACCCCAATTAAGGTCACCTCAAATCCTTAAAAAAAGCACGTCCATCGTGACCAAGACTTGTCGAAGAATTAGAGAAATTAGCAACACGAAAGTCGCAATTGATTACATTTCGACAGTAGCGTTAATCGACCTAATACCTTAGGCTAATGGTGGTGGGGGCAAGCAGCAATTTGTCCCGATGCACACCCGCTTTTCAAACTCGCATAGAATATGGAGATCGACGCACCATAGGGTAATGAGATAAAGCCTGCACGAAGTTTGTTAGATATATTTAAATTATATATGATATTGTTTAACCTTATACGAGGGCTCATATTTTATGATAAACCATGTTCTATATCGTGTACGACGTAGGTTAGGACATAAACAATGGTTGATGCAACATGGACGCGGGTCACATGCTTTTGCTAGAGCAGTTCAACCGAACTGGACCCTTTCCATGCATTTAATAATTGAATGTTGTGCCTCGACACGACCCTTCCTTTTTGGTGGGGGCGACGCGAACGAAAGTTCAGATTCGTTCTGGAGAGGAAGCTTTGGGCACTTCGATTCACCATGCGTACGTCCCTCTTATCTTTTTCAGCCTTATTCATTATCCTATGGCTAATTCAAAGGTAAACGTGAAATTACTTAAAGAATCTAAGCTCATGGTAAGTGTGATGCCCTAGATTTAATTCACTCAGGTATTATTTGTTTTGGCCCGTCCCATACCAAATCTCACGATTTTGTCCTCTGGCGTACAAGTGAATTCCTTCTCAGAAGGTCAACCATTCTCGTAATGCTCCCACTTGAGCACGCTTAGCTTTGGCATTGCCGTTACGTCAAAATACAAGTTGATTCCAGTTTTCACACACACACACACACATATATATATACTTTATAATCGCTCTCTTCATATTCGGTATACAGTTCGGTTCATTCTTGCCCTCTTCACCATCCTAGAAGCCTACCAGGAGCCGCTCCTTATCCATACCCTCTAACCCCAGCTACTACTCCCTGCCATCATCTAATCGGGTCGTTACAGTAAACATTTTCGGCCCGCCCCGAATGAGCACGCTTAGCTTTGGCATTGCCGTTACGTCAAAATACACGTTGATTCCAGTTTTCACACACACACACACATATATATATACTTTATAATCGCTCTCTTCATATTCGGTATACAGTTCGGTTCATTCTTGCCCTCTTCACCATCCTAGAAGCCTACCAGGAGCCGCTCCTTATCCATACCCTCTAACCCCAGCTACTACTCCCTGCCATCATCTAATCGGGTCGTTACAGTAAACATTTTCGGCCCGCCCCGAATGAGGAGATCTTGCTGGCATGAACTTGCTTCTCGCGCGCATGCCATATTACGTCGCCCGACAAGCGACTTTGTTCCGCCTTGTTGTTTCGGGGAAATCCGATGTTGCGCGACCTCGGTGACATCTTCCGATCTTGTTTGGGTAAAAAAGAGACCGACACCCCCCGCAAGAGCGACGGGAAAAGCAAAGAGGGAAGGTCCCCCAGCTCGGGACGAAAGGAGGAAAAAACGAAGGAAGGGCAAGGGGGGGAGGGGGGCGTACGAAATTGAAATTGCGACAAAGGAAGGGACCCATTTAGTGGGTGGGGGTAAAAAGTAACACTATGAAAACCGTTGTGGGGGGCAATTTTACGGTGCGTTTTTTGTCCACCTGTACAAATCTAGTCGTTAAGCCTTGTCCGTAACGATCAAAATACTTTTTGCTCACCAAATGGAGCCCACCTCACTCCTCTACCCTCGAAATTAATCACCCCGGGACCCAGTTGCACAAAAAAGTGTTGATGTACAACACGATTAAGTAAGTATTGCAGTGGCAGATCTCTTCTAGAGGGACGAGAGTGTATTTTTAGTTGCAGACAGTGCTTTGTGCTTTGTTATTTGAGTTTCAGTATTTGCTTTGTTTCGCAGTTGTTTGAGATTTGTTAGGCTTTGTATGACTTTTATGTACCTCTCGGTATTATTATGATGCATGGGATCTTTTTTTTCGACCAAAAAAATACAAGTCTTGATGTACACGATTAAGTACGTATTGCACTAGCAGCGCCCCTGAAGCTTTTTCAATTTCGCAACCAAGTCGATGAACTTCGATTCGAATCGCTCTGGAAAATATGAAGATCACTTTGATTGGAATCCAACCAGTTCTTTAGCAGAGTGCTGTAACGTAACGTTTAGAAACCGGTTACCAAGTCCGTCACGTCGATGTTTCGCCGGAAAAGTTGAACCATCTGTCAAAATACGTCAAAGGCAAAAGAACTAAAATTTCAACGCATTTGGTGATTGATATCAAATTCCAACAGCTTTTATTGTGGAATTCGTTGAAGTTCGGCAACCACGACCGAGATTTACCATTAAGACGAGAGTCGCGTAGGATTGTTATACCTTGATAGAGGGTAAGGGTCTGTTTAGTAACGTTTCTGTTTCTTTGTTTTTCTGTTTTTTTATTTCCCGGAACAGAAAAAGAACAGAAATCCATTTAGTAAAAAAAATCTACTTTTTTGTTTCCGGAACAAAAAAGTGATCCTGGGATAAATTTGGAACAGAAATAATAAGCAAAAAAAAATCTACTTCTTTGTTTCTGAAACAAAAACGAGAAACAATTTTTTCTGGAATCCTCCAAAAACAAGAAACAATCCATCGGCCGCAACCCGCCCACCGCCGCCTTCCGCCGCCGCCCGCGGCCAAAGCCCGCCGGCCACCTCCCGCCGCGCCGCCCGCGGCCGCCTCCCGCCCACCGGCCGCCTCCCGCCCGTCGGCCGCCTCCCGCCCGCTTCCGCTCCCGTCGCCGACCACTGTCCTCCGCCGCTCAACGCTTGTCGCCACCGGCCGCCGTTCTCCACCGCTAGCCGCCGTGCTCCATTGCCCGACGCCGGTCGCCACCCGGCGCTGGCCGCCTTCCCCCGCCAACCACCCGACGCCGGTCGCCACCCGGCCGGCCGCTTCCCCGCCTAACCACCCGACGCCGGTGATCACCCACCACCGGCCGCCGTCCTCCACCGTCGCCGACCGCCCACCACCGGCCGCCATCCTCCGCCGCCGGCCATTGTGCTCCACCGCCCGACATCGGCCACCACCTGGGCCGCGCCGCCCCGCCGCGAGCACCTCCCGCCTCGGCCACCCGACGCGGCGGTCACCCACCACCGGCCGCCATCCTTTGCCACCGGCCGCCGTGCTCCATCGACCGACGCCGGCCACCCTCCGCCGCGCCACCTCCCGCCGCGCCCCGCCGCTGCCACCGCGCCTAACGCCACCGTGCTCCGCCGCTGACCGCCGTGCTCCACTGCCTCCCGCCGCCGGCCGCCATCCTCTGCCGCCGCCGACCATCGTCCTCCGCCCCCCACCGCCACCTGCCGTCCTCCGCCGGTAGCCCAGAAGAGAGAAACTCGTCCATGGAATAGAAATGGATCATTCGCGCACTAAACGCGTTTCTATTTTTTTTCTATTCCAGGAATAGATTTTGTGCAGTTACTAAACGCTATTTTTGCTCAGAAACTGTTCCAAGAAATAGAAATAGAAAAAACTATTTCTGATCAGAAATTATTTCTGGGAACAGAAACGTTGCTATGCAGACCCTAAATGCGTCACACAGGTTATTATGT
Source organism: Syzygium oleosum (assembly GCF_021117445.2). Classification (NCBI taxonomy): domain Eukaryota; kingdom Viridiplantae; phylum Streptophyta; class Magnoliopsida; order Myrtales; family Myrtaceae; genus Syzygium; species Syzygium oleosum. The sequence continues at coordinate 5,367,114 of NW_026607497.1, forward strand.
CACAAAAATATTTAGAGTAAATGCGTCACGGTGAACATAATTTGGAATTTTTGATTTCACAGAATATTTTTTGAGATAAATGTGTCACAGTAGACCTAGTTTGAAGTTTTTTTTATCACTTTTTCCCCAGGAAAAATACCACAAAAAATCCCAAACTATATCCATTGTGACACATTTACCCAAACATTTTTTTTTTACACAAAAAATCTCAAACTATACCCATTGTGACACATTTATCCTCTATTAGGGTTCGGTTAAAAATCTCCGTTAAAACTCTGATATGGCGCTTACATGGCGCTACATCAAGAAAATTTTTTTAAAAAAAGTTACTATTCATTGTGAGTTACCGTTCATCGTCTTCGAAGTTACTATTCATCACCTTCAACCTCGCGATCGCTCGACCAAAGCTCTTCCAGAGCTCGTCCGTCGCTGCCCACTGCCGCCTAGACCTTCGAGAGCTTCGTCGTAGTTGCTGATCATGGTGACCGCGAGCTTGAAGCTGGCAACCGCCATGGTCGCTCCGCTCGAGCTCGAAGCTTGGCCTGAGGGCGAAGCTTGGCCAAAGTGGATCTTCGTCTTCAACTTCGCATCGTCTTCCTCTTATTCGTTATCATCTGAACAAAGGGAGAGAGGCTCTCGACCAAGCTTCGAGCTCGAGCGGAGCGGGCCATGGCGAACAAAATAAAAGAAAAAATTATTTCAAAATATTAGAAATTTTGTTATTAAAAGATTATTAATAAAAAAGAAATTTTGTGCGGTTACTAAACGCATCTCTGTTCTTTTTTTATTCCAGAAATAGAAAATTTGGGCAGTCACCAAATCCCTTTAAATACTCAGAAATTATTTCTGAGAACAAAATCATAAAAAAAGATATTTCTGAGCAAAAATTATTTTCAAAAATAGCATAATTACCAAATGCTCCTTAAACCGTCAAGTCCCACTCCGTCGTCGTCGTCGTCGCTGCTTTTGATTGGACCCACCCACGAAACGCTCTTCCTAACATCATCCACAAGACATTTTCAAAAACTCCTCAAAACCAGTGCTACCCCTCTCTCTCTCTCTCTCTCTCCCTCTCTATCTCTGTGAGCGGGGCGTCCTCCCCTCGCCGCCGACACCGCAACGGTCCGCCGGAGCGCCGCCGCGGGGTTGCCGGATCCGGGCCTCGCTCCCCGCGCATCCTCTCGCTCTCGTTGGCGATTTCGGATCTCTGCGCACCGCTCCGTCGCGGGACTCGCGAGCTCTCCCCGCGCCTCGTTCTCGACCTTCGGTTCCCTCGCTCTTGCCTGTTGGTCCGCTTCGTGGTCGCGTTCCCCTCGAGGCCTGTAATCGGAGAGGTGCGCCGCTGATTTCCGGTCGGTATTCATTTTTGTCCGTGTTCGGGTAGTTCGGCGCGCCGCCCTATCCGGATAAGTCGCCGAGTAGATTTCACGGGATGAGAGTCGTAGCAGCATTCTTCCGTGCTGATTTCCGCCGCCGCCGTCTCGCGCCTTCCGGATTCCGATTCGTCGATCTGGATCGAGACGTTTAGGATTTTGTTCTCGAGCCACGTTCTCGAGTCGAGCATTCTTGGTTGCATCGTGGTCCTCTGGATGGTTTCGAGATATTTCCTGGGGCCAATTTCTTGCCCTAGTTCTTTTCGTATCCCGTGTTTGCTTGCTTGCTTGCTTGCATTCTCGAATCTCGCGTTTCCAGATTTTCTGTGGCTTGAGCTATTCGGACGCCGAGAAACTGCAGGAAAAAATGAGAGAAACGTCTTTTGCAGCCGCGGCTTCCTTTCGCCTGTTAGATTTGGATTCGGCTTTGATTGAACTCCTAGGCACACACTGTGGAGAGAATTTCTCTGTTCTGACACTATTTAGTCGGCAGAGAGTGAATTTGAAGAGGCATAAACGTGTTGTTTAGCTCGGAACATTGGGTTCTTCGCGGAATAGTTAGCACCGTACCGGTCGAGTAGTTGATATGCATCATGATTAATTATGTCTACAGAGACCTGCAAACTTTCGTCTCGGTTGGACTCTTATGTTTTGTGTGATTGGAGCTGAGCTGTTTTTGGTTTCTGCTCGTGTAGGTGTAGGTCCACAACATGATTGGATCCTTTCTTACCAGAGGACTTGTGTATGTATTCGGATCTTTCTTTTTTTTCTTTTTAGAAATTTGCTAAGGAGCTAAATTGGTTTGATGGTAGATGTTAACTTTGACCTCTTACTGTCTGTCAGATTGGTCTTTGGCTATGCCTATCCAGCATACGAGTGCTACAAGACGGTTGAAAAGAATAAGCCGGAGATCGAGCAACTGCGCTTTTGGTGCCAATACTGGTATCTCTCGCCTTACTGAGTTGCCATTTGTGTCTTCAATGTCTGTGGAAAGTATCGGTCGTGGTGATTCTTCTTGCTTGTGAGCTGCAGGATTTTAGTAGCTGTTTTGACGGTTGGCGAGAGAATTGGCGATACTTTCGTTTCATGGTAGGGAGTTGAGTCGGCATTGTGAATGCTTCTTTATACTTTGGCAGCAGTCACTGGGTTCTTATGCTGGTCTCAATTCTTCTCTTTGTTTCCTATCGAAGGGTTCCTATGTACAGTGAAGCCAAGCTGGCGTTCTTTATATATCTCTGGTATCCTAAAACAATGGTATGTAACTTTCTTGACATTGGTGACACGTTGCTTTTTGATTTCTTTCTCCATTTTCAATGACCAAGTCTGTCTTTGACCAATGATCACGTGGAGTCAAACTCTGTAGAACCTTATGTTCTTATCCTTCATGTGTGGTTCTGACAGGGAACAACCTATGTCTATGATTCGTTCTTCAGACCATATGTTGCAAAGCACGAGAGTGACATTGATCGCAACTTGTTAGAACTGAGGACTCGAGCTGGAGACTTTGCAGTTATGTACTGGCAAAGAGCTGCAAGCTATGGTCAGACGAGAGTTTTTGAGATTTTGCAGTACGTAGCTTCTCAGTCGACACCAGTGCCACGCCCTGCCCAGGTACCATGTGTAAATGCCCTATTGTTAATCTCAACAAGTTCTGATTCTGCAAAATTATGGAGTTGACAGTTTCTTTGGAGTTTGGACCTCATGTCCTAGTGGGTGATTACTAGGAAATGATGTCACACTCTCAAGTGTGAGAAGAGATGCTAGGATCCTTATATGTTTCTAAGGGGAACCACTGATGTGAGATTTCCCAAAGATTTTAGCAATACGTCATACTCAAGTTCGATGTAAGAAAACGTCTGACTTGCTTTGGTTAACTACATGAGATAAAGTAGGTGCTTTGATCTTCTAGGCAGTGGGTTAACCGGGCGAGTTTCTTTTCTTTCGTAGAAGACCGCAAGAGTTGTTTCTTTGTGTCTGAATCACGAACAGGCTGCTGATCCATGAGTTGTGGTGTTATCATAATATATTCTGAGACTGTTTTTACTTTAAACTTGCGAGATTAAAGTTAACCGGGCGAGTTTCTTTTCTTTTGTAGAAGACCGCAAGAGTTGTTTCTTTGTATCTGAATCACGAACAGGCCGCTGATCCATGAGTTGTGGTGTTATCATAATATATTCTGAGACTGTTTTAACTTGCGAGATTAAATCAGGAATCATATCAAACTACACAACATGCTTTTGTTTTAGGCAATAACTATCTGACATTGTAAGTTACAGCCACCACAGCAAGGTAATAGAACTCGCCCGGCGAATCGCCAACCTACTCCGAAAGTTCAGGTTGAGAATGAGGAGCCGCCATCCCCTACTTCAAGTACATCATCAATGCAGGAGGCGAAGGATGTGGCAGAAGTGGCAGGTCCTTCGAACGTGCCCAAAGCAGCTCCTCCTCCGTCAGCTCCTCCAGCTCCTCCAGCTCCTAAGACGGCCACTGTTTCAGAAGATGCCACCCAAGTGGCGTCCAGCGAAGCCGCAGATAAACAGATTGAAGCTCAGCCATCTACCTCGACCGAAAACGGCAATCCTGCCCCGAAAGAAACCGTGATGGAAGAGACACTCCGCCGGACACGCGGCAGATTGAGGAAAGCCCGTTCTGCCCCAGCCAGAAAGGAAACGGATTCGGAGACATCTTGATGTTGGCTTGCGAAAAGTAGAATTTAGTTTGGTTGATGGACCGTAACTGGTATTGGAACCAAATGATGTTGATATAAATTTGTTGTCCCATGTCTCTCATTCTTTAAATTGCCTTTGTTTTTGGACATCCCCCTCACCGATAAAAAGTAAAGGGGACTTTGATATTTTCCAGCGGGGTTGCTGACGCGACCAACGACCGGACCGGACCGGATCTCTTTTACTGATGTCACGGATGGTGCAATTTTAGCTGTCGGGCGGGTTGCTTCTCGTGACATTGTACGTACGAGGTTTTTGATCGATCTTTGCCGTGACTCTAGTTATGGTAGTACATTTTCGTACCCGAGAGAGCGCTTCCAAGGCGTTTGGTGTCGAAATGGGGAAACCGAAATGCTTCGCGATAGCTTAGTCAGGCAGGATAGCTTTATAGTTTGTAGTGGTTGTTGACTTGAACAAGTCGCATTCTGACCTGGAAAAATGATATTAGGAGCCCATGTCGTCAACTCAATCATTTACTGATTTGCATGTGAATCGAACTGGAATTTCTCACTAGTCCCAACATTTGGTCTTGTTTTTTCCCTTTTTTAGGTTGGTCGCTGTCTAGGCTGATGGGATTGCGATTGGGGTTGTTGAGCGCGCGCTTGCGTAGTCTTCCATTTTCCTAAGGACAAAAGCTACCAAAACTATAAATTATGCTCACTGTGACACAGTTACTCTAAATTTTTTTTGTGTCACAAAAATTTCAAACTTGTACTTACGTAACACATTTACCTTCTGTCAAAGACAACAGTTAAAAATCTGCCCATATGAACGCTAGAAAGCAAACAGTGCTAACATTACGCAATGAAATAAAAACGACGTTATTTTGATTGAAAAATCATCTAATGGAACCTCAATGGAGGAGGGTAAATGTGTCACATAGGTATAAGTTTTTGGTTTTTTATGTAACAAAAAAATTATGGTAAATGTGTCGCGGTAGGCAATTTTTAATGTCACAAAAGAAAATTCAGGGTAAACGTGTCACAGCGAACATAGTTTGGAGTTTTTGTGGCTTTTGTCTTTTTTAATCAACACTTTGAGCAAGTAGTCCATCAATTGGATCATGTAACCTTCACCAATAAAAGGGAAGATCAACCGTAGATGGAATTAGCTGCGGATGTGAAAACGTATACCAGGCAGCGACATAAATCTCACGAATCTCAGCTTAAGGGGGAGGGTCTCGTTATAAAGAAATTTTCTCATGAAATTTCATATGAATCGATATGAGATTTACTAAAATCACACCAAGCATTTAGCTGCTGGGGTTTTGAATTCTTGGATAATTAGAAAAATTAGTACGCCGTGGATAATTGAAATTGAGGGAGCACTTCTAGGCGCAGAACATAACCTTTATTTCTTGCTCGAAATACACCCGAAAATACATGATTCATTGGAGGAATACGGCTCGAATTCCACACCATACACATCAATCCAGCCACCAAATTAACAGTTCTCAGCATCTCACGTCCTTCTCTACGATCAAACACATTAAGAGGTTGTCCCCAATGGTTGAAGACAGAAAAATAATTTACATCCAGTCTCGGACCGATGCAACTTCTTGGTGATGCGAATGTCCCTTCCTCTTTGACAAAATCTCTCCGAGCAGAGGAATCAATGGCTTCTTCTTCTTCTTCTTCTTCGTCTTCTTGTTCCCTGTCGAAGGATGTCCCCGCCATACTTCGTCGTCGCTCTGCGGAGTCGGTGCTCGGTCGGCGAAGGTCACGTACCTTTTCTCACGAAAGCCCGCCTTCTCGTCGTCGTCGTCGTCGAACCACAGCGCTTCCGCACGCTCGGACTCAGTCGGAGCCTCGACGGACTTGACGTCTTTGACATCCTCCTCTTCCTCCTCTTCTTCTTCCTCCTCCTCTATCGATTCAGCCACCGTGTTGATGGGGTGCTTGTAGGATTGCTGCTTCCTGAGCCGCGCCAGCTCTTGCTTCGTGCGTTCGAGCTCTTGTTGTAGGGAGGAGAGGGCATCGGCCATTCGCACGCCTTCTTCTCTCGCCTCCTCGAGCCTCCGTTTGGCTTCTTCCAATTCTGCTGTGACTCTCCCAATCCTGGAGGCTCCTCCAATCTAGAAATGTAACGAATAATTTCTGGTTATTGTTCAATCTACTTGACCAATTATCCGATAGCAGAGTGACCCTATAGTGTTAGTGGAATTATGACACAACCTAGTCATGCATGCTCTACAAGTATGTCAATAAATATATAAAGATATACTTACATATATATCATTTAATATGTCAGATTAATGTATGTTTCACTTTATCTAGTGGACCCGATATGGTCGCCAAAGGATAATAATGTAAATCAAAGACAGTCCACTTGGAACAATTTTTTTTGTAAGGTACGATTTAGATGCTTGCTTCTAATCGCATCCACTTCTTATCAACAGGGACCCGTAAAACTGAAAGCCAAAGTGATTATTGATCCCCTAATAAAGTTCAAGTTTAGTATCATTCCATGTCTTGCTGGAATGATGAAATCCAATTGAAGCGAATACTCTATGAAAAGTTGGCTAATAATTGTTACTTTAATTACGCGTCGCGCTACATCGAGAGATGATTGTGAATTTATTGAAAATGACGGACAATGATCATTGTCATTTCCTGTTGTTTAATCCCTCTCGAAAGAATTCAAAGCACCAAAAAAATGTCACCATCGAATCAACACGGCAATCAGTGACTAGATATGATAATAACATTAGAGCCAGCTTAAAGTAGAAGAAGCACTTATGATGTGTGATAAGTAATTAGACATGAGACCAGGCAGAAAGTGACAGTAGTTTGTGAGCAAATCACTGAATGAGAGTGCGACATGTTTAACAGGCAGCTCTGAACTCACGTCTTTGGTTTTGTTACCGACGTAGACCTCCCCGGATAAAACCCGCTCGCCGAACAGCGAGACCGCCTCTCTCACTGACCGGAAAGGTGGTCTCGTGTCGATCTCCGCCCTTTCATTTTCTCCTCCAGAGTCCATGAATGCTGAGCGCCCGTGTGTCAGAGAGAGAGAGAGCTGGTGAAAGGTGGCAACAAGGATGAGCTTTTTATTAAGATCTTAGAGAGAGAGAGAGAGAGAGAGGTGGGAGGAGAAAAGGAGAGAACGGTGGTTGCAGGCTGTGGGGAGAGAGATTTGGTCAAGGCAAGAGGGAGCAACAAGAATATCAGGAAGAGAGGCTCCTTTTCTTGGCGTCCACTTCACTGGAATTCTGTTAAAATTTTCCTAAGGTGAACAGAGCTGGTGGGTCAAATGTCGTCTTCATCTTATGGATCTCTGGTGGGCTCTTCGTCAGCTCTATGTATGCATGTATATATGGAGTATTTCCTTCAGTAGTCGTGGTGATTAAGTGCATGATCTTGCCTTACAGAGGGAACCCTTACTGCTACTTGGTGTTCAGGACGAGCACTTTCATCTTTTATTAAGTTTTTCTTTTTGCAGCGACGAAAAACACCTTTTTAAGTGCTCAAGTTATGGTCTTTTTTTGTTCGTCTTTCTTTTCCTTTTTGCCGTCAAATGGTAACTTGTTCATATCATGGATTACCAATATTACCAATAGCAGAGTTCCGCACTCGCTTTGTAACACAATATTTGGATCATTAGAGCCGTTTCCGAGACCTAAACTCGGTGAAGAGGCTCTAAAAGCACGGGTTTTTCGAAGTGGTCGAGCACGTCATCATAACTCCACCAAAATGCTAGCAAGCCTTTGTGGGGCACATGAAAAGCGAATCTCTCTTGCCTTCGGCTTTCCTTAAGTTAGCTTCCCTTAATTCAAGAGTAATAGAAAGAAATATCTAGACATCCCATCATTAAGTGCAGGGATCCAATACATTTGCTATGGCCAATCTGCATCCTCTCATGGAGTGGATTGGAAGGATTCTCTGGCATTCTCCACTTGCTAAGGCCAAAAGGAGAGCGACGTCTCAGCTGAAGCAGCTCGACTATCGTCACTCGATTCCTCGTACTAACTTCAACTCGTTTCAGCTTCCGGCTTCTAGCTCGGTAAACAAATATGCCCTGTATGTTTTCATTTTCCCCTGAAAATATGATGCTTCGTGCTAAATTTCAATGGGGTTTTAACAAGTGAGAATCATACAATAAATTTCCTTCGGCGACAAAAGTGACTTATGATGTGACGTGATACCTTTCAATGGATCTGACAAGTGAGACTCTTACGACATGCGATGTTTAGGCATGATTTTTTTGTTATCTGAAGAAGCGACGAGATGCCCACACAAGCTCTCATTCCTCTCGTTTCTCACTTGATTTGGTGAAGAAAAGGCAACTAAGGGGTTATCTTTTGCTATCTTTGAATCTGCTTTATTGCGGCACTCATGAGCAGTTTTTGTGCCAGACTTTACCCTTTCTTCCAATCGAGCCTCGTAGAAAATTTTCTTTAAGGTGCACGCCAGAGGTGCCCGTGAAATGTCGATCCAGGAAATGCTCAAGCCGGTACCAGTCAAGCCCCGGACCCGAGCTCTGTCGGGAGCATCCACTACCATATCACTTCCTAAGAATGTTAGGCCTACTATATGCCACCTCTTCTCATCGTAATTCATTACCATGAGGAACGTAGCTTTTAAGTCCCTAATCGAAAGCTGACTTCGAATCCTCCCCGCCGCCGATACGGCAATCGTCATCAAAACATACACATGTGAAATATATGAAAATTCAATCGTCATCTAAATATATACATGTGAAATATACCTAAGGTTTTGCAAAAGGAAATGTCCTACCGTTTAACTATTGAAACTTCAAGCTCTCTACTAAAGACTCCATACAAGCAATTAAGCATTTGAAGAATCGTTCCTCTTCCCTCAAGTCTTCCTCCAGCTTTTAGTACCTCTAACAAAGTATCAACACCTGAGCCAGAGTGCCTGACCTGTACATCACATGTGGAAGAACAGGAACAAAATGGCTCTATATGTAGATGAGATTAACTAAAGTTCGCAGAAGCTGTCCATATATAAGAGAGAAACTGTAGCTTCTCCCTCAGCCCAACGAGTTAAGAACTCAAACACCAAGAGATGGATCTATTCAGGGGTTGAGCCACCACTTATGCGTAGAAATATCTCGCCGATGAAGCCTCGAGTTTCCTCCAATCAATCTGCACTTCTGCGCATCTTATAAGAGTTGAGTTATGAATGGTGTCTTCATTGATTATGCCCCACTTGCATACAAGTGCGTCCTCGTTCTTCACCGCTACTTCAACTGGTCAATGATGGCCACCAATCAGAGTCCAACACACATTGTCCATGGGAGCTCAATTTCGATTTGCTCATCTCAAAGTTGAAGAGCATTCAGCAGCTCAATTCAAAGCCGCACACCTCACTTCAAAGGTGCTCGTTGCATAGTAGCTGCAATGGCAATGAGCCACCAGTGTAAAACCGGGCCGTGGTTTCTTGGTAAACAGAGTGGGGATGGTGGTCTTGCCTTTTCATGCCATGATGAGGCATTGATGAATTAAGGGAAGGGAGCTGGTGATGAAGATGATTCGGTATGGGAGTGTATTTAGGGCCGAGTACTTCGAGTGCAGAAGGTGAAGGAGGAAGGACTGCTTGAGGACGTGGGATCAGGGTAGGACACCCTCGTATTCCACCTTGCCAACTAGGATACTGAGCCATGGTCTTGGAATTAGCCACAGCCACAGGCTTGCACTGAGCCGATACTTGGGCTGCCCAAAGCAGCTGTTGATGTTGCTGTTCCTTAGCCGAAACCATTGTCCCATTAAGCACAGACGGAGATCCAGAACTGCCAAGGAAGCCAGGTAGCTGCATCTGGCCCTAGAACAAAATTGCAAGCTCATTGTTGACATGTTGTAATGCGATTATAGACAATGGATGAAGGTTCCCAGCAAGAAGCAAACCTGCTGCAATGCTACTCCTGAGAGCTGGTCGCAGTAAGCAGACAAATAATGATTTTGACCCATGGAGATATGTCGTTGAGTAAGAGAATCAACATAAGGAAAACTCAGTTGGGGCCGAGCCTCTGACTTGTCTACTCTTCCAGCACTACCACTGGTATTCCTGAAATTGACCCCACCACCTCCAGCCGACAGAGACAGGAAATCGAAAGCCTGCAGAGACCGATCAGGAATAAGGACGGAGGGAAAGAAGAAAAAAAATGGAAAAGGTAAATGAAAGAAGACATGACGAGCTGACCAGCTTCTCCGATTTGGGGAATATTGAAGGTGGACATGCGACCTGCCTATCTTGAGTGTGGTTCTTTGGCAGAAGTGTAACACTTCTAACCTCATCAAGTCTCCTTTTAGTGTCCGACTCTATGCCAGCAGCGGAAAAGACTCCACGAAACCCATTAAGGCTGATTTGGGCAAATTGTTCCTGCTTCCTGTCTTTGTCTTGTTTTATTTGCTTAGGCTGTAGCAGGCTGTCTTTACTCTCTTCCGTTTGTAATAGCCGAATGAGATGACATATATGCACATGAGTTGCACACCTCTTCCAAGGCCTTTTATCAACCAATGTCTGGAAAACCTGTGAAACATACATCATTCAGTTAATTAGCGAATTACACCTAGGAAGCAAATGAGATCAATGTAGATGATATGTCCTTTTTCACCTTTTGGGTTGACAAGCATGTATCCACTGAGCCTGGCTTCGTAGAACAGACAGCAGCGTCCAACCAGGGAGGCATCTTGACCGGACGAGACCTGTGTGGTGAAAGAGAGAATGAGAATGGAAGAGTCATAGACAAGAGAATGGAAGAGAAACTGATGGAAAGATGTGGATTGGGAAGGGCCCAAAATAGAAAAGGTAAAAGAACTCACTGCAAGAGAATGTTGGCCTCACTCGACATTGTAGATGACGCGCACAGCGACCAGGTGGTACCTTTAATCACAAAACCAACTACTAATTCCCATTTCGAAAAGCTCAGTTAAAATTACTAAACAAGATAGCGAGACATTCACAATCCTACATACAATCATTCCTCGAGTCCTTGACCATGTCCCGGTGCTCCAATTGGTTTACAGTAATTGATGCCTGAAAATGTAATTTTGTTGTCACTCCATTTTCATCAAAATTCTCACTATAGAAAGATCAAATGAGATCATCATGCTCACCAGGGGGTAATTATTTTCTTGCTTCCCTAGAGAGAGTGAGCAAGCCATCTCATCAGACTGCTTAAACCTAAGAGTATAAAGAAGAATTTCAGAATGGAGAGAGACAGAGAGAGAGAGCTATAATTAGCTGGAATACATCTTACCTATAGGCAAGGCCAAACTCGGTTGTGAAGCCCAAACCACAAGCACTGTGCGATTTCTCATAGCTTTGTTCACTCTTAGACCACAGAGGTGTTTGTTGTAGTTTAGCTTCAGTAATACTTTTTGAAACATCAAGGTGGTCTGCGCTACCTACCAAAACATGCTGTTCATTCAAATTAGGTTCACTCAAAGAAATGGCTTTTGTGGTTTCTTTAGACGATTTCTCGTCATTATCTCCAGTAGCCAGGATATCCGAGTTCAACTCTCCCTGTGCAACTGTGGAATTTGGTAAATGGCATATCAGTAAATGCATTAAAAGATAAAATAATCTAAAGACGCAGGACAAGATTATTATGGCGAACCTTTTGAGAGTGTTGAACTTTCTGTAACTTCAGGCACAGCTCCCCCACAACCATCTTTCAAAGAATCGCCGCCGGATGTGTTGTCATTAGTGGCATTGTTGGGAGATATACCAGCCAATGCATACAAGGCCTCGGCCACTTCCTCCTCATCTTTCGTGATGGACCCAGAAACAGCGGCTCTTGGGGACCAGCCTGAATTTCTTTCCTTCTGCAACAATAGTATCCGCTATACATGTAATTGGTCCCAAGAATCTATGGTCGCAAATAGAGCAAAGTATGCAAAAGAATCCATAGAACCAACTTCGAGGGGTAAGGAAAAGTGATTGTTCTATCTGGTCTTCAACTAAGTTCTCAACAAAAGAAAAAAGAAAAAAAAAAAGAAATACACTAGATTTACAGCTCACTTTGAATCTCTTTACGCCATTCTTTTTGTGCGATTCGCCTCCACGTACTGAATGGCTCGTCTTCTTCGAATCGGGCAAAGTAGGAGAGAGAGATTGACGGTTGCGTTTCTTCATGGCTGTGAATGCAAAGCAAAGTTATCCACATAGCAGATGCCTCAGATATCAATCAAGTGAGGTCTTTCCTTCACTTTCCTATTCATCTCAAAACTTTTGTGCTCCATGGAAAAGAAAAGGTCATCTTCCGGGGGGGGAAAAAGTAAGTTCAGATGCAGAAAAGAAGACAAATCCCAAACGTTACACCATCATTTTTAAGAGCATCAATGTACTTAAAAAGTCGCAGCAAAGAAAATAGTAAATTACTAAGTGACTAGAGAAAGCACGCAAGAATCTTGCGTCCATTAAAAGAAACAAAAAGGGCAAAAGAGGGAAAGGCCAAAAAAACAAATAAAGAAGAAGCTTTCAATTTTGCTTCAGTTCCAATCCATCAAACTCGAGCGCACAAACAAAAGCGAGAAACTTCTCACAAGACCCACCTAAAGCAAACTGAATTTAAACACCAACTGGGGTCTCCAAGCAGTTAATGTGAAGCATAATGGCACAACCAATCAATTAATACGAACAAAAAGATAGGGGCAAAAGAGAATATGAGAAAAACCAACGCAAAGGAAGCAAAGACAAACGCTTTTATGGCTCGCCGGCAAAGAAACGTAAGGAAAGGAGCACACCTGACCGGAGCTTCCGTGGAACAGAGGCTTTGTCGACGGCATTGCAGTCGCCCAACAACTGTACGTCCGACCACATTTTAAAGACGTCAATCGCCACACGATTCGACACGAATTTCATAATTTCGAATTGAAGAAACGAACACGAGCCGACGGCCCATTTCACTTTCGCATGCATTATTTCACAAATTCTCGAGCAGGGGCAGGGAAAATGAAAAGAGAAGACGATGATGAAGAGGGAACAAGAACTATAACAGCAGCTTCGAGATGGACAGGCACCTTTCTGGGAAGCTTCAATTTCTTCGCAGCAGCAACAAATTCGACCCCATCTTCTTCTCTGGGGGACGCACCAGAGCCCTTCTTCATTTTAGTGTCCACGAAGCTCCCACTCTTCTCGCAAACAGAGCTCAGCTTCTTGAGCTTCTCTCTCTTCGACCTCTCCAAAGCTACAAGAAAAGGAAAGCACCCCACCACCACCACCAGATAACAAAAACGAGAGAGCATTATCTTAGCAAAAACCTCTTATCACCGGACCGGACACGAGTCTACTCAGAACTGAAACGACAAAAAACGCCACGAACAAATGGCAGTTCTGTTTCTACGCGAGAAAAGGACATGTAAATTGCTTGGACCAGAAATCTGGCAGTTTAAAAATATAACAACACGCCAAATCTTAACGAAAGCGAAAACAAAAGAAAGAGAATAAAATTTCTCGTTATTATCAATTGGAGGGGATTGGAATTTACCAGAGGAGATATTATTGTTGTCGTTGGTGTGGGTGCTATGGTGAGTTCTGAGAGGTTGGCCATCGAAGTGTCGCTTTGCAGGCGAGGACCGACTGGCTTTACGCATCACGTCGCGAGTCTTGTCCATTTCTGAGTCGACCGCGAGTGAGACAATAACGACAGTGCTCTCATTTAATTTGTTCCTGCTCTCTCTCTTTTTCTCTTTCCTTTCCTTTCCTTTCCCCTGATTTTAGCGAAAGCGGCTTCGTTGGCTCACAAGAAGTTGTCGCGTCTGAGAAACGACCCCAAGAGCTGAACGACCCGGAACCAGATCTACCGCTTCGCTTCGCTCCTCTGCTTTGTTAACAACTATGCGACTCTGAAAAGCAGGAGTTGCAGATCAGAAGACCGGAGTTTTTCCATAAAGAGTTTCATGAAAAGCATAAAAGGAAGAAAAATGTGAATACAGAGCAAAAGTGTTGGCTTTGGCACCGAGGGAGAGAGAGAGGGAGAGAGGGAGTAAGCGAGAGAGAAGTACTGAAGCGAGAAGCAGTGCATATTAACTGGAGAGAAATGCTAAAAAGAAGCAAAATGGTAAAGATGGGCCAAAAAGAAGAGCAACTCGTTCCTCGTGTTCTGAGAATCTGATTCTTCCAGAGAGAGAAGAGAGAGACAGAGAGGTGGAGAGAGGGTAAAAGGGTTCATTCAGTAACCATTCGTACACAAAACGCCAAAAAAGAGAGGAAAAAAAGAAAAGGGAGAAAAACAGAAGATGGGGTTGCTCTCAAGATACTCGTGAAGAAGTAATCTTGATTCATGCAAAAACTCCGGGACGTACAGAGAGAGAGAGAGAGAGAGATCGTCTGAAAGACCCTTATCTCTGTCTTCCAAATCAATCCCCTTGATGGTTCACAATTATGAATGTGGGATTTCTCCCCCCAATCAGTCGCAGTCCCCACAGGTTGGTGCATCAGACCCGAGAACCCACCCCAATAATTTAATTCGCACCACAGACAGATTCCCACCATACAAGAAGAAGAAGAAGAAGAAGAAGAAGAAAAACATGGCAAGAGCAAAAATGCTGAGTTCTTTAGAACAAGAACTGGTTTTGATTCAAACCCAGAATCAAGAAACAGAAGAAGGAACAGAGCAGTGAGCCTGTGGACGCGAGGTGGAGGAAGAGACGGGTACAGCCCTCCTCTTCCCAAGAGCCGAAACTGATGGAAATTCTCTCTGATCCGCGAGAATTACTCACCCCAAAACTCAACTCTCTCCCTCTCTCTCTCTCTCTCTCTCTCTCTCTCTTCTTCTCCTTGCACAGCGAACGCCCACCCGACTCGCTCGCGCTCTACATAAAACCTCGCTTCAATGCATTCACCACCAAAAACGGCCTCCTGCCATAAATCTCGCATTCGCATTTACCTACGCAACTGCAACTTAACCCACCGTCTTCATTTCGCTTCTTCACCCCGCAAGATCAACGGCCCCTGCAGATCCCTCTCCCTCTCCCTCTCCCTCTCCCTCTCCGTCGCTCGCCGCCTCGTCGGCAGCAGCAGCAGCGGCGGCAGAAGCACCAAGAAATCCGACGCGCCGGCCACGTCGGACGGGCGAAGAAGCTCCCGCTCGCTCGCACCAAGAAACGCCGCCGTTGCGCCCCCCTCGCCTTTTGTCGCTTCCGCCCAACGTCCTTTTGTCTTCCGCTTCGTAACGTGTCCAGTTCGCGGTCCATGCAGGGAGTCACACTCGCTCGCACCACATCCTGCCCTGGATTTTGGGGGGAGGCCCGGATCCGGTGCGGGCGTGCTTAGCTTTTCCTGGACGGACGGTTTATCTGAACCTTTCGGGGGGCGATCCGACTGAGATCTCGGGGGTTTTGCCCCCATCGGACGGCGTCGGTCGAGGATCCCTAGATGCTTGCCACGTGGAACGTGCTCGAGTAGGACGAGGAAAATGTGGGTTAGACTTTCTAGACCAATTATTACGCGGCAACGAATATAATGACCCGACAAGGGTGGCGAGACTTTTCGCGAGATCACAAATTCGATTTACATTATCAGCGATGCTTTCAACTGCTGGTACCGAATTGCTTTGACTGTAATATATCTTGTGCGAAAAGACTTCCTTACTTAGTCGTGGCAACTGGCTCACCAATCTCAATTTTTCATTTTTTCTTCTTTTTTTTTTCCTTTTTTGTTGTGTATAGTGTGGAGTAGTTATTACTAAAATCGAACATTTCGCAACGGACGTGGAATCCCTATGATAATGCTCGGAAAAATGTTGGTAGCGCCGGTCGTTCTTCTCCGCCATTCTACATGAGAAAATCATGAGAAATGGAAGGTTTGTTTTAGCAACAAAAAAAAAAAAGGCATGAGAAAATCACATCGCCAATGACCCTATCCCATATTTTAAAACGTGATAAAAATTGGTGGAGTACAACAAGCCTAGATGATAATGACTCGAATCAACATAATAAATGCCAGAGCGATGCCGGTGCTGAAATTCATAATTGGACCCGGTGCTTAGAGCATACCCTAGGCCAACCTACTTCATAAGTTTTTTTAGCAATATAGAGCTTTACTATCTAAGGAATGGTAAAACCACCAAGCATTGGTACTCTCTAGTGTAGGGAGGAACGCGCATACTAATTTTCTAAGAGGTAGAGAGCATTCGAAAGGTGGTAGACTTGATCGGGCTGGATGAGCTCAGAAGTACCGAGTCCAAGAAGGAAATAGCTTATCCAAATCTATGCACTTTGCCTTTCAGATGGACCAAGCCGCCCCTTCATTGATTTGATAAATTTCTATAGGGAAAATGATACAAATAGTCCCTGAACTTTGATCCAATGGGCAATGTGGTCCCTGAACTTTTAATTTATTCAATGTGGTCCCTAAACTGTAACCCATTGTGCAATGTGGTCCATGAATTGTCAATTTATTCAATGTAGTCCCTGGACTTTTTATACATATTCAATTTAGTCATTGAACTATATGAAAATGTTTAATATTGTCCCTGAACATTGAACATTTTCATACTGTTCGGAGACTAGATTAAACATATATCAAAAGTTCATGAACCATATTGAACAAATTGAAAGTTCAGAACGAAATTGCATATTGGGCTAAACTTTAGAGATCACATTGCACATTTGACCAAAGTTCATGAATCATGCGTGTCATTTTTCCATTTCTATATTAATGTATAAGCAATTTTTTTACCAATTTCCGCGCGCGCGGAGTAGCGAGCGTGAAAGAGAGAGATTGCGGTGGCTCTCAGTGGCACGCCAGTACAAACGAGTCCGGACGGCCGATGGGGGCGATCAATTATATGGACAGGGGAAATAATTCCACATGCAGCTCGGCGCGGGCAGGCTCCCTCACGTTTCGTGCGCGACCCCATGAGTAGGTTACTCTTTTTCCATTCTCCTGCGTGATTACACACCAGATCACGATGCATGTACCATCAGCAACACTACGAGGCTACTAGGGGATTAGAATAATCCTAATTATGCTCTCTTCTTCCAAGGCAAGCACCATGATTAATTAACATGGAACGTTAATGTCGGGAGACCCGAGCTAAAATTCAGTTCGATCGGTTAAATCGCACGTTCATCTAATAACTTGAATTTTAGAACAGTTGACGGTAGCCCCACATGAAATCTCACGTGATATCATAGCAGGAGGTCCATGATTCAAATCTTTCCGGACATTTTATTTGCCTCCTCATTATATACTTCCACGCTAGGTAAGAGGCCTACGTCCAGCTTAAGTGCGAGAGGGGGTGTCAGAATATTTAGATACTAAACCTCAGTTTGTTTTGCATTGTTGATTAATCATTTCGATCGATAAATACAGTTTTCTAAATCATTTATTTTCTGCGAAACAAATGGAGCCTAAATGCCTATAATTCTCCGCGTGAGTACTTTTTTATGATATTGAGGATTGAAGAATCTCCGAAGGTGATTAATGTTGAAGGTTCCGTTTTATTGCCCGGTTTATAAACGTTCTTGATGTTAAACCTTGTGACCTCTAGAGTTCACATGGTTAGATAAATGAAAAGGCCCACGATTGGCATATAAGCATAGTAATTAAAATAAAGTAACATGAAATTCATTCTACATATATCATATAATCCAGTTAAACTCGCATACTCTAATAAATTGCTCATGAAAACTTTTTAGGGAAAATTGTCAACTAGTCCTAAACCTATTGTACGGCGGCCAATTCAGTCCTAAACCTTTTAATTTTGCCAATTCAGTCCTAAACCTTTCTAATTCTTGACAATTCAGTCCTTCCGGCCAATTTTGGCCGGCCGGCGCTGACGTGGCAATTTTTTATTATTAGTTTTTTTCAATTTTTTAATCTTTTTTTTTATTTTTTTTCTGATTTCTTCCTCTGGCCGGTCCGGCGATCGGCGGCCGACCAGAAGGGAGACCCGGCAAGGTCGACCTCGCCGTGTTGAGGCGAGGCCGACCTCGCCGTCTTGGTTCGCGACGGCGAGGTCGGCCTCGCCTCCACCGGGCGAGGCGAGGCCAAGCACGGCGAGGCCGACCTCGCCGTCGCCCGGGTCGCGACGGCGAGGTCGAGCCTTGCCGGATCCGGGCGAGGCTCGACCTACCGTCGCGACCCAGGCGACGGCGAGGTCGGCCTCGCCGCCGCCGGGCCTCGTCTCGCCCAGAGCGGCGAGGCCGACCTCGCCGTCGCTTGGGTCACGAAGGCGAGGTCGGCTCGCCGCGCCGGGCCTCGCCTCGCCGTCGCCAGTTCGCGACGGCGAGGTCGAGCCTCGCCGGATCCGGGTGAGGCTCGACCTCGCCGTCGCGACCCAGCGACGGCGAGGCTCAACCTCGCCGTCGCGACCCAGTGACGGCGAGGCTCAACCTCGCCGTCGCAACCCGGGCGACGGCAAGGTCGGCCTCGCCTCGCCGTCGCGACCCGGGCGTCGGCGAGGTCGGCCTCGCCTTGTTGGGCCTCGCCTCGCCCAGCGGCGGCGAGACCGACCTCGCCGTCGCTCGGGTCGCGACGGCGAGGTCGGCCTGCCATTGTCGCCTGGGTCGCGACGGCGAGGTCGGCCTCGCCACTTGGGCCTCGTCTCGACGTCGCCTAGTTCGCGACGGCGAGGTCGAGCCTCGCCGGATCCGGGCGAGACTTGACCTCGCCGTCGCAACCTAGGCGACGGCGAGGCCGACCTCGCCGTCGCTTGGGTCGCGACGTCGAGGTCGAGCCTCACCGAGATCTAGGCGAGGTTCGACCTCGCCGTCGCGACCCAGCGACGGCGAGGTTCGACCTCGCCGTCGCGACCCAGCGACGGCGAGGTCGGCCGCCGCCGCTAGGCCTCGCCTCGCCGTCGCGACCCGGGCGTCGGCGAGGTCGGCCTCGCCGCCGCCGGGCCTCGCCTCGCCCAGCGGCGGCGAGGCCGACCTCGCTGCCGCCCGGGTCGCAACGGCTGAAGTCGAGCCTCGCCGCATCCGGGCGAGGCTCGACCTTGCTTTCACGAACCAGGCGACGGCGAGGCTCGACCTCGCCTTAGCAGCGGCGAGGCCGGCGAGGTCGACCTCGTCGGCCCTCCCCTCTGGCCGGCCGCCGATCGCCGGTCGCCGGACCGGCCAGAGGAAGAAATCAGAAAAAAAAAAAAAGATTAAAAAAAGATTAAAAAAGATTAAAAAAATTGAAAAAAATAATAAAAAATTGCCACGTCAGCGTTGGCCGGACGGCCGGTGGCCACGTCAGCGCCGGCCAGCCAAAATTGGCCAGAAGGACTGAATTGGCAAGAATTAGAAAGGTTTAGGACTGAATTGGCAAAATTAAAAAGTTTAGGACTGAATTGGCTGCTGTACAATAGATTTAGTACTGATTTGACAATTTCCCCAAACTTTTTATTTATGGATTGGACATGACAAAAGACTAAGATCCATGAGGCAAAAGTTCAGAGACTTAACAATACATGAACAAAAACAGAAACATTTTCGCAGGCGAAGCTACTAGGGGCATTTACGCCTGCCTCCATGCATGGGTGGTCACGTTGGCATAGCAAGGGCAGGCGTCGTTGTCGTCGGAAGTTCCCGGCGGCATGCAGTCGCAGCGGACACAACAAGTCCCGCATGCCCTCTTGCACAGGCATGGCCGTGATGACAGTTGGCACCGAGCAACGCAAGCTCCCCCGCAATCATGAAAAATACAAGAAACACTAAGCTTAAAGTGAACAGGTAATTCGGAGTTCTAGCATTGAGGTTGATTTAAAATGTGATTGTGTCTCCTACCTATATGCGGAGGTGAAGGAGCTGGTGTGTCGGCTGTGTTCAACTGAATCACCTAACGAAAGGAGAATTTGATCAGAGCATTACTGGAAGCTCAAAACAAAACAAGTGCATTCAATGTGAACCGACCTTCAAAGATGGTTGCAAAGTAGCATTCAAAGCAAAAAAAAAAAAATAGAAAATTCGCGGTATGTTTTACCCTATAATCAGATTCAGCTTGATGGGTTAAGAGAAGAGAGAAGAGCAGCAACGTTGTCCAGACCCTCAACAACGCCATTAACTTCGAGTGTAATGTGGTGTGGTTGGAATTCAAGAAAGGAGTTCTATTTATAGATTGAGCACTCAAGAGAGAAGAGAGAGAGTTAGGTTACTTCTTTAGCGAAAAGTGATTGATGTGTGTCTAATTACGAAAGGGGGTTGGGAGTGCACAGCAGAAAGTGTGAGCTCGGTGTTAGGTTTGCTCGTCCCAAACTCGAGTTCGTTAATATATTCAGTTGGATTCACCTTCACTTAAAAATTTAAGCTAATGAATTATCAAGTGATTATGATACATCAATTGCTCCACGCTATACCAAATTCTCCAATGTGGGGTTCGTTTTAATACTTCTCACACGTATGTTTCAACAATAATAACCCAATGATATGATGCCAAGTAAGCATTTGCCAAATGCATGTGGCTTGTCTGGTGTGGATCATATTTGAGCTGGCGTTTCGGCATTTGGAACTCGGACTTAGACGTTATCATTTCACGATGGATTTTCAACAGAGAAGTCCGTGTATTGCGCAAAGGAGCAGAACGAATATGAAGCTTAAAGGCCAAAGAAAAAGGTGAGGGAGCTTTCATTCCTGACCAAGGCCTATCCGAGATGAACATGAAGATGGCAAAATGCAATGCCTGATACGTCGGAACCGCATGAGATGCGAGATAGAGATCAAAGCATCCACAAGGAACAGCTCCGCTCTAGTTAATGGAGGAACGACGGAGTTGGATCAGGGAAAGAACGTGTGCAAGCGAAGAAGAAACATCAGTTCGAAGAAGAATTGAGATCTTTGACTCATGGAGCACAACGCTTCATCCTTCCATGTCCCACATCAGACATGAACCCCAGAAAGGATCGGAAATGGTCTACCTTCTTCCTGCGCCTTCTCAAGAAATGAACAAAAAATTATTTCACGCACGGCCCTCTTTCTTATGTTTATTGGTTAAAATCTTATCTATCGATGTTCTGGAATGCTTGTCAAGTCTTCTTGATGAGATAATATTATGGTACTCGATACATTAATTTGTCATCTAAACATTTCAGTTCGAGAGATTCATAAATGCATGCAAATCATGTTGTCCACGTGCATTGAATAAGGCCCAACTTGTATCGTGATGCTCACAAGATTACTATGAGAATGAATTAATGTGATCTGGATATAAGAGTTGACATATTTGCATCACACATTTAAGCGCTTGGTCAACATTTTCAGCTGATTACGGTAGATATTTTCCCATTTATTCAATCCGCAATACATGCTTTTAAAATTGAAGAGCTATAGCTAACTAGATAGATAGTACGCACACGGACCATATAATTCCTTTTTTTACTTATTTCAATCGGTGGTATTCTTTTTACTGTATAACTAATTGCTCATCTCAACTGTAAGAGATGAGAGTGATATGTCGAAAAAAATTTCACAAGTTCTGTTTGTAATATTAACCCTAAATAGAATATATTCTTGTAAAGGGTGTCTGAGTGGTTAAATGTTCAGTTTGAATGTTGCAGATTATTCATTCAAATCACAATATCTCTCACTCATATTAACTTTCATGGCCAGACCCCTCGGAGACTTGCTTTATGCACGTGCACGGGATAATTTACATGTATTAATAAAGACAAAAGGTTAACGAAGTAAAAAATATATTACTTGGGACATTCTTCACAACAATACCTTGTAATTAGACACATAACCATTTCTTTTTTTTGGCCAATCAAGAGTTCATCTTTTCCAATATGAACTCTTGAGGGGCACAAGTATGGAAACCCGGCTATCTAAAGGTTTATAAAGCACTTTGTAAATCTCATAAATTGTATCAATTCTTACATGTAATTGACATATACACATGCTCAAACAAAATTAACTATAATCTTCTAAGATCATCCTACTAATGCCATTAAACAAGAAGTTTTTTGTGTCATTGAATTCACGGTTCGTGAAATGATTATTGCAGTGTCCACAGTTGTTACTCATCCAATACGCTGATACCCTCTGATTTCTCATACGCGAATACCAATGCAAGAAAGAAGAGAATCAAAATGTTTCAATCAACATCTCTAACATTAGATCTACTAATGAGCAGACAAGTCATGGGCTCGAAAGTTCAATTTGGACAAGCCCTAGGCCAGGCACGGCACTCGGTTATAAAGCCTGGTTCAAACCAGTTGTGCCCGAGCTAAGCCCGTCTTGCAAAGAAATGATACTATGAATCTTCAAAATGATTTACAGGTTACAGCAACAAATTAAGTTTGTATTTATTAAAAAGTCCAATACAAAAGTTAATCTGATGTGGGAAAATATTTAAATGTCCCTCTCATGTGCAAGCCGGAATAGGAGCGGCACGCGAAATTTGACTGATGGGGTATGGACGCACATATGTGAAAGAGATAACACTGATTCTGATACTATGTTAGAAAGCCTAACCCGTAAACTTAGCTGATAGGTAGAGCATATGTTATAAAGCGATATGAGACAATATTTTAATAGTATCGAATGCGTGATTTGATCTATCTCTGCTCATAATATTTTTCCAAATTAAAAAATGACCTCATATGAAGAAAATAGCTTAGCTAAATCTATCCAATTTGCCTTTCAGATTGACTGAGCCGCTCTCCCATTGATCAGGTTCAGTGGTGTCTGTGAAATTTCTGTAATGACATCTGAGCAAAGTGCGGCTCACGTGTCATGCGCGAGTGATGAGCAGTTGTTCTTTTTCACTCTCCTGCCTGATTAAACCGAGATTATGCGACTCTGTAATCACATTATAATCCTATCAGCAACACTTCAAGACTAAAATTACAAGAACCCAATCTTGCTCTCTTATTCCAGGGAAAGCCCCATGATTTATCAATATTAATAATCATTGCCATGAAAGTTGATTTATGGATTGGACATGACAGAAGTCTTTATTACTGAGATACGTCAGGCAAGACTGCACATACTTGGCAATACACTACCAAAATAGAAACATTTTTCGCAGGTGAAGCGAAGTCGATGATGAAACCCTTCTAGGGGCATTTATGCCTGCCTCCATGGGTAGTCATGTTGGCATAGCAAGGGCAGGCGTCATAGTTGCCTGAAGTTCCCGGTGGCACGCAGTCGCAGCGGGCGCAACAAGTCCCGCATGCCCTCTTGCACAGGTGTGGCCGCGACGATAGTTGGCACCGAGCATCACAAGCTCCATTGCAATCTTGAGATGCACAGAAAAAGAAAAAAAGCTCATAATGATCATTATTTCTTGGAAGAGGAAGATGGATTTTTTACTTCTTTCATTTAATTTCCTTTAAGGACAGAAGAACAAGTTGAAGTGAACTGGTTTTTGGTCTAGTTTTGAAGATAATTAAAATGTGTTTGTGTGTCCATACCTATAGGTGGTGGAGGCGAGGGCGCTGGTGTGTCAGCTGTGTTCAACTGAATCAACTAACAAAAAGAAAAAATCGATAGAGTTAGAGTACCAATGGAAGCTCGAAGGAAGTGTATTTAATGACAGCAGATCTTCAAAAATGGTTGGAAAGTGACATTTAAAGCAAAAACGAAAGGAAAATTCAGGGTGCGTTTTACCATATAATCAGATTCAGCTTGGTGGATTAAGAGAAGAGAGAAGAGCAGCAAGGTTGTGCAGAGCCTCAACGACGCCATTAGCTTCGAGTGTAATTAGGTGTGGTTGGAATTCCAGAAACGAGCTTATATTTATAGATTGAGCTGGGAAGAAGAGAGGGAGAGAGTTAGGTTACTTCTTTAGTTTTACCCGATCAGTAAAAAGTGACGAGTAGGTGGATGCTGCGAATGGTAGATTCCCTATGCTTAACATTTAAGCAGAAGATAAACATATTTGCACTCGAAGAGACCGATGAATCAATTCTGTTGTACGAATGGTCACTATCAATCAAATCATGGGTTGGTCATTGGTATTGCCTTACATTCTTCATGATTAAGGTCCAACCTGTAAATGAAGACAATGGTGAGATAGGTGAAAAATCATAACGTTGCTTGAGCAAGCACTTTTGATTAAGCTCGCAAAGAGATTGGGTACTTTGGCACGGGATCATATGGTGATGGACTGCTTGAAAAGGAGGATTGGACTGTAAATTAGCTCATGCTTCCTTGCTAAGTTCGTATCTTTTGTCCCAAGGCTCGATCTCGGAATCCATTTATTATATTCATTTTAACCTTTTTTCGATGTGGGACGATTTCACCTGTTTAAATTAATCACCGCAAGCAAAATTATATCATTTGAAAAGAAAATAAGAATGTTCATAATACGTAATACACGACATAAATGACAGGTGTAGATAATATATTACATAAGTGCTTCTTCTAATGCCTCGATAAATCTTTACCATCAATTTGTGAAAATAATATTCTTATTAACTATTGAGATTTGTCGTGTCAACCAAACTTGCTTATGTCCGCTGTGGACTTTTTAGGCTTTTACTCTGTGAATTTGGGCTTACACACATGGTTAATACCATATGTGATTATGCTTGGCTCCTCTCCTGACCACTTGATTTTTGGGGTTTTGCATTTGCGATGGACCAAGTGGAAAATTAGTTTGTCATGTTTCAGCAATTGCTCGCAGGACCAGCCAAGGTCAAACTTTATCAATTCGAGTAAAATTCAGGCCTCAAACTTTGAGTTTTACCGATCCAACCATCAGCTATCTATCGGGAGAAATCATTGGGTGACTCTAGATTATGTTTAAAATGAATATAACATAGGTGGAACTCACATTGGACCGACATAGAATTCACAATTTTAACCATTCTCGTTGATCAATTGCGGTGAGCGAAAGAGTAATAAATGCAGTGGGAAGAAAGATACATGAAAAATCTTTATTCACGATGGATACAACATATAAAATGCTGAACACATTGTGAGTTTGCAATTTGCAAACCACTTCTTGACGAGCTCCATGAAAGTACAACAACAACGTCCCTATAATAATTAGCAGCAACTGCACGAGCTTGAGCGATCGATGTCCGACCATCGGAAAGGAGACGAAGCCCGTCAAGCATCTCATGGGCACTTGTGCTTGTTGTCGCGGGTGGTCATGGTGGCGTAGCACGGACAGACGTCGAGGTTGCCAGAGGTGCCCGGAGGGACGCAGTTGCAGCGGGCACAGCACGTCCCGCAAGCCCTTTGGCAAAGGTGAGGCCTCGACGACAGCTGACACCTGGCGGCGCACGCTCCGCCGCAGTCTACACAACAAACACGAAGACCTCATGTTACTATACGATTATTTGTTTTAAATATTGCAAGCGAAAAGGAGAGAGAGTTTTGTACCCATTTTTGGAAGTTTGGAATTGTCTCCTGCATTTCCAACTCCCTGCGTCTGTCAAGGACACAAAAGGGTTGTTTAGGTTAATAGGAATGGACAGTAGCTAATGCGATGCAGAAGAGAAGAAATCAAATGAGCGGAATATAGAATAATCGAAAGCAGAACAAGTTGTTACCATCTGGTCAGCTTCGGCAAGTTGAAGAAAAAGAACAGCGATTAAGACGGAAGCAATTAAAAGCCTGTGGACGGCCATGGTCGAGACTTTTCGGAGTTAGAATTGAATATCAATGATGTAAGTCCTAATGACTTTGGTCGAATGATGTTTGATACAATGAAATGGGAGGATAGAGGGTGGCTATATATATAGGCTTAGAGCAAGCAAAGTTCTTCTCTTGGACTGTCTCATTAAGATGGCCATAGGGGTCGGTAGCAAGTAGCCCGAGTGAATCATCTAGCGGCCGACTTCCAAAACGTGTAAGGTGGCCATCAGCACACCTTCCATGCATGCGTGGGCTGTTTGGCTTTCTTTTCCTGTGTTTTTTTAGCCATGAGCTGATGAAATGGGGACATTATGTTCGAAAGTTGAGGTTGGTTTGGTACGTTAAAGTTGCATGGGTTTTGTACTTTTGATCGATATTGGGCAAAGGAAAAAGCACTGGGGCTCTCAGTCTTAGATCGAACCTACACCAAATGAGAATGAGACTGAGAGAGAGAGCATCATCTGCCAGCTGGGGAACTCGGCAAACACAGCTGTTCTTCTTTTGTTATCCAGCAAACGCCAAACTAGAAAAGCTCCCCAAGGCCACCAGAGTATCGAATCGGACGGACCTGAGTGGTTTGAGTGGATCGATTTTCAATGTGAATGCGACAGGTTTCTTGTGCTTTGGCTCAAAATAATCTTTGAGAACCCCGGCCCATCACCCTTGAAAGTGTGCAGAGAGTCTAGAGACGAAGTTGGCTTCATGCATTCATGTTTAAACTAATCAAAACCAAAACAGCTTTGTCATAACCCTTTAGCGACCAATGTATTTGCGTTGAGGAAGACCATCTTAGGTGGGTAAATTACTAAACACGTGAATTATTCTACTAATATCATCGTGTGGATAAAAGGGAACTTAAAATTCAGACGGGTAGTTCGAACATAATAATGATTTTATTTAATAAAGCATGATGGCTGAATTATTAAAAGGATCGAGTTCATATTCGTGTATATCATTGGGTGTGCCATAATTCTTTTATCAAAGTTTAAATCGTTAGCTTTTGAAGTTCAATGTGCGACCGTTCGCTTGAAAAAAATTAAAGTATTTAATTAAAGCTTGAAATATCTTGTGTATATCAACGCAAGGATACCTTTAAAAGAGAAAAGGATTGATTTTTTACTAGTGATTTATAAAATGATATGATAAACTCTTGTTAAGTGCTCGCGTCCCATCACTTATTTTTAAAAAATCAATTAATAATGTGTCATATCAATTTGTAAACGAAACTTAGTACCCTTGGCGCGAGCTTATCTCACGTAAATAGTTGGAGATGCACAAAGTAATTAACTAACCGATGTGAAAATTTGTATTGGGTGTTTAATTATGCCTACTCGCCCAAATACCCTTTTATAGTCATTCTAAAGCGATATTCATAATCCTATTATTTCTCCATTTCATATTAACAATGATTGATCAATGAAGTACTTTCAAGTGTGTTTCATCGCTTATAAAGCGAATTTATTGAGACTCCTCAAAGACCTGCAATGGTTAACCTAAAACTTTGATTTTGAGCTGGAGATGAATGTTTTGCTTGAAATTTTGAAAAGGATAAAATTTTAATGGTTCGCATTTTCCTATAACCTACTAATCATAAAGGAAAAGTCTAACCACATAAATGGTAGGACTAAGGAAATTATTCAATCAATCCAAAACTTATTATACGGATACCAATTCAATCCAAAACTTTTCAATTTTGTCAATTTAGTCCTAAATTTTTGTCCGAAATTCAATGTAATCCTTCCTGTCAATATGGTCTATAAGTTTAAGAGGGACATTAATGTCACGGACCGTGATTATTTCGTACTCTCATACCCTTATGAGTGGAGTTTGGTGCTGTCGGGGTAAAGAATGAGTGATGTGGAGGGGATAATACAACTGGTTCGTGAGAATGACGTCGAGGCGGTTTATGCTAGGAGTTCTAACTTAGAATAAATATACCCTTAGGAGCTATGAAGGTGGGGTTGGTTTCCCGTGTACAAAATGGTTAGGAGCTGATGCCGCCCTCCCAATGAGGCCATGGCAAGCCGAAACCAGTTGTTGTACCGTATTGTTCTGCATGCCTTACTCGAGGAACTGGATACCCGAGCTAAACTAGGCCTGATACGATCCGATATAAGGATGTTATTCGCAGTACTATTCTTAGGAACAACTATAGAAGGAAGGCTGGCCTAAGATCTTAACTAGGGGTATGCAAAAAAATCGAGAACTGCCCGGAACCGATGGTTCCTAAGGGAACCGGTCCGGTTTCCGGTTCCAATTTTTGGGAACTGTTGGGCACCGGTTCAGTTCCCGGTTCTAGGTGTAAAACAACCACCCACCCACCCGTCCACCCGGACTGGATCGGTAATATAATAAATATAATATATAATATATATAATATATTTATTTAATTTTTATTTTTAAAAAAAGAAAAAGAAAAATCATAAATCTCAAAATTAAACCTAACTTACTCGACGCTTACAGCCTCACAATAAGCCGAGAAACACCTTGTTTCGCTTTCGCCTCACACTCACTCTCACTCTCTCACTCTTTTTGGTCGATGCTCACCTCACCGTCTCCGACTCTTTATCTCCGTCTCCATCCCCATCTTTCCGTCTCCATCCTTGGCTAGTGGGACCGGTTCCATGGATCCACTCGAGAGCCAGACCAGATCACGATCTGGTTCCTGGGTGGGTCTATGAAACTAACAGACGGTTTTCGATTCCAATTTTTTAGAACCGATCCTTAGTGGGTGGTTTCCGATTCTAGGGTGGGAACCGTCCACTCGGACCATGCTCACTCCTAGCCTTATCGACTCTTCCGCGGCTAAGAAACTGCTGGCCAGTGACGCTAGCATGACGGTACCATCACTTTCATGCAATAACGGCACAAGGAGAACCACTCACTTTCACGCTAGCATGGGGTGGGTTCCACTTATTTTCTTTCTCTCTCTTTTTTTAAGTATAAGGAACAATAAAAAGTGAATGGCAGAAGCGGCTCCGTCACTCTATTAAAAAGTGATGGAGCCATCACATAATCATTTCTCTAAATTTTAATTAGCTTCCCTACATAACATATTATTAGTCTGTGTGATTAAAGCAGAGTCATGTGCATATCATCAAGTGAGTCGGATTAAATCCACGAGGGCACATCATATGATATGATATATAATAACAAATACAGCCGGGAGTCTCCATGCAAATTATTGAGATGATGGTGTCCAGTTGCTCCGACCATCATCCCAACTCGGCCTTATCCGACTCACCAACTCTGAAGTAAGCAAAGTAGGTTTCTTTCCCAGCAGTATCCTTCGATCACTAAGTCAAGGGCTTTGAATCTTTGCTGAATCAATTATTGGCCAGAGCTTAATCTGGATCGGTCCACCACCATTCAAAAAAGCACTGCCCTCCTTCGTCGTCTTTTCTCGAGGCTCGACCACGTGTTCCCACTGCCAAGTTGCTTAGCGATACTCAGCAAGTCGTGCCGATCCCGACGACCAATCCTTGGACACTTGATTATATTGCAGGTCAACCACGCAAACACCGAACGGAGTCAGAGGCTTAAGATGAAGATGTTCGCATCTTTATCAGCATGTGAACTTTGACGGCTAAGAAAACAGCACCCGGCACGTGTCCAGGGCAAGTTCCATGATCCATCAATATTAATAATCATTGCTACGAGAGTTGATTTATGGATTGGACATGACTGAAGTCTTTATTACTGAGATACATCAGGAAAGACTACATAAACTTGGCCATGCACTAAAAAAAAAGAAACATATTTCGCAGGTGAAGCTTAGTCGATGATGAAACCCTTCTAGGGGCATTTAAGCCTGCCTCCGTGGGCAGTCATCTTGGCATAGCAAGGGCAGGCGTCGTAATTGCCAGAAGTTTCCAGGGGCACGCAGTCGCAGCCAGCGCAGCAAGTCCCGCATGCCCTCCAACACAGGCTCGGCCGCGACAACAGTTGGCACCGAGCAGCACAAGCTCCATCACAATCTTGAGATGAACGGGATAAGAACAAAGCTCAGAATGATCATTATTACATGGAAGAGGAAGACGGATTTTTTTCCTTCTTTTATTTAATCCCCTTTAAGGACAGAAGAACAAGTTGAAGTGAACCGGTTTTTGGGATTTCTAGTTTTGAAGATAATTAAAATGTGTTTGTGTCCATACCTGTATGTGGAGGTGAGGGTGCTAGTGTGTCAGCTGTGTTCAACTGAGTTACTTAACAAAAAGAAAAAAAATCGATAGAGTTAGAGTATAAATGGAAGCTCAATGGAAGTATATTCAATGACAACAGATCTTCAAAAATGGTTGAAAAGTGACATTTAAAGCAAAAACATGAGGAAAACTCAGGGTATGTTTTACCATATAATTTGATTCAGCTTTGTAGATTAAGAGAATAGAGAAGAGCAGCAAGGTTGTACAGAGTCTCAACAACACCATTAGCTTCGAGTGTAACGGGGTGTGGTTGGAATTCCATAAACGAGTTTTATTTATAGATTGAGCATGGAAGAGAGGGAGAGAAAATTTCCCCATGCTTAACATTTAAGCAGAAGATAAACATATTTGTCCTCGAAGAGACTCATAAATCGATCCTGCTATATCAATGGTCAGTATCAATCAAATCGTGGGTTGGGCATTGGTATGGCCTTTTCCTACATTGTTCATGATTAAGGTCCAATCTGTAAAAAGAAGTCAATGGTGAGACAGGTGCAAAACCACAGAGTCACTTGAGCAAGCACTTTTCATTAAGCTCGCAAAGAGAAAGGTACTTTGGCACAGGATCATGTGGTGATGGACTGCCTAAGAAGGAGGATTGGACCGTAAATCAGCTCGCGCTTCCTTGCTAAGGTCATATCTTTTGTCCCCGGGGTTCGATCTCAGAATCCATGTATTATAGTTATTTTAAACCTTTTCGACGTAAGACGATTTTATCTGTTCGAATTAATCAACGCAAGCGAAATGGTATCATTCGAGATAAATTGTGAAAATGATATTTTTATTAACAATTGAGATTTGTTGCTTGTGTCAACCAAGCCAACCATTTTTGTTGCTTATGTCAACCGTGGACTTTTGGACTTTGCTTTTGTTTTTTAGTGAATTTGGGCTTACAGATATGGTTAAGACCATTTATGTGATTGGGCTTGGTTCCTCTCCTGGCCACTTGATTTTTGGGGTTTTGTATTTATTAAAATATATCTCGAGTTTGAGCCCGTTGAACAAACCCGATCCAAACCGAATTTTGTATAAGCAGTGCAAGAAAGTTCGGAATATAATGTTGCAGATTCCGGACATTATTTGCCGTGTTTGAGTCGTGACGTAATCAAGGTTGTTTCCACATTGAAGTCGGAGAAGAAATCATCTTTCCTGATGGGCGTTGGAGTCTTGGTTTGAAATAGGAAAGTCCAGCGCGGACTTTGAGCTGGACATGGAATCAGTCAACAATGGGTCAGTGACAAGAAGAAAAGAAAGGGGGATCAGTTGGATTTTATTTCCTATTTTGACTAGGCGTGGGCTTCACACGGGACTTCTCTGAAGGTTGTATATATATTATTCTTTTTGGGTCAGACGGTGAAGAGTTGTCACAGCGTGGTCTTCGTTCTATTCATGTCCAAGAAAGAGAGAAATATTGAAACGCTGTTCACGAGTTCTTGACAATGGATATTTCTCCGTGGGTTTTATTCGTGGAATTACATTAAGAATTCAAGTGTTTAAACCAATCAAATTCTTGTGATAAAAATTTGTGTATAATTCTTTCGTGAGATTGAGAGATTATTTCGTAAGGAATTGCGACGCTAAACACTGCGTGAGTTATTGAGTGTAATTGGGGCTTGGAAAATACTGAGAGCTTTTGAATGACTCAAGTGTGATTGTAATATCTATTGTATTGCTTGATTTATAGTGGAATTCGTTATTGCTCTCCCCATGGACGTAGATCGCTATACGACCGAACCACATAAATCTGGTGTCCAATTTATTTCCTTATTCCGTTTATTTTATTGTTCGATCGTTTGCTTCCGCAACAGCATTTGCGATGGACCAAGTGGAAAATTAGTTTTCATGTTTCAGCAATTGCTTGCAAGACCAGCAAAGGTTAAACTTTATCCATTCGAGTAAAATTCAGGCCCCAAACTTTGATTTTCACCGATCCAACCATCAGTTATCAATCGGGAGAAATCATACGGTGAATCTAGAATATGTTTAAAATGAATATAACATAGGTGGAACTCACATTGGACCGACGTAAAATTTACAATGTTAACCATTTAGACTTAATTTAATACGTATTGTAAATTTCTCGTTGATCAATCGCGGTGAGCGAACGAGTAATAAGTGCAGTGGGAAGAAAGATGAATGGAAAAACTTCATTCACGATGGATACAACAGATGAATTGCTGAACACATTGTGAATTTGCAATTGCAAACCACTTCTTGATGAGCGCCATGAAATCACAACAACAACAACAACAACATCCCTATAATAATTAGCAGCAACTGCACGAGCTTGAGCGATCGATGTCCGACCAGCAGAAAGAAAATGAAGCCCGTCGAGTATCTCATGGGCACTTGTGCTTGTTGTCACGGGTGGTCATGGTGGCGTAGCACGGACAGACATCGAGGTTGCCGGAGGTGCCCGGAGGGACGC
Source organism: Syzygium oleosum (assembly GCF_021117445.2). Lineage (NCBI taxonomy): Eukaryota > Viridiplantae > Streptophyta > Magnoliopsida > Myrtales > Myrtaceae > Syzygium > Syzygium oleosum. The sequence goes on from NW_026607497.1 coordinate 5,399,324, forward strand.
AGTTGCAGCGGGATCAGCACGTCCCGCAAGCCCTCTGGCAAAGGCGAGGCCTCGAAGACAGCTGACACCTGGCGGCACACGCTCCGCCGCAGTCTACACAACAAACATGAAGACTTATGTTACTATACGATTATTTCTTTTAAATATTACGAGCGAAAAAGAGAGATAGCTTTGTACCCATTTTTGGAAGCTTGGAATTGTCTCCTGCATTTCCAACTCCCTGCGCCTGTCAAGGACACAAAAGGGTTGTTTAGGTTAATAGGCATGGACAGTAGCTAATGTGATGCAGAAGAGAAGAAATCAAATGAGCGGAATATAGAATAATCGAAAGCAGAACAAGTTGGTACCATGTCAGCTTCGGCAAGCTGAAGAAGAAGCACGGAGATTAAGACGGAAGCAATTAACAGCCTGTGGACGGCCATGGACGAGCCTTTTCAGAGTTAGAATTGAATATCAATGATGTAGCCCTGATGACTTTGGTCGAATGAAGTTTGATACAATGAAATGGGAAGATAGAGGGTGGCTATATATATAGGCTTAGAGCAAGCAAGTCCTTCTCGTGGACTGTCTCATTAAGATGGCCATAGGGTTGGTAGCAAGTAGCTGGGTGAATTATTTGCGGCCGACTTTCGAAGCGCGTAAGGTGGTCATCAGCACACCCTCCCTGCATGCGTGGGCTGTTTGGCTTTCATTTCCTGCGTGTTTTTCTGAAGTTGAGGTTGGTTTGGTACGTAAAAGTTGCATGGGTTTTGTACTTTTGATCTGAAGGGATGTATCGAGAACCGAAACAGAACGATCACGCAGAAAACAGAGAAAATAGACGATGCACGAATTTACCCAGGTTCACCCTCGATTAGGGCTACGTCCTGCAAAGAGATTTCACTATGTTTTCGGTTTACAGCCACTCAACTCGTTACAATGATCAGAAAAATGAGTAAAATGTATATATGCACCAAACGGGCCCAAAACCTAAACCTATATGAAATCTCTTAATCTTGCACCATACGGGCCAGCCCAAACCCGTTGAGGTTTCGGGGGCGCTGCCCCGAGCCCCCGCCCGCTCACCGGCGAGCTGGCCAGGCGGCAATCCATTGGCCCGGGCGGCGGAGACCCCGTCGGCGCGCCCGAACCCAGCCCGGCCCAGCCGAGCGGCGGGGCACCCGTGTCGGGGCGGCGCCCCGAACCCCCGCATTCCGCACGCATGGGTCACGTGTCGTCGGACAACACTTCGGTTTCCCTAAGCTCACGTGGGCGTACCCGGTGTGAGAAACAAGGGTCCCCGAAGTATTCGCCAACTCCAACATTCTCCCACTTGGTGGATACTTCGTGCAAATGAGGGCCTTTCCAATATCATTCTTCTTCAATCCAATCGCAGTAGAGCACCATTCAAACTTCGCACCTGTGACGGCTTTAGTAAGGAAGTCAGAACTATTTTCTACCGTGTCGACCTTTACAAGCCGAACCTCTTTCTTCTCTACCTTTTCTCGGATGAAATGATATTGTATATCAGTGTGCTTTGTGCGTGAGTGAAATGCTGGATTCTTAGCTAAATAAATAGCCCCTTGATTATCACATCTCACCTCTATGGCACCTTTCTCAAAACCGAGCTCCAAGCACAACCGCCGTAACCATACGGCCTCTTTTCCAGCATGAGTAAGAGCCATATACTCAGCCTCAGTAGAAGAAAGCGCTACCACGCTTTGCCTCCTGCTCATCCAACTCAATGCAGCACCAAACAATGTGAAAACATATCCGCTAGTGGACCGTCTACTATCAATATCTCCACCCCAATCAGCATCTACATGGCCTACGATATCAAGCATGTTTCCATTCCCTGTACCTTCAAAACATAAAGAAAAATTCAAAGTTCCACGAAGATACCTGAAAACTCTTTTGATCGCATTCCAGTGTTCTCTACCTGGGTTAGACATGTATCGACTCAAGACTCCCACTGCTTGGGCTATATCCGGACGCGTGCACACCATAGCATACATCAAGCTACCCACTGCACTCGCGTATGGAATTCGGGCCATCTCTTCAGCTTCTTCATCTGTTTTTGGACATTGTTCCGCAGATAGCTTGGTCCCTAAAGGTATAGGGGTACCAACAGGCTTGCAGTCTATCATATTGAATTTCTTCAATATTTCTTTTATGTATTTCTCCTGCCCTAGCCACAGCTTCCGTTTCTCACGGTCCCTCCTAATCTGCATGCCCAAAATAAAATTTGCAGGCCCCAAGTCTTTCATTTCGAACTTTTTGGCCAGCAAACTCTTCACGGAATTCACCATCTTCACACTATTCCCGATCAACAACATATCATCCACATATAGCGTGAGAATAACAAACTGATCGCCCGTTCTCTTCACATAAACACAATGGTCAGAATTTGAACGCACAAAATTAAGTTGGAGCATGTACGTGTCAAACTTCTGGTACCACATCCTCGGTGACTACTTCAGCCCATATAAAGACTTTTTCAATTTGCACACTAAATTCTCCTTTCCTCTTACTTCAAAGCCTTCTGGTTGCCTCATATATATCTCCTCCTCCAAGTCCCCATGAAGGAATGCCGTCTTTACATCCATCTGTTCTACCTCAAGATCATATGCAGCTGCTATGGACAGAACAAACCGTATCGAGGTCAACTTCGCCACGGGAGAGAAAATCTCGTCATAGTCAACTCCCTCAATCTGAGAGTACCCCTTGGCTACAAGCCTAGCCTTGTACTTCTCTACAGTCCCATCCGGTTTCAGCTTTCGCTTGAACACCCATTTACACCCAATTGCCTTTCTATCCTTAGGCAATTTACACAAGCTCCATGTTTCACTTTTATCAAGCGACTGCATCTCATCTATCATTGCGAGCTCCCACTGATTCGCATCATCCATAGATCTCGCCTCTTTTACAGAACTAGGATCATCTCCGGTAATGCTCAAAGCATGAAACGTACTCAAAGCACTAAGTGAGTATCGAAGTGGTACCTTTCTTTCCCGCGTCGATCTCCTGAGAGCCGGCATGCTATCTATATCCGGGTCTTCATCTGAATCTGCATCCTCGTCTTCATTAATCGAGTCCCCTTGCTCAGATTCAAAATCAGACTCTACTAGTGTGCCTTGTGGAATCATCTTCACAGTTTCAGTTATAGGACTTTCTTCAAGCACTACCACTTTCTTGGGCTCATCACCTTTCTGTGTGCCAACCTGGGGTTGTGATTCACGAAAGACAACATCCCTGCTGTATACAATGGTCTTTGATTCTGGATTCCACAGCTTATAGCCTTTGACCCCTTCCTTGTATCCGACAAATATGTTCTTCTCAGACTTGTTGTCAAGCTTGCCCCGCTTCTCCTTGGGTACATGAACATATGCGTCACACCCGAACACCCGAACATGGGACAGATTCGGCTTCTTCCCAAACACTGCCTCATATGGTGTACGATCCTTCACTGATGAGGTCGGTGACCGGTTCTTCAAATAACTGGCTGTGGCTACAGCTTCTGCCCAAAATTCTGGCCCCAAACCTGCCCAACTCAGCATGCATCTTGCCTTTTGTCGCGACCTAAAATTTCTCTCAGGCTAATGAATTGTTAAGACTAAGCCTAACTCGGGCCCTCCCAAGCCCTACCAATTCGCAACTTAGGGTTTAAGTTTTTAACATGCAAAAGTTTTCATACTTGGAGTCGCCACTAATCTATTTGTGGTAGGTCGATTAGAAACCTAAATAAAACATAGGGAGATATGTTTTATTCCTACGAACCAGAGATTCTAAGCTCGGGGACTTGATTACGCTAGATCTAGTCTAACGCCCTTTCGGTACCTTTTCTTTTCAAAAAAAATGTTTATGCATGCAATCTGGATCCATTTTATTGCCTAATCACTAACATGTGAGATGTTCATGCGGGTACGCAAACCACCAAAGTAACACCCAATAATCAAAACATTAAATAAATTGCAAGATTGAGAGAATTACTTACCTCGAAGCAACGTAAGCATCTGCATTGTTAGCTAGAAAATCACATCAACAATCCTAATATGATTTCTAATTAACAAGTAGTTCACTCAATATTTTTTTAGGATTTTCACTTATTTAAATGAAAGCTAACCTATGTGTAATGACGTGCAAAAATTAACATGCGATTAATGCAGCCTAACATGCAAACTATATGTCATGCGACAACGTGACCTAATTCTAATGACGGACAAATGATTTATTTTTGGTATTTTCAAATGAAATTCGGAATTAAAAATTACTCAAATTAACATGCAATCTATCCTAGAGAAAATGATTTGATCTATCCTAAAGTGATTCTTTTTTTTTGGGATTTTTATTAAAATTCGAAATTATTAAATATCCTAAATAATCCACAAAGATTTAAATAATTTCTAATTTAAACTAGGAAATATGCTACCTTAAATCCCAATTTAAATCAAATAGTTATCTTATTCTTTTGGATATATTTAAGATTCCCTAAGCATGCAAAATTTCTAATTTAAATCTAACTAACATGTTTTTTTGATTTTCTTTATTTAAAAGAAAAACAATCAAACAAAGATACCAATCACATTCAAACAATCCACGCAATCCGCAAGATTCTTCAAATTCAGATAAGGCAAAGAAATCAAACTAACGGTCATATCTATAGGGTTATAGATATCGACAGAAAGTTGATTGTTTAAATTTGGAAAGCAAATTAAATATATTATCGTATCCAAGTGATTATGGACAAGATAACGATTTTCCGTATCGCCGCGTATCGTACCTTAGGGATAAGGTCGGATAGTCGTCCAGATACGTTGCCAAATTAGGAATGATTCCTAATTTTTAGGTGTTTTCGAATATTGCGGATATCGCAAATATTATCCTAAGATATATAGCTATCCATCAAAATATTCACGAAATATTCGAATACCCGAAAACTAGGAAATTAAATAAATATTCGGATAATCTTACCTAATTGGCGGATAATTCCAAATTTGAACTCGTGGCGGATTGGGATCGCGGCGAGTGGACCGGCAACGGATAACCGATGACGGGCGACGAGCGATCGACGGCGGATGCGGCGACAATGGACTGGCTCGCGACCACGGAGTCGGCCGCGAGAGTGACGCAACAGCAGGGGCGTGACTCGACAGTGGGCTCTCGGTCAACTCGGGAGCAGCAAATGCATCGTCGTCCTTCAGCTTTTGACCGAATCTGGCTGGTCTTGTAATGGTCTTCTTCTGATTATCAAACTTTGACTATTTAAGCCCACACAATTAAGCTTTCCACTTGACTGTCTTCAATGCTTCAGTGTGTATCAAACAAAAGCCGATCTAGTCATGCAGGGACGTCAGACCAATTGCTGGATGTTGTGGTCTCGCATTGGCAAGAGAAGGAGAACGGTGACGTCGTGAGCGTTGAACTTGGAGCAGTAAGCGGCGCTCGATGGCTTCGTCGTCAGAGGGCTGGTTCAGCGTCGTTGTGTAAGGACTTCTCACTGGTGCAGGCTTGAACGGGGCACGAGCAGCAGAGGTGCGGATTCAGTAGAGATCGGAGCGAGGAGGGTCACGACTCACGGCCACAGGTCTGGCCGTGAGAGAAGCAGCGACAGGCGGCGGCTCAGCAATCAGCAGTGGGACGGCAACGTCACGGAACAGCAGCGGCAGGAGTCCGCGCGTGTCAGGGAGAAGCGGCAACCAGCCCGGCGTTGGAATGGGCGACACGGGCACGGCAGTGTCGACTTCGGGGCAGCAGTGACTCACGGCCACAGGTCTGGCCGTGAGCGTGCGCGACGTTGATGGAGGCCCGGCAGTGAGGCCACACGGATGCGGCGGCAGGACAAGTCCACCCGTGATCCTCTCTCTCCCCCCGTTCCTCTCTCTCGCTCTCGTGTTTTCTCTCTGTGTTTCTTGTGTCTGATCCGATCCAAAAGAAAAGCCCCCCCTTCACGCATTGCACTATCATCTTATTTATATGCCAAGAAATGGAGCCCACCAAGGAAAGAAAATATACAATATTTTCTCTTTTCAACCACATATTGCACAATCTAGCTTTGCAATTTCTTTCCTCCTCTCCCCTCTCGCACACATCTTCTTTTATATTTGTTTTGTCTTCTTCACTCCCCAAATCAGAATATTGTCCGTATTTCAGCCAATATTCCACGCTAAACCGACAAGATTACGCCCTTCAAGACTCGGAAAAGAATCTCTCTCTTTTTTATCGATTCTTGATCAAGAATTATGCACCAAATATATGGCAAACATATAATATACACACAATCAAGAATATAACCTTTTGCACGATTTATATGTTGCTCTTGATCGCATGTCCCTAGATCGTGAACTTACGAAAATTCTTTCTAAGTGTAGGATCCGTCGCGCAAAAATAAATGGGCTAGGCCAAAATCTTTAATCCACGCGAGTTTAGTCCAATTTCCATTGAGTTCACAACCTCTGCACTTGAGTCCATCCGCCGCCAGTCCAATGCAAATGCAACTATGTGAGCCTAAATACAAATTCAAATGCTTCTAATCTATATGCTAATTTTTTGTCTAGGGACTGGGATCGATCCCTAATTTTTATGCAACGAACGACTGACTGGATTGTCAAAATTTAGGTGTCAACACCTTTTCTATAAGTGACCGATTTAATCTTTCGGCTACCCCATTCTGTTGAGGCGTATATGGAGTCGTCTTCTGCCTTGCAATACCATTATCCACGCAAAATTGCTCGAACTTATCCGAACAGAATTCACCTCCGTTATCTGTACGAAGGACCTTGATTTTCCTGCCCAATTGGTTTTCAACCAAAACCTTAAATTCTCGAAATTTCTCGAATACATCTGATTTACTTTTAATAAAATAAATCCAACTATATCTCGAAAAATCATCTATGAATGATATATAGTACCTGGATCCTCCAATAGATGGAGTAGGAGTAGGTCCAAAGACATCGCTGTGAATCAGCTCGAGAACCTCAGTTGCTCTTGTACCAGTGTGTTGGAAGCTAACTCGGTTCTGTTTTCCATGGAGACAGTGTTCACAGAACCCGAAACCCATAGAGCATTTTGGAATTCCTTCTACCATCTGACTTGAAGCTAAGGTAGACAGTCCCTTTTCACCGATATGCCCTAACCTCTGATGCCACAGCATGGACGTTTCATGTCCATCTTCCTTGGCCTCTTCAGAAACGAACCCGCTACCAACAGTCACTGTTTCCCCGAGCAGCTTGTATAATGTCCCGTAACGGACTCCTCGTACAATCACAATAGAACCTCGAGTCATCTTGCACGAATCCTTATCACAGCTAAAAATAACCCCCGAATCAGCCATCGTACCGACTGATAACAAATTTCTACTCATCAAGGGTATGTGCATCACGTCTGGAATAGTCTTCACCGTGCCATTACTCATCCTCAGCTTCACCCTGCCACGCCCGACAATTTGAACTGCAGTATCATCTCCGAGCATGACATCCCCACCATTATATTGCTCATATTCACAAAACCAGTGTCTATGAGGCGTCATGTGGTATGAAGCACCGGTATCGATCAACCATATATCCTTGTCTGACTGCGCCATACACGCAGCAGCCAAATACATATCTCCTGCATCGACCTCCTTTTTACCCGAGGATGATTCAGCTTTTTTCTTAAAAACTGGCTTGTTTTTACAGTCCCGCTTCACATGGCCCCACTCTTGACATTTCCAGCACTATACCCTCCTCTCCCTACTCTTCGATCGCCCACGAGATTTGGATCTGGATCCTCTAGGATTCAGAGTCTTCTCTGCTGGCCTTCCCCTGGCCGTCAATGCCTCTTTACCGGAATTTCCCGATCCCTTTCTTCGTGTCTCCTTCGATAACAAGGCAGAACACACACTTTCATACGATAATTCCTTATCCCCACCCCCGATCACCACAATCAGGTTATCCCATGAATCCGGCAGTGAACAGAGCAGTGTTATTGCCTTATCATCATCTTGGAACTTAACACCGATTGATACGAGTTGACTAATCAATGTGTTAAAGTTATACAGATGTGCAGAAAACGAGTCGCCCTCATGCATCCGAAGATTATACAGCTTTTTCCTCAAAAACAGCTTATTAACCAACGACTTACTTTGATACAGCGACTCCAGTTTCTGCCATAGGTCCCTGGCTGTAGGTTCCCCCATCACGTTTGTCAGAATCGAGTCTGCGAGACAAAGCCGAATCAAACCCTTTGCTCTCCGATCAATCCGATTCCAGTCTTCAATCTCCTTCGGATCTGCCGGTTTGGAAGTTGAATCCCCATCGTTCACCGCTTCCTTGCCTATCACGACACCAGGTTGCGCAGCAACAGGCCTTTCCGTTTCGATTGCCGACCAGAGATCTCGATCACAGAGAAGATCCTCCATCTTCATCTTCCACAGATCAAATCGCGTCCCATCGAATTTTTCTATCTCAATTCGTGATCCTCCTGACATCTCGAATAAACCTTAATTCCTCGAACAACTCCGGCTCTGATACCAATTGAAGGGATGTATCGAGAACCGAAACAGAACGATCACGCAGAAAAGAGAAAATAGACGATGCACGAATTTAGTTCACCCTCGATTAGGGCTACGTCCCGCAAAGAGATTTCACTATGTTTTCGGTTTAGTACCACTCAACTCGTTACAATGATCGAAAACGAGTAAAATATATATATGCACCAAACGGCCCAAAACCTAAACCTATATGAAATCTCTTAATCTCGCACCACATGGGCCAGCCCAAACCCGTTGAGGTTTCGGGCGCCGCCCCGAGCCCGCCCGCTCACGGCGAGCGGGGGCCGTCCGCCGACCGGCAAAGCAAAACCCCGTCGGCGCGCCCCGAACCCCCGCCGCTGACAGCGGCAAGGGCACCCAGCGTGGGCGCCGCCCGAACCCCGCATTCCGCACGCATGGGTCACGTGTCGTCGAACAACACTTCAGTTTCCCTAAGCTCACGTGGGCGTACCCGGTGTGAGAAACAAGGGTCCTCGAAGTATTTGCCAACTCCAACATGATCGATATTGGGCAAAGGAAAAAAGCGCTGGGGCTCTCAGCTCTCAGTCTTAGATCGAACCTACACCAAATGAGAGAAAGAGAGCATCATCATCCGCCAGCTGTGAAACCCTGCATACACAGCTGTTCTTCTTTTGTTTTCCAGCAAACGCCAAACTAGAAAAGCTCCCCGAGGCCACCAAAGTATCGAATCGGACGGAGCTGAGTGGTTTGAATGGATCGATTTTCAATGTGAATGCGACAGGTTTCTTGTGCTTTGGCTCAAATAATTTGAGACCCCCGGCCCATCACCGTTGAAAGTGTGTAGGAGACGAAGTTGGCTTCATGCATCCATGTTTAAACTAATCAAAACCAAAACAGCTTTATCATAACCCATTAGCGAGCAATTTATTTGTGTTGAGGAAGTCCATCTTAGGTGAGTAAAATACTAAACACGTGAGTTATTCCACCAATATCATTGGGTGGATAAGAGGCAACCCAAAACACAGATAGGTAGTTCAAATATAAGAATGTTTAGTTTTATTTAATAAAGCGTGATGGCTAAATTATTAAAAAATATCCGTGTATGTCATTGGGTGTGCCATAGTCTTTTATCAAAGTTTGAATTGTTAGTTTTTGAAGTTCAATATGCAACCGTTCGCTTGATCAAAATTAAAGTACTTGATAAAGGCTTGAAATATCTTGTGTATATCAACACAAGGATACCTTTAAAAGGGAAAAGGATTGATTTTTTTCGAATGATTTACAAAATGATGTGAGAAACTCTTATTAAGTGCTCGTGTCCCATCACTTATCATTAAAAATCAATTACTAATGTGTCATATCAATTTGTAAACCAAACTTAGTACCCTTGGCAAGAGCTCATCTCCCATAAATAGTTGGAGATGCACAAAGTAATTGACTAACCTATGTCACAAATTTGCATTGGGTGTTAAATTATCTTTACTCACCCGAATACCCTTTTAAAGTCGTTATAAAACGACATTAATTAGAGAAATGCTTGCAAGACAGTAACGTTACTTTATCGAAAGTACCACACATACCCGAGTGTATGTGATCAGGCTTCCATTTTTTAATATTTTTTAAATAGATTGTCAATTTGAAAAACCCACATTTTGGGATACGTGTACCGTCCTCTAAGCATTGTTCTATTAATAATCCTATTATTTCTCCATTTCATATTAACAATGATTGATTAGTGAAGTAATTTCAAGTGTGTTTCATTGCTTACAAATCGAATTTACTCAAGATTCCTTAAAGACCTGTAATGGTTAACTTAGAACTCTGAGCTTGAGTTGAAGATGGATGTTTTGCTTGAAATTTTGAAGAGGATAAAAGTTTAATGGTTCGCATCTTCATATAATCAACTAATCACTAAGGAAAAGTCTAACCACATAAATGGATTGGATAAAGGGAAATTACCCAATCAATTATAAATTTATTATACGGATGCTAATTCATTTATAAATTTTATAATTTTATTAATTTATTTTTAAATTTTTATGTGAAACTTCAATATAATTTTTCCTGTCAATATGGTTTACAGGTTTAAGAGGAATGCTAGCATGGCGGAACAATCACTTTCATACAGTAAAGATGCAAGGAGAACCACTCACTTTCATGCTATAATGGGGGTGGGCTCCACTTACTCTCTCTCTCTCTTTTAGAAACGCTATAATGGGGTGGGCTCCACTATCATTAATCCATTATAAGATTAACAACCTATTTTTTATCAAAAAAAATAAATAATTAAAAATTATTATGAAATCCACTGCTTCAAGAATTTATAATTTACAATATTCTTAGTTCAAATACCATTATGCTAGCAAAGCTTTTTTTTTAATATAAAGAATAATGGAAAGTGAGTGGCAAAAATGGCTCCGTCGCTTCGTTAAAAAGTGATCGAGCCATCTCATAATCATTTCTCTAATCTTAATTAACTTCCCCCACAATAACATGTTATTATTAGTATGTGTGACTAAGCAAAGTCACGTACATATCATCAAGTGAGTCGGATAAAATCCCCAAGGGCACATCATATGCTATGCCATATAATAACACATACAGCTGGGAGTCACCATGCAAATTATTGAGGAGATGCTGTCCAGTTGCTCCGACCGTCAACCCAACTCGGCCTTATCCGACTCACCAACTCTAAAGTAGGCTTCTTTCCCAGCAGTATTCTTCCATCACCGAGTCAAGGGCTTTGAATCTCACTCGATCAATTATTGGCCAGAGCTTAAGCTGGATTGGTCCACCACCATTCAAAGAGCACTTACCCTCCTTCGCTGTCTTATCTCGAGGCTCCCACACCGTGTTCCCACTGACCAAGTTGTATTAACTTAGCCATGCTCCGCAAGTCGTGCCGATTCCGACTACGAATCCTGGGACACGTGATTGTATCGGAGGTCAAGCAAAATACCAAACGGAGTCAGAGGTTTAGGATAAAGATGCCAGGATCTTTATCAGCATGTGAACTCTGACGGCTAAGAAAACAGCACCCGGCACGTCGGTCCTAGAATCAAATCGTTTCGGAAAATTTAATTGGAAAATTTAAGGCAATGAGCGGGACTAGATATGATTTGAGGATGTTAAACCTGGGCGATCGGGTGATAGCCACACGTGAAATTCCGCTTACCAAACCTGGAAATGCAGAACAGCCCTGTCCACCCGTCTGGTGGGGTGTTTGCTGGTGTCTTGTAGCGTCCGAGCACCTCACGAGCGGCTAGGTCTCTCGTCCTCAGCTCATCGAGGCTTGTTCTCAAATCCTCCTTTGCGTCCTCACAAATAAAACCTCAACCTCAACATTGTGTGGATTCCAAACCGGATCAGAGTAAACTACAAACCGCAAGTAACACCCGGTATAAACATCAAAGCATTTGAACACCGAATCAATCTCAGAAAACTATGCTTCAAATTACAAGTACGAGACTCCGTGTAAAATTTTTTCGAGCTGTTTTATTTGCCTCTCCAATTCAACTTAATCAGGTCGACGGGGATCCTCCGAAAAATCATGCTTTACTCTTAACTATGGTTGCCATACCAAACCCTAGCTGATCAAGTTTTCCTGTTCAGTAAAACCACCGGCCGGGCCAGATTGAGCTCAGTAGATAAAGTCGTCCCCCGATTGGCAACCCTCCAACGTAGTAAAGATGAGAAATATAAAAAGACAAACCTTCTTGGTCCACATGATTCCGGGTTTCCAAGGCCATTTTGCTGGCTCCACCAGAGATATCCGACGCGCCATCCAATGCATCAATTCAAGGTAAAAGCAGGGAATGTCCCCTGTTCTCGCCTTCAGATTATGACCACCCTTAGCTTTTCCACTCTCACTATATATATGACCACCCTTTTCTCTCATTTCCTCACAAACCGAGCTTTGCTGCAATAACCCACTTCTGTCTTGAACTGCAAATATAACCACAGAGAGAGAAGGTCCACCTCGACTCTTAGTCAGCTATGGCCATCTCCAAGGTTTTGATTGCCTCTATCCTCCTTTGCCTCCTCCTCCTCAGTCTCGCCGAAGCCGCCGATCAGACGGTACGTCCAAATAGTTTGCGATGTTTAAAAACTATTACCTAGTTATCTATATTAGCTCTGTTTTCGACCGCTTTTGTGATTGACCTTGTGCATATGCATGTTTTCCTAATGTTGCAGGAGAGCACAAAGGTGGCCGGGAGCTCTGATTCAGGCAAAATCGGTGAGCATATGATTAACTCATCTCTCTCTGTGTTTTTCTTCTTCTTTCATGTCTTGCGGAATCAATATTATCTGTACACGGGGATTTATAGTTTACGAGCACAGTAGCGTTCACAGATACATCCGATCAGCACAACTGTGAAAAAGTTTGGACAGGTTTTTGTTGGAATGAAATTACTAACTCATGCATGTGGCACGAACTCTCTTTTCAGACTGCGACGCCGCCTGCGCCGCCCGGTGCCAGCTGGCGTCGAGGCAGCGGCTCTGCCACAGGGCGTGCGGGACGTGCTGCGCGCGGTGCAGCTGCGTCCCTTCGGGCACCTCCGGCAACACCGATGTCTGTCCCTGCTACGCCACCATGACCACACACGGCGGCAGGCTCAAGTGCCCATGAGACCGAAAACATTCTAACTCCCTAGCCGTGCTCTCTCGCCATAGATCTACCGTTTGCCTCTTCGGGTTCTTGTAGTATATACAGATGTTTGTGATTTTGGAGAACTGGGTCGTTATAATGCAAAAGTTTTCGGCTTTGTGAATTATATTGAAGAATGTGGAGGGTTTGGGGACCTTGGGGACATTGTTATGTGCGTCGTCGTTTCCGTTTGGAAGAGTTTGTGTACAGTGTGTATGAAAATGTATCGCAAATAAGTGGCTGATTCCAGTAATGAAAGTGTTGCATACAGAAACATTTTCCCACTATAGTCGTGTAATTTTGGAGGTTTTTCCTTCTTTTTTTTGATATTTAGTCAATTTCTCTCTCATTTAGTTGGCTTTCCCAATCAGTCGAATGAAACGAGGAAGGATAAATTACTCTGACCCCTAGCACTTGGAAGAAATTACTTAGGCACTCCTTGTCTACATATATGACGACCCGATACAATGAGAGCAAGAAATAATCGTGAAGAATCCAAAAGGCCCCGATCGGTAGGTTTTTAAAGTGGCGAAAGTGGGCGAAATGAAGTGAATTTTGTCATGTCAAAATGAAATCACCTAATAAAAAAAGAAAAAGAAGTTAGTGATGGGTTGCAATCGTACGAGCCCTGAAAAGACCGGACAACAGGCAACTCCTAGCATGTTTTTTAAACAGCGAAAAGAACAGATTGAACCGAATTTTGTCATGTCAAAATAAAACCACCCGATGAAAGGAAGAAAGGGAAGTTAGTGATGGATTGGTCTTCGTCCCCACTTGAACTAATAAATCGTTTCTTGGGATCGTCTCAATGTAGAATGATTAAAGTAAATTTTTTTTTTCTTTAACGTTAATCCTAAGTCATTTGTTGAAGTTCACAAGATGTACATATGCTATAGTACCCCGGAATCTTCTTAGGTAGTGGAATAGATTAATCTACAAAAGCCCATTTGGACTTTGGGCCCAAACTCATGTCGGCCCACTATATATACCCCCTCACCCTGGTATTCGACCGTTGGTGGGACTGTAGTTTTGAAACGACGCTTCTCTCTCTCTCTCTCTCTCTCTCTCTCTCTCTCTGCTTCACTGTTCTTTCTTCTCAAGATCGAAACTTTGGCTCTCTCTCTCTCTCTGTCTCTGTGCGTGCTTCTCCTTCTATGATTCGCGATGGTGACCAGGAAAGACGCTTCTGAAGCCTCATCGGACCGCCGGAAGTGGCGGAAGGTCTTCAACGCGCTCGTGGAGATGCTAGGGGCGCAGCAGGCGCAGCTCGTGACTCTCGTCAAGGAGAGGAAGCTCCTGGAGGATCGCATCAGGATGCAGCACAGACGTTGGGACTCCGACGTTCGTTTTCTCAAGGACCGAATCTCTCAGGTACGGGACCGACCCGACCCACCAAAGGGGGGGAAGAAGTCTTTGCGATTGAGCGAGATTTTTTTGATTTTAGGGTTTTGATGATTGGGGGATGGGTTTGGTGGGGCGGGTTTTTCTGATTAGTCATGCGGAATTGTTGTGCAGATGAAGGGGGCTTTGAAGGTGCAAGACATGGCGCACTTTCTCGGGTCGACAAAGTTGGATTTCGCTTTAGGGTTGAAGCAAAGGGAGGCCCTTTTGTACAAATTGAAGTTAGGTTAGTCGCTTTCTCTTTCTAATCTCTTTCTGATATAAGTTCATATAATTCCACCCAATTTCGGATTTTTCTTTTTTTTCATTTGATTATGTTGGTTCTTGTATAATTTCGGGAACCATAATTGAGTCGATGAAGAGATTTCAGTGTTTAAATTTTAGGTTGTAATCTAGAACTTCCTGTCTTTAAGAGCAATTAACTTACTAGCTATGAGATTTGGAGGGAGATGCACCTCTTGTTTTTAGATTGTCTTCACAATCAAAGAGTATCTGTTAGTGATCCATTATTGGTGTTCCCATTGCCTTTGCAGAAGTATAGTAAACCTAGTTATGTGCTTCGGTCTGAATGATTTTGAGTTATGATTCTCTAAGTATTCTCGCTAAAACTGTCTTGTCTATACAGAACAAGCAGATGATGAGTTGGCTGATTTTAGAGGGTGCCTCGATATTATTCCACGGAAATGCTCTGAACTTGAGGTTAGTGTTTTTCGATGTCAATTTTTGTTAGTGCTTGTCTGGGACACTATTGTGAGCTGCAAATTCTCAACGATTCGCAGGAGAGTGCTCAATTAAATAACTCTGCAGAAACCAGAAAAACGAGGAGAGGACTCAGAAGTAGCGATAGGAAGTCTGCTAAAGATGCCAAGGAAGTGCAAGAGGAGCGCACGCACTCGCTGGAGGAAGAAATGAAAAAGTTGAGGCTTGAGTATGATAAGCTCCTTTCAGAAAAGAATTCTGAAGCATCGGCATTATTGGCAGAGAAGAAGTTTGTGTGGCATCAGTATAACATATTGGAAACTGACTTGAATGATAAGTTAAAGAGCAAAGGGGCTGAACTCGATCTTGCAAATCAGAAAATATCGAGACTCTTTACCAGTATGGAGAAGCTTGAAATGATGAACGGTGAGAAGGATAATACTATCACTGAGTTAAAGAATAAAATAGATGAAATGGAAGCCATCTTGGGTAAACGAAATGAAGAAATAGCCAGGCTTGCCCATGAATCAGAAGTACTGAAGAAGAGCATTGTGACACCTGTATTGAGTCGCTGCACGTCAGGAACTAGAACCTCCAAAACAGAGGGAAAAAATAGTGTTGCTCATAAACGCTCTGTCGTTGTGAAGAAAGAAACGGGGCATCCACAAGTCTCTGATTCTCTAAAAGATTCCGAAAAGGTAAACTTTATACTTTGTGATGTTGCATGAAGTTGGTCTTATTAGAAAGAATCTTAATTTATATCTATGCTTCTTGTTGCATGTGTCCCATTTTGTGGTTCTTGTCCTCTGAAAGTTGATGATAGGTATAGGGAAATCAAAAAATAATTAGTTGTAAGATATAGGGAAAAGAGGAAAAAACAGCGGAGGAGTAGTGACACCATGGATTTATCACTTTGTGAAAAGACATCGGCGAGCACCAATGCCATTCATAGTGCTTGGTTCATCAATCAGTGGCATGTAGATGTAGCATTTTGAGGCTGCAAGTCAGTAATTTTACTCCTTGTTCACGGTTACAGTTGACATGATCAGATTTAGGGTATTAACATGTTTTCAGATGCTAAGCATCACCTCCCGCAGAGTAAAAATGCGCTTGCAAAGTATAGGTACTCTATTCTCCTTGTGTCATTCGACTAACTGAGGTCTTCATACAACCCGTTTAAGACGTGAAGTTATTGGAACTGAGAATGTTGCTCGTATTTTCTTGTTATATAACGTTAATGAAACCGAACTAGAAAGTTTTACCATTTCTCAAAGGTTTGAATATTTTGAGCTGATTGAAATGTACTGATTTTGTTTCTTCGTGTCTGAATATGCACTTGTTTTGATGCCAATAGGGAACCGGAAGGTCGAAAAGAAAGGCCATTGCTATTGATACTCCCAAGCTGTTCTCGTCCTCGTTTAAAGTACCCAAATTGAAGGCCTCAGCTGTGAGATGACGCACGACGCATTCCCTTACTCTTAGGTAGGTTGAACTAGAGACGTTATTGTCTGTACTTATTTGTCTAACGCACGACGTTCTGGCCGCAGTGTATTTTATCACTATTTTTCTGGAAGTCAATTCAATTGACCCTTTATAGGTTTGGAGAAGCGTTGTGACCTTCCGAGTGAATATGCTTTGTATATGAGTCTTCATGTTGAGTTCTTGTGCAACTGTGGACGACATGAAAGAAGAGAGTCGACTTTTTTTGTCATTTTCTTGTAAATTTGTGCGTTTGCTCGCCCAATGTGTCTAAAGAATAGATGCTCTGTGATCTTCGCGATGAAGATATTCATGATTGTAATGCAAGAGTTCACTATAGCTTTTTTACCATCACCCACTATAGCTCCTTTAAAAAGGCATGGTATGCCTATGAATTCTTTGTGATGTATATCTACTTCATGTGAATGTTACTATCCAAGTTGTTATAATTTCCGAACACGTCTTGAAATTGCAATCACCCTGATCGAAACAAGTTGAGGAGGTTATAGTAACGTACTTCTTTATCAGAGTCGCTGATTAGCGGTTACGAGCAAACCGTATCTATCATTGACAGCTTGAAAGAAAGCAAAAGAGTTAAACATCCAAAACAACTTGACATACGGAACCTCAATCTAACCTAATAAACCAGTAAAAGTTCACTCTTGATTAAACGTTCAAAAACCAACTCTCTACCAACACTTCTCCTTTTAAGATCCCTTGCCAGCTGAAACGCTACCGATGGTAATAGGACGACCACCAAGGAGACCACTGGGAACGGAAATTTGACTGGAAGGAAAGCAGCACCAGGACCAGACCCACGAGGAGCGCAATGCCCCACGGCGTGCGGCTGGCGCGGTACATGGTGTCGGGGTCGGCGTCCGGGAGTGGGATCACGAGCCGGCCGCTGTTGGCAGCAAGACAGCGGGCCAGGACGATTAAGAGCAGGGGCAAGAGCAGGAGGACGAGCTTCAGGCTGATGACCGTGCTCTCCATCTGCCTGGTGTAGTTGATGTGGAAGGAGAGCCAGAGCAGGAGGACGACGATGCCAAAGAGGATGATGACCGGCATGGGCGGTGGCGATATGGAGGCGATGGTCTGCTCCGTCCACCCACGTTTCCAGGCAGGGCCTCTCTTCTCTTTGATCAGCCACCCCATTATTCCTTCTTTCTTCCTATGGTTTTCTCCTCTAGCTTCTCAGCTTCTAGTTTCTTCTGGGCTAAGTATGTGAAGTTGGGATCAGGCCTCTGTGTGTGCGAGTTCAGATTTTGGCAGACTTTATAGGAGGTGAGAGATGCATCTCTCTGTGTCTGCTTTAGCACAAATTCTCGAGAGGGGGGGTTTTGATTCTATTCTCGCAGCCGACTTTTTCCTGTGACTAATGGCCGCTCGTATATCTCTTCTGCATTAAAAATTTTGTGGTTTTGCTTCTTGGGGTTGAAGGGAGAAAGCTGAGGGGATTGATGATTGAGATTTGGGAATGGGAATATGTTCTTTGGCCTTCTCCTTTTTCGATTTGCATGCAATGTTTTCAAGGCTTTACAGGTGGGGGGGGGGGGGGGAATCAAGTCATCTTTCGGGATATTGGTATTTTAGTGCTGAGAGATCATTAAATGGTAAGTAGGCTTCTATTGAATTTCCTGAGAGTTGTAGGTTTTCGAAACGAGACAGGTGGCAACCGCATGCACGTCCCAACCATGCATGATCGATCAATGGCATCGCTTTATATACTAGAATTAAACATATCAAAATAGATCATAAACCCATTTCTTAATTTATATCTGATGGACTAAGTTGTTATATAGATTAATTATATTCAGTGGGTTATTAATGGATTTAGAATGGTAAAACCTGAAATAATATCAGTGTTAATAAATGGGTTTACAATTTACTTAAACTTAACCTACTTTTATGTCTTTCTCTTCACTCAATCTCATGCTCTCACCTGAATATGAATTTTCCTATATTTGGTTAATATAAAAGTCTTTTAGAAATATGGATCGGGTCGATTATAGATGACTAGATTTGTATTGCATGAAAATTGGTCAAAAAGAGTTAAATGGATTGATTTGGATTGGACCATTTTCGACCAAACCCACACATTTGACAGATCTAACTAGCACTGAGCAATATTAGCACTTTCATCGAGTTGTAATGCTCTCGAGTTGATTGAGTTGCTGCTAGAACTGATCAAGCGATCAATTTGCAGTTATCAGGCTTATCGTTAGGCAATTTGCGTCAAGCTGACTATTACCATTTACCCTCCCACACACAAAGAAATGGGTTTTGGTGAAAACATACCTCATACACACTTATTATGCGACCAAATAAACAAAAATTTATAATTGCAAACGGCACTGCTCTTCTTGAGTTATGTGTGATCGATACTTTGAAAATCGATACACTTCATGATAAAAAAATGCTGGATCAATGCCTCGGAAGACACTCATTAACAATATCATATTGATAGTTGAAAAAATGGGCGCTCAATTTTTGCCCTCACTATCTCTTCTTTAGAAACACTAGCTATATGACATATTTGAACTTTCTAAATTAGCGTCGTTATATTTCGTCCATTATGTTGACAATTCATATATCCCTCGATACCTCTTATTATTCTACTTATAGTAGGTATGGACTTTATTGCAACGTATAAATATATATAGCAAAAGTTTGAGATTGAAGGTTACATGGGATTTACTACATTGTATGTGGAGTTATATCTCTAACCACATACCATGTGTTTATATTTTGATTATCGAGGGACACGAACGTAAAAGGCCGACTATACGTGTGTTGTGTGCACTTTGTTTTATCCCTTCTTCACTCCACAAAAACAATTACATAAATGCTAGACTTAGGCACGCTGGTTGAAAATTACTTTAATAAGCGATGTGTCAGATCGTGAATAGCCTTTAAAAAATCGAATTGTGTTAAAAAACCAATGAACAAATGGATACATCACTAAGTAAATCATTTTCGCAAACCAAAATTAAGTGAGTCTAGCATTTTCGAAACAATTAAAGTGTGTGTCTAATGTTAGATGACTCAGGAGGATAGTATTTAAGTAGGGGTGATCAGTTTCCAACCTAGAACCTGGAACTGGACCAACCGGTCGAGTTCAATTCCGGTTCAGTCTTGGAATCGGTGATTTATTTTCTTTTTTTTTTTTTTGGGGGGGTGGTTTCTTCTATTCCTTATAGGTGAGAATTTTCCAACGATAAAAGAGAAAAATAATTTACTAATTAGGATTTGCTTCAAAATAAAAAATATATATATAGAAAATTTGGCCGGTCCATTAGTCTATTTTGGGTGGTCTAGTTCCTTGCGTGGAACCGGGAACCATCCAAAACCAGCCGGTTTGGTTCGGTCCTGTCCAGTTCCCGGACTGAACCGAGACCAATGCACACCCCTAGTATTAAGCACGATTTTTTTCATAATAAATCAGATTAAGCCTCCTCATCTCGATTAATGGACAGTGGTCACTACGATTGTCCGAGGACGAGCCATGATGGGCTTGGCTAACATAGGAACGTAGACAATTTTGATGGACTGGGCCATGTGCTAAGGCCCAACCTGGCCTGTCATGTTCCCAACTTTTCATGACCCAAAAGTACAACAAGTGCAACAAAAATATCATGGAAAATTACCAATCGGGTCGGGTCGGGTCCCATCCAAACCCGAGAATTATTGTAGGTTTGCTATTACAACTATTTATTTACAAAACAAATGCGGTAAAACCACAAAACAAAATATCAAAATAATCTAAGATGCAAGAATTCTAAAATGAGATACTAGAAAAGGTAGATCATTTATTAATTTTCGTTTTTTTTAGGGTTTCATCCAAATAATCTTAAGTTTTTTTTTTCAATAAGAGTAACAATGATCGGGTTCGAGTCGTGCATTATCCGATAGATAAAATTGCCTAGCTCTTTTCACAACTTATACACATGAACCAGTGAGAGTATGTGTATCATGATTGGTCCACAAACTTAGCATAATTGCAATTTGCAAGTGCTATTTAATCACTATTTATTACAAATCAGACACATCCGATTATGTATCAAGGGTCCGTTTATTTGAAGGAGATTTGTTTTCGGAATTTTTTTTTTCTGACTTTCCTATGTTTGGATAACGACGAATTGACCGATTTACGGAAAATGAGACTCAAAACAATAAGTTTAGATTCGAGGAAAACGACTTCCCTTTCTAGTAAGAAGGATAATTTTCTTAAACCATCAAGCAAATAAAAATTAATTATTTTCCTCTAAATTGATTTCTACAAAAATATTTTTCCTTTATCAAGAAATTTTCCTCAAACGATACAAGCAATTGTTTGAAAAATAAATGTGCAAAAAATATTTTCATCGTTCACGAAAATGTTTAGACATAAATTAAAAGCGATTTCCATTGGCTAATTATTTCAAACGATAGAAACAGTAATTTTAAGGAAAATATTTTTCAAATCATTCAATTAGAGTCTAATTTTATAAAATTTAAGAAAAATTCCAAATAAAGACCCGAAATGCCCTTATTCTCTCAAATAAGGGCCTCAAGTGGATCTTGTTTCAAAGAAGAGTCCGAAATGGCATATCAATCTCAAAAAAGAGCTTGACCTTACCAGCTAGTTAGTAGCATTTTCGTCATTTACTCTCTTTTTTCCTTTTTTTTCTTTTTTCTTCTATTTTCCCTTTTCTTTTCTTTTTTCTCCCTCGTTGACCACCAGCAAGGCTAGCCCTCGCGCCTTGCTCGCGGCCGGCGAGGGCCTAGGCAAGGCGACCCTTGCCAGTGGCCGGCCGGGCCCTTGCTTAGTGGCTGGCGAGGGTCGCCGGGCCCTCGTCGACCCTCGCTGGCTAGCGACGAAGGGGAAAAAAAAAAGGAAAAAAAGAAAAGAAAGAACTAAAAGAACGAAAATGCCATTGATCAATTGGTGAGGTCATGCCCTTATTCGAAGGGAATATAGTCACTTCAGGTCCTTATTCGAAATAAAGTTCGCTTCATGTCCTTATTCAAAATAATAAGATTACTTTTGTACGGGTGGGGTATTCAATACAAAAAAGAAAAACACTTGCCCTTCCTCTCCCAATTGACCCTTTCCGGTTCTTCCTTGAGCCCTTTTTCCGCAAATCGTACGAAGCCACACTCTCTCTCACACGGTGCGTCTCCCTCCCTGCCTCGGTTTCCTCATATAAACCCTAAAGACCAATCTCCCCATCTCTCTCCGACCTACACGTGTCACCCACCCACATCCTTCCTTCGGATTTCTTTCCCCCCCCTTATAAGCCTAAAACACAATCTTCTCTACCCCTTCCCTCTTCCCTCTTCCCTCTTCCCATCCTTCTTCCCTCACAATTCTTCTTCTTACCCCCATCTCTCTCCCTCCTCCTCCCTAAGCGGCGCGCCAACTCCTGTCACGCGCGCAGGTCTTCTGCACAGACAGAGAGAAATCCCCAGTAGAGCAGAGGAAGAAGAAGAAGCCGTGAGAAGGGGAGGACGGAAGACAAGCATGGAGACAGAGCGCAGCGAAGCGGCTCCTTGCTATCTGGACTTCACCGAGGACGAGCTTCGGGTGGCCGACATCATCCTCGAGCTGCGGTGGCTCTTCGCCGATCGCTTCCCGCGGGGCTGGGGCGCCAAGCGCCGGAGATCGGCCCTCCGCGGCGGCGGCGGCTCCGGCTCCTCCTCTCCCCCCTCCCCCGCGGCCCCGTCTCCGGCGCCGCCGCAGCAGCAGCCGGCGAAGTGCCCGGGCCGGGCCGCCGCGATCGAGGAGAGGGCAGCGGGCCCGCCGAAGGTCCACGCGGCGAGCCCCGACACGCCGCTCTCCTTCTCCCCCAGCGAATCTGACGGCAACAAGGCCAAGCAATCCCACTCCAAGAGAAAATCCGCCAAAAGGGTATGCTCAAATTGCGTCCTTTCTTCCTTCTCCTCTGTCATCTTCGGCGTTGAATGTCAGTCCGATTTGCTGATTCACGTGGGCGTTCTGTTTTTTCCGTTCTCTTCCGCCCCGGGTTTGTGCAGAAGAGAGAGGACTGGTTGAAGCTCGTAGCGCTGCTGGAGGAGCAAGGCCACGCTCTCAGAAAGGTACTGTTTTTAAGCAATTTTAACGTCCCCTTTCGTTTCTGGAGCAATCCAATCACTGAGCTTCTCTGTCCCTCCGCGGCGCAATCGTCCCACGTTTGTTTGATTTGGTGCGCTTTCGAATTCGCGCAGGAGGTGGAGAATGTGAGGCGTTATCGCGACCAAGTGAAGGCGTTGAATTCGGAGTTGAAATCCAGGAAGGAAGAGGTACAGTACTGCGTCAATGGCACTATCTCCGAATTTCCCCCTTTTCTTTTGCCTTAAAATTTCATTATTAACCCTTTATTTTATTTCCTGTTCCTCGGGTTTTACAGCTGATCGTTCGGGCAATACCCGAAAGGTCCGAGCAAGGACCGGAACCGATCACCCGTTTGGCTCTGGGGGGCCAACCGGCCGAACCCACGGCCGCCGCGTCTCTCCCCCCCGGCTCCGATCGCCGCCTCCCGCCGATTCCCGATCAGGCGGCGAGCGCGCCGGAGAAGAGCGAGACGGGCGACCCGGCGGGCCCCTCGCCGCCGCCGCCGCCGCCGCCGCGGCAGCAGCACCGGGGGCGCGACATCCCGGACCTGAACATAGGGCTGGCGCCGCTGGACGCGGCGGTGGTGGACGAGGAGTGGAGCAACCGGGCGAGGGCGGCGCAGGCGAGGCAGAGGCGGAAGCTGATCTACAGGGCCAAGAGTACGGCCGCCGCTGTCAAGCCACGCGTCCAGCTTAGATGACGGGCGTATTTTCGCTCTCTTCTTCTTCTCTGTCTTTTTTCCCTTTTGCCAATTTCTCTCTCGCTCTCTCTCTCCTAAAGATGAGACGAATTGTGGAGGGCGAGCGCTAGGGTTTTGTGTTTTTTTCTCTTTTCTATTTTTTTACGGAATATTTGGAATTTGTAAAAAGAGAGAAGGTGGGATAGGGAAAAGAAATCTGTTCCCCTCTCCTCCTGCTCACGGCTCTCGCCATCCCCATTCTTATAGAATAATTTTTCCCCGATTCAGGATGCGATTACCGATTATACCATTTCCATAATTAAAAAAAGAGCGTTCTTTTCTCGGCTACGTAATTCGATTTCTTATCGAATTACGTTTTTGTTTAGTAAAAGATTTAAATTTTTTGGCTAAGTCCAATTCTAGTTCGCGGGGGGAGAGAGAGGGTCGCCGCTGGTCAGCAGAAACTGAATTTCCAACCTGTCAAGGAATTGGTCAGAACGCGGCCATGTTCCTCACGCGATCTCCGCCGAGCGTACCTTGCACGCGCGGTCCGTCACCTGGTTCAGCTTCTGGCGCGTTCACTTCACGCTCCTCGTACTCGGGTGGGGGGCTCCAACGACTCCCCCCCCCCCCCCCGCCCCCGGGACGCCGCGGGGTTTAAGGGCGAGGGGTAGATTGGTAAATTCCGGGGGGCCCTAGGTAGTAGGTTCCTGTCCTTGCCTTTAGGGCCCCAGCGGCTTTTTGATTTTTAATTGGTCGCGATTGCGATTCTCGAGCGGAATTCACGTTTTGGGCCGAAAACGCTTTGGTTAATTCAAAGAGACTTGACCGGAATTTCAAAACAAAGCGTTCGCTTTAGATTCTGATAAGAGAGTTTTACTTATTTTTCCTTATAATTTGGGGCTTCGTTGTCCCAAGAAAGAGAGGCGAATAGGATAGGCAGAGAGGGAAGGTGGGTTTATGTTTTTTCCGACGAACTTGTGAGCAAAAAATCATGACTGAGAACGTCTTCGAGGTACTCCCCAAACACACACGTGACCTAAAATAATTCGCTTTGCAAATGAGGGCGAGCTCACGCGTAACGAGAGATTGGTGGGTTAGTTGAGAATTGCAGAGTATGTTCATTCGGCTGTTTAAAAGATATTTTAACATAGGTCATATACTCGTTTCTTAATCCATATTTGATGGGGTGGGTTGTTATATGAATTGATATATTCAGTAAATAGGTCATGAATAGGTTTAGAATGATAATGCCAAAAATAATATGGGTATTACATAGGTTCACAACTTACTTAGACCCAACCTACCTCTATAACTCTCTCTTCACTCACTCAATCTGACGCTCGCTCAATTCGTCCTCTCGTTTCAATTTGGGTATGAGTTTTCCTAAATGATCAGGTCGGGTATGAGTCACTAGACATGTATTGTATGAAAATGGTCAAAACGGGATAAATGGGTCATTTTGGGAGGGCCCATATTTTACCCGACCCACCCGATTGACGGGTCTACTGGTTAGCAACCCGATCACGCCAAGGCCAGTAAATGAGCCCGAGCCCAAGCCCACCTACCCGAATCCGAACCAAAGCCATCGGGCTTGGGATTTAAAGCCCGTCGTGAAGCCCGCGAACGAGTGCGAAACCCTAGGTCGGTCTCTCCCATCGCTTATTTATGTCGCATTGACGCAGCTCCATCCTACCTCTGCGAGTACGGGCGATGCAGCCTCAGCACGGTCAACTACTATTCTAATCTCAGCTCTCTCTCTCTCTCTCTCTCTCTCTCTGTATATTTCTTATTATCAACTGAATTGTGTTTGTTGTTCTCGATTATATTATGGCTGTCGTGGCACGATTTTGATACTTGCAAGTGGGGGTGGGGATTCATGCAAATGACGAGGAACATGTCCGAACCGTGAGAAGTTGGGCAAAAGAGCCGACGATGTTGATTCGTCTCACACACTTCCATGACTCTGATGCATGCAACCCAAACCCCCCACTTTGTAACCCCCCTTTGTCCAAACTCGGTTGAATCCTGAACTCCTGACCTGGGCTTTTTCGCGGTAGCCTGTGGCATCCGATTCGCGTGGATCGTCCTCTGTCATGTATCATCTGTCTCGACCTGCATCAAACGGTGGTGTGTGTGGTGTGGTGTTGTTATGTTGTTATTGATGGGTCTTTGTGATCGGATGATGAGCCTTTGGGTTCGACATGTTTCTCGTGACTCGTCTCATCTGAGACACGACCCTTAATGCAGCCTCGATTCCTTTTCTCTCAATAAGCCCCCCTTTGCAAAATCATGTCTTGAACAATCCATCTCCTTCTTCAGGAGACAGTTAGAGATGGGGGGTCGTGTTAAATTGTCCTCTGTCTAGTCCAGCAATCGTGTTAAGGGGTGATTCTTAAGCATTTGCTGCGTAAAAAAAACTCAATTTTGTCTATACGATTACCCTTTAACAAAGATTTTATGGACACCCAAAAAGTTTATCTGTGTGCGTATGTATATGTTCGAGGAATAGATCTTTGAATTTTCTCCATGGCTACTTTTTTTTCTTTTTGGCCAATCAAATGAAGATCTGTATAACAAGATGAAAGAAAGGATGAGTTTTCTATCAGTGTAGGAGGGGAAAATCTAGGCGAGAGTCTAGAATTGATGGCTTCGGTGTTTTTTCTTTATTTCCTTTTTATCTATTTTTTTTTATTCCTTTCAAAAAAAAGCGATTCTTAAATTATTATATGGCGCATCTAATTTGAACTTTTTCTCCTCCATCTTTCATCATCTAGTTCTACCACGTAATAAAACTGTCTAAACTTTACTACGGCAAAGTATCTAGACAAATTGAAGTGAATAGAGAGTGCTGCGAATGTTGAAAAAACTGTTTGGTCCCATTTTATCGCGCGATTTTATATTCTAATTATATCAAATTTCTGGCGCGATAAAAAGATCGATGATGTCGCGATTGTCAAATCTGTTTGGTCCCGCGTTATTGCGCGGTTTAATATTCTAATTATATTAATAAATCGAGCAATTGTGCGCAAGGGAAGAGACCCAAAGTGGGCTTGGTAACTAAGCTAGGGCCCTAGATCCACAACCTAAGGGCCAACAAAACAATTTCGTGGCCATCTCAATTTTTGTGTATCCTACTCTTTCCGACAAATTTGCCTTTGTTATTGAAGGGCAAAACCCCCCCCCAATAAATCCAATTTTGACAATCCCACGCTGACAAGAACCGACTTTACTTGAAATTAATAAAGACCCTCTCTTTTTTCTTAACTTTGTTCAACTGAAATCCCCGCGTTCTCCAAAAGCAAACACGTTTTTTCACGGCGGTCCTGCCTTTTCGATATTTAATTATTTAGTGAGCCGTTCTAAATGTGTTTCGTGGTCATGAAAAGTCTTAACCCAATGAGAACTAATTGCAAGAGAATGTCGAGTGCAAGAGCCGCGACATTTCGCTCTCTTTTTCATAACGACTTTTTTTTATTTTTGTGAGAACGAAAGTCGCAACGAATATCGTCGAAGCACTATCTAGAGAAATCGAGTTACAGTGCTTAGGGAACGGATCTGACAGGCGGTCCGATCGGTACCCGGCCGAAACCGTCGCCGAAGACCGCAATCGACTGTCCGGATCACGGCCTCCCAAAATGCAAAGAGACTGAGTCAAATATCTCCAGTCAACTCAAACCCATCAATTTGAACGGAATCTAGACCCAGTTCATGCATGAAATTGCCCACGAAATTCCCATCCCAATTGAAGTACCATTTGTTTAAAGGATCGTACAGTTCAATCCATTGCCGTAATGATGCGATTGGTATGGAAGAAAGGTCCTCCACTCATATGATACTTTCTCGTCTTAATTATAATGATCACTCGATTACCCTCGATTGAATTCGACAAATCGACCCTCTTTCTCCATAATACCATCGCCCCATGTCCCGTTTCTCGACCTCTCGTCGGATGAAATTAAACTAATTCGAGGGGCGCCGAACACGAGTACATGTGATGTAACTTAACTTAAACTTTGGTCCTATCTATTTGCTTCCTTCCTCTCCCTCTTCCTCATCCATCCTAGGGTCAAACAATGCGAATTTGACCACAGGTGACGACTTTGCCCACGAGCATATTCTAAGCTCTCCATGTTCGCCATGATTTGAGACTTCTAGATTGTCTTTTTCTAATACTCCGAAGCTCTTCCTTATTTTGCCATTTCGTGTTTCCCTCGCATTGACCCTTTTTTGCTAGAAAATGAATTTGGGGAGAAATGACCTCGACGTAGTTATACACGGTCGCGATTGTATTTAATTAGTAATTAATCGAGTTTTTGGGAATAATCCCATTTCTTTTTACTTTTCTTGGAGGGGGGAAATGAGCCGATGCTAATCAAAGTCAACGGGGGGAAGTTTCTCATGTTAATCCCTATGGCGTGGATTGCGTGTGAACTTTTCTTCTTGCAATCAAAGCGGCGCTTCTTGACAAATCAAGGTCTTCATATCCCATCTCTTTTCTTCTTTTTATATGCTTAATTATATGAATTTTCGCCGATCCCTGCTGCATTCTCAAGCGGTTTTTTCTAATTTTTGAGTCGGAAATCCCGAGCGAGAGTCCGCAATTTAATAGCCCCGATGTTGGTTGGGAATAGGGGTTCGCCGGTTTTGGCGAGCGAAAGCGATGCGGATTGTTGTGAAATCACGGGGAGGGCCTAATTGCGAATTTTAACATGCATTTCCTCTCGAATGGAAAGATCAAAGTCAACATTGACGTTCAACTTCTAGGTAAGAGCATATTCTCTTCAATACATTTGAACAGGTCACACATGGCCTTTTCACGGTCTTCATCCTGCCTGAATATTTTACATCAATCGTCTTAGTCGCGGTTGTATCGAACCTTAGAGAAATAGCCCCCGCCGGTCTATTCCGTGTTTTTCCTTTTAAAATCTTCACGGCTGTCGAGAACTCGGCAACCAATAGGGCCGATGGAAGACACTCCTTTGTTTTCTACTAATTACATTCGAGATATATCTCTGTTGTCTTCGACCCGGTTTAACACGTGTTATCCGAATTACGTCAAACGAGAAGAAGCGCGGTTTTCACCGCCGAACCCACGTCACGAAATCATAAAAAAATAAAAAAATAAAAAACTCTGGTCAATCTTAGTATCAAGACTAGAGCATCTATTTGATTAAGTATCTATTTGACCAAATCAAAAGGTGGACATGTAGGTGTTCGAACATTGTGGTTGAAGTCACATTGGATTTGTTAAGAGTTGGGCAAAGAGTGGGCAACGTGCAATCTAAAACTTGCACGCGGCGATGAGCGGAACCATTCAAACTCCAAATTGCCTTTGCTTCGGGTTGCCTTGCACCGACCAGAGAGATGGAGAGATCTTGCGTTGGATTGGTGTTCGTTTGCTCTAATTTTTCAGCACCACCCAAAATATAAAGATGATCTTTCCTCCTCCTTTGGTCCCCAAACGAAAACAAATACAGGGCATGGGACCTGCGACAACAGTTTGCCAAGTCAACTTCGATTTCCCCACTTTGACCCAAAAAAAAAAAATAAGAAAACTTCGATTTCCCCACGATTACCAAGATTCATAAACAAAAGAGAAAATCAATTTTTGTGGTGGTATTTGTCTTGGTTTTGAGAAAAATTCGATTGAGTTGAAAGGGAGGATGTTCGGTTGCGATTACATTGGGTGGACGTTGATAAAATTTGTTTCCTTGACAATCCGTCGTAGTAATGAGATTTTAGAGCGTCGTAAGATATGCGGCGATATGGTGCGGGATGTGCCTTAGAGATTTCCGTCCAATCCTCGGTTTTGGGGTCACATTGGACGTCGATTATGTTTGTTCTGAGCACTCAGTTTGACACGGAATTTTCTCAAAATTGAGTCGTCTCACGTTTTGTTTCAATCTAATTATCTTTTTGCGTTATTACATGCAATTTTTTGTCGAGAGTGTTTTGGAGTTCTCTCTCTATTTGGTCTTATAAGAGGAAACGCTACGAGAGATGGTTAGAAACATCAAGTCAATTCTGAGTGTGGTTAAAGGTTGGAGTCGAAAGACAAGCAACAAAGTTGTGGAATTCTTCGTGAATTTATTGACCGTCGCTCTCCGAACGTGGTCGTACTTTGATCGAGTCAAGTAATTATGTGTACATTTCTCTTATATCACTGTCCACTAGTTTCAATTTGTTTGTTTAGTTCTTTATAACCGTGGACTCAGCTACGCGATCCAATAAAAGACCGAAAACATGATGAAGTTTAGTAATGATTTTTTTTAAAATAATGATTATTATCATATCCGATCAAAATTAGTTTGGGTGTTTCGAACATTCCTTTCATATTGAAATCACGGGGATATCTTTAACACTTTGGGGCACAAAAATGGGACATTTGCTCACAAATGTACGAAAAGGCTAGGCTCTTCCCAAGAAGTCAAAAGTTACTCGTCACATCACCAACAAAACTCTTCTCGTTTTCATAAAAATAAAAAGATAAAAAATCACCAAAAATACCGAATTATGCTTACCGTAACAAATTTACTTTAAATTTTTTTCTGTAATATAAAAAAATTCAAAATTTATATATGTGTGACACATATACCCTTCATTAAGGAGCACTATTACAAAGCTGCCTACATGGGCGTTGAAAAGCAAAGAGTATTGACATGGCACTTGCGCGATTCAAATAAAATTAAAACGAGTTTTTTGATCGAAAAATCTCATAATAAAACTTGGCGGAGGATACATTTTATAGGGTAAATATGCCGTAGCAAATACAACCGATAAAAAAAAACAGTAAATATTTGGTGACTTTTCCTTAAGATAAAAAGGCCAAAAAAAATCACGGCCAACTACCAGAACAACCGGAAATGGGGATTCAATGCAGAACAGGTGGCCAAAGAAGGAAGAGTCGCAGTTAAGCCAAAAGATGAAAAAAGTCAAAACTGGGGACAGAGAGAGAGAGAGAGAGAGAGAGAGAGAGAGAGAGAGAGAGAGAGGGAGAAACTGATAAACAGGGGAAGTTTGAATAGACCAGGCAGACAGTGACGTCACCACTCCTTAACATTAAACCGATGAAAAAACCAAGAACGCCCCTCAACACGGCAAAGGCAGGCAAGGCGAGGGAAGGGCGGGCAAGGCAGGCGGGTCTTTCCCAACCCCCCCGCTCCTCCTTCCCCGCCATTACAATACAACCTCTCTCTCTCTCTCTGTGTCGTGTCTGTGTCTTTTTCTTTTTCTTTTTCTTTTCTCCTTTCTTTTGTTGTTGTTCTTGCTGTTGTTTATGTTGTGTTGTGTTGTGTTGTGTTGTGTGTGTGTCAAGCTTCCGTTTTTTCGCTTTCAAGGTTCCGCCTTTATTTTTTTTCTTTAAAGAACGCGAGGAGAACAAGTCAACAGTTGCTGCTCCCCCCCTTATCTCCTCCGCCCGACACCCACCAAGCTCTCTCTGATTCGACGAAAGAATTCAAACCCCGCCTCACATTCGCCTTAAAGAAAGAGAGAGAAAGAGAGAGGGGGAGAGATTTCCCATTCGCTGCGGTCGCGAAATCAATGTTCAAAATCAAACCTTCCCCCACTGTCCACGAGATTTCCATTGTTGCTGGGTGTTACGCGTTAGCTCCCTCGTCATCCCCCCGCCCCTGCCCTTCCTTTTTCTTGGTCAAATCACTTGCCACCAGATCGCGATAATAGTTATCGGTAATGATAATTACGACAACTGACCAGAGATAGTATCTGGGTATATCGTATATCCTGCGTTCCTTCTCCTTCCACATCATAGCTAGCATCATCTCTAACATCATTCGTCTCCCCTTCCGCTTGCTTCCTCCTCACAGTCCTCTGTTTTTGTTTTTTTAACTAATCCACCGCCCTCCTGTTTTCTTCTCCATTTGGGATTTAAAATATATCTCTCTCGGCTGAGCGCTCCTCTGTTTGAATAGGTATTGGCTCTTTCTTTCTTTGTACTTTTCCTGCTGTTTGTGTTTCGCTTGTGAAGCTGTTGAATTCTGGGAACCCCGTGTTTTTTCCTTCTTTTTCCCCTCTACCCCCTTTTTTTCCCACTGACCCTCGTTTGGCTCTCGACGAAATGAAGGGGAAGTGTGGGAAGGATATGAGTTCTTGAAAAGGAAAATCTTCTCTTGTTTCGGCATTTGGGGTGAGAGTTTTGCTTTGGACGAGCATTAATCAAATGAGCTCGTACCAGCAGTTGCAGTGATTGAGCTGATCTCTTGTTTCTTGGGCTACTTTTCTGTTCAGTGCGATTTCGATTTGGTCTGGATTGAAAGAAAAAGAGAAAAGATGGGAGCGGTTTGTTCGGGGGGTACGGGCAAGCACACGACAGAATCCTCAGGGGCGAAGAGTACAGGATTTTCTGGGAAGCTCAAGTCAAAAGCCAGCTTTACCAAGTCAAGAGAGGTCTCTCATCCGAATCATAAGAGCAGTGATTATAGGAAGTCACCATCGAAGTTCGATTCCGGCGAGCTGCTCTCGTTCTCTAGAGAATTGAAGCCATCAAAGCCATCGACTCCTGCTAGAAAAGGACTTAGCAAGGTAAGATTTGCCTATGTGAATCTTGGTTTTTTGTGCGATTGTCATTCTTTACTGATGATCAGCAAAAAGTCGAGGATAGAACTAAGAAAAATTGCCATGGATGTCTATCATTAATAGATAAATTGTGGTCCATTTGAATCTTTGATGAAGCCAATCTGAGGGAAAGAAACTTGTGCCTATGCTAGTCAATTCAGGGCATGGGAATCGATGTCATTCTTAATCTTTCATAACGTTGAATTTGCCTAATTGGATTGGAATGCCACATGGAATTCTCATGCATTCCATGCTATGAAAAAGCATTGCATTTGGTGATCGACGAAGAAGAATGCAAATAGAACCAAAATGATGAAAATAAAAGTAGCGGTTATCACTGAAATTCCCGTCCAAACTGCAACAACTACGAGATTCTGTACGAAGGAGCAATAGCTGCAATTCTTGCTTGATATCAAAGCCTCAGCGCAGATTTTGATCTACCGCCGAGTAATTATTGTTCTTTATGGTGGATATGGTTGATGATCGAATAAATCATAACGCTGCATGCAATAGGGGGCATTGTGCCTGTTCTTCCTTTACGCTCAATTTTGAAAAGCAAAAATCACAAGTATCTTAGTGCACATATAAGGCAGAGAATTAGTCTTGCAGCAAATTAGTCAACTTGATTTTAAGCTTTCAAGAATATTACTTCTCCTTTCAAGTGGAAAGTTAGCTTGCTATATGCTATGAGAACTTTCTTGCCTGTCTTAAGGTTCGCAACTGTAAGTCCGATACTTAGCACATTGTTCAATAAGTTTCGTCCAACCTATCGTAAACTCAGAACTCTTCAGGTTGGCAGCAGGAGTTCTTGCTTTTCCAGTTGAAATCCTCTGTTAGTATATACTTTTGATTTATTAATTAATGTGTTGTTTTTTAACCTTTGACAGTGATTCTATTCTAGGTTGTCTTAGAAGTATTGGGCTGCTAATGGCTGAAATAGTACTCTTAATTTAGCAGAACAATTGTGGTTTAAGTTAATTTCTCGAGTGGAAATCTGGTACCTTTCTGGTTTGCCCTTTGAGTATTTATGTTTCCTATGTTGAAGTTTTTGACATTTTTCAGGTTACACCGAAAAATTCATTCATAGGAAAAGCCGGCATGATGGGTTTTGAGAGGGCAGTAGATGTTCTCGATACGCTTGGAAGCAGTGTGTCAAATCTGCATTCCGGTAGCGGTTTCTCTGGAATGGCTTCCCGGGGAAATAGGATTTCTATACTGGCATTTGAGGTAGCTAATACAATAGTCAAAGGTGCAAACTTACTGCAATCTCTGTCAGAAGAAAATATCCAGTTCTTGAAGAAGGAGATTTTACACTCTGAAGGGGTGCAGCAACTGGTTTCGAGAGACATGAAAGAGTTGCTAAGTATCGCTGCTGCCGATAAAAGGTATAAGTTTTTACGTGAGAAAGGAGTTAAGAGGCCTTTGAGCCTCATCTTTAAGTAAGCATACATCGAACTTGTGGTTTAATAATGCCTAATGTTCTTGGGATGTATGCAGGGAGGAACTTGATGTCTTTTCACGGGAAGTCATTAGGTTCGGAGACTTATGCAGAGATCCGCAATGGCACAACCTGGGTCGACACTTTTCGACGTAATTAGGCTCTAATGAAGCTTTGTTTTGGGTATGAGTTCCCCTCCAACGTGTTGATAGTAACTCAATTTTCTTGGAATGACCTAATTGTCACAGACTGGACGTGGAAGACTCGGGCAACGAAATTCTAAGATCTGAAGCAGAAAAGACAATGCAAGAATTGAGTACTCTGGCCCAGCATACCTCTGTAAGAATTATGTATACGCGTCAGATCTGCCTGCTAAATTTTAGTTGCTGACCCATTATCTCTACTTGATTCTGCATTGCATAGAATTTAATTCTATCTATTCCTTGGAAGCATTGTCCAATTCTAGAAATATAATAGGATTAAGTGTTCACTAATATTCTTCCAAGTACCTTACCAAAAAAAAAATATTCTTCCAAGTACAGTTAATATATCTTCCGACTCTTTAGAGATGTGTAGTTGGAAGGATGTCTGTCCCGCATTTTTTTGCTCACCTGAACTTCTACATGATATGGCAGATATTCATACTTAAATGAAGTTTGTTATCGTGAGGAAACAAATATCACTTCCGTTACACGACAGATGATTTTCTCTAGATATTCTTTCCTTTTCAAATCTTTTCACACTCGACTAGTACATGTGTCTTTGGTGGTCTAAGCCAGGCTATATTCTTGGAGAAGTTAACATTTTCAAAATTTGCAG
The DNA here is from genome assembly GCF_021117445.2 of Syzygium oleosum. Lineage (NCBI taxonomy): Eukaryota > Viridiplantae > Streptophyta > Magnoliopsida > Myrtales > Myrtaceae > Syzygium > Syzygium oleosum. The sequence continues at coordinate 5,433,625 of NW_026607497.1, forward strand.
GAACTGTACCATGAATGGCAGGCTTTGGATAGATTCGACCAAGACTATAGGCAAAAGCTTGAGGAAGTGGAGTCTTTGAATCTCCCTCGTAAAGGTTAGACTTACGACTACATTTGTCCTGATAGTTTTACTACCTTTCACAAGGAAAAATGCAGCTGCTTAAGTTGTTGACATGACTAATTCAGGTCTTCAGACTTGCTTCATTTATTTTCTTCTCTTCTTCTTTGGTTTTTTACGACTTAACAAGCTGGTTACTAAATATCAAACCAAATCAGTTGCTGCTCCCCTACTTAAAGTAGTGGTGCTGTAATAATTCTAATCGCTTTTGTTCTTTGGATGTTAGGAGAAGGTATCTCGATGTTGCAAAGTGAGCTAAAACATCAAAGAAAGCTTGTAAAGAGCTTGAAAAAGAAATCTCTCTGGTCTAAAAGCTTGGAGGAGGTAAGAGTGGCTACTTGTTAGAGGATAAGTAAATACTCAAGTGGAACTGCACTTTGTGAACTTTCCTGAAGATGCTTAATAAACATGCACACTTACAAATTCGGTTTCTCGTATTAGTTCATCTCTATGTACTTATTGATATGTTTTAATTGCCTTTTGGCCCTTTCTCATCGAGAATTTATCCCATCTCTAGCGTCGATTGGTTTTATAGCACTTTGACACTGGATCGCTATTGATACTTTATTGTCCGTCTTTTACTGGACATCATGTTTTTGTCGCTGATGATAATTTCTTATAATGCATTGTTCTTATTGCAGATCATTGAGAAGCTTGTTGATATTGTTACCTACATACATCAAGCAATCTGTGAAGCTTTTGGAGATAATGGTACTCATTTTATTCACTTTAGTAGAGAAAAAACTACAAAAAGATTTTGAATTGCATGGCAGATCTACGGCATCTGTACTGTGTAGTTATGTCGAAATATTTTAATAGAAAGTAATACGAAGCAATTTAAAAAAATTGCTCGTATGTAATCAACTCATATAAACCTTGACTCTGGCAGTCATGGTGATGCTTCTTTAGGTCTCAAGGACACTGAGGTACGAGCTCAGTTGGGTCGTCATGGTCATGCTTCTAATGCTAAGTTGTCACTTCCTTAAGATATTTTTGTGTTTTAATTCGCGAGTCAACGGAAGTAAGGAGAGAAACAAATTAAAAGGAAAATAGTAGCACCTTGTGCAATCCTTAGTCATCTTTGTGGATTTTGTTATTCGTATGTGTCCCCTAAAAATGTTTTCTGCTAGAGGTGACTTTGAATTGTCAAAGCTGGTCTCTTTCCTTTTGGGGGTGGAAAGGATTCCCCTCGGGTTTACTTATCTGGCTCAAGAGAGGATCGGTATAACATCTTTGTATGCTTGCGGACCAATTATCTGCATATTTGCAACTCCAGTCAGTATGAAAAGACCAGTGACTGAGACTTATCTCTTTCTACCTAGCCATCCTTACTATCAAAAGCATGCAAGCATCTTATATTTAATTTCCGGCCTTAAGTTGAGCAAAATGCATTCTGAACCACATTGCTCGTGCCCAATTACCAGGTTCGACATCAGTCTGGAAGGATGCTAACAAAAACAATGACAATCCCGAAAGGTTGGGCGTAGCTAGCCTTGCATTACACTACGCCAACCTAATAAATCAGATAGATACAATTGTAAGTTCCCAACTGTCTCATTTACAAGAGGGTATCCACATGTTTTGAAAGTAGTGTGGAGATTTCGCCCGAAAAAAGATCTTTTTTTCACTGATTGCGATCTTCTGTATTACTTTTCAGGCGTCCCGTCCAGCGTCCCTTCCTCCCAGCACAAGGGACGCGTTATATCATGGGTTGCCTCCTTGTGTTAAGAAAGCTCTACAGAGACAACTGCAGCATGCTGATACCAAAGAAGAGGTCCGTGTTGCATCAGCAGTGGTGTCAACCACGCTGAAAATTGCTTCCCTTGGTTTTAATCATTTGTTGCATATTAATTTAGTGTTAGCTGCTGCTTTCTCTCACTAAATGACTAATATCTGTTTAGCATTTTGCTTTCTTCAGCTGTCAGTATCTCAGGTGAAGGCCGAGATGGAGAAGTCTCTTCAATGGCTTGTTCCCGTTGCAACAAATACTATTAAGTAGGTTTATCGGTTATAATGATTTGTTTCATTGCCGCGCAAAATGTTCTCATTTTGTTTTTAGGCTTCTATTCATGTCGTTTATATTTCTCTATTATGTGAACTGAGTGCAGAGCTCATCAAGGTTTTGGCTGGGTTGGAGAATGGGCAAACAATGGGTGAGCCAAACTCTCTCTCTCTCTCTCTCTCTCACACACACACACACACACACATACACGTGCATGCACGCATGTGAGGGTGTGCACACAGATGCACTGCTGAAGATGCAAAGAAAACGTTTTTTTTTTTGCTAAACCGAAGATCCAAGGAAGATGCAAATGTTATGTATTAATGATGCGGCATAATGTCATCGAATGTAGAAATAAAGCCAAACATTCGGTTAGAGTTTGTTAGATCACTTGAGGGATCAATCTTACTTTAATATCTGTTGGGTCACTCTTATTGAAGTTCTGGTCTTTCGTGGACAGAAATGAGTTTGGCAAGACCACATCTACAAACAACAGTCTGATTCGCCTCCAAACCCTCTATCACGCGGATAAGCACAAAGTTGACCTCTACATCCTCGAGCTAATCACATGGCTTCACCGCTTGATTGCTCTTGTTCAACACCGGGATCACATGATCTTCAAGTCTCTGCCCCTTCAATCTTCAAATCCCAAGGGCCAGGGTTTTCATCCCAGGATACAGCAATCTTCACCGTTGAACTCCGGAGTAAAAACGAAATCAATGCTAATTTCACTAGAAGATAGGATTCTCTTAAACCAGGTGTGCTGCAGGAGAATGGTCCCAGGGATCAGCAAGAGTCAAGAATTTTCATTCTCTAGGAAGAGGAACAGCAAAGTGTGGGCACTGAGCAGGAGTACTGGAAGCTCGCCGACGTGGGAACACAGAAATTCTAGTCTTTTGGATTTAATGGACGGGTTAGAGTAGAAAAACGAGTTCCTTGATTTTTTTCCTTCATTCAATTTATAGTATCGTATCATCTATGATGCATAGCTCCTTGTATGTCTATCAATGTATATGTCCCTCAAATCATGGATCACCATTATACATATCACCAACAATGGCGTATCTCTACTGATAACCGGAGAGTGGCTGGTGAACTTTTCTTTGGTTCTTTGTGAGAGAAAATTCAGAAAGGGTCAAGCTTATAAAACCCTTAAAGGCTGTCGTCAGTATCTATTTTAAATACAAAGCTCACATTTGAAAATTATGATGATTTCACTACAACTGGTGTAGGAAACTTTTGTGCTCACTCATATCGGTCTTACGCGATTGTCCAGATCTCTGCAATGTCAATTGACTCGTTGTCATTCAATCTCCAACTTTGAACTGGGGACGTTCCTTATATGGTAGAAATACTTCATACCTTAGTATACTGCACAAGTCATTGCAGCCTAGCAGGTGCAGATTGCCCAGCAACATGTTGAATGTTTCTCCTCATAACGTGGCACCATTATTCCTATGCATTTACGTCCTGCTGTGTTACGTCGCACGGCAGCCACAGAGAACCGAAATCAGGCTGGTTAGGTACTTGCTTTGCTGCATTGAGCAGCCCTGTCACTGCTGCTGCTACATCAGCGTTGTCTCCAAATCCTTTTTCAGCTAACTGGACTGGAATGCCCCGCGGCAGCGATACTCTGCAGTGCCGATCTACACCACAACCGCTTTCATTGATGCACTGAGAATAATCAATGAATTCAGATTACCATGGACGCAGATCTCTCTCTCTCGGGCTCTCCCGGCTTATCTGACCAATAGCACTTGTCGTACGATGCAAACCGGTCTCTTCCCGCAAGCAAGAGGATCCCTTCCCAGCATTATTGCATCAAAGAAACATGCATACACGTCCGAAAGTCACAGCGCGAACTTAATTCATCTTGAGCGTTCATATGTCCGTTCCGATTTTTGGGTCCCCAAAATAGATGGTAAAAGCTAAGTAAGCGAAGCGGCTTAAGCCAAGAGGGAGAGGCGGGCGGTGGCTGGTTGGTGAATTATTCATGAACAGGAGGCGGGTGACGTACACGTACGACAACGGAAAGTCCCACATCGACAGGGAGGAACGGAGCGCATAAGGAGCTTGTTCAATAAAAGAAGAAAGGTGGCACACCGGTTAAGGCATGATCCTTCAGGCAGTTTAACGGGGGATGATGAGTGGTCAATGCTTGCGATAATACAGGATGCGAGATGGGCGTACCGGCCCAAAGCCTGGTTACGACAACCCGGGCGCTCCAATCCTTCGTACCTTCTGATCCCCAATGCCTCGAAGGAATCACTCACTTGTTGCTAGTGATTGCCAAATATGCCTAAAAGAACTTACATTTTCAATTCAAGCTGTCTAAATTCCTGTTATGTCAAAGTGACTTTGAGCTGGACATGGATTCCGGTTTTGAGGGTCGCGTGTCATGTCAAAGTGAATTTCAAATGATTGACTCACCTTTTCGAACTGTTTTTGGCTGGTTGGTGCAAACAGTAGCAGAATTAAGAAAAAGTTTTTCCTCTGTGAGCTCCCGCGGATTTGTCTTTTCTGAACCTCCGCTGCTATCTCCGCTGCTATCTTGTTGTGTGGAGTCAAGATGGATGCAGACCCATGGGCCTTGATAGGCATATTGGGCAAGTTGCAAAGGCAACGCTAGCTTTAAATGTCCAGCTTGAGCCTTGGGAACTACTTTTCCAAGGGGTTTTGGGCCTCTAAAATAGGAAAATTTTTGGGTGTTTGATGTCTTTTTTTCAATTCACCTTGAGGAAAAGTTGGCTTTGCTAAGGCTAGAAGCCCAAGGAAGGATCTTTCCCGGCATACAAGTTCCACAAGTAATAAGATTTTCTTAGTTTTCTTTATTGCCCTAAAAAACTTATTAAAAATTCCAACTTTGCCGTCTATTTTAGAAACCCTAAATCTCTTTCCGCTCGAGATTAGGCGAGGTAACACCTGGGGTTGGGTGACCCTAGATCGCGCGACCCAAGCAACCTTGAGGTAGTGTGACCTTAGGTAGTCTTGTTTGAGGTCGCTAGATCTAGCCCATGACGGCTGTGTTACATTGGAAAGGTTTGCAAATTTTTTTTAAAAAAAAGCCTAGCAAGTCATTTACAAAGTGTTGTTTTTTTCCAAACGGCTTTTAAATCAAAAGTTGCTTCCCAATATGTTTTTAAATTATACTTTACCAAATACTATTTGCATTTTAGAAAAGGGTTTAATACCACGAAAAACCCTAAACTAGTACACATGTGACAATTTTATCCGAATTAATTTTTTGATCATAAAAAACCTCAAACTAGTAGACCTGTGACAATTTTACCCCACACTATGTTTTGACCACCAAAAACCCCACACTGGTAAACTTGTGACAATTTTACCTCGAACTAATTTTTTGACCACCCCAAACTGATATACCTGTGTCAATTTTACTTCAAACTAATTTTTTGACCACTAAAAATCCCAAATTGGTGTATTTGTGACAAATTTACCTTTCCTTAGTGTTCGTTAAATTGGATTAATATCACGAAAAATCACAAATTAGTAAACTTGTGACAAGCAGAGGGGTAAAACCTCAAACTGGTACACCCGTCAACTATCATGTGTCATCAAACTTAGCAATTTGATAGTAAAATTTAACGGGAACTAATGGAGGGTAAATTTGTCACAGGTGTACCAGTTTGGGAATTTTGATTGTCAAAAAATTAGTTCGGAATAAAATTGTTACAGGTGTAACAGTTTGAAATTTTTTGTGGTTAAAAGATTACTTCGGGGTAAAATTGTCACAGATGTACCCGTTTGGAGTTTTTTGTGGTCAAAAAATTAGTTTAGGGTAAAATTGTCACAAGTGTACAAGTTTGGGATTTTTCGTGGGATTAACCCTTTAGAAAAACCCTTTTAAGGCTTTCTCCTATAGTGTTTCCAAACACACGCTTAGTTTTGGAGAGAAGCCTTCCCCCTCTTCGGCCTGAGTTTTTAGTAAGGTTTTGAAATCTATATCCGCCATTCATTTTCAAGGATTCTCATATTATGGAACACTTTTGAGGGACGTAACGCAATTAATTGTGTGAAGCAAAGGACTTCCACTTATGCATTAAGTTATTTTGACATAGGCTAGACTATATCTTCAATCCCCACTTAAAAGAAATATGGACGTGACAAACTCTAAAACGAAGTTCAATTTGTTACTTGAACATATGCGGCTAGAGGGTATGTGTTCTAGAATTGAACTAGTCTTCTCACAATTTGAGCACTTGTATTGATATTGTGTGAATGAATCCTCTTAGTATGAGAAAAAGAACTAGAGAAAAAGTGCTTCTAGAAAACTTAAAAGCGAAGGGAAAAAGCCACAAAAAACTCCAAACTATGCTTACTGTGACACATTCACCGTAAACTTTTTTTGTGATATCAAAAACCCTCAAACAATATCAACTGTAATACATATATCCTAAAAATTTTCCGGTGACATAAAAAACTCAAACTTGTGCTAATGTGGCACATTTACTTTCCATCAAGGTTCAATCAGATTATTTTTTTAGCCAAATTGGTCGTTTTTATTTTACTTAAGCCGCGTGGGCGCCATGTCAACACTGTTTGCATTCTAGCGTCCATATATGCATATTTTTAACAGTTTTCATTGACAGAATTTTGATGGAGGGTAAATGTATCACACAGGTACAAGTTTGAGATCTTTGGTGTTACAAAATTCTTTTTTAAAGTAAATGTGTCACAACGGGTATAATTTAAGGTATTCGGTAGTTTTTGCCCAAAGAAAAGAAAGAAAGAAAGCTTCGACAAAACTGAAACGTTGTTAGACTGGACTCTAAGGGCGCGAATGGTAACCATTCTGCTCCAGAAATCAAATTCTTGCCAGAAATTGATTTCCGGAATTCTTGCCAGATTTTTGGATGAGAAATCAGTTTGATAAAACATGACTAATTCTGCTCCAGAAATTGATTTTTGGAATAGAAATCTATTTTGATTTTTTTTTGCACCTAGAAAAAATTAAATTTCACTCAAAGTGGGTGGCCACATGTATTCTAAGCCATTCTGTGAAGTTTTGAAATTTTTGATTTTTTGATTATTTTGGTCACCTCAAAAAAATTAAATTTCACTCAAAGTGGGTGCCCAAAGGTATTCTAAGCCATTTTGTGAAGTTTTGAATTTTTTGATTTTTTGATTTTTTTGGGCACCTCAAAAATATTAAATTTCACTCAAAGTGGGTGCCTAAAAGTATTATAAGTCGTTTTGTGAAATTTTGAAAATTTTGATTTTTTTGGGCACCTCAAAAAAAATTAAATTTCACTCAAAGTGGGTGCCCAAAGGTATTCTAAGCCATTATGTGAAGTTTTGAAATTTTTGATTTTTTTATATTTTTTGAAAAAAATTCACCAAATTTCCTATTTTCCCGAAATCTGACTTTTTTTTTTATTTTCTGGAAATTTTTATGAATTTTTCTGGAATTTTTCAATTTTTATGTATTTTCTGAAAAAAAAAAATAGTGAGATCTCAAAATGTGTTGTAAAGGCCATGAAAAAGAGGGAAAATAGGGAGAATGCATTCTGGAAGAGAGAAGTTACAAAAAGTAGCTTCTCTTTTTCTTGCCCAAAACTCATTATGGTATCAAGAATGTATTCTGGAATCAAGTATTTTTAACAAACGCATTTTTATTCCAGAATACAAAAATTGCTTCAAAATGCATTTCGGAAATTTTTTAACAAACGCATTTCTATTTCGGAATGCATTCTGGAGCAGAATTTCTACTCCAGAATGAATTCCATGCGTGCCCTAATTTGATGGTGGCAGATGTTGACCCACATCGACGAAGAGGGAGGGAGTGCATAAGGAGCTCGTTTCATAAAAAAGAAGGATGGTGGAGGGACTAAGGCATGATCCTTCAGGCAGTTTAACGGGGGATGATGAGTGGTCAATGCTCGCGATAATACAGGATGCGAGAGGGGTGTACCGACCCAAAGCCTGGTTACGACAACCCGGGCACTCCAATACTTTGTACCTTCTGATCCCCAAATGCCTCGAAGGAAACCCCACTTATTGCTAATGATGGGCATATATGACTAAAACAAATTTACATTTTCAATGCAAATTGCTGTTTTTGCATGCGTGTATGACTCGCAGCTGTTTGGAGTCTGGTTTAGGGTTCGGGATTTTGTGGTTGCGAGTCTAGGCATCGACCATTTTGGCTTATAGGATCTTAAGTCCGAAATGCTCATCGGGGTGTCGAGGCTTGGGCCAAATGACTTTGAGCTGGACATGGATTCCGGTTTTGAGGGTCCGGTTTTGAGGGTCGCGGGTCATGTCAATCTGAATTTCAAATGATCGATTCACCTCTTCGAACCGATTTTTGCTGGTTGGTGCAAACATATGCAGAATTAGAAAAAGTTTTTCTTCTGAGAAGAGCTCCCCCTGGATTTGTCCTTCCTAAACCTCCACTGCTATCCTGTTGCGTCGAGTCAAGATGGATGCACACCCAAAAGGGCCCTGATAGGCATAATGAGTTTTGGGCCTCCAAAACTCATTGGGAAAAACTTTGGGCGTCTGATGATTTTTATCCAATTCACCATGAGGAAAAGTTGGCTTTGCTAATGCTAGAAGCCCAAGGCATGTCTTGGGGTGCCTTGGGTTTTCAACTTTCTCGGCATAGAGTCCCACAATTAATAAAATTTTCCTAATTGCCTTTATTTTTTTTAAAAAAAACTAGCAAAAATCATTTACAAAGAGTAGTTTTTTCGAACAGCATTTGAGTTAACGTTGCTTCCCAATATGTTTTTAAATTACACTTTACCAAACATTATTTGCACTTTGAAATCCCCTACAATTTTTCCAAAGGCACCCTTAGTTTTGGAGAGAAGCCTTCCCACTCTCTGGCGTGAGTTTTTTAGTAGAGATTTGAACTCTATCTCCACCATTCATTTTCACATCATTCTCAAATTAAGGAAAATTCTTCCATGGACTGTGTGACTTCGATTTCCCTTCACTCTTTTCAATCTATTTAACCTTAGTCTCGTGAATTTATCACATCACAAAAATGCGATGTCCTCCATTGAATATGGGAACACTGTTGTGGGACGTGACGCCATTAATTGTGTGAAGCAAACAACCACCACTTATGCATCAAATTATTTTGACATTGGCTAGACGATGGCTATATGTCCCACTTAAAAGAAATATTGAAGTTACAAACTTTGAAACGGAGTTGAATTTGTTACTCGAAAATATGCTGTTGGAGGTATGCATTCGATAACTGAACTAGTCTTCTCACACTTTGAGTGCTCATATCGACATTGTGTGAACGAATTTTCCTAGTATGAGAAAAAGAACTAGAGAGAAAGCGCTCCTGGGAAACTAAAGAAAGAAAGGAATCACGACGAAGTGCGTTTAATACCTACAAATTTTCGACACATCAAGTGTACGAGAGACGAAGTACGCAATTTGTCCTAAAAAAAAACAAGGAGTTCGCATGAATGAGTGTCCTCAATATCGTCATCGCCGGGTCCTTGTCTCGGTAACGATAAGATGAGAGTGACAGAGCTGTGTTTATGGCGACAGAAATCATTGTTTTAAAGTTATGTGCTGTAGAAAAGAACTAACAAAAACAAGAGCAACTTGATACTGGTCTTTTTTGGACTTAGCGAGGTTTAAGGAAATGGGAGCACCCTAACATTACGTGCGAAATGCAAATGTAGACAAGTTGATCACGACTTGCGGAACATCAGGAAGGAAAAATGACAACTTCTGATCTTGCTTGCTTAGGATGTTTTTCCAAAGGAACGGAAAAAGGAATCAAGTGTACGAGAGACGAAGTACGCAATTTGTCCTTAAAAAAAACGGAGTTCGCATGAATGAGTGTCCTCGATATCGTCATCGCCGGCGGGCGAACCACACGTCCGCCACTCGGAATGGTCAGCCGATCAAACATGACGTTTCATCGGCTCGAATTAGGTTTAACGAATGTTGTTGGCTTATAGCTATAACACCGCTTAACGAAAAACCTGCTGCTGATGACTAATTAGCGGTCTTTTTGAACGTTAATGCCTACACGTGGAGGGATGCTAATGGCGGTCGCAAACTGTAACCATGAATGATTAAAAAGAGGGGAGAGGGGAAAGATTCCCGTTCGTACATATGGTCCGCCTCGAAATCGCAGGAACCCACCGCCCAATGCACGGCGGTCCGGCACGTGTCCCTGCAAGCAGCCACCACCGCACGAGTGAACAGAAGTGCAGAGATCCAGAGGTGGAAAAGCACGGCAGCTACATCAACTGAACTGGACCCAACCCAGTTCTTGAAAGTTGTAAACAAAACCGAGCAGTTAGCCAAAAAAATGAAAGAAAAAGAAACCGTTGTTTCTGAACCCTCGGCTTTAGACCATTGTGTACATGAACCTGAACTTTCACATCAAGTATATATTTCCACCGATTATACATGTATAGGGAGAGACTTGAAAACTATGTACTTGTTTTACCATGAAGTTGCTTGGTGCTTGGGGGGCAAGCTTATCTGGAGTTGATGCACACCACGTGATTTCGATCTCTCGTATAGCAAATATAAATAACTCCATCTTGAGTGGACAAATATATGTATTTGGTTAATAAGGGCTTGTCCCCGACTCAACTTTTTAAGGGATAATTACCAAGAAGAAGTCCTGAATTTATTATACTTGCGCTAATTTGGTCTCAGACCTTTTAATTGTGTCAATTAAGTCATAAATATTTTTCACATTTTGCCAATTAAATTCATCTGGCCAATTTTGACCTGAAAATTGCTGATGTAGATGTTGGCCATCCTACGTGGCACGACCAGTGTTGACATAAATAATTTTTTTATAAATTTTTGAATAATTATCTTTTAATCTTTTTTTGTAATTAATTAGCTACAACCGTAGACATCACCCACAATGTTATTTATTGAAATTTCGCACACGGGCGGTATCCACGATTTGTAATTCACTAATAAGAAAAAGGGTGGTGTTGGAGAAAATATAGTCTAAAAATATGGAGTTCACTCCAAATGCATCCCCATTATTTTTCCCTCTCGTGAGCATCCAACTGCGATAGTTTCATCCCTTTACTTATTTTCTTCTCTCATAATTTTTCGAATCCTTTCTGTCCACCTCTAATTAACCTCTATCAAATACACAATTTTGCCTGGTTTATACCAATATAATCTCTTATCCATATCTCCTCGATCCTCACACAAAAGCACAATGCAAACGCACAACTGTCGTGGATGCAAACGGAGAAAGTCAAAATATTTTTTTCTTTTTTTTTCTGATTGATTAGTTACAGCTATAGATATAACCTAGTACCTACAATGTTGTTTACTAAATTTTGTTCGTGGGTTGTATTCCCAATTTGTAATCCACCAATCAAAAAAGGGTGATGTCGGAGAAAATATCGTCTATAAAAAAGGAGTTCATTCCTAATGCATCTCCTCTATTTTCCCCTCTCGCGAGCATCCAACCATGATAATTTCATCCCTCTACTTTCATTCTTCTCACATAATCATTCGAATCCTTTCTTTCCGCCTCTGAGTAACCTCCATCAAATACATAGTTTTGCTAGGTTTATGCCAACATAATCTATTATACACATCTCCCGGATCCTCACACGAAAGCACAACACAAACGCGCGACGTCGCAGATATATTAAATCATATTATTTTCTTTAATCTCTAAATTATTCTAGGTCAAACCAGGGAGAGAATGTGGGAAGGCGCATGGAGGAATCAAAGAGCAAAAGCCGCAAAGGCGACTCGAAGCCCCTCAATAATACAGTTTGACCTGAACCTCATATCATCAAAGCGTACAGAATAAGATCAAGAGCCGTTCATGTGTTCGACTAAATGCTTCGATCTCCTCCTTTTGGAAACTTCGTGCTACGTCATCGATGAAGTGGCCGGAAGGGGAGTCAACTTGACAACGCTATCGAACTCATCGTCGGCCTCGTTCGAGCGAAACTCAAAAATTCGCTTCCTTACGCGTTCCCCCTGGTCGACGTGGATCCACCCCACATCGGGCCCCCACCACGTGAGTATTATCCGAGTCGGAACGCGCAATTTCCCTCGGAAAGGACACTCAAAAAGTGAACGACACCGTATCAAATGCGAATTCGAATATTAGCCGAAGCCGAGAAAGTTTCGGTTTTTTTAATTTCTTTTGCGGTCCCGCGAGTAAACGTTCCGATGTGGACAAGCTCCCTCAACAAAAATATCTGCTCGTACTATTCTGACGTCTAAAAAAGTGCGTTCCCATCTTATAAGTATGTTGCATTTTCCTCTGGAATAATAATTTCGCGATCTATTTTTCGTACCGAAAAGCCCCTCGGTTTCCCATTTTCAGTTTCGCTCGAGAACTAATTTTCTTTCGGGTCGAAACTCGAGATCTATTAAATGGGCAGCATCTAATTTTTTTTTTTTTACAAATTTTCGAGAAAGGAAAAACGAAATCCGAAAATTTGCAATTCACGAAGCGCACCCTATTTTCCGAATCGGTGCAATGAATTCGTCGTTTCTTCCCTACTTTTACTTAAATTTGTCCAACTCGGAGAGATGATCGTCAGAGTCTTATCCCCACCATGTGCGCGGCGCGGGGCAGACAGAGAGAGAGAGAGAGAAAACACCGACGTGGCGCTGAGTCATCCTCGGATCCGGATAAGCCTTAGTCCCTCCCTCTTCCTCCTCCTTAACCCACCCCCCAACTAACCACGGTTAACTCCCCCCCACGCCCGATCTCCCTATAAAGTTCCAACTCCAATCGAACTTTCCTTAACCGCAGCACGCAACTCAGAACTCCCACTGTCAAGCTCTCGACTCTGCAGCAGAACAACAAGATCAAATCCAACGTTGACGAAGTTGCCAATGGCGTCCGCGTCCCTCTCTCTGTCCGCCGTCCCCTCCAGTCCCGCGCTCCCCTCCCGCCGCGGCTCCCCCGCGCCCTCGCCGTCCGCCGTCCGGTGCCGCCCGCTCCGAGTCTCCGCCTCCTGCGCGACGTCGACCGCCGAGAGGCCGGCGCCGAGGCAGGTGGCGGCCGGGGCCCGCTCCCAGCCGTCCTCGCTGTACGAGGTGCTGGGGATCCGGCCCGGTGCCACGGGCCAGGAGATCAAGACCGCCTACCGGAGGCTCGCCAGGGTCCTGCACCCGGACGTCGCGGCCGGGGCGGGGGCGGGGCGCGAGTTCATGCGGGTCCACGAGGCGTACGCCACCCTCTCGGATCCAGACCGGCGTGCGGACTACGACCGGACCCTGTTCCAGGGGGCCGGCCGGTTCGCGGTGTCGGTCGTCGCCGCGGCGGCTTCGGCGCGTGGGCCGAGCCGGAACTGGGAGACGGATCAGTGCTGGTAGCTAAGGAGGACCCACGAGTTAGCGTTAGAGATCAGTGGATAAGATCCAGTTTGTCGGGCGATATGGTATGGTGGCCTGCATTTTAAGTGGCTCCATTTCTGATCCCCGACGAAGAATAATTAGGGTTTTTAGTACCCTTTTTGAAGTGTTAGGAATGCGTAATCTGCATGTGTGAGTGTGTATATATACTCACGGACGAGATTTTGTATCAGATGTGAGGAGCAGGCGCTCTTTATTGACGGCCTGAAATCTCGATACAATGCAATGTGTTTCCCTTTATGTTCGAATTTTCAGGCCAAGCGTGACGTTTTTCGGGCTCAAATTAGGTTAACGAATGTTGTACACACAGTTTAACGAAAAACCTGCTGCTGATGACCAATGAACAGCCTTGAACGTTAACGTATATTTAGTTAGTGCTGCGACTGCTGTGGCGGTACACGTGGAAGGATGCTATTGGTGGACGTAAACTGAAAAGCCTGGGTAATAAAAAATGAAAGAAGCGGAAAGATTCCCTCGTGCATTAGTCCGCCTCGAAATGGAAGCAGGAACCCACCGCCCAATGCACCGCGGCTCGACACGTGTCCCCTGTATCTGCCATCGCACGAGTGTCCCAAGCGGGGAGAATCGCCCTTTTTCCTATTGCGGTTCCTGTTTTCCCATGAATTAGTGAATTTATTATTTGTTGGGGCCAAAGGTGAACAGGAGTGCAGATCCAAGGGTGAAAAACAAACAACGCAGCTACATCAGCCGACCTGACCCGACCCCAGTTCTTGAAAGTTGTAAACAAAACCGAGCAGTTCAAATCGTCACTGCTATTTGACAAAAGAAGAAAAGAAAAAGAAATCATTATTTTCTGAACCCTCAACTTTATACCATTGTATACATGAACCCGAACTTTCACCTCAAGTATATATTTTAGATTAATACCACTACAAACTCCAAACTATATAACAAATTTATCTGAAAAATTTCAAACTGGCGCACCTGATAACAAATCTACCAATTATTAATTTCCATTAAATTTTATTGTCAAATTGCTTAGTTTGATGACATGTGTCAGTTAATGGGTGTGCCAGTTTAGGGTTTACCTTTCGTTTGTCATAAGTGTACGGGTTTGTGATTTTCATAATATTTATACAATTCAATGGAAACTAGGGAGGAAAAATTTATCATAAACGTACCGGTTTAGAGGTTTTTTGTTATTAAAAAAATTAGTTTTTGATGAATTTGTCATATGTGTACCAATTTAAGGATTTTGGTGGTATTAATCCATATATTTTCAACCAATTATAATATCATAGGAATTGCCAATTAATATAAACTGGAAAACTATGTATTTGTTTTACCATGAAGTTGCTAAGTGCTTGGGGGACAAGCTTATGTGTAGTCGATGCACACGACATGATCCCATACGACGAATATAAATAACTCCATTTTTTGGGTGGACAGATCCATGTGTTTGGTTAATAAGTGTTCTTGTCCCCAACTCAATCTTTTGGGGGATAATTACCAAAAAAATCATAAACCTATTATATCTGTGCCAATTCAGTTATTAACATTTCAATTGTGCCAATTAAGTGTTAAATTTTTTTTTTCACATTTTGCCAATTAAGTCCATCCTGCCAATTTTAGCCGGAAAATCGTTAATGCAGACGCCAACCGTCCTTCGTGGCATGACTGATGCCGATGTGAACATTTTTTGAATAAAATTTTGAATTTTTTTATAAATATTTCTTCTTTTTCTTTTCTTTTTTCCGATGGATCGGTTACAACAATATCTATCACCCAAAATGTCTTTTAATAAAATTTTGCACGCGAGTGATATCTGCGATATGTAATTCTCCAATCAGAAAAGTGTGGTGTTGGAGAAAATATAGTCCAAAAAAAAAAACGGAGTTCATTCCAAATGCATGCCCACTATTTTTCCCTCTCGTGGGCATCCGACCATGATCATTTCATCCCTCTACTTTCGTTCTTCTCTTATAATTATTCGAATCCTTTCTTTCATATCCTCTGCTTAACCTCTATCGATCGGATGTATAGTTTTGCCAGGTTTATACTAACAAAATCAACCCGATCCTCACACGAAAACACCACACAAACGCGCACCACGTCGCATATGCGAACGGATAAAGTCGAAATAACTATTTCTCGCCGAAACAATAAAACTTGTAGGCGGTCAACTCGCCGCATGATATAAATCATATTATTTTCTGTAATCTCCGAATTATTGTAAGTCCAAACCGAGCAGGGAATGTGGGAAGTGGGAAGAGGGCATGGAGGAATCAAAGAGCGAACGCCGCAAAGGCCGCTTGGCT
This sequence comes from Syzygium oleosum, assembly GCF_021117445.2. Taxonomy (NCBI): domain Eukaryota; kingdom Viridiplantae; phylum Streptophyta; class Magnoliopsida; order Myrtales; family Myrtaceae; genus Syzygium; species Syzygium oleosum. The sequence goes on from NW_026607497.1 coordinate 5,449,387, forward strand.
TGACGCCCCCCTCTGCAATAATACGGTTTGACCCGAACCACGTTGAATCAAAGCGTACAGGACAGAAGATCAAAGAGCCGTTCATCTGTTCGACTAAAATGCTTCGATCTCCTCCTTTTGGAAACTTCGTGCTACGTCATCAATGAAGTGGCCAGAAGAGGAGTCAACTTGACAACGCTATCGAACTCATCGTCGGCCTCATTCGACGAAACTCAAAAATTCGCTTCTTCACGCGTTCCCCCAGCTCGACGTGGATCCACCCACGTTGGGCCCCCAAGTCGGAACACGCAAATCCACTCGAAAAGCACATCCCAAAAAAAGAAAAAAAACACATCGAAACACATGATCATGATCATGATCGACAACGTATCATACGCAAATTCATATATTAGTTCAAGTCAATAAAGTTTCGGTTCTTAGTTTCGTTTGCGGTCCCTTGAATAAACATTTCGATGTGAAAACGAATTCTTAAAAACAGTTTTGGTCGTGCTCTCCTAAGTCAGGAAGCGCATTTCCATTTTATAAGTAAATTGCATTCTCCTTCGAAATCAGTTTCACCCGAGATAAATTACCCCTTACTCTGCCATTCTCAGTTTCACCCGAGATATATTAAACGGGGGCAGCATCAAGTGTCTTTTCCTTTTCCAATTTAAAGAAAACGTTCCGAAAATTTGCAAGTCGCGAAACGCGCCGTATTTTCCGAACCGGTGCGATGAAACGGTCGTTTCCGTTTCCTGATTTTCCTTTAAATCTGTCCAACTCAGACGGCAGACAACGAAGCCCCAGATTGTCCGAGCCTTCTTATCCCCAAACACCATGTGCGTGGGCGGAGAGAGCGAGAGATAGATTCTATGGGCACACCGACGTTTCGCTGAGTCATCCTCAGATGCGGATAAGCCTCGGCCCTTAACCCACCCCCCAACTAACCACGGTTAACTCCCGCCCCCCGCCCCAATCTCCCAATAAAGCCCCAACTCCAGGCGAACTTTCCTTAACCGCAGCTCACCACTCAGGACTCAACCATCGAGCTCTCGACTCTGCAGCAGAACAACAAGATCAAATCCAACGTTGACGAAGTTTGCCAATGGCGTCCGCGTCCCTCTCTCTGTCCGCCGTCCCCTCCGGTCCCGCCCTCCCGTCCCGCCGCGGCTCCCCCGCGCCCCCGCCGTCCGCCGCCCGGTGCCGCCCGCTCCGAGTCTCCGCCTCCTGCGCGACGTCGACCGCCGAGAGGCCGAGGCCGAGGCCGAGGGCGGTGGCCGCCGGGGCCCGGTCCCAGTCGCCCTCGCTGTACGAGGTGCTGGGGATCCGGGCCGGCGCCACGGGCCAGGAGATCAAGTCCGCCTACCGGAGGCTCGCCAGGGTCCTGCACCCGGACGTCGCCGCGACCTCCGCCGGCGCCGCGGGGGCGGCGGCGGCGGGGCGCGAGTTCATGCGGGTCCACGAGGCGTACGCCACCCTCTCGGATCCAGACCGGCGGGCCGACTACGACCGGACCCTGTTCCAGGGGCCTGGCCGGTTCGCGGTGTCGGCCGTCGCCGCCGCCGCAGCGGCGCGTGGCCCGAGCCGGAGATGGGAGACGGATCAGTGCTGGTAGCTAAGGAGGACCCACGAGTTAGCGTTAGAGATCAGTTGAGAAGACCCAGTTTGTTGGGCGATATGGTGGCCTGCATTTTAAGTGGCTCCATTTCTGATCCCTGACGAAAGATTAATTGGGGCTTTTAGTGCTCTTTTGAAGTGTTAGGAATGAGTAATCTGTGTGTGTGTGTGTGTACATATATATATTCACAGACGAGATTTTGTATCAGATGTGAGGAGCAGGCGCTCTTTTTTGACAGCCTGGTATCTTAATACAATGCAATGTGTTCCCTTCATGTCTGAATTTTCTTCTTCTGTAATTCCTTCGTCCAATTGAATTGGGATCCAATTGCAGTCCGCGATTTCCTAGTTTTAGATGAAAACATGGCCAATCCATGTTGCTGTGAAAATCAATTTTCACCCCAATCACCTGTTCTTGTGCATAGAGTTCGCAGATTCCCGAGATTATAAGTCAGATTCAGGAAAAATGGGTATGCCAGAGCGCTTGCTTTGTTACCTTGGACTCCAGATTTGTCGAGCAAATGAAGTTAAAAAATCAGACTGCCAACTCCTCGTGGTCCTCGGGATTCGGGTTAGGGTTTTAGGCCATTCGAGAACCATCGTAGGCAGTCAGCAAGTACAAAGAAGAAACCCATGTCGCCGGACATTTCATACTCTCCAAAAGTCAAAAAGCGGGGTTTGGACGGGTTTTGCGGCATTGACCTATCAAGCCCAGGCACAGCCAATCGCTTCACGTTTCCAGCGCGGCGTTCTTCAACGCCGAAACAGGAGTCCTCGGGAAAAAAAGCTCGCGAATTTCGTCATCAGGGTACTCATGAGCATATGATGATTAAACAAGTGGCGGGCGTTGACGATGATGAGCGGCGGCGCTTTGACCCCTCGGGGATTGTTGGGTTTGAATCCAGCACCGATCACGACCCAAAATTTAGTCATGATGATGTTCGTAGATGCTTGAAGCCCAGAACTTCATGTGGGCTATTTTTGGGCCAATGATACATTCAGCTCGATCATTTAGCTCCAGCGACAAAGAAGCTGGTGAGGCTGAGAGCACCAGACGATGGCTCACCTCGTCCGCCCGCTCCGGCAATGGCCGAGGTTCCACCGCCACCACGGCCTTCCTCTCTCCCCCTACCCCTCATCTCTTTCGCGCTTTGGAACAACGTCGCATCATCATCATCTTCATCCTCGCCACAGTCTGGTTTTTATTTTGGTCCCTTCGTCCCGCCGCGAAGTCCATTACCGGCCGCGCGGGCTCCGATTCCCCAACTCCGCACCGGCTTACGACCCCCGAGAAGGTGACGGCAGCGACTCCGACTCCGAGAAGAGCCGCAACCAGAAGAAGCGCGAGGCGCGGCGGGCCGTCCGCTGGGGCATGGAGCTCGCTTCCTTCTCCAATCCCCAAATCATGCGCATCCTCAGGTACTACTGGGGGAAGAAAAATGTGTCCACGAGGCGTCGCGATTTTGAGCTTTTACGGGCTTCGTGGACATAGCGATGTCGATAGTGTAGCATTGTAGGTTGATTCTTTCTTTCTTGTAATGGGAAATTGCAGAGTGGCTTCTCTGGAGAAAGAGGTGCTGGACGCTCTGATGATTGCAAAGGTGATGCTTCTGCGATGCGCGGCTGTTTCTCGTGAGGCTTTTGGTCTGAGTTTTTTTAGTTGTCCATGCAGTTGAGATGTTTGTTGATTTGTCGCAGAGACTGGGACCGGATGTTCGAGAAGGAAAGCGAAGGCAGTTCAATTACATCGGTACCATTACATTTTCTTCAATGTTTTTACGAGTGCGTATGCGTGTGTTTGTGAGAATCTTCTTTGCTATGCTTGGCCATTGCACAATGAGTTCTTGCTGGAAAAAAAAAATAGTTCTTGGAATAAGAAGCTCTTTTCCACACCCAAACGCCCCCACCCCTTCAAAGATTGTGTTTGAGTTTGTCTGCTTGTACTTTTGAAATGCTTGGATGGTACTTGCAGTATAGTTCCTTGAGCATATATTGATGAGAGATAAGTAACTGCTAATGATGCGCTTGAGACAGGCGTAGATGAATTGCTCAAGCTGTGCCAAAAATCTGAAATTTTGCTTGCTGAACACTTTTTTTCATTTGCAGATGGAACTTAAGCGTCTTTGGTTTTTTTCGCGTTCAGTTTTATTTAGTTGTATTCTACAGAATAGGAACGAGAGGTGTTGATTCTCTAATTCATTGATGCCTCATGAGTCCATAGTATGCAATGTCAACTTCCTTAATAAATCCTATTTGTTAGGGAAGTTGCTGCGAGAAGTTGAACCTGAGTTAATGGATGCTTTAATTGAGGCTACTAAAGATGGTGACCACAGTAGGCTGCAAGCTTTATCTGTCTCGGAGGCTTGTGTTGGTGAAGATGATGATGAAGGAGAAGAAGATTTTGGAGAAGAAGACGAGGAAGAGGAGGAGGTACATGGGGTTTAAATTTGTCGCTTTAAAAAAATATCTGCATTGCGTATTGCTGCTATTTAAAGTTTCATTTGCATCCTTTTAGAATAAAATGGGTTCAACATGTAGAAGTGTGAGGAATCCACTTCCCAATCACCTAGAGAAGAAAGTTTTACCTAAACTTAATTGATTCGATATTTAGTTCCTTAGTTTTTACTGTAAAATCATTGGAAGCAGACGATGCTGGTACAAATCTATTAAGGATAGACCTCCAGGCTCTGTATTTACTGAGAGCTGCTAATTTCTACAGGTGTCCTAAGTCATGGAAACCTTATACATCGAATTAGATACATTAGATCTCACAACATGATCCGTGCGTGCGCGCAATAGTTTTTGTGTATTCAAGTAAGAAAAGTGAAGATTACCACACATTATTAATAGGTTAAGTTTTGTTATATTCAGAATGACCCAACATTTAAATGATTTCAGTCTTAAGAAAAACAAATATGCAATGTAGGAAACTACTTGGAGGGAGAAAGGACATTGGTTATCTTCTGTGAAATACTATCATCACTTAGAATTACACATTCATAGACATGCTAGCGATGGATAATTACTTTACTCTTTCGATATTGTAGAGGATACGATTAATTTGATACATTAAATATGCCAAATAATCTGGTCTGGTTCATGTAATCCAAGGAAAATGACACAAATGATCCCTGAATTTGGTTCAATGTGGAATGTGGTCCCTGAATTTTTAATTTGTTTAATGTGATTCTTGAACTATAGCTCAATTTGCAATGTGGGCCTTGAACTTTTAATTTGTTCAGTGTGGTCCCTAGACTTTTGGTACATGTTCAACTTAGTCCCTGAACTATATGAATATGTTAAATATTGTCCTTTAATTAATTCAAGATCAGGGACTAAGTTGAACATGTACCAAAAGTCCAGGGACTATATTGAATAAATTAAAAGTTCAGGGATCACATTGCACATCGTGCTAAAGTTCAGGACTACATTGAACAAATTAAAAGTTCAGGGACTACATTGCGCATTGAACCAAAGTTCAGGGACCATTTGTGTCATTATCCCATAATTCAAAGAACCACATGAAATTGTCTAAAAATAAGTGTTTATCAGAAGAACCAATCTTTGTGGGAGCTCATCATTGCCTGTAAATTCATACATCCCTTTCTTTGATTCCACACCACTTTCTTTGTCCTTTTCTGCATCTTTATCTTCTTCTGTGTATTTCTTCAAAATTATACTGGATGTGAAAGCTGCATCAAGTCCATTTCCTCCTCCATCTTGCACGATGTTCGTCGTCTTCCCTGATTGCCTGGATTAACTTCAGTCAGCAGACTCTATACGAGTCTTTTTGCAACTGACTCCATTTGCTCTGCCCTTTACTGACCAAAAAGTTTTGGATGAAACCCAAAATTCAAAAATCGAGGTTGTACGTTGTGAGAGTTGGAAGTAAATAGTTATCCATGGGAACCCTAGTTGCATATTTTTATAAAAGAGGTTACATTAGTAATCAAACTTGCTGCTTTTTAGTGGACAGGCGATACAGGTGTTTACCGTCACGTACTAAGTTGTGCACAGTGGGAGAATTTTTTTTGTATAAAAAACTTCAGCGAGAACATTTGACATATATTCTAGCTTGGAGCCATTAATATCTCATTTCTAATTTTTTCAAGAGTGACTGCTGTCTTTTCTTAGGTGCACAGCAAGTTTGAATGTTGGCTTTGTAGGTTACTATTGATACCATAGATTTAGACGATGAACAACCTTTTTAATATCTAAAGATGAGATACACAATAAACAACTTTATGGAGGCAAAGATGGTATGAGATCTTCATCACCCTAAAAATATGTCAATGCTTATATTTATTGACAATTTAGGTTCATTAGTGATGGGATTCATTGGTCATGCATGAAATTTTAGTTTTACATAATGTCCACCTTCCTTCTCTAGCATTTGTTCAGGTTTCTCATTAATGACTTGCTTTTCAATCTTCAATTCCCAGGAGTACAGTGAACATGCAAGCATCGCAAGCAGGTGGTTTGATGGTTTAATCAGTAAAGACATTCAAATAACCAATGAAGTTTACTCCATTCCCACCATTGATTTTGACCGGCAAGTAAGTTGACAGATATCTCCTATAGTTTGAGCTTTTAGTTTTACTATTGGAGCATTCAAATCTCTTGCAGCTCATTTATAACTACTTGAACAAATCCATGCCGGCCGAAATAAAAAGAAACGAAAAACTCCATGGGTTGCTGAATCTGTTACTCATTTGACATTCTGCTCTTGACATCATAAGCACACACCAATTGATGGTTTTTCATAAGCACACACCGTAATACATGGAATGTAGGCAACATTTGCACAAGCCTATAGTTGGCCGGGCTAATTCATTCCTCCAACTTGTACGACATAATGTATGGGCCGACTCTGACATGCACAAACTTCACCACGTTTAGATCGATCTTCAGTGCACATACAAACATATTGCCTGTCGCTGAATTTTGCATTTGCCAATTTCCAGTAGTTAGTGTGGTTGACATCTCCTATGTCGCATTGTCAATTATTTTCAGGTTCCATGTTTATGCTGAATATTTTGCTTTGTTGTGCTTCTAATAGGAGCTCCGAAAACTTGTACGGAATGTACAGTCGATTCAAGGACAGCCAGCTGCTACTAATGAAAACGAGAGAGAAGCTAGCATAGCTCTCCTAAGGGCTCAGAAATCCCTTACCGGTTTCCTCCGAAACCTCGCAAGGCAATTGCATAGTAGCACTATATGATCACACAGTTGATACTCACCTCTCGTACTAATCTATTTTGTAACATTACAGTTTCCTTTTTTTGGGGTCCGGTTAAGTCGTTTTACTATGCATGGTTGTACATGAACCAAGAACCGGGGTTGATGATGGGGTGCTAGATTTAGGAAGTCCCGGGTTCAATCCGAGGCAATAGCTGGAAAGATAATAGTTAATGCCAATCGCCTCCCATGCGCGGTCTCTGTGTTCACTCACATTTCTTCCGCGGGTGCAAGCGCTCTCTTCTGGTTGGGTATTAGAAAGGGAGCGATGCCGTTGCCATCTCTTTTGGGCGTATCACCCCGGAGATTGCTGCACCAGCAAGATCAATATATTTTTTGTGCGCTCATGTCTCTGAAAGATTTTTTACATTGAAAGTGTTTTGCTGAAGCCTATAGTCAAAATCATGACCAAAAAGATTTAATTATTTTTGTTTGTGGCATGTATCAATATGAATGTCCACCTTATCAAAAGCAAAATAGGAAGGAAAAAAAAGGGGGACCTTGTATGAAAATTGTCGGGATCATAAGCAATCGGAACTTGGATGCTAACGAGATTGTGTTGATGTTTCTATGTACTTGTTTCGCATCAACCAAGAAGAGAGGTTTGATTAAGGCACATATTTTTGGGTGAATTTTCCCCTTTCGATTGCACACGAACGAATTTAATTATCGATAGTGGATAGGGTGATATGCACTCAAGTTCAAATTTTTAGGCCGCGTTTTGGATGTCCAACTCGACAAGTGTTTTTATTGGTATTTTCTACATTCAATGATTAACAACCCAAGCGAAATGCTTGTAAAAATTACAGATACTAATGGCATAAAAAAATAGGTACGTTGTAAAAATATGATTTCCAATACGTTACTGGTTTTTTTTTAAATATATATTTAAGGACTATAAAAAAATGGAACTTGATTCAACTCCCGATCGGCAACGCAAATTGAATTTGTCCAAAAAGTCCAAAACTTATTGCATTTTTGCCAAAATTTTTTTTTTTTGGTCATAAGAAGTACTTTCATTCATTCATAAAAAAGAGGTCTATATGATGAAAATGAACAAGTATCCGAAAACAAAATATCCCGAAGGAGCTGGGGGGGTGAAGACACCCAATTTGGAGGAAGAGTTCTTGTACAATGGGCTTTAGCTACCTAGTCTACTGCTTGGTTGGCCTCTCTAGGACAATGACTTAATTTCGCTGAAGCTTGTTGAGCTAAAAGATCATTGCATTCAATTAAGATATTCCGCAAGGCCCAAGGGGGCTCTTCTCGGTCCAACACCATCTCCACTAAGGATGAACTGTCGCTCTCACACTCCCACTGCACTTTCTGTACTTGTCCTTCACCCACATGCGTTTCTGTTCGCTGTTTTAGAAACAAAAGTCCTTGCATTTTTGCCAATTGAATCATAAACATTTTCACTTCTTGCAAATTGAGTCCATCCGGCCTGGAAAGTGTTGATGTGGACGTCGGCCGGCCTACTTAGCGCTGACATGAATAATTTTTAATAATTTTTGATTTTGTTTTTATTTTTCAATTTTTTCCCTCCTCTTCTTCCTCAGCCAGTCGATGGGCGAGGCCGACCTTGCCCGGAGACGGTGAGGCTCTGGCGAGGCCGGCGAGGTCCTCCCCTATGGTCGGTCGCCAATGCCCGGTGACCGGCTTGAGGAAGAAGAAGGGGTGGAAAAAAAAGAAAAAAAAAGAAAAAAAGGAAAAAAATAGATCGAGATGGATCTTGATTCAACTCCCAACCCGCATGGCAAGTTGAACTGGTCTTGTGGGAGACGATGGGAGAAGAAGTTGAAAGTCTATGGGTGCGCATGCAACGATTCTGTGCTCGGAAACTAATTCTTCTAAAAAATAATTCTTTTTGATTCTGTGTCCGAAAATAATTTCTAAGAATTTGAAGGGGTTTGGTAACTGCCCAAAATTTCTATTCTTAGAATAGAAAAAGAACATAAATGCGTTTGGTAACTACACAAAATTTATTTTTATTAATAATATTTTAATAATATTTTGAATATTTTAATATTTCTTTCTTTTTTTTCTTCCCTTCCTTGGCCATGGCTGGTCGCCGGTGTTGGCGACCGACCATAGGCCAGGGCTAGCGAGGGCGTCGTGGCCCTCACCGCCGGCCTCGCCTTGGCTGGGCGAGGCTCGATTTCGCCATGGCTGGGCGAGGCCTCGTCGTTGCGACTGCAAGCCGCCCTCGCCAACCTTGGCCTGTGGCCGATGGCCGGCGGCAGGCCGGGAAGAAGAAGAAGAAGAACGAACCAACAAAAAGGAAGAAAACTAAAAAGAATCAGAAATGGAAAAATTGTTCCAGAATCAAGAAGCTACTTTTTTTTGCTTCTTGATTCTGTTTCAAAACTAATTCTGGGAATAATTTTTCGCAAAATTGTGCCCGGGCACAAAAAATTTAATAAAGGGATTTCTGTTTCTAAACTGATTCTGGAAACAAAAGCGTAGAAATTTTTACTATTTAACAACTTGCCAAATAAGCCTTATGTGAGCCCACTAACACACCTTTCAGAGAACACTTAGGCTGCGTTTGGTCGACCGGATAAAAGTCAGAATATGATATGTTTTATCCTATCGTGTGTTTGGTGGTGGTCCAGGATAAGATAAGGTCGGATATAGACCGGATATAGCTTGGATAAAAAAATCCGAGGGGGGGAGGTGGGATAGATCCGGATAGGATTTCTAATGCCTATTTTTCCAGAAACCCTACGCTTCACTCGCCGTCATCTTCATCCCCACACATTGTGTGCTTTCACCAAAAAAATTTCTCGGCTTTTTTTCCTTCATCGACTCTTCCGGACCCGTGAATAGAAAAAAAAAAATTATCCTATCCGACTTTAATCCGTAGTCCACCAAACAATGGATAGGATATGAAGAAATCCCGGGATTTCTTATCCTATCCTATCCAGTCCTATTCTGTTTAGAAATTCGGATGACCAAACGCAGCCTTAGTGTTTCGAAGTCTTTATACGTCGAAGCTGCTCTCCCCACCACCAATTAAGTCACTCCTATGATGGAGTGCCAAATTTGGTAGCATCAAATGCTTCGCCTCCCAGCCAACTGTGCAGGCCTTTTCACAAGGACTTTATGAAGTCAAAAGAAAGCTCTTGGAAATGACGATCAAGATTCCCAAGTTATAACTCCGACAAAAATATCCTATAGGGGAGTATGATAAAGGGGAATAGGATTTTTTTATATTCATGATATAAAATTTATTTTTTTCGAATAACAAAAATTTTAAATTAATAAAATTAAATAAAATTATTTTGAATTTCAATATAACAAATAGAAAATTCAAAATAACAAAAACATATAACAGCAATTTTCGTTAATATTTATTCCTATTTTTATTTATATATTTGATTTTTTCCTATTCTATAACATATATTATATATATAGTATTTATATTTATTACATTTATTAGGTATACTACTATAGTTTATTATTTAATAAAATATTAATTAAGGAATGATGGAAAGCAATAAAAAACAAATAAAAAGGAAAATAAATAAAAAAGAGAGGGAAAAATAATAAAAAATAAGTAAATGGAAATGAAGTAGCCGAGATAGTCGAAACACTATACTTTTTGAAACCACGAAGGTGAATGATTATGTTTTCTCAATCTTACTAGATCGGCAATTTTAGCTGATCTATCTCATCGATATTGTTATAACCTATTTACATTTCTTATTATAATTGAATGCGAGGCTCTGAAATGCTGTAATGAGATATTTTATGGTATTTAAGGATTCATTGATGGAGGTTATCTCTGTTTGTGTCTTTGTGGTTTCTTTAGCAGTGAATTGTGAGATATTTTACTATCTTCGTTTGTGCATTTTTAAGTTCGTTTACACTGATATGCAGTTCGTACCAAACAATGGATTTAATAGGATATGAAAATATCTGATTGTATTACTGCGATTCATTAAATAGTAGATATAATATAACAAAATTCTTGAATTTCATATCCCATCCTATCTAGTCTTATCTTGACTAGAAATCCAGATGATCAAATGTAGCTTATGTCTTCTTTTTTTTTTTTTTTTCACTTTTTGGCACAATTGTAGCCACCAAATATTTAACAAAAAATTTATTAAACTTAAAGATATTTTATCACTTTATCTTAAATTCTACAATAATTTGAACTTTGAGGAATATTAATCTCAGGTACTCTTGTGTTAAAGATATTTTATCATCACTTTATAGCATGTCCATTTAATTAGTAATGATATCCAAAAAATTCAATTATTTTTGTTAGTGACATGTATCAAAATGAATGAACCTTATCAAAAGTAAAATAGGAAGAGGAAAAAGTGGGGAATTTGTAGGAAAATTGTCGGAATCATGTGCAATCGGAACTCAGATGCTAACGAAGGATTCTGTCGACTTTCTACATTTTTGCCTTGCAATTTGAACGAAAAGAGAGGTTTGATTAAGACATATTCTTGCCGAGAGGGAATGTATTCGGGGTGATTCGAATTGAGACGCCTTTTCCCATTTGATTCCGAATTAAAGACAATAGTTTTTGAACTGGAAGTGAAGGATGATTTCATTTTATTTCTTTTTGGCTCCTCCGCGAACGTGACTTTAGCGTTGGTGAAAATAAACATGGTCCGGTCTAACTAAGACCATTCCCATGGCAAAATTTTCACTCGAAATGTGATATTTAGTTCTGTTTTATCGTCCTTTGCCGGTCAATTTGGAAGGCCATTTGCTACCGTTTTTGTTTTTGACTTTTTCCCTAAGAGTTGTTTATCTTTGACAAAGCTAGAACGCTTTCGATGTGGCCATCGGCGAAAGCACTCAGAATTACAATATTTATTCGGCAATATAAGTTGAATCCCTCTCCCCACCGCCGATAAACTCACTCGGATGCTGAAGTGAATAATGGGTTGGCATCACTTCACACTTCTGCCGACCAACAGAACTTTTGGAACGGGGTCGTCATATGTTTAAGCATGTCCTTAAAATGCTTCATCCGGAATACGGGATGTCAAAATAATGAGATATCCCAGGCCCCCCCAGAAGAAAAACACAATATGGAGGGACATGGGGTGTAGGGGTAGACCGGCCGCCGGGTCATTAAAACAAGGCGTTGTAGCTCCTACAGGTGGGAACACCCGTTGGAGTCGTCATATGTTTAGGCCAAAGAAAAGATTCAGTGATTTCGCAAATATGAATGGGACTTTACCGATATTTTTCAAAGTCTCTCGGTAATATTAATCAAGTGGGTCTAATTTGGCCGGCAACAATCCAGTTATAAGACATCACTATGGTAATGGCGTAGTCAACAATCCGACCGACAGAGCTTTCAGAACAGCTAACCCATGTTTGGAGCAGATCAACAGGCCTTCTAAGATAAGACTTGTGTGGATCACTTCAGACTTGAGAAGGGGCTATATATATATATATATAAGTTGAAGCACCCTACATCACCAATAAACTTACTCGCATGCTTAGTTGCAAAATGGGGCGGCATCAAATCCTCGGCCTACTCTGTTTCCTCTTTTTCTTACATTCTTCCCTTCCGTTTGCCTCGTCCCTTTGCCCTCCAGACCAGCGCGATGTCTTGCTGCATTTTAAGAATTCCCTCGTCCTCCATGAGAGTCCCTATGTGCGTAATGGCGGCTGGTTCCACTTTGTTTGTGGAGTGGATGTTGCTGGGTACACCTCTGATTCAGAGATACACGAATGGAACGAGGACACAGACTGTTGCTCGTGGGATGGCGTCACTTGCAACAATGTCACCGGTAATGTCATAGGTCTCGATCTTCCCAGAAGTGCGCTTCGTGGGTATTTCCACTCGAATAGCTCCCTCCTTCTCCCGAAGCTTCGAGTGTTGAGGTTGTCTTCTTGCAACTTGACCAAGTTCCCCTATTTCTTGAATTCGTTAAAAAAAATAACAAATTTAGACCTCTCTTCCTATAGGATTAGTGGAGAGATCCCGGGGTGGTTTTGGGGAATAGGCCATGACACATTGAAACACTTAGATATTTCTGATAACCTTCTAGAGGGAGCTATACCCCAATTGCATTGGAAGCGACCGTCGTATATTGACCTTCAGAAAAACTCATTCCAAGGACCACTCCCAATCCCTTCACCTTCTACTAGTTACTTTTATGCCAATGACAATGGTTTCACTGGTGAGATTCTCTCCTCGATTTGTCGGTTGAGTTCACTCTTGATATTAGATTTGTCTAACAATAATTTATCAAGGAATATGCCCCCATGTTTTGATAATATAACCAAACTCTCCACATTAGCTTTGTCTAACAATAGTCTCTCGGGGAATATACCCCCTTGTTTTGGTAATATAACCAATCTTGTGCTTCTAAACTTGAGCAGCAATAAATTACAAGGGCCATTACCACACTCGCTAGTCAAATGTGTGTGCTTTTCACTAGATCTAAGTCACAACAAGTTTAGTGATATCTTTCCCGCAAACATTTTCTCCAACACCTCATTAAAAGTAATAGATTTGTCCAACAACAAATTTGGAGGGCCAATTCCACTTCCATCTCCTGATACAATGTATTATTCCATTGCAAGCAATAACATAACAGGAAAGATCCCTTCTTTGATATGCAATGCCACCATGCTTGAGATGATCAACTTATCTAATAACAGCTTAACAGGTAGCTTGCCTCGGTGCTCGACAAATTTTAGCCCCTTTCTTTCGGTTTTGAACTTGCAAATGAATAACCTTGAGGGAACAATTCCTCGATCATTTTGTTTGAGAAGTAACTTGCCGACTCTTGACTTGAGTCGAAATCGGTTTGAAGGCACATTGCCCCGGTCCCTTGTCAAGTGTAAATATCTGGAAGTTTTGGATCTTAGTGACAATCGGATAGAGGATACGTTCCCGAGATGGTTGGGAACACTCCAAGAGCTAAAAGTTCTTATTTTGAGGTCTAACAATTTTAAGGATCTTCTGAATATTCCCAGGGAAGCTTGGGTCTTTCCCAAGTTACGCATTTTGGACCTCTCCAACAACAACTTTGTCGGTCCTTTGCCAGCCAACTTGATGATGAACCTTAAAGGCATGATGAACGGCCAAAATGGGCAAGCCAAATCATTGTATATGACACAAGATTTACGATCGGGGTCATATGAAAATTCCGTGACTGTGATAATGAAAGGGCAAAAGATTGAGCTAAAGAAGATCTTGACCATCTTCACAACAATTGACTTGTCGCACAACTCTTTTCAAGGGGATATTCCAGGAGTTATTGGACATCTTCACTCACTCATAGGGTTGAACCTTTCTCACAACCATCTTACAGGTTCCATCCCTTTGACTCTAGGGAACTTGACTGATCTTGGATGGCTTGATCTTTCTTCGAACAAGCTTAATGGGGGAATTCCTACAACATTGGGAGATTTGGCATCCCTTGGGTATTTAAACCTCTCCAAGAACCAACTCACCGGTCGAATTCCTCAAGACAAGCAACTTAGCACATTTTCAAGCGACTCGTTCAGTGGGAATCCGGGCTTATGCGGAACACCATTGCCAAAAGCATGCCCTGGTGATGCTCAGCCTCCTCCATCATCATCCTCATCATCTTTCGATCGCAGAAGGCATGAGAGTTGGTTCAAACACGAAACAGTGTGGATAGGTTATGCATCTGGAGTAGTAATTGGGATGTCTACAGCATACATTGCATTTGAAATGGGAAGGCCCTTATGGCTCGCGCGAGGTGTGAGAATGCTGGAGAGGAGAGCAGCCAAGTGGATTGGAAGACCAAAGCGAAAGGCCATCAGATTTCATGGACAATGAATTATTTGGGAGTTGTCTATTTATACCGTGCAATGTTGATTCAACAAATAAGAATTTCACCAGAGCAGCTTGAAATGACATTTCCATTATGAAGGCATGTCTTGATTCTCGGTGCAATTGTTTTTAAGTTGAATCGAGAAAATGAATAATGAGATCTCTCAAGCACAGAGCTTTAAAAAAAGACGAAGTAAAAGACCGACAAATGAAGCAACTGCCATTTCCCCTCTACAAATATCTTTTCCATCTTCATGTGTGCGTGACTTTCGTTTGTCCATGGCCACGCATGTCTTTGTTAGCGGCAAAAGTACACCAGAAGTGTCATAACTTGTGTACGGCCATCACTTTGGTGCCATAACTTTTTTTCGGATCACTTTGGTGCCAAGTCGGAGGAAAAGAGATCACTTTAGTGCCAATTTGGCCGGAAATCCGACGTGGCATTTTTTATTAATTTTTTACGCCGACGTGGCTCGTCGGAGGCTGAGTCAGTGTGTACAGTCAGCATTTTTTATTTTAAATAATTTTTTCCAGCGTGTACAGTCAGCATTTTTAATTTTAAATATTTTTTTCCTTTTTTTTTTTCTCTTCTTTCCTTTTTCTTTTCTTTTCTTTTTTTTTCTTTTCTCCCCTCGCCGGCCGGCCACCGGTGAAGCCCGGAAAGGGCTGGGCGAGGGCGACCCTCGCCGGCGTCGGGCGAGGGAAGCCCTCGCCGGCGTCGGGCGAGGGAAGCCCTCGCCTGGGCGGGCGAGGGTCGCCCACGCCCGACTCGGGTGAGGGCGACCCTCGCCCGCCCGGGCGAGGGCTTCCTCGCCCGACGCCGGCGAGGGTCGCCTAACGCCGGCGAGGGGCGGCCTCGCCCGTAGCCGGCGAGGCCGCCCTCGCCGGCCATGGGCAAGGCCGCCCTCGCCCAGCCCTTCCCGGGCTTTGCTGGTGGTCGGCCGGCCACCGGCAACCGGCCGGCGAGGGGAGTAGAGAAAAAAAAGAAAAGAAAAGAAAAAGGAAAGAAGAGGAAAAAAAAATGAAAAAAATATTTAAAATTAAAAATGCTGATTGTACACGCTGGAAAAAATTATTTAAAATAAAAATGCCGATCGTACACATCGACCAGCCTCTCCGGCAGGAGCCACGTCGGCGTAAAAAATTAATAAAAATGGCACGTCGGATTTCCTATAAATTGACACTAAAGTGATCTCTTTTCCTCCGACTTGGCACCAAAGTGATCCGAAAAAAAGTTATGGCATCAAAGTGATCGCCGTACATAAGTTATGGCACTTCTGGTGTACTTTTGCCCTTTGTTAGTGGTCACAATCCGCCTGTGTATTGGGTGGCAAGAGCGAATGATAACGGAAGAAATTCACCGGTAAAATCCAAAGTTATTAGATGAGTCTATTTTACATGCCACTCCGGCAATGGCCGAGGTTGCACCACCACCATTTCCCTTCATTGCTCCCCCCCTCTCTCCCTCACCTTTTTCGCCGTTTGGAACAACGTCGCATCCTCACCATTTGTCTGTTCCAGACGGTGGTCCCTTCAGCACACCGCGGCGTCCAGTACCGGCCCCCCGCCGTGCGATCCCCGAGAAGATGACGGAATCAAGCGCATCCTCTCAGGTATTGCTGGGAAAAAAAGGACGTGTCTCGGAGGCGTCGCGATTTTGAGCTTTTACCGGCTTCGTGGATATGATGATGTCAATGGTGTAGCATTGTAGATTCATTATCCCTTTTTCTAAAGTGGGGAATTGCAGAGTGGCTTCTCTGGAGCAAGAGTCTGCAATGCGTGGCTATTTCTCGTGAGGCTTTTGGTCTGAGTTGTTACTTGTTTATGCCGTTGAGACGTTTGTTGATTTGTCGCAGGGACTGGGGCCGGATGTTCGAGAAGGCAAGCGAAGGCAGTTCAATTACAATGGTACTGTCACGTTTTCTTCAATGTTTTTGCGAGTGTGTATATGTGTGTTTGTGAGAATCTTTTTACCTTTGTTGCCGGTTCGCCTGGTATCTTCTTTGCTATGCTTGGCTGTTGCGCAATGAGTTCTTTCTGGGCAAAATAGTTCTTGGAATAAGCAGCTATTATCTAACTCCCCCGTTTTTCCCACTTAGATTGAGTTTGAGTGTGTCAGCTTGTACTTTTAAAATGCTTTGATGTTACTTGCAGTATAGTTCCTTGAGCATATATTAATATAGATGAGTGTAACTGCTAATGATGTGCTCGGGAAAGGCGTACATGAATGCTCAAGCTGTGCGAAAAATCTGAAATTTTGCTTGCAACACTACTTTTCATTTCCAGATGGAACACAAGCGTCTTGGTTTTTTTTTTTCTTTTCGCTAAAGCAGTTTTATTTAGTTGTATTCTACAAAATACGCACGAAAGGTGTCAATGATTCATTGATGCCTCACGAGTCCATAATATGCAATGTAAACTTCCTTAATGAATTGCATTTGTTAGGGAAGTAGCTGCGAGAAGTTGAACCCGAGTTGATGGATGCTTTGATTGAGGCCACAAAAGATGGTGACCACAGCAGGCTGCAAGCTTTATCTGTATCGGAGGCTTGGGTTGGCGAAGATAATGATGGAGGAGAAAGAAGATTTTGAGCAAGAACGCGATGAAGAGGAAGGGCTACCTGGTTTTTTACTTTGTTGCTGAAAAAAAGTCTGCATTGCCTACCGCTGCTACTGAAAGTTTCATTTGCATCCTCTTGGAGGGAAACGAGTTCAACATGTATGGGCTGTGTGAGGAGTCCACTTTCCAATCACCTAGAGAAGAAAGTTTTACCAGTACTTAATTGATTCGATACTTTAGTTCCTTAGTTGTTATTAAAAAAATCATTGGAAACAGACTTTGCTGGTTACCAATCTTTTAAGCATATTCTAAAATCCTGGCTTCGTCTTTATTGAGAGCTGCTAATTTATACGAGTGTTCTAAACCATGGAAACCTTATACATCGAATTAGATACATTAGACCTCACAGCACGATGCGTGCATGCACGGTAATTTTTGTATATTCTAGTACGAAAAGTTAAGGTTGCCACGTATAATTAATAGGTTAATTGTATTGTATATAGAATGACATAACGTTTAGATGATTTTGGTCTGAAGAAAAAAAAAAATATGCGACGTACGGAAACTACATGGAGGGACAAAGGAAATATATTACCTTCTGTAAATTACTGTCATCAGTTAGAATGGCGCATTCATAGACACGCTTGAAATGGATAATTACTTCTTCGATATTACAGAGGATACGACTACTGTGATACGTTAAATATGTCAAATAATCTAGTCCAGTTCATACAATACAAAGACTTGCGTAAAATTGTCTGAAGTGTATATCAGAAGAACCAATCTCCGTGGGAGCTCACCATTGCCTGTAAATTCATACATCCCTTTCTTTGATTCCGCACCACTTTCTGCATCATCTTCTTCTCCGTATTTCTTAAAAATGTTGCTGCATAACTCCAGTTCCTCCTCCACCTAATCGCCTTGTGCATCTTTAGTCAGCAGACTGCATATGAATCATTTTTTGCAAGAGACTCCATTTGCCTTGCCCTTTACTGGCCAAAAGGTTTTGGATGAAACCCAAACTTCAAAATCAAAGTCGCACGTATTTGGAAAAAGAGAGACGTGTGTTTAATTTTCACATAGTAAGTAGTGCGGAGTGGGAGCAGTTCTTTCGTATAAAAAACTTCAGCATGTAGTCTAACATGGAGCCATTACTATCTCATTTCCACTAATTTTGGGAGTTACTACTACCTTTCTTTAGGCGCACAGCAAGGTTGAGTCCTGGCTGTCTGGCTTACTATTAACACCACAGATTTAGACCACGAACAACTTTTCTTAATCACCTAAATATGAGATAACGTGATAAACAACTTTTTGGAGGCAGAGATGGTATCAGATCTTCATCAACCATATATTTTCCCAACGCTTAATTATTGAAAATGTAGGTTCATTCGTTCAGGCATTTTCATTAACGACTTGCTTTTTGATTTTCAATTTCCCAGGAGTCTAGTGAACATGCAAGCATCGCAAGCAGGTGGTTCGACGGTTTAATCAGTAAAGACATTCAAATAGTCGATGAAGTTTACTCCATTCACTCCATTGATTTTGGCCGGCAAGAATGAATCAAATCCTCTCTTTTGACCATTGAATGAGCACCTAAAGCCCCATATTTAGTAATTCCCGGTATCTCCTACAGTTTGAGCTTTTACTTTTATTATTGGAGCATTCAAATCTTTTGCAATGCTCTTATAACTACTTGTACTACTCCATCCCAGCCGGAAAAAAAGAAAAGAAACTCCATGGGTTGTTGAATCTATTACTCATTTGACATTCTGCTCTTGGCATTGTAGACCAATTGATGGTTTTTCGTGAGCACACACCGTATTGCACTCGGAAATATAATGTGTCTGGCAGTAACCCACCAAAGTACTTTTCAGAGAAGACTTGTTTTGATAGCTAGGCTTATTAGAAGGGCAGTGGAAGTTGAATCCCTATCCCCACCACTAATAAACTCGCTCGTGTCCTGAAGTGCAGAATGGGATGGCATCAAATTGCTCTTATGCCGACCAACAGACCTTCAAGAGAAGACTTGTGTCGTTGATTTCACACTTTAGAAGGCCTATATAAGTTGAAGCACTCACTCGCGTCCTAAACTGCAAAATGGGGTGGCATCAAATCCTCAGCCTCCTCTGTTTCCTCTTTTTCTTACTTTCCTTCCTTCCCTTTGCCTCTCCCCTTTGCCCTCCTGACCAGCGCGATGCCTTGCTCCATTTTAAGGATTCCTTCGTGCTTGATAGCAAGGCATCCCATTTTAGTTGTGACGAGTATCTTGGGATCACCTCTTATCCGAAGACAATCTCATGGAACAAGGGCATGGACTGCTGCTCCTGGGATGGTGTCACGTGCGACTATGTCACCGGTAACGTCATTGAGATCGACCTTACTTGCAGTTGGCTTTGCGGCACTCTCCATTCCATTAGCTCTCTCTTTCTCCTTCGCCATCTTCGGAGCCTCAATCTTGTCGGTAATAGCTTTGCTGACTCGCACATTTCCTCTAATTTGAGTGCAATTCCAGCAACGACTCTAAATCTCTCTTATTCATCCTTTTCACTTGAAGTGTTGGGGTTAGCTTTTTGCAGCTTGACAGAGTTTCCCTATTTCTTGAATTCGTTAAAGAGATTGACACACTTAGCACTCTCTCACAATAGAATTTGTGGGGAGATCCCGAGGTGGTTTTGGGAAATAAACCATGATACATTGGAAACAATATATCTTTCTCATAACCTATTGGAGGGAGGTATTCAACAATTGCATTGGAAGCGATTGTCCGAAATTGACCTTAAAAACAATTCATTCCAAGGACCACTCCCAATCCCTCCACCTTCTACTTCTTACTTCGATGCCTCTCGCAATGGTTTCACTGGCGAGATCCCTTCTTTGATTTGCTATTTGAGTTCACTCAGTTATTTAGATTTGTCTAACAATAATCTCTCTGGGAATATGCCACCATGTTTTGGTAATATAAGCAATCTCCAGTATCTAAACTTGAGCATCAATAAATTACAAGGGCCATTACCGCGTTCCCTAGTGAAATGTGCACACTTATCAGAATTAGTTCTCAGTCACAACGAGTTCAGTGATATCTTCCCACATTGGCTAGAGGCACTGCATCTGGAGTACCTTGATTTGCGATCCAATAAATTTCATGGTAAGATCAGCCTCGTTGCCTTTGAACTCTCCTTCCCTGCTCTTCAATCTTTATTTATTGCCCATAACAATTTTACTGGACGATGGCCCATAGCGGGTTTCTCAAACAGCTCAATGTACGTAATAGATTTGTCCAACAACAAGTTTGTAGGGCCGATTCCACTTCCATCTCCCATCACATATTATTATTCCATTGCAAGTAATAAAATAACAGGAAAGATCCCTTCTTTGTTGTGCAATGCCACCAAGCTTGCGCTCGTCGACTTGTCTAACAATGGCTTGATAGGTAGCTTGCCTCAGTGCTTAACCAATTTTAGCACTTTGTCAGTTTTAAACTTGCGAATGAATTATCTTGAAGGCATAATTCCTCAATCATTTTCTTGGAGAAATCACTTGACGACTCTTGACTTGAGTCGAAATCAATTAGAAGGCATATTGCCTCGGTCCCTTGTCAAATGTAAACATCTGGAAGTTTTGGATCTCGGTGACAATCAAATAAAGGATACGTTTCCGACATGGTTGGGAACATTGCCAGAACTAAAAGTTCTTGTTTTGAGGTCCAACAATTTTAAGGATCTTTTGAATATTCCCGATGGAGCTCACCTCTTTCCCGAGTTACATATTTTGGACCTCTCCAACAACAACTTTGGCGGTCCTTTGCCAGCCAGCTTGATAATGAACCTTAAAGGTATGATGAATGGCGAAACTAGGCAAGACACATCTTTGTATATGACACGGTCTTTCCAATTGGCGTCATATGAAAATTCCGTCACCGTGACCATAAAAGGGCAAGAGATGGAGCTAGTGAAGATCTTGACCATCTTCACCACCATTGATTTGTCGCATAACTCTTTCCATGGGGATATCCCAGGAGTTATTGGACATCTTCACTCACTCATAGGGCTGAACCTTTCTCGCAACTATCTTACAGGTTCCATCCCTTTGACTCTAGGGAACTTGACTAATCTTGGATGGCTTGATCTTTCTTCGAACAAGCTTAATGGGGGAATTCCTAGAAAATTGGGAGATTTGGCATCCCTTGGGTACTTAAACCTCTCCAAGAACCAACTCACCGGTCGAATTCCTCAAGACAAGCAATTGAGCACATTTTCAAGCAACTCGTTCAGTGGGAATCCCGGCTTATGCGGAATTCCATTACCAAAAGCATGCCCTATTGATGCTCAACCTCCTCCATCATCATCCTCGTCACCTTTTGACCGCGAAGGGCATGAGAGTTGGTTCAAACAAAAAGAGGTGTGGATAGGTTATGCATCTGGAATCGTAATTGGGATTTCCATAGCATACATTGCATTTGAAACAGGAAGGCCCAAATATCTCGCACGAGGTGTGGGAATGCTGGAGAGAAGAGCAGCCGAGTGGATGGAAAGGCCAAAGCGGAAGGCCAACAAATTTCCAGGACAATGAAACTGTTGACGAATTGTCTCTTTAAATTGCGCAACATAGGTTCAGTGAATAAAGATTTCACCAGACTACTTGAAATGTCATTTCTTTTATGAAGGCTTGTTTCCAATGTCTTCTCTTCTTATTTCTTGGTGCAATTACATATCCGTTGAATTGAAAAGATAAATATGAGATCTGTCAAGCACACAGCTTTAAAAAATGAAAGAAGCAAAAAATAGAAAAATGAAGCAAGTGCCATTGATCTCTACAAATATCGTTTCCATCTTCTCATGTGCGCAGCTTTTATTTGTTCGTGAAGAATTAGAAGTGATGATTGACCTTAACCCATTCAGCCAAAGACATTAAAGAATTAATCCGCCATGAAAGTATGTCCCGAAGAATCAACACCAAGATCTTTGAAATTGCAGTCAGCAATAAATTGCGGGCTGGAAGCTATTATGCATTGTCTTGGATGGAGAACATAGATCAAAGTGGATTAGAAAAATGTTCAGTGAAATATTCAAAAGTATCTTCATATTCCAAATAATTCCATAACAAAATAATGAAAGAGAGTGCCCTCCTGAATAATTAACCGTCCGAATTCAAAGTAAATCGTCTACCAAATGGTCATGGCCATAGCCACACGTCTATATTAATGGTCACATTTTTCCCATAGATTGTCTCATAGATAAAAGATGCTACCACAGATTTGAAAAATATGCCTTTCAGATCAGCGAACAAAGACTTTCTTGCTGTGCATTATGTGCCAAGATTGAATGAAAACGGAAATTGGGACCCCAAAAACTTTCCCGTCATGTAATCTAATTTATGACTCCAGTAAGTGAAACGCTCTCCTAGAGCCACTGAGCCAAAGCCCTGAAGTAGAGCATGGGATTATACCAAATCCTCTGTTTTCTCGTTTGTTTCTTTACAGTTGTTCATCCTCCCTTTCTCAACAGATCAATTATGTTATCCCGGGCTGAGTAATGCATCACTGCAATTTAGCATTTCATTCACTCTTCAAAAATGACTGCTGTGGCCACTTTAGTAGGAGATCGCGACTGCCTACAGGAGGCTCGCCAGGGTCCTGCACCTGGACGTCGCCGCATCGAGGCTTGAGTTCATGCGGGTCCACGAGGCATATGCCACTCTCTCGTATTCAACACGACAGGTTCATGCATTTCCAGTGGCCTGGCCAGTTCGCAGTGTTGGTTGCCGCCGCCGCATCAGCGCGTAGCCCAAGGCGGAAATGGGAGACGGATCAGCGCTGGTAGCGAGGAGGATCCATGTGTTAAGTGTTAGAGATCTGTTGATAAGATCCAGTTGTAGGATCATATGGTGGCCTGCATTTGAAGTGGCTCCATTTTTGAGCACTCATGAAGATTAATTAGATTTTTAGGTACTCGGTGTGTCTATATTCACAGAAGAGATTCTGTATCAGATGCAAGCAGGGGCTCATTTTTGACACCCTGAAATCATAATAGAAGCGTTTCCTTTATTCTAGAATTTTCCTCTTCCATTACTCCCTCGTCCAATTAAATTAGGATTTGTAACACTGTGATTTTCTAGTTTTAGATTAGAACATGGCCAATCCATGATGCTCTGATTTATTGTTTCTAACACGGTGTTCTTCATCGCCGAGATAGAAGTCCTCAGAAAAGACCATAAAGTTCATCATCAAGGATTCATCAGTAATATTTCCCTATGACTTGCAGGTTGTTTCGAAAAGAAGTGAGGAAGGAAAGAAAATAATCAAATGAAAGTGAATGGAATGAATCCCTAAAAAAAAAAAAAAGGAAGGAATGCAAAAAGAGGTTGTTTTCAACTTTGTCGCTACAAAGCAAATCTGCATCGACTACCGCTGCTGCTTGAAGCTTCATTTGCCTTCTTCATTCGAAGATCGGTGGAAACAGACGTTGCTGGTTACAGATCTTTTATCCTTTTGAATTCAAATCCACCTGCGTAATATTCATGCTCAGGGCAGTACAAATGTATTTGGATTCTGTGCAAGATACAAATTGCACTGAAATTACCAATCACTTCCTTTTTTCCCTAGGAAGGTCGTGGGCTAATACGGCCTACAAAATGAATACCGATCTGCATACACCGCAATCAACTATATTAGATATTCTCATAGTGTATCCTCTTTCATACTTTACTAGCATCGCATCTATTCTGATTACATCACGTAAGCACGGAACAAGTACACTAGACATTTGATATACGTGCGCGCGTGCTCATGTGACTTTAGCGTCGATGAAAAGAAACAGAAAAGTACCCAGAAAGATGCTCCAGTTTACTTACACACACATATAAGAGGAAGGAATTTAGCAAAAAAAAAAACATATAAGAGGAAGGAAAAAAATGGGGAATTCATATGAAAATTGTTGAAATCATATGCAATCGAAACTCGGATGCTAACAAGAAATTGTGTTGATTTTCTATATTTTTGTCTCGCATTTTTCAACCAGAAAGAGAGGTTCGATTCCGACATATTTCTACCGAAAGGGAATTTATTTTTGAGTGATTCGGATTGAGATGCCTCTTCCCTTTGGATTGCGTACAAAAGACATTACTTATTGAATGGAAATTGAAGAATGATTTCATTTCTTTTCTTTTTGGCTTATCCGTAAACGTGACTTTAGCGTCGGTGAAAAGAAAAGAAAAGTACACAGAAACATGGTCCAGTCTAATGAAGACCATTTCATGGCAAGGTTTTGTGTCGAAGTTTTTTCTTTCTAATTTTAGCGTGTAAGAATCACTCGAAAGAAGAAGGAACGGTGATATTGAATGCTGTCTTAACGTCCTTTCCGGGGAATTTGGAAAGCCATTTCCCGCTGTTTTTCTTTTTTCCTAAACTTTGTTTATTTTTGACAAAGCTAAAACGCTTTTTACATGGGAATCCAATCCCCTTTGATGTAGCCTTTAGGTGAAAGCACTCGGAAATATGATATGTGTTTGGCATGAGAAAAGGCAATCACATGTGATTTATTTTAGTTGCTTCTGAGTAAATATGCTAAATCACATAAATAAAATCCAGTTACAAGGGTATAGAAATGAATATAATTTTGTCTAATACCACTTAATTTGAAATTAACTTTAAAAAAGAATAGATAAGCCGGAAGTCCACAAGCTTAAATGTATTTTTAAAATATAGATAATGGATAAGGAGATATGGCATCAAGTTCAAATTTTTAGGCCGCGTTTTGTATGTCCAATGGCTAGGGCTCCAGACGCTCAAGTTTACTTATCTCATATCAACAAATCGGGCCAAATCTTTGACTTACGTCTGAAAGTGGCCTAATTAAATCAACAGAAAGCCAAGTACTTCCAAGTAAAGAAGATTTAGTAAGCAAAAAATGTTGCAAGTGGCACAATTCATAAGCCACAACACAGTTAATTGTATTGTTTTTAGGAAAATAATTCAGGATGTAATTTGGCAAGGAAGAATCAAATTTGCCGATGACAAGGGATATAGATGACTCTTGATTATCTATATTAAGATAATGAAATGATCGATGAATCATTCAATTCTTTTAAAATGGGCATATGTAGACATCCAAATAATGACCAACTTTTGGTTATTATCGACAAGCGGAAAAATTGGTCAATGAAAGATAGTTTGGTTAGAACGGTCGACGTTGTCGAAGAGAATCGATAACACACAACGTGAAAGTTATCGATGAGAGCATTTATCAAGACTTAGGGAGTTGATCGAGAAAGTCATCACCAGCAAGTAATCAACACAATAACATAATGGCTGGGTTGTTATGTCTATGTCCACTAATTTATGATTTTTGTAACTTTTTGTCAAAAAGTGTGGTTGAATAATTGCTTGTGAATAAGTGTTGCTAGATAATATGAGATGTGGATAATGTAACCCCTTGTAATCGCCAAAAGGATTAGGTAAGTCATATGAGATGGACATGTTGTTCCAAGCAAGTTTAGCCAAGTCCTGTTTGGTGGCTTGCTGTAGTTGCATTAAGCTGCAATGAGAGAGCAGACATAACAGTGGACCCTAACGCATGTTCAAGTATTGCTGAATTATGTCCTTGGAGCGAATTACTAGTTTGTTTTCATGCATTGCTCGATCTAATTGTATGTAATGGTGGACGTCAATTGTTTTGGAATAGAACACAATTCGGTGTTTTTATATGCTTTTTGGAAGCATCACAAGTAGAATTCCTCTCTGGAAGTTTATCTTTCTTTATATTGGAACCATCGTATTTCAAACGCTCCCTCAGTATCAGACTATTCTTATTGGACCACCAGTCGTGATAGTAATCAAGAGACCAGCCGTTGATGAGGGAAGCTTGTGTTTTGAACGGCACGAACGTCAAGATTACTTTGTCCTAATTCATTCAGGTCTTTCTGTATTATTATCTCTCTACCAAACTTGACCATCTTAAAATAAAGCAAGATTAGACTTTATCAAAGGAGAAAAGAAAGCACCTGAAAAGAAGCAAAAGATGGGTCTTTCTTTTGTATTATCTAAAGTCGTGATTCATGCAACCTTTGTGGGACACTCTCTCCTTGCAGTTCTTCTGAGGATGGAGTTGTTTTCACAAGAAATTATTATGGTGAGTTTTACTCAGCTGATACTTGGGTTGGTGGAACTGGTACGAGAAAAGAAGCAAAAGATGGTTTGCCGAAATTTGATTTCATTGTGTGGCTTGTTATATTGAATAGGCTGTGAGAGCTTGAAAATTTGTATGTTATATGCCAATTAAAATTCAATTCATGAGCCTCATCTTCACCTCTTTACTGTGCATTCAGTTATAATCTTTTTCGCTGTACCATATTTAAGTTTATGTTTCAACATTTTTTTTTTCATAAGAGATTGGAGAATTATGTCCGTGAAAGGTACTTTGTTTACATCAGATACCCTCATCATTTTGATCTTGCAAACAAAATATTTATTTATTATGCATAGTTGAAGCCAGAGCTGAAATAATACTTGCTTCTGATTGCACGCGACATTTTTCACCCGAAACAAACATATTAGAGTGACGAAAAGCATAACAATTTGCATATGATTGACTCTTGTTGACACCTAAATTTTAGAGACCCAATTAGTCATTCATTGCATAAAAATTAGGGATCGATCCCGGTCCCTAGAAAAAAATTAATTAGTTAAATTGCATATAGATTTTAGGAGCATTTATAGTAATTGGCTCATATAGTTGCATTTGCATTGGACCGGCGGCGGATGGACTTGAGTGAATGATTCTGAGCTTAACTAGACTAAGCCCACGGTAATGAAAATTTGACCTAGCCCATTAATTATCATTACCAAAATTCATTGGGGTATTTGTCAAATTGATTTGTCCTGGGAAGTGAATATAAAGAAAGAGGGCAAAATTGATTCTGGGGATTGCGTACAAAAATTTGGTCAACAAAGAAAGGGTTGAAAAAGGGAAAGGATAAAACGCAATATATTCTAGAATTCTTGGAAGGAAATTGAGTTCTGTCTTTTTCCATGAAAACCCTAGGGTATGCCACATATAAAAGGCCACTTACGAACAAAGGTAAGGTAAGGGGGGGAAGGGAGAACAGGAAAGAGAGAGAATAGAACAGAGCGAGGTTTTTTCTTCATGGTCTTGGTTCCCACTCGCTACAACACTTGATCCAGCAAGTCTCCGACGAGTCCTCAGAACTCCTGCACCCGTTGCAACATATTAACGAGCCCTTGTCCACTTGTGGTGGCACTATACGACCACCAGTCAATAGCTTCAGTGACGTTCTCCTATTTGCAGCCACACTTGAGTTTTTCTGTTGTAGATTTTCACGTGCTCAACAATTCAAAGACTCTCTCTCTGACTGGTCACCCTCGTACTCTCGCCGATTGCTGACGCTCCCATCTGCGATTTGCTGTCGAGTCCGTCCAATCTCTTAAACAAGTATTTGAACAAGCTGCACCGACAACGTTGCTTGCTGCTTCGTTCCATCACGAGCTGCCTTTCTTGTCGTGTCTCTGTTGATCCAGTTCACCGACGCCTCTGCACTACCGTGACCAGTCGATGACTACGTCCAGTCCTAGCCGCTCGATGACGTCTCTGCTCCAGTAATCAGTCGGGAACCCGCTGTTCCGTTCCGCAACAGTTTGAGCCAACGGTGACGAATTTGCTGTGCCGCGAAGCCATTGAGCATCACCCACTGCCACCCAAGCTGCTGTTCTACACCTTTGCAGCGTTTGTAGCGCTGTGTTTCATCGTCAACGTCCAGCAAATTCGTGGGTGTTCGCGCAGTGAAGCCACCATCAAGTCCGCCATCATCCGCCGGTCCTGTTTCGGAAGCAAATCATCCTAACTAGGTCATTTTCTCAAGCCAAATTTGGTCTCCATATTTCATTTATCTAAATAGGGTTATGTGATGTTAATGTGATTTTGAGTGATGAGGGCATTATCTAACTAGGATTTTATTGCCTCGCTTAATTTAAAAACTGCGATTTAATTGAATATTCTTTGGAAATCTTGGATGTGTATTACTTGGATAGAATTTGAAAATTTCAAAATCTTTTGAATATATCCAAGATATTCAAGATAGCAAAATCTTTTCAAGATGTGATCGGTTAGGAAAATCTCCTAATCCGCAACCGCACACATGGGAATAAGTCTATCTATAAGGCTTTATATAGAGTTGTTTCCATAGCGGGTATTTCGAATTTTTAGGATCGATCTGTCAGGCTTCAGATCGAAACTTAGTTCGAAAGATTTAGCGGTTATAATCTTTCTACTAAAAGATTTGCGACTTAAATTTAAATTCGAAAATACATAAAAAATAAAAAAAAATCATAAAAAAATAAAATAAAAAAAATTGCACCTTTGAACTCTAAGTTAGAATTCATCAAAATTGCCGAATTGAGCGTTTTTCTTGAGATTGGTACCGAAAGGACGTTAGGATAATCTAGCGTAACCAAGTCCCCGGATTTATAATCTCTGGTTCGCAGAAATAAAATAGTTCTCCCGCTATTTTATTTAGGTTTCTAATCAACCTACTTTAAATGATTAGTGGCGGCTCCCATTGAAAATATTTGCATGCTCATAATTGGACCTAAGTTGCGAATTGGTAGAGTTTGGGAGAATTCGAGCTAGGTTAATTAATTTAATTGATCTAGTAATCCATTAGTCTAAGATCGGAAACCCTGATTTTTAAGTCCCGACAGCTTGGC
Source organism: Syzygium oleosum (assembly GCF_021117445.2). Classification (NCBI taxonomy): domain Eukaryota; kingdom Viridiplantae; phylum Streptophyta; class Magnoliopsida; order Myrtales; family Myrtaceae; genus Syzygium; species Syzygium oleosum. The sequence goes on from NW_026607497.1 coordinate 5,478,288, forward strand.
GACTCCGCTGGGGATTGACTTGAATTTTTTGAAAATTTAAGGAGGACTTAGGCCAGAAAATTTTCATGGAAAAATCACTCGATTTGGCAAAATTTGATTGAATTCTCATTCTTAGGTGTTAAATGGTTTTGCAGAATGGGAGTTATAAGGGGAGTAGTGATTGGCTAACCATTTGTTTTGCAGGCTTGGTGGATTGGAATTGTGATTTAATTTTTGTACTATTGAAGCGGTGTTTGCATGTAATTGTTGTGCATGATTTACCGTATTTGCACTACACCACACACAACCTGTGACCGGACCTGGGTCACACCCATAGTTTTAAGATGGTATTTAGATGGTTCTTTAACCTTGGCGGTAAGGCTTCGCTAAAGGTTATCCCATTTGGATCCCGAAAATTTTTCCAAAAAATGGCTCAAGGGCCGTCTTCATGCACGTGAGGCTACGATGCATGGGGGTTGCCCTTGTCGACCGAACCAAGCCGAAGTGATTGGACCCGACTAGTCATGACTATTGTATGCGAGGCTACGACTAGTCATGATGATTGTGCGCGAGGCTGCGACATGTTGTTCCGTTCATCATTTCACTTTGCAAAAGCCTTTAGGGTAGATTGATTAAGATTTAAACTCACGATTCATGTGCATGTCTCTGTGATTGACACTTTCTCCCCAAAGGCGGTAATTTTTGAGCTTTATCTTTGGTTTTCTTCATCTTATTTTGGGTCGGTCCTTGATCTAGGTTGAGTCATTTATCATGTGGTCTATATACGAATGGGTCGCCTTGATATCCGTTTCGTGCCTACTCCGAAGCTAGAGCTCAAGAAGTTATGGGGCCAGTTGAAGCCAGATGGTTAGTAGTACGTTCTCAAGCGCATTGGATTCATGCTGCCAATCCTAGACATAAATGTTCAGAGCGGGATCATGCAGGCACTTGCTCATTTTTGGTGCTCCGATACGACCACATTTGTGTTGGGAGGTAAGTTTGAGCTCACACCAACTCTGGAAGAATACAGTATTGCCATTGGGAAATCGATTGAGTTGGATATAGTTGAACCACCCATTCCGGTAGATCCTGTAGTAGCGCTTGCTGAATTTTTGAGTTTGACTAAAAAAGAAATTGAAAAAGTGCTAAAGGGTAATTGTCAAGCATGCCCAGTATCTTTTCTTATTGAATGTTTCAAAAATAGCTCCGTCCTCATGAGATCTCAGATTTTTATCTTAGCTTTTTTTGGACTCATCATTTTTCCATTCTGTCAAAATGCTATTGATCCCGTGATAGCTTGGACGGTAAAACTAATATGTGGTGGAATTAGTTTCATAAACACAATTCTGGCAGAGACTTTCATATCTCTGACACGATTCAAGAAAGAAAGAGATAGAACTTTTCGAGCCCCGATTAAGCTTTTACAAATCTGGCTTTTCTCACATCTTTCTCAATTTGGGGAAAATATGATTGTATTTGAAATGGGCATGACTGATAACCATTTTAAAGGTTCAAACAAATCCAAGATCAAACTAAGAGTTTGCACTATACACAATGGGTCCATCTGTTCAAGGATCCAAACTCTAAGATTTTCCTTTGGCAAGCTGTGTGGTTTCGGGAGGTTGAGGCTCGACTATGCCATGGCGATCAGAAGCCCGTACCTTTGATGGGCATTTATGGGGCAACCAGCTATCAGCCCCTTTGAGTTACACGACAATTCCGAGTTTTGCAGGATGTCCCACCTCCACTCAGGCCCAATGAATTTCAAGTCCAGTTCGAGAAGGGCGAGTACTACAGAGCCGAGCTTAGGCGTCATTCTGAGGCTTGGCAGAAATGTTCCACTCAGAAGCTGATTTGGCTCGCAGATGAGCCCACCGGAAGGATGAAGAGTCACTTTGCCACGACCCGGTATATTCAGTATCATACCATCCCTGCTGAGATACTCCCGAAGATCCCGGTTGTGACAGCGCGGCATACCCATCAGACCCAAATCAAAATCAGCAAAGAAAAGGCGATGAAGGCCCAGGAAAAGGCATATGTTTTGGCTGAAGAGAATGCACGATTACGGCGTGCCTTGAAGGCCCATTCGTCTATAGATTACGTGGCCTCTAAAAAAAGGAAGACCATTTGATTTCATGTTTGATTTAGGGAGTTTTTTTTTTTAGGAGGAAATGTTAGCTTACTATTGACGTTTTCTAGTAATAAATGTTGCTGTTTCTGGACGATCTTTCTAGGAATTCCTTTGAGACATTTTCCATTTTGGGCAATTCAATGAGAAACATTAAGCTATAATTTGTAAATTTTGGAATTAGTCCAGGTTTTTATTTTATTTTATTTTATTTATTACTGAATAAAGCAATCTGGAATTTTGAAATTTACTGGACGAATCAGTCTTTCGAAAGAAGTTTCGTCATGGGGGTCTAGAGGATGTCATGGACCGACTCGCTATTCTTACTTGTTGTATTTATTCGATCGTTACTTTTTGTAGGTAATTTGCCACAGATCGCCCTCATCCTTATAATACTCGATCAGTGACCAAAAGAAGGATGGCCAATCAAGCCGAGATTGCAGCCATGATTGACGAAAAGCTAAAAGAACACATGAATACAATGAATGAGCAGATCACAGCTACCATGTCCAAAATGATGAGTGATCTCATGGCTAAGCAGCAGCAGATCAATGCTGCCTCTCAATCGGAGATTCCACCTCCAACCCGTCAAGGCCTCCGCCTTGACAAAGCTCCCGCAGTAAATACTAATCCAACCTTTCAACTGAATGATGTCATTTTGATTGACACTAGTGCGTCTCCGGTGGCCCATGTTCTTCATCCACCCCCCAATGATGAGAATGCCAAGTTGCTGGCTAAGCTCGACTAGAGGTTACGTGAAGTGGAGGGAACTCAAAGTGTTCCGCCTGTTGATTTGTCTATTTTTGCCCGGGTCCAAGTGCCCGATAAATTCAAGATGCCAGCTTTCGAGAAGTATGACGGCACCTCAAACCCAATTCAGCACATCGAGATGTACTAGGGGCTCATGAATAGATATGTTTCTAACGGACCTCTAATGATCCAAACCTTTCAAGCAAGCTTGAAGGATACTGCAATGAGGTGGTATACCAACCACCAGATCAACCGGAAGGACTCGTGGGAAGAGGTGGCAAACCTTTTCGTCAAGCACTTTAAGTTCAATCTCGATGTCACCATTACAAGGGAAGACCTGGAAAGAGCTGAGCAGAAAAAGGGCGAGACTCTAATGGAGTATGCCACTCGCTGGAGGAACATGGCGGGACAGATCATGCTTGAACCCTCAGAACGTGACTTAATGAAATAGTTCGTGTCCACTCTACCGCTGCCGGTTCATTCACGAATGTTAGTATCGGCCGTCCAATCTTTTAGCCAGCTGATAGCCATGGGTGAGGAGATTGAGTCCGGGCTCAAGAAAGGATGGTACAGTGAGTCAGGTTCATCAGGCAAGAGATTTACTAGTAAGAAGGACAAAGAGCATGTCCCCGAAGTCAACATGACTTATGTACAGAAGACGCCAGCTCAGGCTCCGAAGCTACAATTTACCACCCAGCAGACAACCTCTTATGGGCGGCAAGGCAATAGGGCCCACGCCAGCAACGCAAACCTTGCCAGTTTACTCCGCTTCTTGAGACGTTATCTCAGGTACTGGCGGTGCTAAGGAAGAAGAACTTGCTGAATTCAGAGCCACAAAGATCTAACGCTGCCGGCTTTGCAAGGTATGATCCGTCGAAGAAATGCGATTACCATAGAGGCGAGGTAGGACATTCGACAGATGATTGCCAAGTGCTCAAACATCGAGTACAGGATCTACTCGAGACTGGAGCGTTTGCACTACAGCCAGCCGGTAAGCCCAATGTGCAGAACAATCCACTCCCTAATCATTCGAGCAGTGCAAATGTTGTCCTTGGCCTGGGGGTCAAGCAGGTTCAAGGCTTCAGGGTCCCTTTCGAGGATATGTTCGATGCTTTAGTCCGAGCTGGTTATGTTTCGACCGGTGAAGTGGTGTCATTCGGTGAAATAGAGAAGAAGGTGGATGAGTTGGTAAGAGAGGGAATGATTGGGACGGCTGATGAATTCGGGGTAGTGGCCACTATCTCTCAGGTCATCATTGACTGGAATGAAAAACTCGCAATGTTGACAGATGAACAAGTTAAGTTGGATCCTGAGCTAACTGACATGCCCCCTCTCGAGGACGCCTCTAACGATGACCTCGGGATCGTTATACCCGATGCTTCTGAAGTATTGGTGCTGGCATCACCTCAGCCCTATGCTTATGAAAGTGACAAGATGGTTCCATGGTCATACAATGTTGATCTGATAATGAGGTCAGGGCGAACTTATGCTGATAATCAACCAGCCAAGCCAGTGGCCGAGAAAGAAGCAAAGGAATTCCTAGCTGTGATTAAGGCTAGTGAATATAACGTGGTTGATCAACTGAGAAAGTTACCTGCACAAGTCTCGTTGTTGGAACTTCTCTGGACATCAGATAAGCATCAGGGTGCTCTGATGAAGGTTTTGAGTGAGATTCATGTGCCCGAGACTATTGAAGAAGATAAGCTAGAGGGGTTTGTCGAGGCGATCCTCCTCAAGGATCAAGTAGCATTTTCTGATGAGGAAATCCCAGTTGAAGGACGTGGTCATAATAAGGCGCTTCATATATCAGTGAAGTACAAGGAGACTCACATGGCTAGGGTACTTGTTGATAACGGGTCAGCTTTGAATTTATGCCCGTTGGCTACTTTGAAAAGGCTAGGCATTGATCCATCTACCATGCTAGTAGCCAGGACTTCTGTTCGAGCCTTTGATGAAGTAAAAAAGGATATGATAGGCCAAATTAACTTAGAGCTGCAAATCGGACCTTCGGTGTTCGATATTCTTTTTCAAGTGTTGGATATCCCTTCTGCTTTCAATTTCTTGCTGGGACGGCCATGGATCCACAATGCAGGCGCAGTGCCCTCCAGTTTGCATCAGAAGATCAAGTTTGTGGCTGAGGCAAAATTGGTTACAGTTTATGGAGAGGAAGATCACCGAATCTTCAATGCGACATCGGTCCCATACATAGAGCCCGATTATGTTGAGGAGGATAGCTATCATTCATTTGAGATAGTTCAAGTTGTTCAGGCTTCCTCTGATATGCCGTTGCCCGTTCCTGAGGTTTCTAATGCAGCTATCATGATGGCCAAGGTCATGGTCGGTAATGGTTTTGAGCCAGGTTAGGGTCTTGGGAAGGAAGGCCAAGGCATTCATGTCCCGATTGAGACAAATGGACAATCCCACATGGCTGGTTTGGGATATCATGGGCCGGGAAGCTGCGGACAAGGCCATGATTGTTGTAGAGGCCGAAGAGGAGCAGGTCAAAGTCCCTTACCACCTCTCATTGACCACACCTTTCGCTCAGCTGGAGTAGTGGAGGGATATGAGCATTTAAAGCCGGGCCCAACTGAGGATGATCTTGGGCTTATCTTTCCTAAGTCGCCACAAGTCCTAACTGACTCGCCTAAGAAGCACGGTAAAGCGATTTTGGTCAGTTTGTCTGATGATTCTGAGGATGACCAGCTACTCTGTATTTTCAAGAAGCCGAAGTCGAGGGTGGTGGACTTTGACTTTAATGATGGTATACCCTACCTCACCGGTTGGTTTGCTGAGACCTCCATTGGTGCAATCACTTAAGGACCACTTGAAGGGATGGGCGCCGGCCTTCAAGAGTAATTATTTCCAGTTTTCGTATCTCCCCTGCGTGGAAATCTTTATTGCTTTTTTTTTTTTCGATTTTCATTCCAATTCATGTTGCGCTTAGGTTTTTGAATCCAATAAGATGTAATTCATTGATTCGATATCAGTAAAATTACAGAGGTTTTTATCATTTTGAATCTTGTTGAAGTGCCCCAAACCAACCCGATGACGATAACCAACGATTGGAAAAATTTGTCATCTACAGTAAGAACTGAGGGTTGAGTTTCTTAAGAATTCTCGTCTCGAGGTCTTCAAAAGCAAAATGAATTTCAAAAAGCAATGATCAATTTTCAAAAATTGCATGTAGTTAAGCCCTGTCTTGTCTTTTTGATCCTTTTCTTTCATGTTTCAGGACTAATCTCGAGGCATGCGAAGGGACGGGAATCATGGATCCTCATATATGTGATGCAAGTCAATCCGATGAATCAGAAAATTCTAATCCGAATGATGAAGAGATACAACGGAACTTAGAAATCCATGAGAAATCTAAGCCTCTGACTGTTGAAGAAACCATAGTGATCAATCTTGGCGACATGGAGAATCCTAGAGAGGTGAAGATTGGGGCATGTCTCCCTGAAGATGTGGCCAAACGCTTGACCCAATTGTTGAAGGATTATCAAAACATCTTTGCCTGGTCTTATACTGACATGCCGGGTCTCGATCGATCGATCGATCGTCGAACATCGTCTACCGACTGATCCTTCGGTTGAGCCCGTGAAGCAAAGGCCGCGAAGAGCTAAGCCAGAACTGGCAAAGAAGATCAAAGAAGAGGTCATGAAGCTTCTTGACGTGGGATTTATTGAGACTACCCAATACTCAAAATAGGTCGCTAATACAGTCCCAGTGTTGAAGAAAGACGGTCGGGTTCGAGTGTGTGTTGACTACTGAGATTTGAACAAAGCTAGTCCTAAGGATGATTTTCCACTCCCACACATTGATGTGCTTGTGGACAGCACAACCGGGTTCGAACTATTTTCCTTCATGGATGGTTTCTCAGGTTATAATCAGATCTTGATGAACGAGGATGATAAGTTGAAAACAGCATTTACCACTCTATAGGGGACATTTCATTGCAAGGTGATGCCCTTTGGTCTCAAAAATGCTGGGGCAACTTACCAGCAGGCAATGGTCACGTTGTTCCATAACATGATGCATAATGAGATTGAGATCTATGTTGACGACATGATTGCAAAAACTCGGCGTGGAGAAGATCACATAGAAACCTTGACAAAATTATTCGACAGGCTTCGCAAGTTCAAATTGCGCCTCAATCCGGCAAAATGCGTGTTCGGGGCAGCTTCTGACAAACTACTCGGCTTCATTATCAGTGACAAAGGGATTGAGATTGACCCGTCAAAAGTGAAGGCCATTTGTGAAATAAAATCTCCCTCTTCGGTAAAAGAAGTTCGTAGCTTAATGGGTAGACTAAACTATATAGCCAGATTTATTTCTCAGCTATTTGAGACAGCGAAGCCTTTCTTTAAACTTCTCAAGAAGAATGCGCTGGTTAGATGGGACGAAGAGTGTGAACTGGCATTCGACAAGTTTAAGCACTACTTGATGAATCCGCCGGTGCTTGTTCTGCCGATGCCGGGGCAACCTCTGACCCTGTACCTTACAATCCACAGCGAGTCTTTAGGTGCCATGCTTGCTAAAAAAAGTGAAGAGGATGGAAAAGAGCGTGCGATTTATTATTTGAGTAAGAAGTTCACCGCCTCTGAGATGAACTATTCTGAAGCAGAAAGAACGTGCGCAGCACTGGTCTGGGTGCTACACAGGTTGAGGCAATACACTTTGCACTATCAGATATTGCTTGTAACAGAGTGTGATCCCGTCAAATACTTGCTCAATCAATCCGCTTTGGTTGGAAAACTGGCAAAATGGCAGATTCTCATCTCAGAATTCAATGTTCAATTCTTGTCTAAAAAATCAGTCAAAGGACGAGTAATTGCTGATGTCCTGGCCAAAAATCCTGGGAAAAATGAGGATCTGGGTCTACTAGAGGATAGAGTCATGCCAATTGATGAGTATATATGGACCATGTATTTTGATGGGGCCGTAAACTTGTTAGGATCAGGTATCGGGGCAGTTTTAATATCCCCAGGCGGACAACATTATCCAGTGGCGGCAAAACTGATATTTCCTTGCACGAACAATATCGCTGAATATGAAGCATGCATCCGCGGGTTACAAGCTGCAATCGAAATGGGAGTAGCTCGACTTAAGGTGTTTGGAGATTCAGCCCTCATTATTTTTCATACCGTTGGTAAGTGGCAAACTAGAAATGCTAAGTTGCAGCCCTATCACGCCTATCTAGAGGAGTTGGTGGAAGAGTTTGAAGACATTTCGTTTGAATACTTATCAAGGACTCAAAACCATTTTGCCGATGCTCTGGCTACGTTATCGGCAATGCTACGAGTAACAAATGGGTTAGAAGTTGAACCTTTAAAGATAGAGGTCTTACATAAACTGGCTTATTGCATGACCATGACAGAAGAGCCCGACGGCAAGCCGTGGTATCATGATATCAAGGCATATCTTCAAACACAGGAGTTTCCTGAGAAAAGTACCACATCTGACCAAAAGTATATCAAGAAAACGGCGTCGAAGTTCTTCTTGAGCGGAGAATGCCTATACAAGCGGTCCTATGATTCTGTTTTATTAAGGTGTGTTGATTCAATCGAGGCTGTTCGTTTGATGCTAGAAGTACATGAGGGAGTATGTGATCCGCACATGAATGGTCATATGCTAGCAAGGAAGATAATGAGGATGGGTTATTACTGGCTCACTTTAGAGAGTGATTGCATTCAGCATGTCCGGAGTTGTCACAAATGCCAGATCCATGGTGACAAGATTAATACTCCTTCGAATGAATTGCATCAGATGTCTGAACCATGGCCATTTTCTATGTGGGGCATTGATGTGATTGGCCCAATCAATCCCAAAGCGTCAAATGGACATCGGTTTATCCTGGTCTCTATCGATTATTTTTCGAAGTGGATCGAAGCTATGTCCTATACAACAGTGACGGCCCGGAATGTGGTGAAGTTCATTCATCGAGACATCATTGCTCGATATGGTGCACCTGAGACCATAATTACTGACAATGGGTCGAATTTAAATAATAAATTGGTGGATGATCTGTTCAAGGAGTTCAAGATCAAGCATCTGAATTCCTCTCCATATCGTCCGCAGATGAACGGAGCGGTCGAAGCAGCCAACAAGAATATCAAGAAAATTTTGGCTAAAACAGCTTAGAACTATCGTGATTGGCATGAGAGATTACCTTTTGTACTTACGGCATATCGGACTTCTATCTGGACATCTACAGGGGCAACTCCATATTCTCTTGTGTATGGTATGGAAGCAGTTCTACCTGTTGAGGTTGAAATTCCTTCGTTACGTATTCTTTCACAAGTACAATTGTCAGAAGCAGATTGGATCCAGCAGAGATTGGACCAGTTGAACATGATTGATGAGATAAGGCTTAGAGCTTTATGTCATGGCCAGTGCTACCAACAACGAGTTGCTAAATCTTTCAACAAGAAAGTCAAGCCTCGACATTTTCAGGTAGGCGACCTTGTCCTACGGAAGTTATTGCCGATAGTTCCTCTTACAGAAGGAAAATTTGCCCCAAATTATGGCGGCCCGTACATTGTGAAGAAAGTCCTTCCAGGAAGTGCTTTGATTTTGGCCGAGATGGATGGTCGTGTTTTTTCCAGACCAGTTAATTCTGATTCTGTGAAGAAGTATTGCACTTGATTTGTACTCATTCTGACTTTGTTTCTATCAAGTCTCAAATTGAATTTCATGAATCAATTGATTTTCTTGTTATGTTACTAAGCTTTGTTTGAGGAAGGCTTTTGATCTGGCAATCTATTTCTGTCCTAATGAAGCGATCATATTGCATGAGAGACTTCAAGATGATGAAAGGCAAGTCATTTCCATACACGTCCTGAATAATAATCCCCAGTGCGAGTTGAGTGAAAATTCTGTGCTGACAAGGTAAAGGATTATCTCACGAAAAGAATGACGACCAAAATGATGAGAGGCATTCATTCCCTCTATCTAAACACTACAAGTTATCATTTGCTTAACCCTTTGAACGAAGTTTCATTTGTTACCCCTGTCAGGAACAACCCCATACTGGGGCGATTTCTTAGAAAGTTCAAAATGGTTAGAATTTTCTCGCTTTCACTTGCATCAATCTTCAAGTATATTTACTGCATGCAAATTCTGTGTTAGCTCGAGTGCCTTAGATATGACGAAAAGCATTTCTTTCTATATCCTTACACATTATACCCTTTGCATACCCAATTTGAGCGGTGAATTCATTTCAACCCGATTGATGATCATTCTTGTGATAAACAAATGAAATCATCTCAACGCAAGTTCAAGGTGACTTGAGGCAAATGGGAGCTTAAAAGAAAATTCATCAGAAAGGACGCAAAAGGACTCCATTAAATCGAAGTTCTCTCTCTCGGAAAAAGCTCTCTTAAAAAAGAGGAAGAAAAATCTCTCGAAAAGAAAATCTCTCTCTAAAAAAAAAAACCAAAAAAAAAATGATGAGAGAAAGAAAGGCTTCAGCGAGAACTGAGTTGATATGCAAGATCATTCTTTAAGGAAAAGACCATTTGAAGGTTCATTTGTGGAGCAATTGCTAGAGATAGATCAATGGTATCAGTAGCATGATTGGATGATCACCAATTTCCATGTTCATAATACCCCCTTTGATGGAAATAGGCCATTCATTTCAAGCCTACCCGAATCTACATTACAACCCTTACCGAAGTCTCTTCAGAATAGGGCACTTGAGTTAACGTAGAGTTTCAAATGCTTATAAATGTTGCTCGAAGAAGTGCGAGCAAGATTTTTCTATCTCATTTGTGCAGCATTCCTGACTTATAAACCCGGAGCAGCTGGTGATATCAATTCTTTCAAAGTTATGACTCTCATGAGTCCCTATTGTGAAACCTTTGACCAAGCCTGAGTTTCAATCCTTATAAAGACCTCTCAGAATGGCCAAGTCATACTTAATTTTGAGAATATCCGAACCTTTGTCAAGCACGATAAAGAGAGTTTGAGTGATACCCGCATCAAAGGTCGAGTCAAAAGCCTTTCATTGAAAGTGAGTGAAAAGTCATTTCTGATTAAAGGTCTCTCATTTAATGTGATCGAATTGTCAAAAGGAGGAAATTGTTGTTCTTATTGATAAATTCCCCAGTGAAGCTTGGTAATGCAGGCAGATTCATGAATTATGTTTTCTTTGTCCATGCGCATGTGTTATTTTAACATTTTCTTAGGTAAAAACAGGTGCAATGCAATTAGCTCTATCATTTTTATAACATAAGAAGAATTCAGGTACATATGCTAATTATTCTTCATTGTTTCTGTTTTCGTATTCACTCAGTGGAATAGGAGACATGATCTCTCTCGTATGTTCACCAAGTGGAATAGGTGACATATCTCTTTGTGTTGCCCAGTGGAATAGACAACACACCCCATTTCATGTTTGCCTAGTGAAACAGACGGCATAGTTTGTCATTCCGTGTTCACCCAGTGGAATAGGTGGCACAACTAACCTCATGCTCACCTAATGGAACATGTGACATGATTCTTTTCGTGATTGCCCGGTGGTATAGGCAACACGTCCCTTTTAATTCTTTCTTCATATCATGCATTATTTCGCATCTGTAGGAAACTACAGGTAACAGATAGGCAATCCGGTACCTTGAGAACCTTACTTCCAGTGGACTAGAAGTTTGGAGATCGAGGAAGTTCACAGCATTATAAAGCTTTCCCTCACTTGGGCGCTTTTTGTGCGATCCGTATGTAAGGCTCTTTCACCGCTCTTCATGAAGTGAGAAGCCTTAGCATACGTTCCGTATTGTTTGCATATCATGCATCATTGCATTTGAAAAATTGGAATTAAAACCCAAAAAAGAAGAAGAAGAAGAAGATCATTCATCATTTTGCATGGTTTAAATTTAGGTTTCAGTCTTTGAGCGAAACCTCTGCGAGCCTCCACTCAAAGAGGGGCAGCTGTTGACACCTAAATTTTGGAGACCCAATTAGTAATTCTTTGCATAAAAATTAGGGATCGATCCCGGTCCCTAGAAAAAAATTAATTAGTTAAATTGCATATAGATTTTAGGAGCATTTATAGTAATTGGCTCATATAATTGCATTTGCATTAGACAGGCAGCGGACGGACTTAAGTGAATGATTCTGAGCTTAACTAGACTAAGCCCACGGTAATGAAAATTTGACCTAGCCCATTAATTATCATTACCAAAATTCATTGGGGTATTTGTCAAATTGATTTGTCCTAGGAAGTGAATATAAAGAAAGAGGGCAAAATTTATTCTGTGGATTGCGTACAAAAATTTGGTCAACAAAGAAAGGGTTGAAAAAAGGAAAGGATAAAACGCAATATATTCTAGAATTCTTGGAAGGAAATTGAGTTCTATCTTTTTCCATGAAAACCCTAGGGTATGCCACCTATAAAAGGCCACTTACGAACAAAGGTAAAGGGGGGGCTTCACTTCACACAATTGAGAGAACAGGAAAGAGAGAGAATAGAACAGAGCGAGGTCTTTTCTTCATGGTCTTGGTTCCCACTCGCTACAACACTTGATCCAGCAAGTCTCCGACGAGTCCTCATAACTCCTGCACCCGTTGCAACATATTGACCAGCCCTTATCCACTTGTGGTTGCACTATACGACCACCAGTCAATAGCTTCAGTGACATTCTCCTATTTGCAGCCACACTTGAGTTTTTCTGTTGTAGATTTTCACGTGCTCAACAATTCAAAGACTCTCTCTCTGACTGGTCACCCTCGTACTCTCGCCGATTGCTGACGCTCCCATCTGCGATTTGCTGTCGAGTCCGTCCAATCTCTTAAACAAGTATTTGAACAAGCTGCACCGACAACGTTGCTTGCTGCTTCGTTCCTTCACGAGCTGCCTTTCTTGTCGTGTCGCTGTTGATCCAGTTCGCCGACGCCTCTGCACTACCGTGACCAGTCGATGACTATGTCCAGTCCTAGCCGCTCGATGACATCTCTGCTCCAGTAATCAGTCGGAACCCGCTGTTCCGTTCCGCAACAGTTTGAGCCAATGGTGACAAATTTGCTGTGCCGCGAAGCCATTGAGCATCACCCACTGCCACCCAAGCTACTGTTCTACACCTTTGCAGCGTTTGTAGCGCTGTGTTTCATCATCAACGTCCAGCAAATTCGTGGGTGTCCGCGCAGTGAAGCCACCATCAAGTTCGCCATCATCCGCCAGTCCTGTTTCGGAAGCAAATCATCCTAACTAGGTCATTTTCTCAAGCCAAATTTGGTCTCCATATTTCACTTATCTAAATTGGGTTATTTGATGTTAATGTGATTTTGAGTGATGAGGGCGTTATCTAACTAGGATTTTATTGCCTCGCTTAATTTAAAAACTGCGATTTAATTGAATATTTTTTGGAAATCTTGGATGTGTATTACTTGGATAGAATTTGAAAATTTCAAAATCTTTTGAATATATCCAAGATATTCAAGATAGCAAAATCTTTTCAAGATGTGATCGGTTAGGAAAATCTCCTAATCCGCAACCGCACACATGGGAATAAGTCTATCTATAAGGCTTTAGATAGAGTTATTTCCATAGCGGGTATTTCGAATTTTTAGGATCGATCTGTCAGGCTTCAGATCGAAACTTAGTTCGAAAGATTTAGCGGTTATAATCTTTCTACTAAAAGATTTGCGACTTAAATTTAAATTCGAAAATACATAAAAAATAAAAAAAAATCATAAAAAAAAGAAAATAAAAAAAAATTGCACCTTTGAACTCTAAGTTAGAATTCATCAAAATTGCCGAATTGAGCGTTTTTCTTGAGATTGGTACCGAAAGGACGTTAGGATAATCTAGCGTAACCAAGTCCCCGGATTTATAATCTCTGGTTCGCAGAAATAAAATAGTACTCCCGCTATTTTATTTAGGTTTCTAATCAACCTACCTTAAATGATTAGTGGCGGCTCCCATTGAAAATATTTGCATGCTCATAATTGGACCTAAGTTGCGAATTGGTAGAGTTTGGGAGAATTCGAGCTAGGTTAATTAATTTAATTGATCTAGTAATCCATTAGCCTAAGATCGAAAACCTGATTTTTAGGTCGCGACAACTCTTCACAAGTTAATATTTTGGTGATCCTAAATTACATTCAAAGTTTAAAATGAAAAAAAGCATGAACAATTGTTCATCCAAAAAACTGTGATCTCCATTATTTGGTGGATAACTTGAAACATGTGTTTACATGATCAACGGGCTAAGATATACCTACCAGAAGTCAACGTTAAAGTCACGTGGTTAACTTGAAACATTATTTGGTGGATAACTTGAAACATGTGTTTACATGTTGCTCGCCCACGTGACTTTTCTTATTCTTTTCATCAACGTTAAAGTCACGTGGATATATATATATATATATATATATATATATAGAGAGAGAGAGAGAGAGAGAGAGAGAGAGAGAGAGAGAGAGGAAAAAAATGGGGAATTCATTTGAAATTGTCGAAATTATATGCAATCAGAACTTGGATGCTAACAAGAGATTGTGTCGATTTTCTACATTTTTGTCTCGCATTCTTCAACCAGAAAGAGAGGTTTGCTTAGGACATATTCCTGCCAAAAGGGTATTTATTTTGGGATGAATCAGCCTGAGACGCCTTTTCCCTTTTGATTGCGGACAAAAGACATTACTTATTGAACTGAAATTGAAGAATGATTTCATTTCTTTTCTTTTTGGCTTATCCGTAAACGTGACTTTAGCTCTATGGTTTCTTTTGGATTAGGGTTGGTAGCTCACAAAAATTTCTGCTCGCTATTGCTGTTGCATTTCTGCATCGATCATTTGTTTATTTTTTTCATAAAAGAAAATGCTCTCACACGATCTGCTGTTCTGGGATTCTTGAAGAGTTCGATTCTCTCAAGAGAATGCTTGACGAATTCCGTGTGCAGTTGGCCGTGGAGTACACAATCAAGTCAAATTATACTCCCACTAATAACTAGAATGTGATACGAGTAGATTGAAGTAGTTCTCTTGATAACGAGGAGAATTGACTAGCCATGTCATATGAGATGGACTTGTCGTTCCAAGCAAGTTTAGCCAAGTCATGTTTGGTGGCTTGCTGTAGTTGCATGAAGCTGCAACGGCACTATGGCAGAGCAGACATAATAGTGGAGCACGGGAGCCTAACGCGTGTTCAAATATTGCTGAATTATGTCCTTGGAGCGAATTGCTAGATTGTTTTCATGAATTGCTCGATTCAGTGTTTTTATATGCTTCACAAGTAAAATGAGAGGAGGATTACCAAAAAAGTCCTAAATTTATTGTAATTGTGCCAATTCAATAAAAAACCTTTTAATTGTGTCAAATGCGTCATAAACATTTTCACATTTTGTTAATTGAGTCCATTGGTCAATTTTGGCTGGAAATCGCTCACATAGACACCAGTTGTTCTACGTGACACGGCTGGCGTTGACGTGGATATTTTTTACTGATATTTTAATAATTTTATGAATTTTTTTTCTTTTTTCTTTTATTTTCTTTTTCTTTTTTTCCTTAGACTTAAGGCTGGCAAGCCTTGCCGGATTTGGCCAGGGGAGGGTGCCACGGCCCTCACTGGGTCTGGGTGAGTGAGGCCATCGCGGGCCTCAACTGGACCTGGTGAGGCCGTGATGCCCTTGCGACCAGCGAGGGTCAGCTGGTGACCCTTGCTGGCCCTAAGTCTAGGGAAAAAAACAGAAAGCAAAGCAAAGAAAAGAAAATAGAAAAAAATTATACAAAAATTCAAAAGTATAAAAATATTATTAAAAAATATCCATGTTAGTATCGCCGGTGTCACGGAGGACGGCCAGCGTCCACGTTAGCAATTTCCAGCCAAAATTGGCTGGATGGACTCAATTGACAAAACATGAAAATGTTTAAGACTCAATTTGCACAATTAAAAGGTTTAGGTTAGAATTGACACAATTGAAATAGGATTAGGACTTTAATAGTAATTTTTCCATAAAATCAGCCTCTCTGGAAGTTTTCCTTTCTTTATATTGGAACTGTCATATAAAAAACGCTCCCTTAGTATCATACTATTCTTGTTGGAGCACCAGTCGTGATAGTAATCATAGACCAGCCGATGATGAGGGATGTCACGCCCCGAACCCCATCAAGCTTGCGACATCCCGCTCCGGTCGAAATGATGTGACGTCCCAGGAACGTCGCCGACCCAACCCAAACATCAGAGCCACATGCGGAAGCGAATATAAAAACCCCGGATAGAAAGATGACGACGACGGAGTAGAACACCATAAGAATCAAACAACAACATCTTCATACAGCACCAAATATACAAACATCATACTACAGACATAAATACAGACGAACATCTTCCGCCACCGTTTTAACAAAAGTTCAGGGGTTTGGTTATCTTAACTTCACTATCAGATAACCCAAGTTAAACAACCCCTAAAATACCCTAGGGAAAGTCTATTGGTCACCTTCCTTTCCATTCTGCTCCTGATTCTTCGGGCTTGAGCCTCCGGACACTCACTTGCAGCTCCACCGGGCACCAAAAGCGGTTCCTCGAACTTCAAAAAAAAAAGAGGCGAACTTCCCGGGTTTACGGCTGGAGGTCTGAAATTGTGGATTATACAACTATGAGACGAATCTCAATAAGTGTACAACTCCAAACCCCACGTAGGCACTCACGTACCGCCAGACAGAGCACGCATCTCACACAACGATCAATCAATCTAACAATCACACACGAACTTACCTGGAACCCATCATGCACGTTCCTGCACGTTAGATCATAATACAGCCGGCACCTCACAGTAATACATCACAGACACGCGCGTGCCTCAATTATAAGACAGAAATCACTTGGGCACGTCCCATACCGTGCCTAGCAGTTTCTACCCCATAATTAAGCATTACATCACGCGATACAAACACACTCGCACACTACTCACACCATGTGTCACTTTCTCAAACCTTGCACTTCAAGCCAATTCCCGCTCATTCTCAACTCTTCCACCACTACCGTGCCCGCGTAAAACGCATCAGGCCAACGGTCTTCTGACCTCGTCAGGCATCGACACCCCGTCGGGCCGGGCATCGTCACCTCGTCAGGGACGGCATCGTCCCGCGTAAACAAACACGTCTCAGGACGGAATCCTACACACACTTTCCTTCTACCGCGCCCGCGTAAAACGCATCAGGCCAACGGTCTTCTGACCACGTCAGGCATTGTCACCCCGTCGGGCCGGGCATCGTCACCTCGTCAGGGACGGCATCGTCCCGCGTAAACGTACACGCCTCAGGACGGATCCTTTCCAACCAATCCCACACTTCTGTATCCTCGTTCCACTCAAACCACACATACACACGGCCAACAAACGCACGGCCAAACATACACACTTCACACACATTTCACAATTGCACATTCTCATCACACGAACACGCCACCTAATCACACATTCTTGACACGCGAATTCAATACGCGAATGCACTATCACACCACCACACCTCATGGCTACACACCTACGGCACATTACCACACCACCTTCAACCCAAGCATAATCCAAATTAGCCCACAATCACAAATCACAGAACCACGTACACAATTCAATTCATAGCATAATCCCACCGATCGATTGCACAATTCAACCCCCAATCCAACCACAACATCACAGCCCTACCCGAGCTTCCTAAACCTCAAATTTTCATCGCCAATTCAGTCCACAACCACCAAACAATCAATCACTCATTCAGTCCCAAAACAGCCACAAAACTGCCTAAACCGGGTCCTAAACGAGCCTAGAAATACCCGAGGTCCTAGGTAGTTTTTGGGGGAGACACTTACCCTAAAAAGCGAGACAAACCAGGGCTGGAACGGTGCGGAACAGCAGCAACAGCAGCGACGTCGCCGGCGGAGACGTACGGACGCCATACGGACACCGTACGGACGCCGACGTCCAGCAACGTACGGCCGGCTGGAGCATCGCGGCGGCAGCAGCTCACCAGTTCCAGCTTCGGCGCGGCGGCGGTCGGCCTCCAAGCGGCGGTACACGGCAGTTCCTTTTCGCCGAGAGAGAAAACAAGAGAGAGAGAGATAAGGGGACGGGTCAAGGGTGGTGGTGCTGGTGGGTGGTGGTTAGACGAGGCAGCAGCAGCGACGGCGGCCGGCGGTGCTCCGGCAACGGCGAACTCCAAGAGGGAGAAACCGGCCAAGGAGGAGAAAACGTGGAGGAGGAGGGACTGATCGGGGGCTGCTGGCCGAAAATGAGGAGGAGGAGAGAGAGAGGGAGTCCAATCTGGTCAAATATTGGGGGCTAGTTGCGCCACGTGTCGCCCATCCGACGGTTTTGACCAAAATGCCCCTAATCTAACGGGCCTTAATCATTCCAGCCAAATAATTGATGGGCAAAAAGGTAATTAGGTCCAATAATTCAGCTGATAAATACTTTTAATTATCCCAAATATTTTCCCAAAATTCGGAACTGAAAACGGCCCAGGGGCAAAATGGTCATTTTCCGGTCCCGGGGCAAAATTCCAATTTTTGGCTATACCAATCCCAAATGGGTGTGGCCAACATAATATGGCGTCGGAATCGCGAAAATAGCCTTTTAAGCTCTCGAAAATCGACTGGAAAGTCCTGGGGATTAAAATAATATTACTTTTCACTTCCGAGCCAAAATTCCAATTTTTGACCGAAGCCACTCCAAATATCCGTGGCCACCCTAAAATGACATCGGCCTCAAAAAATAATCTCATATGGCCTCAGAATCAACGTCGGGGTCCCGAGGGGCAAAATCGTAATTTTTCCAGTCCCGAACTGAAATCCATTTTTTTTGCAGAAATGGGTGGCCCCAAGGTTAGCCAAGCCAAAAATGTCATCGGCCGCTCAAAATTGTCACTTTCAAAATTCTCGATTCCCGAGCCCGAATTCCAAGAAATGACTAAAATCGAACAATCACGACTTTAGCTTATCTTTGGCTAACGGGTGGCTCATTGGGATTACGCGCTCTCCACCCGTGACCGACACTAAGTCAAATCACGTTTAAGTTTGCTCGAACCAAGGCGACCTCGATTGTCATGTGATTGCGAGGGTCTGTCACTAGTGCCCTTCGGACACGATCAATCAAATACATCGGTCTCTGTTGGCCCAAAACATTCCCTCGTCAATCCTTATGGTTGAAGGTCGAACCAAGGTCGAGTTCTTTGGTCGTGTGAACTCAGTCTCGTAATGGCCTTACCCCTAAGGTTAGCATCCCGTGAATGCGCATTTCCGGGTGAGATCTCACTATAAGTGCATTGGCCAAAATATTCATTTCTTATATCCCGGGAAAAGGATCGAAAATTCAGACTGTTACAAGGGAAGATAGTGTTTTGAGCGGCACGAACGTGAAGAATACTTTGTCCTAATTTTACGAGATTATGCTGGTCCGTTTCAAATTCATTCAGGTCTTTCTTTATTATTATCTCTTTACCAGATTTGACCATCTTAAAATAAAGCAAGATCATACTTTATCAAAGGAGAAAAGAAAGCACCTGAAAAGAAGCAAAGGATGGGTCTTTCTTTATTATTATCTCAAGTCGTGATTCATGCAGCCATTGTGGGACACTCTCTCCTTGCAGTTCTTCTGAGGATGGAGCTGTTTTCACAAGAAATTATTCTGGTGAGTTTACTCAGCTGATACTTGGGTTGGTGGAATTGGTACAAGAAAAGAAGCAAGAGATGGTTTGCCGAAATTTGATTTCATTGTGTGGTTTGTTATATTGAATAGGCTTTGAGTTCTTGAAATTTTGTATGTTATATGCCAATTAAAATTCAATTCGTGAACCTCTTCTTCGCCTCTTTACTGTCAATTCATTTTTTTCATAAGAGATTGGAGAACAAAATGACTATACAATACATTCTAAAACACGAATGTAATTCATCCCAAGACTATATAACAGTTTCTAAAATAACCTTGCCAAACAGTTTTATTTAGAATAACATGCATGGGAAGATTTTGAAAACGTCGAGCCAAAGCCGAAAACAAAAATGTTTATCTGGACTAAACAAAACCGAAATAATCAATCACATGTGGATTCTAGACATGCCAATCCTCAATTGATCTTCATGATCTTATTATATAATCCATCATGTACATAAGATTAACTTTCATATGCTGCTCGTGTTTACCCTGATAAATGAAAAGAAATATAACTGAGAGAGAGAGAGAGAGAGAGAGAGAGAGAGAGAGAGAGAGAGAGAGAGAGAGAGAGAGAGAGAGAGAGAGAGAGATCAATGTGATGCTTAATCTTAAAAGTTATGCACTCTTCTGCTCACCGTGATGATCAATGATTGAAGATGAAAGTAAAACATATCGGCAATTTGTATACAAACTTAACCAAATTTATTAAGTTGGGTAAATCTTACGAGCATACGAGAAGCGATTCATCATTGGTAAGCAATAATGGAGGAGACTTGACTTGAAACAAAAAGCAGAACAACGACCACCTGAGTGCCTATAGTAATGCAACTCTCTTCCTTCTCCCCTCTTTTGGTTTTCGTACGATAGAATAAAGCGTGTCGGACGATAGTTTTGCAATGTGAAAACAGACTTTTTGACTTGGAATATGAAAGCGTGGGTCATCAAGAGTCAGTTCATGTTGAGAATGGGATGATGGTCTGATTTTTGCTTTTCATAGTCCACCAAGTCCAGCACAATTGAGTTCACACGACAAGATGTTTGTCGTCTTTAGTCTCTGAGGATCATGGGCAGCTTGCAAGCATTATGCAGATAATCCAAACCTGCGATTCTTGCAAAATCTCCTTTACGTATGCCACTGCAAAGGGGGTGGTACTAGTGGATATCTCATTTATATACCTTCTGCAAAAAAACTTCCATCTCCCAACGTTTTTACACAAGTTGAATCCCTATCCCAACCATCAATAACTCACTCGCCTGCTAAAGTGCAAAATGGGGTGGCATCAAATTCACGGCATCCCGAGCAATTATGCAGGCCTTTCCACAAGGACTTTATGTAGGTTTTAACAAGTTGTGTGGCCAATTCGAGATATTGGTTTTGCTTTGAAATTGAAGCTACTGTCTGTGTGGAATAGACATACGATGCAGGTTTGCTTTCTCACATTTTCAAATGTATGTCAAGATTTATAAAATCATCATATAATTTTTTTACATCTTACTCTCACAGCTAGGTACTGGAGTAATACGTGTTTTGAAGTTACAGTGTCTTAATGTAAGTTGTCGTAAGCTATTGTAGCCGAAAAAAAATAGATAAGCAACTCCATCAAACTTAAAGATACTTGAGACATTCAAAGTATTGCAAAATTCAAAGTTGTATTACTGGAAAAAAAAACATAAATGATTGCCCTCTTCCTGATAAATTATCCAAAGTTCATTTATCGGACGGTGATGACAGAGCAACGCATATCTATGAAATGAAAAATGCTGCCATAGACTTGAGTAATATGCCTTTCAAGAAAAGCGGAGAAGACTTCCACATCGCATGTGTGTGTATATATATAGAGAGAGAGAGAGAGAGAGAGAGAGAGAGAGAGAGAGAGAGAGAGAGAGAGAGAGAGAGAGAGAGAGAGAGAGAGAGAGAGAGAGAGAGAGAGAGAGAGAGAGAGAGAGAGAGAGAGCCAAGGAATCCCACCAAGACAATCAAGAAAACCAAATTTGTGATCACAATTAAGTCATTTCAAGAAGATTGTGACTTCTTAGCCATTTTGCTCGACCAAAACACAATATTCCACCAGACTGTTTATGTTCAGGATGCAGTGGAGACCCCGATGGTCGGGGGTCACAAAGCTTCTGTCAAATATCACCCCCTGTTAATATTTCTTTCTGTCCATCCTCGTCACGTTTGATACAAAAGTAATGAACAATGTAAAGTGTATGTGTCTAGGAAAGAAAATTTCTTTTGACCTGGATATTTTATTTTAGACGCTTGTGTACCTATGACTAAAAAACTTAACTTTGACAGAAAACCTGAGCTTCCTTGACCATGAGAAAATGAGAAATCATTCTGACTGAATCTTACATGAAATTACTGGTATGCCGACCAACAAAGCTTTTAAAATGGATGACACATGTTGTGACCCCACCAACGGACCTTAGAGAAGACTTGTTTCAATGACTTCACACTTGAGAAGGGCTGTATAAGTTGAAGCCCTCCCCACCACCAGTAAACCCACTTGCATGCCAAATTGCAAAATGGGGTGGCAACAAATCCCTGGCCTCCTCTGTTTCGTCTTTTTCTTACATTCCCATCTTCCCTTTGTCACCCCCCTTTGCCCTCCTGACCAGCGCGATGCCTTACTCCATTTTAAGAATTCCTTCGTCCTTGATTTAACCTATTGTCCCTCTTTTATCTCTTATCTACGGCGTGAATGCACATTTGCCCTAGCATGGAACAAGAGCGTAGATTGCTGCTCATGGAAAGACGTCACTTGTGACCATGTCACCGGTAATGTCATCGGTCTTGATTTTTCTTTACGTCGGTTTCGTGGCGCTCTCTATTCCAATAGTTCCCTCCTTCTCCCCAAGCTTCGATTATTGAAGATGTCAAGTTGCAACTTGACCAAGTTCCCCTATTTCTTGAATTCGTTAGAAAGATTGATACGCTTAGACCTCTCTTTCAATAAGATTAGTGGGGAGATCCCAAAGTGGTTTTGGGAAATAAGCCATCATTCATTGAAAAATTTAGATCTTTCTAATAATCTTCTTGAGGGAGGTATACACCAATTGCATCGGAAGCAATTGTTGTATATTGACCTTCAGAACAACTCATTCCAAGGACCACTCCCGATCCCTTCACCTTCTACTCGTTACTTTTACGCCAACGACAATGGTTTCACCGATGAGATCCCCTCTTCGATTTGTCAGTTGAGTTCACTCTTGAGATTAGATTTGTCTAACAATAATCTCTCGGGAATTATGCCCCTATGTTTTGGTAATATGACCAAACTCTTGGATTTAGATTTGTCTAACAATAGTCTCTTTGGGAATATACCCCCTTATTTTGGTAATATAACCAATCTTGAGCATCTAAACTTGAGCAACAATAAATTACAAGGGCCACTACCGCGCTCCCTAGTCAAATGTGCGAACTTATCAGTATTAGTCCTCAGTCATAATGAGTTCAATGATATCTTCCCACATTGGCTAGAAGCACCGCGATTGTATTACCTTGATTTGCAATCCAACAAATTCCATGGTAGGATCAACCTCACTGCCTTCGAACTCTCCTTCCCTGCTCTTAGTTCTTTATTAATTTCCAACAACAACTTTACTGGATGGTGGTCTACAAAGGTTTTCTCCAACACCTCATTAGATGTAATAGATTTGTCCAACAACAAATTTGGAGGGCCAATTCCACAATCATTTTCTTCGAAAAATAGCTTGTCAACTCTTAACTTGAGTCGAAATCGGTTTGAAGGCACATTGCCCCGATCCCTTGTCAAATGTATATATCTGGAAATTCTAGATCTCAGTAGCAATCATTTAGGGGATGCATTCCCGAGATGGTTGGGAAAACTCCCAGAACTGAAAGTTCTCATTTTGAGGTCCAACAATTTTGAGGGTCTTTTGAATATTCCAAAGGGAGATCTCATCTTTAGCAAGTTACGCATTTTGGATCTCTCCAACAACAACTTTGGCGGTCCTTTGCCAGCCAACTTGATAATGAACCTTGAAGGCATGATGGATAGAGAAGATGGGCAATACGAACCATTGTATATGCCACAACATTCCTACATGGGGTCATATAAAAATACCGTGACTGTGATGATGAAAGGGCGAGAGACAGAGCTAGTGAAGATCTTGACCATTTTCACAACCATTGACTTGTCACACAACTCTTTCCAAGGGAATATCCCAGGAGTTATTGGACATCTTCACTCTCTCATAGGACTCAACCTTTCTCATAACCACCTAACCGGTTCCATTCCTTTGACTCTAGGGAACTTGACTGATCTTGGATGGCTTGATCTTTCTTCAAACAAGCTTAATGGGGTAATTCCTGGAAATTTGGGAGATTTGGCATCCCTTGGGTACTTAAACCTCTCGAAGAACCAACTCACTGGTCGAATTCCTCAAGACAAGCAATTGAGCACATTTTCAAGCGACTCGTTTAGTGGGAATCTAGGCTTATGTGGAACTCCATTGCCAAAATCATGCCCTGGTGATGCTCAACCTCCTCCACCGTCATCCCTGTCGACTTTTGATCTCGAAGTGCATGAGAGTTGGTTCAAGCATAAAGTAGTATGGCTGGGTTATGCATCTGGAATTGTAATTGGGATTTCTATAGCATACATCGCATTTGAAATGGGAAGGCCCGAATGGCTCGTGCAAGTGAGAATGCTGGAGGGAAGAGTAGGCGAGTGGATGGAGAAGTCAAAGCGAAAAGCCATCAAATTTCATGGACAATGAAATTGTTGAGTCTTAGTTGTCTCTTTAAATTATGCAATGTTTGTCTCTTTGAACTATGCAATGTAGATTTAATGAATCAATATGTAACCAGATCAGTTTGAAATGCTATTTCCCTTATGGAGGCTTGTTTTTAATGTTTTCTCTTCTTCATTCTCGGTGCAATTGTATATGAGATGAATTGAGAAGACGAATAATGAGATATGTCAAACACACAACTTTCAGGAAAAAAAGAGAGCAAAAAACAGAAAAAAGAAGCAAGTGCCATTAACCTCTACAGATATCTTTTCCATCTTCCCCTAGGCGCAGCCTTGATTGGTCTATAAACAATTAGAAGTGAAGACCGACATTAACCCATTCAGTCAAAGATATTAATAAATTTATCTGTCATGGAAATTGGTCATGAAGAATCAAAATCTAAAATCTTTGAAATTGCAGGTCAGTAGTAGATTATGGATCGGAAGCTATTATACATTTTCTTTGATAGAGAACATAGGTCAAAGTGGAACAAAAAACGTTCAACGGAATATTCAAAGCATCTTCGAATTCCAATTAACTATACTAAAAGTAATAAAAGAGGGCGCCTTCCCCAATAATTGACTGTCAAAATCGAAAGTAATTTGTCTACCATATGGTTATGGCCATAGCCATGCATGTCCTCATTAATAATGCTATCACAGACTTGATCAATATGCCTTCATGAATACCGAACAAAGACTTCCTTGCCATGTATTATGTGGCAAGGTATAATGGAAGAAATTCACCAATAAAATCCAAGTTATTAGATCAGCCTGCCAATGCCCAATTTGCATGAGTGCCCTGAAGACAACTCCAATGTCTCTAATGAATAGAGTCAAGGAGAAAAACTCTGTAGCCCGGCAAATACGCACCCCAAAAATTTCCAATCAAGTAAATCTAATTTATGAGATATCCTTCGTTCCGTTGATAATCTGTCACGTTGCCTTTGTTGGTAGGTAAGATGATAAAAATAAGGATTAATACCATGAAAAACCCTAAACTTGTACACCTGCAACAATTTTACCCAAAATTAAATTTTTGATCACAAAAAATCCCAAACTGGTACACCTGTGATAAATTTACCCCAAACTAATATTTTGACCAGTAAAAATCCCAAACTGGTATATTGATGACAAATTTACCCTCTATTAATTTCCGTTAAATTGAATTAATACCACAAAAAATCACAAACTGGTAAACTAATGACAAACGGAGGGTAAAACATAAAACTGGTACATCAGTTAATTGTCGCTTGTCATTTAACAAAATAATTTGACAGTAAAATTTAACGGAAACAAACCGAGAGTAAATTTGTTACAAGTATACCAGTTTGGGGCTTTTGGTGGTCAAAAAATTAGTTTGGGGTAAAATTGTCACAGGTGTACCGGTTTGGGGTTTTTCATGGTATTAACCTAAAAAATAAAATGTATTTCTAGAGTGATATTTGACAGTCTTATGAATGGCTCATCGGTATCCTCTATGTAGTCCGAATCAGCCCAATGGTCTATTAGTGAAATTAATAATCTACTAGAAATTTATAATAGTAAAATAATTATTTTGTCCCTAAGTTGCAACCGTTAACCGACACTCCTAGTTAAATATGTAAGCAATTCGAACTCTGCAAACGGAAAAAATGTGCTCATTTTTAGGAACGGACTACTGCTTGTAATCTTCTAGGGTTTTTAAACATGGTAAATTGATTATTTCATTAAGATGTTACTGACAAATAAACATGGGTACTCGTGCAATCAAAAGTTAATAAGCGACTAGGAATTTATGGTGGTAAAATAGTTATTTGTTCATATGTGATCAATTGATTACTAATAAAGTATGTAAGCAATTTGTAGACTGCTAGCGAAAAACGCGCTCACTTGTAATTTGTCATCTTCACGGGGACGGTTTACACATGTTATGTTGGGACTTTACTGATCAAAAGTAATAAAGGAGAGTGTCTTCCCCAATAATAGCAGGACTTGTACTAAACTAGAAGAGTCCTGAAACCTTGAGTTAAATCTTCTGCTGCTTAAATGGGCCTAATTAAAAAAAAAAACCCTCAACTTTACACTTTGTCTCAATTATATCCTGAACTTCTTTTTGTCTCAAGAAAAACCTCAAACTTTTATCCGAGTCCCAAATCTGCCCTCCCGTTATAAATCCGTCCAATTAACGTCAGAAAAAAAAAAGAGAACCGGCAGCTACGGCGGTGGCCAAGCCTTCGCTGGTGGCCGTCGCCACAACCACCGGGAAGGAGCGGCGGCCCTCGCTAGGGCCTTCCCGAAGGCCGGCGTCCCTCGCCGGCCCCGCGCCCTCCCGGATCGAGGGCTGCACGCCTCACCGGCGACTCGCCGGGCCGGCGGCAGCGACTTGCCCGGGCCGGCGGCCGGCGACTCGCTCGGGCCGGCGACCGGCGAGGGTCGTCGGCCCTCGCCTGGGCCTTCCGAGCCGGCGACCCTCGCGGCCCTGGCGGAGTCACCGGCGAGGGCGTGCGGCCCGATCCGGGGGAGGGCGACCCTCGCCCCAGATCGGGGGCTGCACGCCCTCGCCGGCGACTCGCCCGGGGACGGCGAGGGTCGTCGGCCTTCAGGAAGGCCTAGGCGAGGGCCGCCGCTCCTTCCCGGCGGTTGTGGTGGCGGCCACCGGCGAAGGCTTGGCCATCGCCGCAGCTGCCGGTTCTCTTTTTTTTTTTTTTTTCTGACGTTAATTGGACGGATTTATAACGGGAGGGCAGGTTTGGGACTCGGATAAAAGTTTGAGGTTTTTCTTGAGACAAAAAAAAGTTCAGGATATAATTGGGACAAAGTGTAAAGTTGAGGGTTTTTTTTGGAATTAGGCCTTAAGAAATGTGGCTTCATGAAGAAGTTCAAAATTTGATCCGAAAGAGCATTTAGCTGCCATTTTAGCTTCGTTTCGGTTTTGGTATTGATTAATTTGCAAGAAAACAAGTTTATTAAATGGCTCGCTGTCAATGGTACATTCAGAATGTGGTGAATTTGAGAAAATTACCAAAAAAGTCCTAAACCTTTTGCAATTGTGCCAATTCAGTCATAAACCTTTTTTTTTGGCCAATTCGGTCCTAAACCTTTTGCAATTGTGCCAATTTAGTCCATCCGGCCACTTTTGGCCAGCCGGCGCTGACGTGGCAATTTTTAATAATTTTTTATTATTTTCTCTTTCTTTTTTTTTTTTCGCCTATCTTATTCCCCGGTCGCCGGTCCGGCGACCGGCGAGAGGCTGAGGCCGGCGAGGTCCACCTCGCCGGCCATGGGTGAGGTCGACCTCGCCCAGCGACGAAGAGGCCGGCCTCGCCAGATCTGGGCGAGGTCAACCTCGCCAGGCCATGGCGAGGTTGATCTCGCCCGGCGACGGCGAGGTCGACCTTGCCAGATTTGGGCGAGGCCTCGCCCGGCGACGGCAAGGCCGCCCATATCTGGTTAGACCTCGCCGTCGCCTGGCAAGCTCGACCTCGCCCGGCGACGGCGAGGTTGACCTCGCCCGGCGACGGTGAGGTCGACCTCGCCAGATCTGGGCGATGCCTCGCCCGGCGACGGCAAGGCCTCTCCCGGCGATGGCGAGGCCTCCCAGATCTGGCGAGACCTCGCCGTCGCCATGGCCCGGCGAGCTCGACCTCGCCCCGGCCATGGCGACGGCGAGGTCTCGCCAGATCTGGGCGGCCTCGCCGTCGCCGGCGAGGCCGACCTCGCCATGACCGGGCAAGGCCTCGCCCGGCGATGGTGAGGCCGCCCAGATCTGGCGAGACCTCACCGTCGCCGGGCCAGCCTCGCCGTCGCCGGGCGAGGTCGACCTCACCTAGCTACGGCGAGGCCTCGCCAGATCTGGGCGGCCTCGCCGTCGCCGGGCGAGGGTCAGCCTCGCCGTCGCCGGGCGAGGTCTCGCCCAGATCTGGCGAGGCCTCCTCGCTGGCCTCAGCCTCTCGCCGGTCGCCGGACTGGCGACTGGGGAAGAAGATAGGTGAAAAAAAAAGGAAAGAGAAAAAAATAAAAAAATTCAAAAAATAATAAAAAAAAATTATGAAAAATTGCCACGTCAGCCGGTCGGCGTCCACGTCAGCGCCGACCGGCCAAAAGTCGCCGGATGGACTGAATTGGCACAATTGTAAAAGGTTTAGGACTGAATTGGCAAAAAAAAAAGGTTTAGGACTGAATTGGCACAATTGCAAAAGGTTTAGGATTTTTTTGGTAATTTTCCCGGTGAATTTCCCACAAGCTTTGTCATTCTTTCTGATTTAAAATAGAACCCCTTCCCGCACTTTTTTTTCTTGACAAAGACAATAAAAAAGAAGCAGGCGTGAAAATCAAGTATGAGATTTGAACTCGGCATTGTTATTTTCATGAGTCAATAAGGCTCTCTTTGTTTCGCAGAATATAAATGATTTGATAAAAATTTTCGTAAAAATGATGTCTTATATCGCTTGAAATAATTAGTCAACAAATAATGTTGTCATTATCAACAATAATTTACGTCTAAAAATTTTCGTAAACGATGAAAATTATTTTTCGTTCATTCATTTTTGTAAATAATACGAGCAATCATCATTTGAAAAATATTTTCAAATCATTCATTTTTCGCGAAACAAACACACCCTAAATATTATATTATACTCAAACATGTCTGTGTATATATCATCGACTTTGCTATTTTACAAAATTCTATTCCCTGTGATATATTGGGTATAGCATGGGCTTATGCCAAATCCTCTGTTTTCTCGTTTCTCTTTCTTTACAATTATGGGTCCTCCCTTTTTCAACAGAACAATTTTGTCATCCTGTGCCGAGCAATACATTACTGTAGTTTAGCAACTCACTCACTCTTCTAATGACTCCCATTCATACTGCAATCCCAGGACAAGTGGGTGGAAGAACGACAGTGATTGTTGCTCGTGAAACAAGGGCGTAGAATGCTGGGTTCACATATTATCTAAAGACAAGCTCATGGAACAAGGGCTCAATTGGTTACATGACGACTTTGACAACTGTACGAGGTGCTGGGAATCCGGGCTGGCGCCATGTGTCAGGAGTTCGAGACTGCCTACCAGAGGCTTGCCAGGGTCTCGCAACCAGACATTGCCGTGTCTGCCAACGCGGCTGCTCCCGGGGCGTAGCCGGTTCGCGGTAGCAATCACTGCCGCCGCGGTGTCAGCGCGTTGCCCAAGGCAGATATGGGAGACGGATCAGTGCTGGAAGATGGGAGGATCCATGTGTTAGTGTTAGAGATCAGTTGATAAGATCCAGTTGTGGGGTGATATGGTGGCCTGCATTTTACGTGGTTCCATTTCTGATCCCTGAGGACGATTAATTAGGTTTTTCGGTACCCTTTTGAAGTGTTAGGAATGCGTGTATGTGTATATATCTTTATAGACAAGATTTCGCATTAGATGTGAGCAGGCGCTCTTTTTCGATAGCCTGAAATCTTAATAGAACGTGTTTCCTTTATTTTTTGAATTTTCCACTTTCATAATTTCCTTCGCCACACTCTGTGATTTCCTAGTTATACATTAGAACATGGCTAATCCATGTCGCAATGAAAATCAATTTCACGCCAATTACTTGTTCTTGCTTACAGGGTCTGACGATTCGCAAGATTGTAAGTCAGATTCAGGAGAAATGGGTATGCCAATTTGAAGGTTTCATTCCCATGGAGCTACAAGTAGACATGGCCACAGGCCGGTTTTGGCCCGGAACCGGCCCGGGTCAAACCCGGGACCGGCCCGTTGACCGGGCCCGCGGTTCAGAACCGGAACCAGCTCGTGGCCTACGGGCTCGGTTCCGATTCCAAAAAAAAAAAAAACTGCTGCTGCATTGACATGTCTCTCTCTCTCTCTCACGTGCTCTGATCTTCTTCTTCTCCTTCTCCTTCTCCTCCTTCTTCTTCTCCTCCACCCGCCCCCTGTCTTCCCAGATCTGACCCCCGCCGCTGTCGCCGCCGTCGCCCCCACCCATGGCCGCCGACGCCAACGCCGACGCCCCCTCCTCCTTCCCCCTCGCTACCTTGCACCTCCTCCCCTTTTCTCCTCCGCCCACCTCCCGTCGCCCCAGATCTGACCCCCGCCGCCGCCGCTGCCGCCCATGGCCGCAGCTGCCGACGCCGACGCCCCCTCCTCCTCCCCTCCTCCCGATCCCGGAGGAGGAGGACCCCCCGCTCCTCCTCCCCGTTCCCGTCCCCGTCCCCGTCCCCCTCCCGGCCCCCTCCTTCTCCCCCTCGCCGCCGCCCCCGTCTCCCGCTTCATCTCCTCGCCGCCTTGAACCCCGCCTCCGCCACCGTGGCCAAGGCTGCGAAGCCCGAGCAACGACCGACGGAGGACCAGCCTACTAGGCCTGCAATTTTTATTTTATAATTTATTTTATTAATTTTTAAATTACGAACCGGAACCAGAACCAGCTGGAACCGGAATCGGCCGGAACCGGAACCGGCCCGGAACCGCCGGTTCCGATTCATACGTGGCCACGAACCGGAACCGGCGGTTCCTGAACCGTGGCCATGACTAGCTACAAGTGCTTGCTGCGTTGTCATGGACTCCAGATATGTCGAGCAAATGAAGTTCCACATCAAACTGCCAATTGCTCGTGGTTGGGGTTCAAGCCATTTGAGAATCGTCCTCAGACAGCAAGTGCCAAGAAGAAACCCCCCACTCCCGAAAGTAAAAAAACGGCGATTTCGTACGAGTTTGAAGGCATGCAATCGTTTTCTGTTTCTAACACGGTGTGACCTTCAACACTGAAACACGAGTCCTCAGAAAAGCTCATAAGATCATCATCGAGTATTCATCAGTAATATTTCTCTATGACTTGGACGTTGTTTGTAAAAGGAACGAGGAAGCAAAAGAAAATTAGACAAATGAAAATGATAAAGAGTTGAAAACAGAGGTTGGGTTTGGCCTTAAAAGAATATAAAAGGAATCCCGACCTATATAATTCTTAACGATCGGGCCACCTCTGTATTCGACAAGCTGAATTCCAACATTGGATAGGGTGAATAAACCTAATTATTAGCCAAGCCCGCCCCCAATTTCTTGATTCCGAATATTATATCCTTAAAAACCAATTTTTCTGACACTTGTCAGTACGATGCGATATTTTTCACTTTATTATGTTATTTCCTCATTTCCAAAACTTACATGAGGCTATTTTTTATTTCATTTCTTTCTCCATATTTATTTTCCATTTATTATTTTCAACAGAAGAATCCAGCGATATGTCGTGGCCCGCCCATGCTCTCTTTTATGGGTGCCCTTGGGAGCTTAACTAGGCCCGCATATTCGAAGTCTAAAAGCTCGTTTGATAAGACTAAAAAAATAAGTACTAAGAGTTTAAGTACTTAATATTAAGTGTCGACAGTTTTATGTACTGAAAATAGAAATTAATTTCTCATTTGACATTCTGCACTTGACAACGTAAAGCAATTGATGGTTTTTCATGGGCACACACCTTTACACATGGGCATGTAGGTAACATCTGCACAAGCCTATAGTAGTTGGTCGGGCTAATTCATTCCTCTAACTTGCACAACATTATGTATGTGGCTGCCCTTGCCATGCACAAACTTCACCATCTTTAGACCGTTCTTCAGTGCACAATGCGAACATTGCCCGTCGCTGAAATTTGCGTTTGCCAATTGCCAATGGTTAGCGTGGTTGACATCCACTATGTCGCATTGTCATAATTAGTGTTGAGTTTAGGGAAAATTGTCTAAAAAGTCATAAACCTATTGTACTTTTGCTAATTCGGTTTTAAACCTTTTAAGTTTGCCAATTCAGTCATAAACATTTTCATTTCTTGCCAATTGAGTCCATCCGGCCAATTTTAGCTTGCCTGTGTCGGCCATCGGAGCAACGCTGACGTGAGGATTTTTGAATATTTTTTTTTTCGAATTTTTAAATATTATTTTCGTTTTTTGCCTTTTCTTTCTTTCTTTTTTTTCTACCCTTCTTCCTTCTGGCCAATCTGGCGATCGACTAGAGGCTTGGGCAGGCGAGGTCGACCTCGCCGCCACTAGCGAGGGCGAGCTTCACCCGCCGCTGCCAGGCCGGCCTCGCCCAATCAAGGCGAGGTCGGCCCTGCCGTAGCTGGGCGTCACCTTGCCCAGCGACGACGAAGTCGGTCTCGCCATGGCTGGGCGAGGCTCGACCTTGCAGGATATGGGCAAGGTGACGCCTAGCGATGGCGAGGTCGACCTGGTAGTGGCGGTTGAGGTTCGCCCTCGCCAGTGGCCAGCGGGGGCGACCTTCGCCAGAGGCTGGCGAGGTAGACCTCGTCGGCTTGTGCCTCTGGCCGGTAGTGGAAGAAGGGCAGAAAAAAAAAGAAAAATATTTAAAAATTCAAAAAAAATATTTAAAAATTACCACACCAGCGTTGCCCAAACAGCCTGCGGCCACATCAGCGCTGGCCTGTCAAAATTGGCAGGATAGACTCAATTAGCAAGGAGTGAAAAGGTTTGAAACTGAATTGGCGAACTTAAAAAGTTTAGGTTTGAATTGGCAAAAGTACAATAGGTTTAGGACTTTTTAGACAATTTTCCCATTGAGTTTACATGTTTATAGTGAATATTTTCCTATGTTGTACTGCCAATAGGAGCTGCGAAAGCTTGTCCGGAGTGTACAATTGATTCAAGAACATCCAGCCGCTACTAATGAAAAAGAGAGAGAAGCTAGCATGGTGTTGCAAAGAGAGAGACGCTGTATTCGAGAGCCAAACGTTATCGGAATTGGCTCAAATTTCAGTATGTTGTTCGTGAGACCGAGGGCTATGAGTTGATTGGTTTCGTTCGTTAAGAATCTCCTTCGAACTCTCCATTCACGATTATGGTTTTTTTTCTCCATTTATGTAAATTCACCTTTGTGGTGATGGAAATGTTGATACATTGTTGATGTTGTGCCTCTAGTGTGTGACTAGAGAAGAACTTTGTATATTCTACTATTCTTGGTGATTAGTGAAAGTTTTTGGAGCGGTCCATGGTTTTTCCCTCATCGGGTTTCCACATTAAATCTTGGTGTCATTGCATTTGTCTCCTTATTATTGTAAGGTTGCATTGTTGTAATATTGTTGGTTGTTGCTAGGATTAAGTCGATTTCGGTCAGTTTAATTGTGGGGGAGATTTTGATCCTGGATTGGGCTTGGTTCTTGGTGAATTATTGCCCCGATTCTCCCCAACAAAGTGGTATCAGAGCTAGCGTTGAGATTCTAGTATTGAATGGAGGAAACTAGTGGCACCATGTTTAAGTTAAATGCCTCGAATTACAGCATTTGGAAGCCTCAGATGGAAGACTTGTTATATTGTAAAGATTTGTTTGATCCCGTTGAGGGTGATGAGGCTAAATGAGATCAGGAAGACAAAGAATGGAAGCGAATGAATCGAAAAACGGTTAGGTTTATTCAACAATGGATTGATGATAGTGTGTTTCATCATGTTGCTCAAGAAACAAAAGAGGACACTTTGTGAAAGAAATTGCAAGATCTCTATGAGAGGAGAACCCCACAAAATAAAGCTTTTCTAATTAAAAAACTTGTGAACTCGAGATACAAGGAGGGAAGTAGCATGTCGGAACACTTGAGTGAATTTCAAGATGTTGTAAATCAATTGACAAATCTTGAGATTAACTTAGGTGATGTATTGCAAGCATGTCCATTGCTTGGTACTCTTCCCGATAGTTGGGACACTTTGGTTATGGCATTAAACAATTAGGCTCTTTCCAATGTGCTTTCTATGAGCATGGTCCTATTCAATGAAAAACAAGGAGAAAAAGCTTGAATTATGCTTCTAAATCGAAGGCTCTTGTCATAGAAAGCAGGGCGGGAACTCAATCAAGAAAGTTTCAAAGTAATGATAACAGGGGCAAGTCAAGAGGAAGATCGAAGTCAAGGTCGAGGAGGAGTGTGAAGTGCTACAATTGTGGAAAGATGGGACATTATGCCAAAGGGTGTTGGTTGCGAAAGAGAGATAAATCTCATGAAAAAAATGGTGATCAAAAGAAAGAAGAAAAACAGGTTACAGCAGCAGTTGCATTCGATGGCGATATTATGTTTATATGTGACGATGGTTGTGTGAACCTTACATGCCAAGACTCTAGCTGGGTTGTTGATTCTGGAACTTTATTTCATGTCACCTCACGACATGACTATTTTACTTCCTATCGCAGCGGTGATTTTGGTTGTGTTAGGATGAGAAACAGTGGTGTTTCCAAGGTTATCGGCATGGGAGACATTCATTTGGAGACCGACGTTGGATGTAGTTTGCTTCTGAAAAATGTGAGACATGTTCCAGATATTCGACTTCACTTGATCTCCACAGGTGCTTTAGATGATGATGGTTATTGCAATACCTTCAGTGACGGCAAATGGAAATTGACTAAGGGTTCCATGATAGTGGCTAAGGGTAAGAAGACATGCACTCTCTACACCATGCAAGCTAAGTTGGTCAAGGAAGATGTGAATGTAGTGGAGGACTCCTCAGTTGACCTATAGCATATGAGACTCGGTTATCTTAGTGAGAAGGGGCTTGAAACTCTCGCGAGAAAGAATCTCCTACCATTGAAGGAGAGAAATCTGAAGGAATGTACTCATTGCCTTACGGGTAAGCAACATAGATTCTCATTTCATAGTTCCTCTCCACATACGAAATCAAATGTACGTGATTTAGTTCACACCAATGTTTGTTGCATGGATGCTAGAACATTTGGTGGTGCATTGTACTTTGTGACATTTATTGATGATTGTTTTAGAAAAGTGTGGGTTGTTGCTTTGAAATCTAAAGACTAGGCGCTTGCGGCTTTCAAACAATTTCATGTCAACGTAGAAAGAGAAACCGGGAAGAAGTTGAAATACATTCGAGCTGACAATGGTGGTGAATATAGAGGCCCGTTTGAACATTATTGCAGGAATTATGGTATCAAGCTTGAGAAGATTGTTCCAAAAACACCACAACAAAATGGAGTGACGGAGAGAATGAACCGGACAATTAATGATCGAATTCGATGTATGCTCTCTCATACGAAGTTGCCCAAGTCATTTTGGGGTGAAGCGATGAGAATAGCAGTGGACTTGATAAATCTTTCTCCATCAGTTCCTCTTAAGGGGGATGTTTCGCAAAGAGTTTGGTGTAGGAAAGATGTTTCGTATAATTACTTGAAAGTATTTGGTTGCCGGGCATTCGTGCATATTCCAAGAGATGAAAGGTCGAAGCTTGATGACTAGTCTAAACAGTGTATCTTCTTGGGTTATGGACATGAAGAGTTTGGCTACAGGTTATGGGATCCAGTTGCAAAGAAAGTCATTAGTAGCCGAGATGTGGTATTCTTTGAGTATCAACCATTGAAGACATTGATAATCTAGGGAGGCCAAAGAATGTCGCTCAACATTATGTTAGTTTCAGTCTAAGTCCTCCTACTGTATTGGGTAGAAATCACGGGGGAGAAGTATATGGAAATCATGAAGATGGTGAATTCTCGCAAAATATTGATTCTTCAGTTAAGACAGGTGAAACAGTTGAGCAAGAACAACCAGTTGAGCCAGTTAAGCAAAAACAGCCAGTTCTACCTCAGGTTAGAAGATCTGAAAGAGAACATAGACAATGCAGGTGTTGACACCTATTTTTAATATCTCCAAAAATTAATTACACAAAATTTAGGAATTAATTTTCTTTAATTCCTAAAACAAAAATATTTCAATTTAAATGCATTGCATATAGAAATTAGGTACATTTGCACTAATAGAGTCTATTATAGAGTTTAATTTAAAAAAAAAAAAATCGAGTCGGGCCGGGTCGGAGCTGGGCCGACCCGGCCCATTTCTTTTTTCCTTTTTTTTCCTTTTTTTCCCCCGGGCTCGGCCCTTTTCCTTTTCTTTTCTTCTTTTCCCCCGCAGCTGGGCCTGGCCCGGCCCAGCCCTTCCTTTCTTCTTCCCCTTCGCCGGTCGCTCTCTCGCCCCTGTTCTCCCCTGCTCGAGACGTCACGCCGACGCACGGCGGCGCCGCTCCTCGGCGTCGCTATCTGGCCAGAGGAAGGCCGAGAGAGCATGCCGACGGGACTGGCATTAATGGCCAGTCCCGTCCTCCCCATTTCCCTTCTCCCTATCCCTTCCTCCCTCTCGGCTCCCTGTTCCTCTCGGCCCCCCCTCTGCTCTGCTCTGCACCGGCCTGCTATGGCCGCAAAAGTCGCGGGGCAGGTAGGCCGGTGCAGGCCATCGTCACGCCGACGCGGGGAGGCATAGGTTCGTCGTCGCCGACTATAAATAGCCAGAGAGAGAGAGAGAGCCGGGGTCGGCCATTTTTGGAGAAAAACGGAGAGAGAGTCCGAGAGAGGCCGGAGAGAATCAGAGAGAAACCGAGAAGAGAGAGGAGCCTCGGAGGGTCTTGCGGGTCCCAGCCCGGCCTCGTCGTCACCAAGCAAGCCGGCCAGCCAACCCGAAGCGGCCCGGTCGGCCATTTTGAGAGAAAACAGAGCAGGGAGAGACACAGAGAGAAAAGAGAGAGAGAGAGAGAGAGAGAGAGCAAACCGAGGCCACGCCGGAACAGGAAGGACAGTCAGCAGCATCGCCGTCGCCCACGGAATAGCCAGAAAACCGCCCAGCCGCGCCGTCGACCGGTGAGCATCCCCGGGTCCCGATCACCTCTGTCCTCCCCTGTTTTTTGCACGCGGTCCGGCCGGGACTCGCGCCGGCCGAGTCGCGCGATTCCCGGCCCATGCCGTCGCCGGTCCCGGTCCCCACTCGCAGTCGAACGTCAGCCGCAGCCGTCGGAGCTAACCGTGCCGCCGGAGGAGGTCGAAATCGGCTGATTTCCACCGCGCACGCCCAGTGTTCGACAAAATGTCTCAACCAAGCTGGTTTTTGTTTCATCGCCGGCCAGCGAACGGTGGTCTGACGGCGACTCAGGTGAGTGGCACAGCCCACAGGCGGTCCTAGTCGGGCGATTTGGGGGCGGCGCTGGCCTGGGTCAGCCGGCGGACGGCCAATTTTGGCCTCTCCGGCGCCCCCCTCCCCGCGGGTCTGTTTGTTCGGGTCGGATTCGACCCGAATCAACAGATCCGACCCGACCCGGGTCGGATCCGTTGACTCGGGTCGAT
This sequence comes from Syzygium oleosum, assembly GCF_021117445.2. Lineage (NCBI taxonomy): Eukaryota > Viridiplantae > Streptophyta > Magnoliopsida > Myrtales > Myrtaceae > Syzygium > Syzygium oleosum. The sequence continues at coordinate 5,515,609 of NW_026607497.1, forward strand.
TCCGACCGACCCGGATTAACAGTTCCGACCCGGGTCAACGCCCGGGTCGGATCCGTTGACCCGGGTTGATTTCGACCGACTCGGATCCGTTGACCCGGGTCGGTTCCGACCGACCCGGATTGACCGATCCGAGCCGGGTCAACGCTCGGGTCGGATCTGTTGACCCGGGTCGGATCCGACCCGATCCGGTTAATATTATATTTTTATTTTATTTCATTTAAAAAAAAATTAAAAAATTTTTTTTTAAAAAAATTAAATTTTTTTTTGTATTATTATTTTTTTCTTTTTCTTTTCAAAAAAAAAAATTTTTAATTTTTTTTTTAAAAATTATGTTATATCTAAGTTTTTAATTTATTGCTGTATTATTATGCATATTATTGTCTTATTTAAATTGGACAAGCCTGAGATTGCACGTTAATATTTTGCATGTTATTTTTATTATCGCCGTATTATTATGCATGTTTTTAATACAATCGCATGAGTTGTGTTTTGAATGTCATCTGACTTAGTTAAGGTTAGAACCTTAGGCTGCATGAATTGTTGTGTTCCTGACTGCTAATCGTTTCTGATTATGCACTCGCTTGATCACCTCACATGTTAGGAGAAAGGTCCTAAAATCAATCCAAATTGCCTGACAAATGTTTTCAGAAATGAACAGGGTAAAATGGTACCGAAAGGGCATTAGTTATCCAACTAGTGTAACCAAGTCCCCGAACTCATTTAATCTCTAGTTCGTAGGAATTGGGTGATTCTCCCATCACCCTATTTGGGTTTCTAATCGACCCACCCCAAATCGATTAGTGGCGACTCCTCGATATAAATCATCTGCATGTTAAGAAACTTAAACCCTAAGTCGCGATATGGTATGGGCTTGGGAGAGCCCGAGTTAAGTCCCAAATCTAGACTTAACACGTACCAGGCGAGCCCCCCTTTTTTGCATGTTGATAAAAAAGGGCTCGGGAGTTCGGTCGCGACAGCAGGAGAGCCAGAAACTTAAGAAGAGGCTATGTCATGTGATCAAAAGAATGACTGAGGAGCTCAAATCATTGCATGAGAATCATACATTTGAATTGGTGAAGTTGCCTATGGGCAAGAGAAAACTCACAAATAAGTGGGTGTATAAGTTGAAGACGGAAGAAAGTAGTTTGTGACCATGATACAAGACTAGGCTTGTTGTGAAGGGTTTTCGTCAAAAGAAAGGAATTGACTTTGAATAGATATTTTCACCGGTTGTAAAAATGCCTTCTATTCGAGTTGTTCTTGGGTTGGCCGCCACCTTGAATTTAGAAATTGAATAACTTGATGTAAAGACGGCTTTTCTTCATGGAGACTTAGAGGAAGAAATATACATGGAGCAACCAGAGGGTTTTATAGTCGAATGCAAGGAGCACCTTGTATGTAAATTGAGAAAAAGTTTGTATGGTCTCAAGCAAGCACCAAGGCAATGGTATATGAAGCTCGAATCATTCATGGAAGATCATGGGTATGGTAAGACCAACTCCGATTCTTGTATCTTTATGAAAAGATTCTCGGATAATGATTTTTTTGTCCTCCTACTCTATGTGGATGATATGAAAAATCAAGAGCTTAAAAAATGAGTTGAGTAAAACTTTTGCAATGAAGGATCTAGGTCCGGCTAAGCAAATACTTGGCATGAAAATTACTCATGATAGGTTGAACAAGAAACTTCGGCTATCTCAAAAGAAGTACACTGACAAGGTGTTGGAAAGATTTGACATGAGCACATGTAAACCGGTAAGTACTCCATTTCCTAGTCATTTCAAGTTAAGTAGTGACGAGTGTCCTACAAGTGAGAAAGAGAAGGAAGAGATGATGAAAATTCCTTATGCATCGGCCGTGGGTGGTTTGATGTATGCCATGGTTTGTACAAGACCAGATATTGTTTATGCAGTTGGTGTTGTGAGTAGATTTCTCCCAAATCCCGGTAAATAGTATTGGGCTGCTGTTAAATGGATTTTGAAGTATCTTAGAAGCACTTCCAGATTCTGCTTGTGTTATAGAAATGGAAAGCCTGAGTTGAGTGGCTATTCAGATGTGGACTATGCTGGTGATATTGATTATCGAAAGTCCACATCGGGTTACATGATGATTTTTGCAGAGGGAGCAGTTTCATGGTAGTCAAGATTGCAAAAATGTGCTACTTTATCTACGATTGAAGCGGAGTATATCGCTATTACCGAAGGAGATAAGGAACTTTTGTGGATGTAGAAATTCCTACAAGAGTTGGGCTTGAAGCAAGAGAAGACCGTTCTATATTGTGATAGCATGAGTGCTATCCATTTCAGCAAAAATTCGGTGTTGCATTCAAGGTCAAAGCATATTGATATGAAGTATCATTGGATCCAAGAAAAATTAGAAGAGAAGCTCTTTCTACTCGAGAAAGTCCATACCGACGACAATGGATCTGACATGATGACCAAAGTCTTGCCCATGGTGAAACTTGATTCGTGTAGAAACAAGACGGGCATGATGGAACTTCTCAAATGAGGCGGAGGGGGAGATTTGTTGGCTGGGTCCGTCTCATTTGTGGGGCCCAGCCAATATGTTAAAAAGAAAAAAAAAAGAAAAGTCAAAAAGTCAAAAAAAGGGGAGAAAAAGGTGCTGCTATCGTGAGTGTGCCCAAGAGAGAGAAAAACAGAGTGAGTCTCACCGAGAGCATGAGAGTGCAGGGAAGAGAAGAAAGAAAAGGGGCGCATCTTCGCAGTCCCGGTTCGAGGGCCAAACGTTGTCGGAATTAGCTCAAATTTTAGTATGTTGTTCGTGAGACCAAGGGCTACTAGTTGATCGGTTTCATTCATTGAGAATCTCCTCCAAACTTTCCATTCGCGGTTAGGGTTTTGCTCCTCTATTTATGTAAATCCACATTTGTGGTGATGGAAATGATGTTATAATGTTGATGTTGTACCTCTAGTGTGTGACTAGAGAAGAACTTTGTGTATCCCACTATTCTTGGTGATTAGTGGAAGTTTTTTTGGGGCGGTCCGTGATTTTTCCCTAATTGAGTTTTCACGTTAAATCTCGGTGTCGTTGTTGCATTTGTCTCCTTATTATTGCAAGGTTGAATTGCTGGAATATTATTGGTTGTTGCTAGGATTAAGTCGATTTTGGTCGATTTAATTATGGGGGAGATATTGATCCTGGATTAGGCTTGGTTCTTGTTGAATTGCTACCCCGATTCTCCCCAACAATCTTCAGGATGTAGTATAGACTTCGAGGGTTGGGGTCACAAAGCTTACGTCAAATATCTCTCCCTGTTAATGTTTCAATTTGTCCATCCTCGTCGTGAATCATGATTGATGTAAAGGTAATGTATAGTGTAAAGTGTATGTGTCTAGCAAAGAAATTCGTTTAACCTGGATATTTGTTTTACATGCTTGTGTACCTATTGACTAAACTAACTTTAACAGAAAATCTAATCTTCCTTAACCATGAGAAAATGAGAAATCATTTTGACTGAATCTTACATGAAATTACTTGTATGCCAAGTGACAGAGCTTTTAGAACGGTTAACACATGTTGTGAGCCCACCAACAGACCTTTGAGAGAAGACTTGTTTCAATGACTTCACCTTGACAAGGGCTATATAAGTTGAGGCATTCCCCACCAACAATAAACTCACTCGCGAGCTAAATTGCAAAATGGAGTGGTATCGGATCCTTGGCCTCCTCCGTTTCCTCTTTTTCTTACATTCCCATCTTTCCTTTGCCTTCCCCCTTTGCCCTCCTGACCAGCGCGATGCTCGCTCAATTTTAAGAATTCCTTCGTCCTTGATAAAAAGACGTCGGGCCCCTATCTTTCCCATTATGAACAGGGAGGATGCTCATGCAATATGGCTTTCGCATGGAACAAGAGCGTAGATTGTTGGTGGTGGAATGGGGTCATTTGCAACACTGTCACCGGTAACGTCATCCGTCTCGATCTTGCTTGCAATTGGTTTCGTGGTACTCTCTATTCCAATGGTTCTCTTCTTCTACCGAAGCTTCAAGTGTTGATTATGTCAAATTGCAACTTGACCAAGTTCCATATTTCTTGAATTCGTTAGAAAGCTTGATAGACTTAGACCTTTCTTTCAATAAGATTAGTGGGGAGATCCCGAGGTGGTTTTTGGGAGTAAGCTGGGATACATTGGAACATTTAGATCTTTCTTGTAACCTTCTTGTGGGAGGCATACAACAATTGCATTGGAAGCGATTGTGGACTATTGACCTATGGAACAATTCCTTCCAAGGGCCACTTCCAATCTCCCTTCACCTTATACCTCTTACTTTGATGCCTCTTACAATGATTTTACTGGTGAGATCCCCTCTTCGATTTGTCAGTTAAGTTCACTTGTGGATTTATATTTGTCTAACAATAATTTCTCGGGGAATCTGCCCCTATGTTTTGGTAATATAACTGATCTTAAGTATCTAGACTTGAGCAGTAATAAATTACAAGGGTCATTACCGTGCTCCCTAGTCAAATGCGTGAACTTATCAATACTAGTTCTCAGTCACAGCAAGTTTAATGATATCTTCCCACATTGGTTGGAAGCACCACAACCGTTTCTCCTTGATTTGCAATCCAACAAATTTCACGGTAGGATCAACCCCACTGCCTTTGAACTCTCATTCCCTGCTCTTGAATATTTATTTATTTCCAACAACAATTTTATGGGATGGTGGCCCGCAAAGGTTTTCTCCAACACCTCATTAGGTCCAACAACAAATTTGGAGGGCCAATTCCACTTCCATCTCTGATCACAAGGTATTATTTCATTGCAAATAATAATATAACAGGAAAGATCCCTTCTTTGATATGCAATGCCACCAATCTCGAGATGATCGACTTGTCTAACAATGATTTAACAGGTAGTTTGCCTCGATGCTTAACAAATTTAGCACCCTTCTCTCAGTTTTGAACTTGCGAATGAACCAACTTCAGGGCACGATTCCACAATCAATTTTTTTTATATATGGATTGACAACTCTTGATTCGAGTCGAAATTAGTTCAAAGGCACATTGCCCCGGTCCCTTGTCAAATGTACATATCTAGAAATTTTGGATCTCAGTGGCAATCAAATAGATGGTATATTCCCAAGATGGTTGGGAAAACTCCCAAAACTAAAAGTTCTTATTTTGAGGTCCAACAATTTTAAGGGTCATTTGAATATTCTGAGGGGAAGTCTCTTCTTTCCCAAGTTACGCATTTTGGATCTCTCCAACAACAACTTTGGTGGTCCTTTACTAGCTAACTTGATAATGAACCTTAAAGGAACGATGAATAGAGAAGATGGGCAAGACGGATCATTGTACATGAAGCAGTCTTTCCAATGGAGATCATATGAAAATTCGGTGACTGTGACGATGAAAAGGCTAGAGATTGAGTTAGTGAAGATCTTGACAGTCTTCACCACCATTGACTTGTCACACAACTCTTTCCAAGGGGATATCCCGGGAGTTATTGGACATCTTCACTCTCTTATAGGGCTCAACCTTTCTCATAACCACCTTACTGGTTCTATCCCTTTGACTGTAGGAAACTTGACTAATCTTGGATGGCTTGATCTTTCTTCAAACATGCTTAGTAGGGTAATTCCCAAAAAAATTGGGAGATTTGGCATCCCTTGGGTACTTAAACCTCTCGAAGAATCAACTCATCGGTTGAATTCCTCAAGACAAGCAATTAAGCACATTTTTAAGCGACTCGTTTAGTGGGAATTCAGGCTTATGTGGAACTCCATTGCCAAAATCATGCCCTAGTGATGCTCAACCTCCTCCACAGTCGTCCTTGTCGACTTTTGACCCCGAAGTGCATGAATGGTTCAAGCAGAAAGTGGTGTGGCTTGGTTATGCATCTGAAATCGTAATTGGGATTTCCATAACATACATGGCATTTGAAATGGGAAGGCCCAAATGGCTCGTGCAAGTTGTGAGAATCTTGAAGAAAAGAGCAGCCGAGTGGATGGAGAAGTCAAAGCGAAAAGCCATCAAATTTCATGGATAATGAAATTGCTGAGTCTTAGTTGTCTCTTTAAACTATGTAATGTAGTTAGACCCAAAAAAAAAACTATGTAATGTAGTTAGACCCAAAAAAAAAACTATGTAACGTAGATTCAATGAATAAAGATGTCACTAGATCGGCTTGAAATGGTATTTCCCTTATGGGGGCTTGTTTTTAATGTTTTATCTTCTTATTTCTTGGGGACAATTGTGTATAAGTTGAATTGAGAAGATGAATAATGAGATCTGTTAAGCACACAACTTTAAGAAGAAAGAAGCAAAAAACAGAAAAATGAAGCAAGTGCCATTAGAAGTGAAGACCGACCTTAACCCATTCAGCCAAAGATATTAATAAATTTATCTGGCATGGAAATTTGTCATGAAGAATCAACACTAAAATCTTTGAGATTACAAGTCAGCTGTAGATTGTGGACCGAAAGTTATTATACATTTGTCAACCATATGGTTATGAACATAGCCATGCAAGTCCTTTAATGATTTTATCGTAGACTTGATTAATATGCTTTCATGAATGTTGACCTTCATGAATGTTGACACCTAAATTTTGGCTATTCATTTATGATTTAATTGCATAGAAAATTAGGGATTAATTCTTAACCCCTAAACAAAAATGATTCTCACTAAATTGCATAACATATAGATATTAGGAGCATTCACACTAATAATAATAGAATTTATTTATTAAAAATATTAAAATATTCGATCCGGTCCGATCCGGCCCTTCCCCACTGCCCCTCATTCGGGCTCTTTCCTCTCCCAGCCCAATCCCTCTTTTCTTTCTTTGGCCCGTTTCTTTCTTTCATTTATTTCGGCCCAGCACCACTTCCCCCTCAGCCTAGCCCCCATTCGGCCTTCCCTTACGCTCGTTGGTACGAGCAAAAGGAACAAAACAATGAAGTAAGAAGCGGCAGAGGCAGAGCAGGTTGTGGCGTGATCCCTGGGTCGGGATCAGGCCGGCCACGGCAGGCTGGCGGCGGCAGAGACCATACGTGCCTGCCGGTCGCTCATTAAAGAGAAGGAGACGAGACGAGACGAGAGGAGGGGGGACGAAGGATTCTTTCTCCGAAAACAACTATTTTTCCTTCCCGATTCTCCTCGATCGTCACTGGAGATCACCGTTCGTCGCTGTTCATCGATGTTCACTGCCATCCCCGCGGGTTTCGCCGTCGCCGCATCATCTCTCGTCGCTCTCGGTTCGGCCGCCGCAAGGAGTGCACCCCGGTCCTCGACCTCAGAGACTCGAAGCGGGGGTTCTTCAAGTCCGAAACCTGTGTTCACCTCCACAAGCTCATACGGGATTCAGAGAGAGCGGGAGACGCCACAATCAGGAGAGACTGAGATTTTGAGAAAAGAAAAGACTTTAAAAAGTTCATTACCGACTCCCCACGGCGTCCCGCAGCATCGTTCATCGTCGCTTCTCGTTGTAGATCGGTCCCGAAAGATGTGCCGGCGACTCCCCTGTTCGACCTTGCCTTTTGGCTGAGTAGTCCAGCAAGCTTTGCGCACGATTGAAGCTCCATCACCGGTCCGTACCCCAGTTGGTGACGAACCTCTTAGCTGTCTCAAGCCACCCGTTCATCGACTGCTATCGGAGCCCTGTTTCGACAAGGTACGAATCTATTCCTTTGTCATGGTTCGCTGAAGATACGAGCAAAAAAGTGTCCAGATATAGTTTCTGTTTGAGCGAAAATAGGATTAGTCTTGATGTTGGACTGACGAGGTTTAATGCGTTTGCACGTTGGCTTTGATTCAGGAGTCTGTCGCCAAGTTGCTTTGAGTATCTAAACACCATTGAGAAATCGCCCACGGTGTGTTTGTTAAAATGCCCAAACCAGGTTAGCATACAGTTTATTCCGATCCTGGACTATTTGGAACACTTATGAGCGTGTTTGTTTTCATGAAAAGAATCTTCCATTGGATAATGAGCACCATTTCAGTTAGAATCTTTGGTTAATGAAATCGAATCTGCACGTTGTCTTTTATATTTGTTTCCCGGTCGTTATTGCGTTTGCTTTGATGGTGGCTGACGGTGGTGTTTAACGATCAGAGGCGATCGATCAACGGTAGGAGGTTCGATGATGGATGCCATGGACCGCGACCATGACTCGGGGTTTCGGCGTGTAGAGCTTTAATGGTGTTTCTGGAACTCATGTTGATTGAGCTTGAGCATTTTCGGTCTGTAGAAAAGATGACTACCGGGCGTGCGGATTGAGTAGAGAAAGTATTGTGCGGGTTTTTGTTTGTTCTTTATTAGTGAGTCCTGGGCTTGAATTGGAGTGATGATTTTTGGGCTTCATTACCTATGGTAGAAATATTGGACTATTGTTTGCTTGGGCTTTACATCGCTTTAAGATGGGTTTGATACAAAAGCCCAATCGTGTCTTCTTTGGCCCAAAAAACGCAGGACCAGATCATAGCCCATGTTCGGACTGGGCCCTAGGGGCCAGCCTGGGTCCCTATTTCGGATTAAATTTAAAAATTATTTTTTATAAATAAAAATATTAAAAATTTCCGAAAAAAGTATTTTTTCTAAAATTAGGAAAAAGCTTGGAAATTGGGTTTTGATTAATTTTCTCTTGAAATATGCGAAAATCTTTGATTAAAAATTTTGCTCCAAATTGAACAAGCTTTAGGGCTTTACAATAAGGTTTTGAATGTTTTTTTGCATACAAGTGTTAGGTCGTTTGTTTGTGCATTTACATTTTGATTACTATTCAATTGCGCACTTTCAATATTATTGTTTCTCTTTAGCCTGGTTAGGAATAGAATCTCAGGATTTATTATTTGCAAGAAGGCTGCTTGAACATTTTTGTTGATGATTGAACAAGATTAGGTACCGAAAGCGCACTAGTTAGGTAACTAGTGTAATCAAGTCCATCTGGCCAAATTTGATCGGAAATTGCTGACGTAGTTTTTCCGGCATTGGGTTTTCCATGTAAAATCTTGGTGTTGTTGTTGCATTTGTCTTTTTATCATTTATGCATTATATTTACTTATTTGGAGGTTGTGTTGCTGAAATATATTGTTGGTTGTTGCTGGGGTTAAGTCGATTTCGGTTGGTTTAGTTTTGGGAAGAAATTGATCTTGGATTGTGTTAGTTCTTGTTGAATTGTTGCCCGATTCTCTCCAACAAAGTGTTATGAGAGCCGACATGAGTAGTTAAATTGAATGGAGGAAAATAGGGGGACAATGTTTAAGTTAAATGCCTCAAATTACTCCATTTGGAAGCCTCGAATGGAAGACATGTTATATCGCAGAGATTTGTATGATCTCGTCAATGGTGATGAGGCTAAAGAAGACAAGGAAGAAAAAGAATGAGAGCAAATAAATAGAGAAACGGTTGGGTTTATTTAACAATGGATGGACGATAGTGTGTTTTATCATGTTACTCAAGAAATGAAAGTGGATACTTTGTGGAAGAAATTACAAGATCTCTACAAAAGGAGAATCCCACAAAATAAAGCTTTTCTAGCTAAAAGACTTGTGAATTTGAAATATAAGGAGGGAAGTAGCATGTTAGAACACTTGAGTGAATTTCAAGATTTGGTAAATCAATTGACAAATCTTGAGATTGACCTTGGTGATGAGTTGTAATCATGTTTATTGCTTGGTACTCTCCTTGATAGTTGGGGTACCTTTGTCATTGCATTGAACAATTCTGCTCCTTCGGGTGTGCTTTCCATAAGCATGGTTAAAGAAAACCTATTTAATGAAGAAATTAGGAGAAAAAGCTTGATTTATGTTTCTAATTAGAGGCTTTTGTTATAGAAAACATGACGAGAAGTTAAACAAGAAAGTTTAAGAGTAATGATAACAGAGGTAAGCTAAGAGGAAGGTCAAAATTAAGGCCGATGAGGAGTGAGAAATATTATAATTGTGGCAAGATGAGACATCATGCAAAAGAATACTGGTTACCAAAGAGAGATAAATGCCATGATAGAAATGGAGATCAAAAGAAAGAAGAGAAACAAGTTACAGCGGAAGTTGCATTCGATGGCGATATTATGTTCATCTGTGACGATACTTGTGTAAACCTTACATACCTAGACTCTAGCTAGGTTGTTGATTTTGTAGCTTCATTTCATGTCACCTCACGGCATGACTACTTTGCATCCTATCGCACTAGTGATTTTGGTTGTGTTATGATGGAAAACAGTGATGTTTCTAAGGTTATTGTCACGAGAGATGCATATTTGGAGACCGATGTTGCATGTAATTTGCTTCTAAAAAATGTGAGATATGTCTCGGACATTCGACTTCACTTAATCGGCACAGGTGCCATAGATGATAATGGTTACTGCAATTCCTTCAGTGATAGCAATTAGAAATTGACTAAAGGTTCCATGATATTTTTGGCTAAGGGAAAAAAGACCTACACTCTCTACATCGTGCAGGCTAGGTTGATCAAGGAAGAGGTAAATGTAGTGGATGACTCATTAGTTGACCTATGGCATATGGGACTTGGTAATCACAGCAAGAACAGGCTTGAAACTCTTGCTAAAAAGAACCTTCTACCATTGAAGAAGAGAAATATGAAGGAATATAATCACTGCCTAATAGGTAAGCGACATAGACTCTCATTTGATAGTTCCTCTCCACACACAAAATCAGATGTATTTGATTTAGTTTACATTGATGTTTATTGCATGGATGCTAGAACCTTTGGTGGAACATTATACTTTAAGACATTTATTGATGACTGCTCTAAAAAAGTGTGGCATATTGCTTTGAAATCTAAAGACTAGGTGCTTGTTGCTTTCAAACAATTTCATGTTAACGTGAAAAGAGAAATCGGGAAGAAGAAAAAATGTGTTCGAGTTGACAACGGTGATGAATATAGATGCCCATTTGAACATTATTGCTGAAATTATGGTATCAAGCTCGAGAAGATTGTTTTGAAAACAACACAACATAATCGAGTAGCGGAGAGAATGAACTAGATAATTAATGATCGGATTCGGTGTATGCTCTCTCATGCAAGCTTGCCTAAATCCTTATGGGATGAAACTATGAGAACAATAATGGACTTGATAAACCTTTCTCCATCAGTTCTTCTTAAGGGGGATGTTTCGTAAAGAGTTTGGAGTAGGAAAGATGTTTCATACAATCATCTGAAAGTGTTCGGTTGTCGGGCGTTCATGCATGTTCCAAGAGATGAAAGGTCCAAGCTTGATGATAAGTCTAAGTAGTGTATCTTCTTGGATTATAGACATGAAGAGTTTGGCTATAGGTTATGGGATCCTGCTGCAAAAAGTGTCATTAGAAGCCAAGATGTGGTGTTTTTTGAGCATCAAACCATTGAAGACATCGAAAAGCCAGGGAGGCCAAAGAATGTAGCTCAACATTTTGTTAGTTTCAGTCCAAATTCTCCAACTGTATTGGGTAGAAATCACGGGGAGAAGTGCATATTTTTCGATTGATTGTATATATGCGTGATCGATTATGATCACCTGGTAAAGTATATGAAAAAATGGGAAAAGTACTAAAAAAGTTATAAACCCATTGCATTAATACCGATTCAGTTTTAATATTTGCTTTCACTGCTATTGTAAGTAAGCAATAACCTAAATCACCATGGATAGTTACTTGTCCCCTGTGAATATGCTAAATTTATGTATTTGCTCTCACTGCTATTGTAAGTAAGTTATAACCTAAATCACCATGGATAGTTACTTGTCCCCTAGTCATATGCTAAATTTTTGTATTTGCTCCCACTGCTATTGTGAGTAAGCTATAACCTAAATCACCATGGATAGTTACTTGTCCTCTTAGTTTAATGGGCACACAGAGATTCATATGCTAAATTTCTTTATTTGCTCCCACTGCTATTGTAAGTAAGTTATAACCTAAATCACCATGGATAGTTACTTGTCCCCTAGTCATATGCTAAATTTTTGTATTTGCTCCCACTGCTATTGTAAGTAAGCTATAACCTAAATCACCATGGATAGTTACTTGTCCTCTTAGTTTAACGGGCACATAGAGATTCATATGCTAAATTTCTTTATTTGCTCCCACTACTATTGTAAGTAAGCTATAACCTAAATCACCATGACTAATTACTTGTCCTGTTAGTTTACTATGCACACAGAGATACATATGCTAAATTTCTTTATTTGCTCCCACTGCTATTGTAAGTAAGCTAACCTACATTACCATGGATAATTGCTTGTCCTGTTAGTTTACCAGGCACACAGAGAGTTGGCGAGGGCAGCTCTCATTCAAGTAGAAAAGCTCACCTCTAAGCCCTTGTGGCTCAAGCCTGCTCCTCTTCCTCTTCTTCCTCCAATAGAAGGTCGTGAAGATGCACAGAGCCACAAGAAGCACGCCACCGATGCCATTCGCCACCAGTGTCCCCAATCCCCCGTTCAGAGGATTCGCGGGAGCAGTCTTCCCCTAGAAGAAAGCCTTGGTGATCAATGTACTTGCCGGTTGGGCAGGCGTAGTATTGGTGACGCCATTGGCCGCTGCCGGAGCGGAAGCCATCAGAGACGATGGCATCGGAGGCATGTTTTCTATTTCTGGGGAAAAGTTGGGTTTGGTTCGGTTTGGTCGATTCGAGCTCGAGTCCGGGCTAGAGCTACCGAGGTCAGGGACATGAAAATTTAAAGGGGGACCGAATAGTCACCACTCGCTGACTCCTCTGGCACTCTTCCTTCCGTCCCTCCCCTCCTCTAGAACATTTTGTTAGTTTCAGCCCAAATTCTCCTACCGTATTGGGTGGAAATCTCGGGGGAGAAGTCCATGGAAAAAATGAAGACGGTGAATCCTCACAAAATATTGATTCTTCAGCTGAGATAGGGGAAATAATTGATCTAAAACAATTAGTTGAGTAGGAACAGTCCGTTGAGGCAGTAGAGCTAGTTGAGTAAGAACAATTGGTCCTACCTCAAGTTAGAAGATTTGAAAAAGAATGTAGACCTTCACAAAAATATCAACCGCACGAGTATGTGTTGCTCACTGATGCAGGAGGGTCAAAAACTTATAAAGAAGTTATGTCATGTGATCAAAAGAATGAGTGACAGGAAGCTATGCAAGAGGAGCTCAAATCCTTGCATGAGAACCACACATTTAAATTGGTGAAGTTGCCTAAGGGCAAGATAACACTAAAAAATAAATGGGTGTACAAGTTAAAGACGGAAGAAAATAGTTTGCAACCATGATACAATGCTACGCTTGTTGTGAAGGACTTTCGTCAAAAGGAAGGAATTGACTTTGAAGAGTTTTTCACCGGTTGTAAAATGCCTTCTATTCGAGTTGTTCTCGGGTTGGCCGCCATCTTGGATTTAGAAATTGAATAACTTGATGTAAAGACAACATTTCTTCATGGAGACTTAGAAGAATAAATATATATGGAGCAACCATAGGGTTTTGAAACTGAAGGCAAGGAGCATCTTGTATGTAGGTTAAGGAAAAGATTATATGCTCTCTAACAAGAGCCAAAACAGTGGTACATGAAGTTTAATTGATTCATGGAAGATCATGGATATAGTAAGACTAACTCTAATTCTCATGCCTTTATGAAAAGATTCTCATATAATGATTTTCTTATCTCCCTACTCTATGTGGATGACATGTTGATAATAAGGCATGATGCTAAGAAAATCAAGAGCTTAAAACATGAATTGAGTAAAACTTTTGCAATCAAGGATCTGGGATTGGCTACGTAAATCCATGGCATGAGAATTACTCGTGATAAAAAGAACATAAAAGTTTGGCTCTCTCAAGAGAAGTACATTAAAAAGGTGCTGGAAAGATTTAACATGAACATATGTAAACCGGTAAGTACTCTACTTTCTAGTCATTTCAAGTTGAGTAGTAACGAGTGTCCTTCAAGTGAGAAAGAGGATGAAGTGATGATGAAAATTTCATATGCATCAGCCGTAGGTAGGTTGATGTATGCCATGGTTTGTACAAGATCAGATATTGCTCATGTAGTTAGTGTTACGAGCATGTTTCTCTCAAATCCAAGCAAAGAACATTGGACCACTGTGAAATGGGTTTTGAGGTATCTCAGAGGCACTTCCAGATTCTGCTTGTATTATGAAAACGAAAAACCTAAGTTGAGTGGCTATTCAAATGCAGATTATGACAATGACATTGACTCTCAAAAGTCTACATCAGGTTCATGATAACTTTTGTAAGGGGAGAAGTTTCGTGGCAATCAAGATTGCAAAAATGTATTACTTTATCTACGACTGAAGCAGAGTATAACGTTATCACCGAAGGAGGAAATGAGCTCTTGTGAATGCATAAATTCCTATAAGAAATGGGCTTAAAGTAAGAGAAGTTTGTTTTGTATTGTAATAGCATGAGTGATATAAATCCAGTGTTTCATTCAAGATCGAAGCATATTGATGTGAAATGTCCGGGAGAAATTAGAAGAGAAGCTCTTCCTACTTGAGAAAGTCTATGCTAAATTTCTTTATTTGCTCCCACTGCTATTGTAAGTAAGCTAACCTACATTACCATGGATAATTACTTGTCCTGTTAGTTTACCAGGCACACAAAGAGTTGGCGAGGGCAGCTCTCATTCAAGTAGAAAAGCTCACCTCTAAGCCCATATGGCTCATGCCTGTTCCTCTTCCTCCTCCTCCAATAGAAGGTTGTGCAGATGCACAAAGCCAGAAGAAGCACACCACCGATGCCAATCGCCACCAGTGTCCCCAATCTCTCGTTCAGAGGATTCGCGGGAGTGGTCTTCCCCTGGAAGAAAGCCCTAGTGATCAATGTACTCGTCGGTTGGGCAGACATAGTATTGGCGATGCCATTGGCCGCCGCCGAAGCAGAAGCCATCAGAGACGATGGCATTGGGGGCATGTTTTCTATTTCTAGGGAAAAGTTGGGTTTGGTTCGATTTGGTCGATTCGAGCTTGGGTCCGGGCTAGAGCTACCAAGGTCAGGGACGCGAAAATTTAAAGGGGAACCGAATAGTCACCACTCGCCGCCTCCTCTGTCGTTCTTCCTTCTGCCCCTCCCCTCCTTTGGAACATTTTGTTAGTTTCAGCCCAAATTCTCCTACCGTCTTGGGTAGAAATCATGGGGGAGAAGTACATGAAAAAAATGAAGATGGTGAATCCTCACAAAATATTGATTCATCAGCTGAGCTATGTGAAATAATTGATCTAGAACAATTAGTTGAGCAGAAACAGCCCGTTGAAGAAGTGGAGCTAGTTGAGTAAGAACAATTGGTCCTACCTCAAGTTAGAAGATCTGAAAAAGAATGTAGACCTTCAAAAAGTTATCAACCGCACGAGTATGTGTTACTCACTGATGCAGGAGGATCATAAACTTATGAAGAAGCTATGTCATGTGATCAAAAGAATGAGTGGCATGAAGCTATGCAAGAGGAGCTCAAATCCTTGCATGTGAACCACACATTTAACTTGGTGAAGTTGCCTAAGGGCAAGATAATACTAAAAAATAAGTGAGTGTATAAGTTGAAGATGGAATAAAGTAGTTTGCAACCATGATATAAAGCTAGGCTTGTTGTGAAGGACTTTCGTCAAACGGAAGGAATTGACTTTGAAGAGATTTTTTCACCGTTTGTAAAAATGCTTTCTATTCGAGTTGTTCTCGGGTTGGCCGCCATCTTGGTTTGAGAAATTGAATAACTTGATGTAAAGACAACATTTCTTCATGGAGACTTAGAAGAATAAATATACATGGCGCAACCATTGGATTTTGAAACTGAAGTCAAGGAGCATGTTGTATGTAGGTTGAGGAAAAGCTTATATGCTCTCTAACAAGTGCCAAAACAGTGGTACATGAAGTTTAAATGATTCATGGAAGATCATGGATATAGTAAGACTAACTCTAATTCTCGTGCCTTTATGAAAAGATTCTCAGTTAATGATTTTCTTATCCCTTACTCTATGTGGATGATAGGTTCACAATAAGGCATGATGCTAAGAAAATCAAGAGCTTAAAAAATGAGTTGAGTAAAACTTTTGCAATGAACGATATGGGACTAGCTAAGTAAATCCATGGCATGAGAATTACTTGTGATAAAAAGAACATAAAAGTTTGGCTATCTTAAGAGAAGTACATTAAAAAGGTGTTGGAAAGATTTAACATGAACACATGTAAACCGGTAAGTACTCTACTTTCTAGTCATTTCAAGTTGAGTAGTAAAGAGTGTCCGTCAAGTGAGAAAGAGGATGAAGAGATGATAAAAATTCCATATGCATCAGCCGTAGGTAGGTTGATGTATGCCATCGTTTGTACAAGACCAGATATTGCTCATGCAGTTAGTGTTACGAGCATGTTCTCTCAAATCCAGGCAAAGAATATTGGACCACTGTGAAATGGATTTTGAGGTATCTCAGAGGCACTTCCAGATTCTGCTTGTGTTATGAAAACAAAAAACCCAAGTTGAGTGGCTATTCAAATGCAGACTATGACGGTGACGTTGACTGTCAAAAGTCTACATCAGGTTACATGATAACTTTTGTAAGGGGAGAAGTTTCGTGGCAATCAAGATTGCAAAAATGTATTACTTTATCTACGACTGAAGCAGAGTATAATGTTATCACCAAAAGAGGAAATGAGCTCTTGTGGATGCATAAATTCCTATAAGAATTGGGCTTAAAGTAAAAGAAGTTTGTCATGTATTGTAATAGCATGAGTGATATAAATCCGATGTTGCATTCAAGAATGAAGCATATTGATGTGAAATGTCCCGGAGAAATTAGAAGAGAAGCTCATCTACTTGAGAAAGTCTATGCTAAATTTATTTATTTGCTCCCACTGCTATTGTAAGTAAGCTAACCTACATTACCATGGACAATTACTTGTCCTTTTAGTTTACTAGGCACACAGAGAGTTGGCGAGGGGAGCTCTCATTCAAGTAGAAAAGCTCACCTCTAAACCCATGTAGCTCAAGCCTGCTCCTCTTCCTCCTCCTCCTCCTCCTCCTCCAATAGAAGGTCGTACAGATGCACAAAGCTAGAAGAAGCACGCCACCGATGCCAATCGCCACCAGCATCCCCAATCCCTCGTTTAGAGGATTCGCGGGAGCGGTCTTCCCTTGGAAGAAAGCCTTGGTGATCAATGTACTCGCCGGCTGGACAGGCATAGTATTGGTGATGCCATTGGCCGCCGCCGGAGTGGAAGCCGTCAAAGACGATGGCATCAGAGGCATGTTTTCTATTTTTGGGGAAAAGTTGGGTTTGGTTCGGTTTGGTCGGTTTGAGCTCGGGTCCGGGCTAGAGCTACTGAGGTTAGGGACACGAAAATTTAAAGGGGGACCGAATAGTCACCACTCGCCGCCTCCTCTGTCGCTCTTCCTTCCATCCCTCCCTTCCTCTAGAACATTTTGTTAGTTTCAGCCCAAATTCTCCTACCGTATTGGGTAGAAATCATGGGGGAGAAGTGCATGGAAAAAATGAAGATGGTGAATCCTCAAAAAATATTGATTCTTCAGCTGAGATAGGTGAAATAATTGATCTAGAACAATTAGTTGAGTAGGAATAGTCCGTTGAGGCAGTAGAGCTAGTTGAGTAAGACCAATTGGTCCTACCTCAAGTTAAAAGATCTGAAAAAGAATGTAGACCTTCACAAAGATATTAACCGCACGAGTATGTGTTATTCACTGATGCAGGAGGATCATAAACTTATGAAGAAACTATGTCATGTGATCAAAAGAATGAGTGGCATGAAGCTATGCAAGAAGAGCTCAAATCCTTGCATGAGAACCACACATTTAAATTGGTGAAGTTGCCTAAGGGCAAGATAACACTAAAAAATAAGTGGGTGTACAAGTTGAAGACGGAAGAAAATAGTTTGCAACCATGATACAATGCTACGCTTGTTGTGAAGGACTTTCGTCAAAAGAAAGGAATTGACTTTGAAGAGATTTTTTCACTGGTTATAAAAATGCATTCTATTCGAGTTGTTCTCGGGTTGGCCGCCATCTTGGATTTAGAAATTGAATAACTTGATGTAAAGACAACCTGTCTTCATGGAGACTTAGAAGAATAAATATATATGGAGCAACCATAGGGTTTTGAAACTGAAGGCAAGGAGCATCTTGTATGTAGGTTAAGGAAAAGCTTATATGCTCTCTAACAAGAGCCAAAACAGTGGTACATGAAGTTTAAATGATTCATGGAAGATCATGGATATAGTAAGACTAACTCTAATTCTCGTGCCTTTATGAAAAGATTCTCAAATAGTGATTTTCTTATCTCCCTACTCTATGTGGATGACATGTTGATAATAAGGCATGATGCTAAGAAAATCAAGAGCTTAAAAAATGAGTTGAGTAAAACTTTTGCAATGAAGGATCTGGGACTGGCTACGTAAATCCATGGCATGAGAATTACTCGTGATAAAAAAACAAACAGAAAAGTTTGGCTATCTTGAGAGAAGTACATTAAAAAGGTGTTGGAAAGATTCAACATGAGCACATGTAAACCGGTAAGTACTCTTCTTCCTAGTCATGTCAAGTTGAGTAGTAAGTAGTGTCCTTCAAGTGAGAAAGAGGAGGAAGAGATGATGAAAGTTCCATATGCATCGGCTGTAGGTAGGTTAATGTATGCCTTGGTTTGTACAAAACCAGATATTGCTCATGCAGTTAGTGTAATGAGCATGTTTCTCTCAAATCCAGGCAAAGAACATTGGACCACTGTGAAATGGGTTTTGAGGTATCTCAGAGGCACTTCCAGATTCTGCTTGTATTATGAAAACGAAAAACCTAAGTTGAGTGGCTATTCAAATGCAGATTATGACAATGACATTGACTCTCAAAAGTCTACATCAGGTTCATGATAACTTTTGTAAGGGGAGAAGTTTCGTGGCAATCAAGATTGCAAAAATGTATTACTTTATCTACGACTGAAGCAGAGTATAACGTTATCACCGAAGGAGGAAATGAGCTCTTGTGAATGCATAAATTCCTATAAGAAATGGGCTTAAAGTAAGAGAAGTTTGTTTTGTATTGTAATAGCATGAGTGATATAAATCCAGTGTTTCATTCAAGATCGAAGCATATTGATGTGAAATGTCCGGGAGAAATTAGAAGAGAAGCTCTTCCTACTTGAGAAAGTCTATGCTAAATTTCTTTATTTGCTCCCACTGCTATTGTAAGTAAGCTAACATACATTACCATGGATAATTACTTGTCCTGTTAGTTTACCTGGCACACAGAGTTGGCGAGGGCAGCTCTCATTCAATTAGAAAAGCTCACCTCTAAGCCCTTGTGGCTCAAGCCTGCTCCTCTTCCTCCTCCTCCTCCAATAGAAGGTCGTGCAGATGCACAGAGCTAGAAGAAGCATGCCACCGATGCCAATCGCCACCAGCGTCCCCAATCCCCCGTTCAGAGGATTCGCGAGAGCGGTCTTCCCCCGAAAGAAAGCCCTGGTGATCAATGTACTCGCCGGCTGGGCAGGCGTAGTATTGGTGACGCCATTGGCCGCCGCCGGAGCAGAAATTGGTAGATACGATGGCATCAGAGGCATGTTTTCTATTTCTGGGGAAAAGTTGGGTTTGGTTCAGTTTGGTCGGTTTGAGCTCTAGTCCGCGCTAGAGCCACCGAGGTCAAGGACACGAAAATTTAAAGGGGGACTAAATAGTCACCACTCGCCGCCTCCTCTAACGCTCTTTCTGGCACACCAACGACAATGGATCCGATATGATGACCAAAACCATGTCCATGGTGAAACTTGACTCTTGTAGAGATAAAGCGGGCTTGATGAAACTTCCCACATGAGACAGAGGGAGAGATTTGTTGGCTGGGTCCATCTATGTAGGGCCTAGCTAACTTTAATAAAAGAAAAAAAAGGAAAAGTCAAAAAGCAAACAAAGAAAAGAGAAGAACGGCTATTTTTTGGTGTGCCCAAGACCGAGAGAGAAAAGAGGAGAGAGAGAGAGAGAGCACCAAGAAGAACAAAGGAGAAAAAGAAAAAGGGGGTATGGTTTTGCAATCTCGATTCAAAGGCCAAATGTCGTCGAAATTGACTCAAACTTCAGTGGGTTGTTTGTCAGACCCAGGGCTACGAGTTGATCAATTTCGTTCGTTGAGAACCTTCTCTAAGTCGTCTTTCGTTTCTCTGATCTTAGTTAGGGTTCTTCCTCTATTTGTGTTAATCCACCTTCATGTTGTATTGTTGATATTGAGCCTCTAATGTGTGACTAGAGAATAAGTTTCGTGTATTCTACTATTTTTTGTAATTAGCGAAAGTTTTTGGGCTGTCTGTGGTTTTTCTCGCATTGGATTTTCCACGTAAAATCTTGGTGTTGATGTTGCCTTTGTCTCTTTATCATTTCGGCATTATATATTACTTATTTGGGCGACGGCCGGCCTCGCCGAATCTGGCGAGGGGAGCCCTCGCCTGGGCTCGCCCTCGCCCATGCGAGGCCGACCTCGCCGGGGCTTGCCCGTCGTCGCCCAGGCGAGGGTCGGCCGGGCCTCGCCTCTGGCGGGGGGTGGCGGCCTAGTCCGGGCGAGGCCAGGCGGCGGGTGGCCAGCCTCCGGTCACCGGCGGTGACCCAAGGGAGAAGAAAGAAAAGAAAAAAAGAAAAGAAGAAAAAAAAGAAAAAAATTCAGAAAAGTATTTAAAAAATCGAAATATATACGTGGAAATGCCACGTAGACTAATTTTTTTATAAAAAAATCCAACTAAGATTAAAAATTTAATTATAAATGCCACGTATTAATTTGGCCGGAATTTCTCGCCGTTGACACCAAAGTGATCATTTTTCCTCCGATTTGGCACTTAAGTAATCCAAATGAAACTTTTGGCACCAAAGTGAGCTCCGTACACTAGGGCTACTCTGACAAATAATGCCTTCTATGCCAATAGCAGGACTTGCACTAAACTAGAAGAGTCCTGAAACTTTGAGTTAAATCTTTGGCTGCTTAAACTAGAGCAGTCATTTCATAAAGGCTCGGGGTTATCAACTTTTTATTGGTGTGCGTAGCATGTGAGGACACTCTTAAGTATTTCCTCTAGCTGCATCGTGTCTCACTAGCAGATATAAAAAATGTTTCTTCAACAAGGAGTTCAAAATTTGATCCTAAAGAGCATTTAGCTGCCATTCTAGCTTCCTTTCGGTTTTGGTATCAATTAATTTGCAAGATATCAAGTTTATAAAATGGCTCGCTGGTAATGGTACATTCAGAATGTGGTGAATTTCCCACAGGATGTCATTCTTTCTGATTTAAAATAGAACCCCTTCCCGCCCTTTTTTTTTCTCGACAAAGAAAATAAAAAAGAAGCCGGCATAAAAATCAGGTATGAGATTTGAACTCGGCATTGTTATTTTCATGAGCCAATAAGGCTATGTTTGTTTCATAGAATATGAATGATTTGGTAAAAATTTTCCTAAAACTGATATCTTGCATCGCTTGAAATAATTAGTCAATGAACAATGTTTTCATCATCGACAATAATTAATGTCTAAACGTTTTTGTAAATGATGAAAATTATTTTTCGTTTATTCATTTTTGTAAGTAATACGAGCAATCATCTTTTGAAAAATATTTTCCAAATCATCCATTTTTCGCAAAACAAACACGCCCTGAATATTACGCGATACTCAAACATATCTTCGTATACATCGTCGACTTTGCTATTTTACAAGATTCTATTCCCTGTGATATCTTGGGTATAGCATGGGATTCTGCCAAATCCTCTGTTTTCTCATTTCTTTCTTTACAATTATGAGTCTTCCCTTTTCAACAGAACAATTTTGTCATTCTGTGCACAGTAATACATTACTGCAGTTTAGCAATTCACTCCCTCTTCTAATGACTCCGACTCCCACTCCCATTGCAATCCCAGGACAAGTGGGTGGAAGAACAACTAGGATTGTTGCCCGTGAAACAAGGGCGTAGAATGCTGGGGTCACATTATCCAAAGACAAGCTCATGGAACAAGGGCATAACCCGATTCAATTGGTTCCATGACGACTTTGACAACTGTATGAGGTGCTGGGAATCCGGGCTGGCGTCACGTGTCAGGAGATCGAGACTGCTAATAGAGGCTTGCCAGGGTCTCGCACCCGGACATCGCTGTGTCTGCCAACGCGGCCATGGGGTGCAAGTTCATACGGGTCACAATGCAGACGCCACTCTCTTGGATCCAGACCGGCGGGTAGACTAAGACCGGATGCTGCTCCGGGGGCGTGGCTGGTTCACGGTGTGAGTCACTTCCACCCCAGAGCCAGCGCGTTGCCCACGGCAGAAATGGGAGACGGATCGGTGCTGGTAGATGGGGGGATCCATGTGTTAGCGTTAGAGATCAGTTGATAAGATCCGGTTGTGGGGTGATACGGTGGCCTGCAGTTTTAAGTGGTTCCGTTTCTGATCCCCGTGGAACATAATAAAGAAGCATTGTAAGGTTAAAAATCAAAATTCTTGACCAAAAATAAAAATAAAAAAAGAAAAAAGATTACAACATTGGACATGGTAAATCAACCTAATCATTAGGCAAGCCCGCCCCCATTTTCATGATCCGAACATTATACCCTTAAAAACCAAATTTTCTGACAGTATAATGTGGAATCTTTCACTTTATTCTGCTATTTCCTTATTTCGAAAACTTACATGAGGCTATCTTTATTTCATTTCTTTCTCCATATTTATCTTCCATCTATTGTTTTCAACAGAAGAATCCAGTAATAAATTGTGGCCCTCCCATGCTCTCTGTTATGGGTGATCTTGGGTGCCTAATTAGGTCCACATATTCTAAGTCTAAAAGCTCGTTCGATAAGACTAAAAAATAAGTACTAAGAATTTAAGTACTTAATATTAAGGTTCGTTTATTTTGCGAAAAATATGACATTCCTGGAAAATAATTTTCGAGAAGTCATTTTCCAGGAAAATGATAATATTTTCTAGTGTTCAGCTGAGACTTGAAAATGAATTGGAAAATAGTTTACGTCGTTTGGTAAGAAAAATCCCATTTGATTTTCTTGAATAGACATACACTATTCGAGCGCTAATGATTTACACATGGGTAGCCAAGGAACCTAGCACGGGCACCGGCATCTCAAGCCCGGATCCCTGCGAGGTGTTTAGTTAAAATCTGAAAATGAATTGGAAAATAGTTTATGTTGTTTGGTAAGAAAAATCTAATTTGATGTTCTTCAATAAACATACACTATTCAAGCGCTAATGATCTGCGCATAGGTAGGCAAGGAACTTAGCACGGGCACCGGGGTCTCAAGCCCGGATCCGCGACTCCCGGGCACGAGCGCGGGTACTCAATATTAAGTGTCGACAGTTTTATGTACTGAAAATAGAAATTAATTTCTCATTTGACATTCTGCTCTTGACAACAAAAACCAATTGATGGTTTTTTCATGGGCACACACCTTGACACATGGGCCTATAGTTCGTCGGGCTAATTCATTCCTCTAACTTGCACAACATTATGTATGTGCCTGCCCTTGCCATGCACAAACTTCACTATGTTTAGATCGTTCTTCAGTGCACTACATGCAAACATTGCCCGTCGCTGAAATTTGCGTTTGGCAATTGCCAGTAGTTAGTGTGGTTGACATCTCCCATGTCGCAATATTATTTTCAGGTTCACATGTTTATGGGGAATATTTTCCTACGCTGTACTCCCAGTAGGAGCTGCGAAAGCTCGTGCGGAGTGTACAGCCGATTCAAATTCAAGAACAGCCAGCAGCAACTAATGAAAACGAGGGAGAAGCTTGCATGGTGCTGCAAAAAGCTCAGATGTCTCTTATCCGTTTCCTGCGTAGCCTTGCGAGGCAATTACCTAGGAGCAATATATGATTACACAATTGATACTGACCTCTTGTAGGAGTATATTTTTGTGACATTACGTTTTCTTTTTTGGGTTCCGGTTAAATCGTTTCGTAATTCTGGGTAGTATATGAACCGAAGACCTGGTGGATGATGAGGATGCTAGATTTAGGAATTCTAGTTTGCAATCCTAGGGAATAGCTAAGAAGAGAATGGCAATGCCGATCTCCTCCCATGCCCGGGCTCTGCATTCACTTACATTTCATCCACGGACGGAAACACTCTCTTTTGGGCCTGTGCCCAACTCAACTGCCGCGAACGTTATTTAGTTGCCTTTGCCTATCCAATGCCTGCTAATTTTATCAATTTCGGGGAGTTATAAGGAGAGCGAAATTCTACAAATCATCTGATCAATACAAAAAATGGGAGGTTAAGCTCTCTTCTTATAAGCGTTTATTTTGACACTCATTTGTAGGTATATGCAAAACTCTGTTTAATCCTTTGCATGTGAATCCACCTGAGTAATATTCATGTTCTTGCTGGATCAGATGTATTTCAATCCTGTGCAAATATACCTGTGCTGAAATTAAAAAACACGTATTTTTCCTAGGGAAGGTCGTGAGCTAATACGGTCTACAAAATGAATACCAATGTGCATACACTACACGGTAATCAACTACATGAAATACGCCCTTACCGTATCCTCTCTTAGACTGTCAGTATTGCATCTATTCTAATTACATCACCTAAGCACAGAAAAAGTACACTAGACATTCTACACACAGACAAAGATCTAGGACTGTTTTGTGGCGGCTGTGAATATATTAGGATGAGGTCGAGATGGCCAGTCCAAAATATGGAGGTGGCATTGATTTTATCATGATATAAAGATACGATAATCAGATGTTAAAAAATATGTGACCTTTGTCATCCATGTTCTTATCCACCTTTGAATTGCTCTCTGCATCAGCTCACAATATTATTCTAAAGTAAATTTGATGATGGCCTGAAGATTTGCTTGAGAATTGTTTTATGACCCACTTTGGTAGTATATAATACAAGGGAGTGATGCCATCTTTTTTGGGCGCACCTCACCGCAGATTGCTGCACTAGCAACAACAAAGTATCTTTTTTGATTGCAAACAGAAGGCATTACTTATTGAACTGAAACTGAAGTGTGATTTCATTTCTACTCTTTTCGGCTCATCCCTGAGCGTAACTTTAGCGTCGATGAAAAGAGGGAAAAAGTACCTAGAAACATGGTCTAGTCTGATTAAGAGCACTTCATGGCAAGGTTTTCTATTGAAGTTTTTATTTCTAATTTTATGAGAATTTTGTCTTAACGTCCTTCTCTGATCATTTGGACGGCCGCTACCTGCTGCTTTATTTTTTATTTTCTAAACGTGGTTTACTTTTGATAAAGCTAGAACGCTTTTTACATGGTAATCCAATCCCATTTGATTTAGCCTGTGGGTGAAAGCACTGGGAAATATAATAATATGTTTGGCATAAGCCCACCAACAGACTTTTTGAGAGAAGACTTGCGTTGATCAAATTGGCTTGTTAGAAGGGTTATATAAGTTGAATCCCTATGTCACCTCTTTTGGGCGCATCGCACCGCAGATTGCTGCACTCGCAACAACAAAGTATCTTTTTTTACTGCAAACAAAAAGCATTACTTGTTGAACTGAAACTGAAGGATGATTTCATTTCTATTCTTTGGGGCTCATCCCTGAACGTAACTTTAGGGTCAATGAAAAGAGGAAGAAAAAAAAGTACCTAGAAACATGGTCCGGTCTGATTAAGAGCTTTTCTTGGCAAGGTTTTCGATTGAAGTTTTTCTTTCTTAATTTTATCAGGTAAAAAATCACTCCAAAGACGAGGGAAATATGATATTAAATTTTGTCTTAACGTCCTTTTCTGATCATTTGAAAGGCCACCACCGCTGCTTTATTTTTGCTTTTTCTAAACTTTGTTTACTTTTTACAAAGCTAGAACGCTTTTTACATGGGAATCCAATCCCATTTGATGTAGCCTTTCGGTGAAATATAATAATATGTTTGGCATAAGCCCACCAAACAGACCTTTTGAGAGAAAACTTGTGTTTGATCACTTGGCTTGTTAGAAGGGTTATATAACTTGAAATCCCTATGTCACCACCACTGATATTCCATCTTAGTCCAGCTATAAAACATCATTATGCTAATCGTATGGTCAACAATCGCACCAATAGAGCTTTTAGAACGGCTAACCCATTTTGGGAGCTCACCAACGGACCTTCTAGAGAAGACTTGCGTGGATCACTTAGCACTTTACAAGGGCCGCATAAATGGAAGAAGCTACTCGCACGCTGAAGTGAATTTTGGGCTGGATCTAAACATCAGTTTAGAAGTCCAGACAACTAATTAGTTTTCGTTGACCGATTATTTTTAGCAGACCAAACGCGTAGAAGTTCAAAAACTACTTTACGGGATTTTTTTTTCACTTAACCAAGCATTTATGGCTCTGACACGCCCTTCCAGCCAGCTGCCAAAGTCCGAACATCAGTTTATCTGAATTGACAACTGAAAACCCAGAACCGCAACTAAATTCACGTCCTGATCTTTCTATAGGTCTTCTATGAGCGATTAGTTTGTACCTAAAATTCGTGCATTAGAATTTTCCCATTCTACCCTACCATTAGTGTCCTACTAAATTAACTAGTCAGCCATACATGTTGACGTGCTGGTTGACTCGAGATGATTAATGAGGAGATGGCATTGACTATATAGATAGCATCTGCTGCCACTTTTCTTGCTCGTGTTTTTCTCTTTTTTGGAAACTGACATGAGACTTTCTTCCTTGATTGATCATATTTCACGGCTAAGATAACATTGGCCTCGTCAATTGAGTCTGACAGATTACCAAATGCTTGATGATGATGATGAAACCGCCATTTAAGATCATGATAATGTTGAAGCAGTCCACATTATTATACAGCGCCTAGAGTTGTGCACCTTAACCGTGCTCCAATTGCGTCGATCACTTCACACTTTACAAGGGCTGTGTAAATGGAAGAACTTACCCAGCATGCTAACGCGAATAAAGGGGTGGATCAAAAAGCTTTTTCTAGTTGATGGATCAAATCATAATAAGGCTCTAAATAATGGCCGAAGCATCTCTTCTTGTTAAATCTAATCAAATTGGGGACACTAAAAGTTTGCCGACCTTAGCTGTCGAATCTAGGGGTAATTGTCCCAATATTCTTAAACATATTATATAACAGCCAATTCAGTCATAAACCTTTCAATTTGGTCAATTTAATCCTTAACCATTTGACGATTCGCCAATATAGTCCTTCCGGCTAAAATTGGTCGGAAATAGCTAGTGTGGAAGCTGGTAGTCTAATGTAGCACGGCCGATGCTAAGGTGAACAATTTTTGCATTTTTTAAATAATTTTTCTGAATTTCTTTCTTTTTCTGTTTTTTTTCACCATTTTTAACAAATTGAAGAGAAGTGGCCATTCAATTTGCTTTATCAATAGCATGTATTAGCGCACTAACATCTAATCACTGAGGTATTTGTACAAATAAGTATAATCACGTTAACTGCAAGACGTTGGTCTCTAACTAGAAAAGTAAATGCCTGAACCATTATGGCAAGGAAAAGTTTGATTCAAAGGGAACGACCGACCCATTTTGAAATCTAGGGAGGCGGATGAAGATCAAGAAGTTATCGAAATTTAATGTGTGGTTGGTAAACAAGGATTAGTTTTGAAGCCAAAATCGCCAGTAATCACCGGTCAACTATACGGTGGCTGAATTCTTTCTAGTTAAAGGATCTCTTTCTAGTTGCTCTGGAAAAATTAGGAGATTTTTACCAAGTTCAATGTTAGCCAGATTAGTCAACATTTAAATGTTTCAATGCAACAACAAGCTTCTACTGTAGGCATCATTTTTTTATTTTCGTACAAGGCATTCAGTCAGAGTCCTAGTAGTCTCTTCCCACTACTTGGGAGCTTATGGTTTCTCCATAGGGCCCTCTTATCTCTTCCTTCTCCGAGTGAATTTTACTTACTTTATACATTATACATCACATAGGTCATTGATTCAGCATTGTTCATGTATAAAATATAAATTCTTTATTTTGATCATACTTCTGCAATGCATTGTATGTCCCAGAATAACATTCGAATAAAAGACATTTTTTATTTTTCTTCTTAATAGTTTTACCCTTCATAAACACGGACGTTCTTTCAATAAATATCTAAGCCGGCGTCTTCAATAAAATTTGCCATTTAGCCATTTAAAAGAAGTTCAAAACCAATATGAATGCATGGAGAAGGACAAATCTGACCCAACCCCACGAGCTATTTTCATGGGAAGACAAAAGATTCAACTGAAAATGAAATTAATTCGTTCATGAATCTCGATTGATTTCACTGGCCGTCGTGTTATAGTCTTAGAAGGGTCCCAAAAAGCTGCCAAATTGGAGAAACTTACTTCATGGGTTTGAACCTAAATTTCTAGGAAAATTACTAAAACAGTTTTCAACCTATTGCAATTGTGCAAATTCAGTCTTAAACTTTTTGTATTTTTGCCAAATCAGTTCATCTAGCCAATTTAGGCCTGCCAGCACTGATGTGGACGCCGACCAGTGCCGGCCGTCCAGCCAATACTGACGTGACAATTTTTTAGTATTTTTTTCTCTTTCTTCTTTTTTCCTATCTTCTTCCTCGATCAATCGCCGAACCAGCCAGAGGCTGAGGCCGGCGAGGTTGAACTCGCCGGCCACTGGCGGGGGCAAGCCTTATCGTCACTGGGTGAACTTGAGCCTCGCCAGATCTAGGCGACCTCGCTGTCGCCGAGCAAGCTCGAGCCTCACCGTGATCGAGCGAGCTCGACCTCGCCCAGCGACGGTGAGGGTCAGCCTTGCCATGGCTGGGAGAGGTCGAGCTCGCCCAGCCACGGCGAGGCTCACCGTCTCTACAGCGAGGGGGAGCCTTGACATGGCCGAGCGAGCTCAACCTCACCCATTAACAACGAGGGTGAGCCTCACCAGTGACCGGCGTGGGCCTCAGCCTCTGGCTGGTCTGATGACCAACAGGGGAAGAAGATAGGAAAAAAAAGAAAGAGAGAAAAAAAAATTAAAAATTGTCACGTCAGTGTCGGTCAGACGGCCAGCATCGGCCGGCGTCCATGTCAATGTCAGTAGGCCAAAATTGGCCAGATGGACCAAATTGGCACATATACAAGAGATTTAAGACTGAATTGGCATAATTGCAAAAGGTTTAGGACTGTTTTGGTAATTCCCAAATTTCTATACTTCAAACACTCTCAAAACAAAGGAGATGCGATAGAAAGATACAGAATTCGTATGCTAAAAAATTGCTGTCTTTTATTTTCCACCTTTTAATTGCTCTCTGCATCAGCTCGTAAATTTGCTGACGGCTTGAAGATTTTGCTCGAAAACTTTATGCCATCCGTTTTGGTGGGCTATTACGAAAGGAATGACGCCATCTCTTTTGGGGCGCATCTCCCCGTAGATTGCTGCACCAGCGGCAACAAAATATCTTTCGTTCGCATTAATTTGAAATAATCTTTTAAGACTGCTGAAAGATTTCTCACGTTGAAAGTGCATTGATCAAGCAGAAATGTAGGTCAAATTCATGATCGAGAGATGTACAAGAGTTCTGTCTATCACGACCCTCACAATTTTGGCCGCATCTGCATGTCCTTCTCATTAGTAATGAGATCCAGAAAATTTGTTTACTTTTGCTTTTGACATGTATCACTATGAATATGAACCTTACCGAAAGCAAAATAGGAAGAAGAAAAAGAAGTGGGGAATTCGTATGAAAATTGTCAGAATCATATGCAATCGGAACTCAAATTCTGATGATAGATTGTGTCAATTTTCCGCATTTTTGTCTTGCAATTTAACAGAAAAGAGAGGTATGATTAATTCATATTCTTGCCATAAGAGGATACGTTTAGTGTCGCCAAAAAGGGAAAAAAGGTCGCTCGCAAAACAAAGGCTATGTGATATTCAAGCTGGTAAAAATAGCTCGAAAGACAAAGGAAATGTGATATCGATTCTGTCTCTTAACGTCCTCTTCTGGTTGTTGGGAAGGCCATTCCTGCTGCTTTATTCGTTCTTTTCTGAACTTTGTTTACTTTTGATAAAGCTAGAGCGCTTTGACATGGGAATCAATCCCATATTATGTAGGGAAACCACTGAAAAATATGATATATGTTTGGCATAAGCCCACCAACAGACCTTTCTGGAAAGACTAGTATTGATAACTTGGCTTCTTAGAAGGGTTGAATAAGTTGAATCCCAATCCTCACCACCAATTATATTCCATCTTAGCCCAATTATAAAACATCACTATGATAATGGTCTGAGCTTTTAGAACGGGCAACACATGTATAAATTGAAGCACCCACTCGCTTGCTAAAGTGAATAATGGGGTGGATCTAATCTAATAGCTTTTTTCTAGTGGGCGGATCTTGCATATCAAATTGACTCCCAACCCGCAAGGCAAGTGGAACTCGTCTCATCGGAGATTTGCGTCCATCACTTCACACTATATAAGTTGAAGCACTTACTCGGATGCTAAACTGCAAATGGGGAGGCATCAAATCCTCGGACTCCTCTGTTTCCTTTTTTTCTTACATTTCTCCCTTCCCCGTGCCACGTCCCCTTGCCCACCTGACGAACGTGATGCCTTGCTCCTTTTTAAGAATTCGTTCGTGCTTGACAGGATAGCGTCCCACTTTAGTTGTGACGAGCTTCTTCGAATCACCTCTTATCCAATCACAAGGTCATGGAACAAGAGCGTGGACTGCTGTTCATGGGAAGGTGTCTCTTGCGACGATGTCACCGGTAACGTCTTAGAACTCGATCTTTCTTGTAGTTGGCTTCGTGGCTCTCTCTATTCCAATAGCTCCCTCCCTCTCCTTCGCCATCTTCAGTACCTCAATCTTTTCGGTAATGACTTTGCTGGCTCACCCATTTCGCCAAATCTAAGTGCGTCTCCAAAAATGACTCATATGAATCTCTCCCATTCATCCTTTTCACTTGCAGACGTGCAGTTGTCTTATTGCAAATTGACCAAGTTCCCCTATTTCTTGAATTCGTTAAAAAAATTAACATCATTAGACCTCTCTTTTAATAGGATTAGTGGGGAGATCCCGAGGTGGTTTTGGGGAATAAGCCATGATACATTGGAAATATTAGATCTTTCTGATAACCTTCTGGAGGGAGATATACCACAATTGCACTGGAAAAAATTGTCATATATTGGCCTTAAGAATAACTCATTCCAAGGACCACTCCCCATCCCTCCACCTTCTACTTCTACCTTTTATGCCTCTGACAATGGTTTTACCGGTGAGATCCCCTCTTTGATTTGCCAGTTGAGTTCACTCCGGCATTTATATTTGTCTAGCAATAATCTTTTTGGGAATATGCCACAATGTTTTGGTAATATAACCAATCTCGAGGATCTAGATTTGAGTGGCAATAAATTACAAGGGCCATTACCACGCTCCCTGGTCAAATGTGTGAACTTATCATCACTACTACTCGGTCACAATGAGTTCAATGATATCTTCCCACATTGGCTGGAAGCACCAAAACTTTATACCCTTGATTTGCAATCCAACAAATTTCTTGGTAGGATGAACCTCACTTCCTTTGGACTCTCATTCCCTACTCTTCGTGTTTTATATATTTCCAACAACAATTTTACTAGACTATGGCCCTTAGAGGTTTTCTCAAACACCTCATTGTATGTAATAGATTTGTCCAACAATAAGTTTGGAGGGCCAATTCCACTTCCATCCCCTATCACATATTATTATTCCATTGCAAGTAATAAGATAACGGGAAAGATCCCTTCTTTGATATGCAATGCCACTAAGCTCGAGATCATCGACTTGTCTAACAACAGCCTAACAGGTAGCTTGCCTAGGTGCTTAACAAATTCCAACATCGCTATGTCAGTTTTGAACTTGCGAATGAATTACCTTGAGGGAATAATTCCAAAATCATTTTCTTCTATGTATAGTTTGACAACTCTTGACTTGAGTCAAAATCAGTTTGGAGGCACATTGTCCCGGTCCCTAGTCGAATGTAAATCTCTAGAATTTCTAGATCTCAGTAGTAATCAGATAGAGGATACATTCCCAAGATGGTTGGGAACACTCCCAAAGCTAAAAGTTCTCGTTTTGAGGTCCAACAACTTTAAGGGTCTTTTGAATATTCCAAAGGGAGCTATCCTATTTCCCAAGTTACGCATTTTGGACCTCTCGAGAAACAATTTCGGCGGTCCTTTGCCAACCAACTTGATAATGAACCTTGAAGGCATGATAAATAGAGAAGATGGGCAAGACGAATCATTGTATATGACACAAGCTTCCCAAATATCGTTATATGAAAACTCCGTGACCGTGACGATGAAAGGGCGAGAGGTTGAGCTAGTGAAGATCTTGACCATCTTCACAACCATCGACTTGTCACACAATTCTTTCCAAGGAGAAATTCTCGGAGTCTTTGGAAATCTTCACTCCCTCATAGGGCTCAACCTTTCGTACAACCACCTTATAGGTTCCATCCCTTCAACTTTAGGGAACTTGACTGATCTTGGATGGCTTGATCTTTCTTCGAATAAGCTTAGTGGGGGAATTCCTAGAGTACTAGGAGATTTGGCATCCCTTGGATACTTGGACCTCTCGAACAACCAACTCACTGGCCGAGTTCCTCAAGACAAGCATTTGAGCACATTTTCAAATGACTCATTTAGTGGGAATCCAGGCTTATGTGGAACTCCACTTTCAAAAGCATGCCCTGGCGATGCTCCAACTCCTCCACTATCGTCCTCGTCAACTTTCTATCCCGAAGGGTATGGAGGTTGGTTTGAACAAAAAGTACTGTGGATTGGTTATGCATCTGGAATCGTAATTGGAATTTCCATAACATATATTGCATGTGAAACTGGAAGGCCCAAATGGCTCACGCGAGGTGTTAGAATGCTAGAGACAAGAGCAGCGAAATGGATGGAGAAGACAAAGCGGAAGGCCATCAAGTTTCATGGACAAAGAAATTGTTGAGTCTCAGTCGTCTCTTTAAGTTGTGCAATGTAGATTCGGTGAATAATGATGTCACTAGACTAGCTTGAAATGTCATTTCCCTTATGGAGGCTTGTTTCTAATGTCTTCTCTTCTCGTTTCTTGGTGCAATTGTATATCAGTTCAATTGAGAAGATGAATGATGAGATTTGTCAAGCACACAGCTTTAAAAAAAAGAAACAAAAATAAAAAAAATGAAGCAAGTGTCATTAACTTCCACAAATTTCTTTTCCATCTTCCGGTGTGCGTAGCCTTGATATTGCCATGTGAATCTTTTTGCAACAAACTCCATTTGCTCCGCCCTTTACTGGCCAAAAGGTTTTGGGTGAAACCCAAAGTTCAAAAATCGAAGACATAGATTGTGAGAGATGGAAGTGGATAGTTATCCATGGGAACTGTATGTACACATTCTGTAAAAAGAAGTTACAGTAGTAATCAAACTTGCTACTTTTTAGTGGAAAAGAGAGACGTGTGTTTAACTTTCATAAGAGCGGGAGCAGTTTTTTCGGATTAAAAACTTCAGCGAGGACATTTAAGATGTGTTCTAATATGGAGCCATTAGTATCTCGTTTCTAACTTTTTCAAGGGTTACTCCTGTCTGTTTTTTTAGGTGCACAGCAAGTTTGAATCTTGGCTTTGTAGGTAATTATCGAAACCACATAATTAGACTATGGACAACTTTTTAATAATCCATAGATGAGATACGCAATAAACAACTTTTTGGAGGCAGAGATGGTATGTAATCTTCATCACCCATGAAAATTGTCAAGGCTTACATTTATTGGAAATGTAGGTTCATTGGTGATGTGATCCACTGGTCATGAATCAAATTTAGTTCTACATATATTCCGTCTTCCTTCTCTAGAATTTGTTCAGGTTTCTCATTAATGACTTGCGTATCAATCTTCAATTCTCAGGAATCCAGTGAGCATGCAAGCATCGCAAGCAGGTGGTTTGACGGTTCAATCAGTGAAGACATTCAAATAACCAATGAAGTTTACTCCATCCACACCATTGATTTTGACCGGCAAGTAAGTTGACAGATATCTCCTACAGTTTAAGCTCTTAGCTTTATTTTTGGAGCATACAAATCTCTTGCAGTCCATTTATAACTACTTGAGCAACTCCATGCCGGGCAAAAGAGAAAAAGCTCCATGGGTTGCTGAATCTGTTTCTCATTTGACATTCTGCTCTTGCATCGTAAACCAATTGATGGTTTTTCATTGTACACACCGTTACAAATTGGCATGTAGGTAACATTTGTACAGGCCTCTAATTGGTCGGGCTACCTCATTCCTCCAACTTGTACAACATTATGTAGGTGACTTCCCTTTGCATGCACAAACTTATACATGTTTATGTCGTTCTTCAGTGCACATGCAAACATTGCCGGTCGGTGAAATGGTGGTCCATGTGTTAGTGCTACAGACCTGTCGATAAGATCCAGTTTTCCGGTGATATGTGGCCTGCATTTCAAGTGGCTCCATTTCTGACCACTCTCAAAGATTAATTAAATTTTTAGGTACTCTTTTGAAATGTTAGGAATGCGTATATATGTATATATCTGTGAGTGTGTGTCTATGTATATTTATATATATTGTATTAGATGTGAGCAGGGGCTCATTTTCGACGGCCTAAAATCTTAAGAGAACTGTGTTTCCTCTGTCGTTGAATTTCCCTCTTCCATAATTGCTTCTTCTAATTAGATATAAATTTATTAGGCTCTGTGATTTCCATGTTTTACATCAGAACGTGGCCAATCCATGTTGCTGTGAAGATCAATTTCACCCCCATTTACTTGTTCTTGCTTACAGAATTTGACGATTCCCATGATTATAAGTCGGATTCAGGACATACGGGTTTGCCAATTCAAGGTTTCGTTGCCATGGAGCTACAAGTGCTTGCTGTGTCGACGCGGACTCCAGGTATATGTCGAGCAAACGAAGTTACAAATCAAAACTGCCAATGGAACATGTTGGCCAGGACGTAATTTCATCGTCCTCCCTAATCGCCTTGTGCAACTTCAGTCAGCAGACTCCATATGAATCTTTTTGCAAAAGACTCCACCTTGTAACAATACATTTTCTAGGCCTATGCCAATGCTTTCCAGAAAAATGATTTCCCCTTTTTTCAAGTAAGGGATTTCATTTTCCTAAATTTAATAATGCATATTGTAAATGTTTTTTCGTTGACTGATTATTTTCAGCAAAACCAAAACGCGTAAAAAGTCTAAAAAACTAATTCATAGAAAATTCTTTCATTCAATCGAATGCATTTATGGCTCAGACATGCCCTTCCACAGTGTTTTGGACCATTTTATCTCTTTCTTTTATTCATTGTACCCACGCTAAGGTATCACTGAACTCATCCACGGGTGCAAACAGTCTCTTCAAGGCCAGTGCCGAACTCATTCGCCGCAAACGTTATCTAGTCGCCTTTGACTTTCCAATGCCTTCTAATTTGATCAATTGCAGAGAGTTATAAAAGAGGCGAAATACTGCAAATCATCTTATAGTTTGAGTTAGAAGTAAAGCGGAAGAGAAGAATTTATGTATGTTCGATGATATAATAATGAGATTACATCAGTCTATTTATAGGCTCTATGAAATGACTAAATAAGATGACATATTGATCAACGTACGCGTAATCAAAAAGAGATATTCGCACAATCTTGAGAGACATAAAAAACCATCAGAATTATCATAAATATCTCTAACAGTTAGAAAGAAAAAAAGAATAGGAGGTTAAGCTCTTTTTGTATGTGTTTATTTTGACACTCATTTGTAGGTGTATGCAAAAGCCAGTTTATCCTTTGCATTCCAATCCACCTGAATAATATTCATACTCGTTCTAGTACAGATGAATTTAAATCCCATACAAATACATTTGTACTGAAATTAACAAACATATGTGTTTCCCCTTTTGATCGCAAACAAAAGACATCAAATATTGAATTGAAACTGAAGATGATTTCATTTCAATTCCTTTGGCTCGTCCGTGAACGTAACTTTAGGGTCGATGAAAAGAGAAAAAAGAAAGTACCTAGAAACATGGTCCGGTCAAATTAAGAGCAATTCATGGGAAGGTTTTCTATTGAAGCTTTTCTAACCTTAGCGGGTGAAAATCACTCGAAAGACAAAGGAAATACGATACTAAATTCTGTCTTAATGTCCTTTTCCGGTCATTTGGAAAGCCACTTCCGGCTGCTTTTTTCATGCTTTTCTAAGCTTTGTTTACTTTTGACAAAAGCTGGAACGCTTTTACATGGGAATCCAATCCCATTTTGATGTGGCGTTCGGTGAAAGCGCTCCAAAGTATAACGTACGTTTGGCATAAGCCCACCGACAAACCTTTGGCAAAAGACTAGTGTTGATCACTTGGCTTGTTAAACGGATTACATAAGTTGAATCCCTATCCTCATCAGGGCCACCAGACCTATCAAAGTGGGTTTAACCCAAATTTGATGGGCCGAGATTTTATATGAGTTAGTTATATTCAGTACATAGGTCATAAAAGTGTTTAGAATGGTAAAATCCAAAATAATGTGGATGTTAAATAAATTCACAGCTTACTTAGACTCAATCCACCTCTATGACTCTCTCTTCACTTTTTCTCGCCCTCACTCGATCTCACGCTCACTCACTCCTCACTCTTACCTAAGTTTGGATATAAGTTTTCCTATATTTGGTCAAATATGGAAGTGATTTAGCATTATGAGTCGGATCGAGTATGGATTAGTCGGGTTTGGATCACTAGTTTTGTATTACATAAAAATGGATCAAAACAAATTAAATGGCTCAATTTGGGTTGGACCAATTTCGATCCGACTCAAACCCAACCACCCTTTTGACGGGTCCAGCAACCACCAATGCCATTCCATCATAGGCCAACTATAAAACATCATTATGGTAGTGGTATAGTGAACAATCCAACCAATAGGGCTTTTAGAACGGCTAACCCATTTTGTGAGCTCACCAACAGACTTTCTAGAGAAGACTTGCGTCGATCACTTCACCACTTTACAAGGACAGCATAAATGGAAAATCTTACTCGCATGCTAAAGTGAATAATGGGGTGGATCTAATAGCTTTTCCTAGTGGGTGGATCAAATTATAATAAGCCTCTAAATAATGGCTGAAGAATCTCTTCTTGTTAAATCTAATCGAATGTGAAATCTAAGATAATTATCCAAAAAGTCATAAAGTTATTATACGGCAGTCAAGGACTACATTTGCAAAATTGTCAAAAAGTCAAGTACTAAATTGGCTAAATTGAAAAGTTTATAACTGAATTTATCGCCGTATAATAGATTTAGGACTTTTTTGACAATTTTCCCGTTAAATCTAATTTTTCATAACATGTATAACACTATTTCTTTCTGATTTTTCCTAGTTTTAATTAATCATGGCGCCAACCCGCTTAACAGCTCTTTTCCAATTCTGATTGGGTTGACATGGAGCAAAGCGACACCACCAAACCCTGTCCCTTTGAGGAGAAAACTCAAAAGGGAAAGAAGAATATTTGGACTTGGTTAGTTTGCTAATAATGGAGTTGGAACATTCCATTTTTAGTCTAATTAAACCCAAGACATAGTCTAATTGCTCTAGCGGGGGGAAGCGTTCTCACCAAAGTTTGACTCTTAACTGTGAAACTGTTTCCAATCTTGAATCTCTTAAGTTCAACGTTAAGTGAGAAGCCTGCCCATCATAGGCTAGCAAAGGATGTTATCCGATATGCAAGAGAGAGTCGAGAACATTGTTTGATGATGAGGCTAAAAAATATTCTCGTGATTACACAATATAAGCACGGGCCAGAAGTAACTACCCAATTTTGAATCGAGCGCCAATCATCTCTCCTAGGAGGCGAATTTAGGAAAAAAGAAAACTCTTTCAGTTAAATCGATGGCTCCAAACTCAATACAAGGAAAGATGGATTTTAAATTTGGATGAATCAATGCCTCGTATAATAAGTTGCGCCGAGTTCTTCAGCAGTTAAATCTCTTTCCAAGAATAGTCCATCTAGGATCCACTCCAGGACCGAAGGCTGCATATGCAGGGACTTATATGGTCTTGCGGTATTTCTTTCGACCAGACAGATGAAACCAAACGTGATAGTGAACAGAACTCGAGTGCTACGATAGTAATTGTGCGTGCCACGGTGCCAAAGTACGATATAACAAGTCCCTTTCCACTTTGGTTAGGCTAGATTCGAAACCCAGAAGCACGAAATTGCTTTTAGGGAACACCCAAAAAGAGAAGTCAAAAATTGTGACAACAAATCAAAATCGTCTAGTCAAATTATGTAAGCCATTGTCAATTGTTTTTGTTGGATACTCGGGAAAAAGAAGAAAAACACGTATGCCCGTAGGCATAAATCTGTGTGAGCCCGCCGACGGACCTTTCAGAGAAGACTAGTGTTGGAAGTCTATATAAGTTGAATGCCTGTCCTAGCCACCAATAAACTCGCTCGCATGATGAATTGCAAAATGGGGTGGCATCAAATCCTTGGCCTCCTCTGTTTCCTTTTTTCCTTACATTCCTACCTTCCCTTTGCATAGCCCCTTTGCCCTCCGGACCAACGCGACGCCTTGCTCCAATTTAAGAATGCCTTTGTGCTTGATAGCAAGGCGTCCAACCATAGTTGTGACCTCCCCCCCTATTCTTTGCAGACAGACTTGTGGAACAAAGGCGTAGATTGCTGCAAGTGGGATGGCATCGATTGTGATCATGTCACCGGTAACGTCATTAGTCTCGATCTTACTTGCACTTGGTTTCGTAACGATCCCTATTCCAATAGCTCCCTCCTTCTCCCGAAGCTTGAAGCGTTGACGTTGTCCTCTTGCAATTTGACCAAGTTCCCCTATTTCTTGAATTCGTTAAAAAAATTAAGAGTCTTAGACCTCTCTTTGAATAGGATTAGTGGGGAGATCCCGCGGTGGTTTTGGGGAATAAACCATGATACATTGGAATACTTAATTCTTTCAGATAACCTTCTGGAGGGAGGTATACAACAATCGCACTGGAGGAGATTGTTGTATTTTGACCTTGATAACAACTCGTTCCAAGGACCGCTCCCAATCCCTCCACCCTCTACATCTTACTTTTCTACCTCCCACAATAATTTCACTGAAGAGATCCCCCTTCGATTTGTCAGTTGAGTTCACTTTGCTATTTACATTTGTCTAGCAATAATCTCTTAGGGAATATGCCACCATGTTTTAGTAATCTAACCAATCTCATAGATCTAGACTTGAGCAGCAATAAATTACAAGGGCCATTACCGTGTTCCTTACTCAAATGCACAAACTTATCAACACTAATTCTGGGTCACAATGAGTTCAGTGATGTCTTCCCATATTGGTTAGAATCACAGCATCTGATCTACCTTGATTTGCAATCCAACAACTTTCATGGTAAGATCAACGCCACTGCCCTTGGACTCTCTTTTCCTACTCTCCAACTTTTTTTTATTTCCAACAACAACTTTATTGGAAGGTGGCCCATAGATTTTTCTCAAACACCTCATTAGGTGCAATAGATTTGTCCCACAACAATTTCGGAGGACCAATTCCACTTCCAACTCCCGACACAACTTATTATTCCATTGCAAGTAATAATATAATAGGAAACATCCCTTCTTTGATATGCAATGCCTCTTTGCTCCAGATGATCGACTTATCTAACAACGGCTTAACATGTAGCTTGCCTCGATGCTTTACAAATTTTAGCCTCGATCTAACAGTTTTGAACTTGCGAATGAATTACCTTGAGGGAACAATTCCTCAATCCTTCTGTTCGGTGAATAGCTTGATGACTCTTGACTTGAGTCGAAATCGGTTTCAAGGCACATTGCCCCGGTCTCTTGCCAAATGTAAAGATTTGGAAGTTCTAGATATCAATGACAATCAAATAGAGGATACATTCCCGAGATGGTTGGGAAAACTTCCAGAGCTAAAAGTTATGGTTTTGAGGTCCAACAATTTTAAGGGTCTTTTGAATATTTTCAGGGGAGCTCACCTCTTTCCCAAGTTACACATTTTGGACCTCTCCAACAACAAATTTGGCAGTCCTTTGCCAGTAAACTTGATAATGAACCTCAAAGACATGATGAATGGCGAAAATGGGCAGGGCAAATCAATATATATGACACAATCTTTCTTGGAAGTGTCATATGAAAATTCCATGACCGTGATGATGAAAGGGCTAGAGATTGAGCTAGTGAAAATCTTGACTATGTTCACAACTATCGACTTGTCGCACAATTCATTCGAAGGAGAAATTCCTGGAGTAATTGGACATCTTCACTCTCTCATAGGGCTCAACCTTTCTCATAACCACCTTACAGGTTCTATCCCTTTGACTCTAGGAAACTTGACTAATCTTGGATGGCTTGATCTTTCTTCAAACGAGCTTAGTGGGGTAATTCCTAGAGTACTGGGAGATTTGGCGTCCCTTGGATACTTAAATCTCTCGAAGAATCAACTTTTCGGTAGAATTCCTCAAGACAAGCAATTGAGCACATTTTCAAGTGACTCGTTTGGTGGGAATCCAGGCTTATGTAGAACTCCATTGATAAAAGCTTGCCCTGGCGATGCTCAACCTCCTCCACCATCATCCTCGTCAACTTTCGACCACGAAGGGCACGAGAGTTGGTTCAAACAAAAAGCAATGTGGATAGGTTATGCGTCAGGAATT
Organism: Syzygium oleosum; assembly: GCF_021117445.2. Classification (NCBI taxonomy): domain Eukaryota; kingdom Viridiplantae; phylum Streptophyta; class Magnoliopsida; order Myrtales; family Myrtaceae; genus Syzygium; species Syzygium oleosum. The sequence continues at coordinate 5,556,160 of NW_026607497.1, forward strand.
GTAGTTGGGATTTCCATTGCATACATTGCATATGAAACGAGAACACCCAAATGGCTTCCGCGAGGTGTGAGAATATTGGAGAGAAGAGTGGCCAAGTTGATGGAGAAGCCAAAACGGAGGGCGATCAAATTTCATTGACAATGAAATTGTTTGAGGAGATGTCCCTTTAAATTGCGCAAAATAGATTCAATGAATTAAGTGTTCACCAAACCAGCTTGAATTGTCATTTCCCTTATGAAGGCTTGTTTCTAATGTCTTCTCTTCTTGTTTCTGATTGCAATTGTATATCAATCTAATTGACAAAATGAATAATGAGATCTATCAAGCACATAGCTTAAGAAAAAGCAAAAAGAAGAAAAATGATGCAAGTGCCATTAACCTCTACAAATATATTTTCCATCTTCTCATGTGCGTAGCTTTTACTTTTCAATGAATGATTAGAAGTGAAGACTGGCCTCAACCCATTCAACGAAAGTTGTGAACAAATTAATCTGCAGAGAAAATATGTCCTAAAGAATCAACACTAATATCTTTGAAGTTGCACTTCAGTAATAGATTGTGGACTGAAAGCTATTATACGTTGTCTTTGATAGAGAACGTAGGTCGAAGTGGAACTGAAAATTGTCCAATGAAATATTCAAAGTATCTTCAAATTCCAAATAATTCTACTAAAAAATGATAAAAGAGAGTGTCCTCCTCGATCATTCACTGTCCAAATTCAAAGTAATTTGTCTACTTAAGGTCATGGCTATAGCCATGCATGTCTTTATTAATGGTCATATTCTGCCCATAGATTATGTCATAGATAAAGATGCTACCATAGACTTGATTAATATGCCTTCAAGAATAGGGAACAAAGACTTCCTTGCCGTGTGGCAAGATTGAATGATAACGGAAGAAATTAACCAGTAAAATCCAAGTTATTAGATCAGCCTATCGATGCCCATCTGACGCAGGGTAAGCTATAACTGAAAAAAAAAAAAAACTTTCCTAAGTAATTCTGAAATTCAATTGATAGTAGTCTTTTTTTTTCATTCATCGTAGCATCCTTTTATAGGCGAGTAAGGAACAACCCTCTAAGCTTGGAAAATAGAGAACTTAATAAATTCGTAGAAGACAAATCACAATTAATAAGGACTCTGGAAATCTAAAACTATTCAACTACTCTCAAAAATATAAGAGATCATTAATGGCCTTCAAAGTCTTCGAGGAATGCTCCGGCATCAGTCACGGTCAAATCGCGTCAGTTTTTGGCGATCACCTTTGTCAAGATAATCACATGCCAATCGTTCTACATCATTCTCTCCTTCTTCAGAAGAACTCGCCCTCGAGTTATCATCAGGATAAAGTGGAATGTCTGGAGCGTGATACTCGAATAGGTCCGCCACGTTGAATGTTGGAGAGATATTAAGATCACCAGGAAGATCAACAACATAGGCATTGTCGTTGATCTTTTTCATAATTCGGCAAGGACCAATCTTCTTGTTGTTCAGCTTATTATATATACCAACGGGAAATCGCTCCTTGCGTAGAAAGACCATGACTTCATCGCCTACATCAAAAGTTTTGGAATGACGTCGCTTGTCAGCATGATCCTTATACTTGGCATTGGACTCAACAAGTTGGCGTGCAACGTCAGCTTGAACCTCCATAATTTTTGTCGCCAAATTTTCTGCTGCTACACTATAACCAGGAATCTTAGGCAGAGGGACCAGATCAAGTGTATGCTGAGGCACACGACCATAAATAACTTCAAATAGAGACTTCCCAGTAGACCGATTAACCGTATTGTTGAAAGCAAATTCTGCCGGGGCAACATATCGATCCCACTGTTTTGGCGTGTTATTGCAAAGACAACGGATGATGTCCGCCATTGTCCGATTAACCACTTCGGTCTGCCCATCAGTCTGAGGATGGAAGGAACTACTATACTGCAAATTAGTTCCAAACAACTTCCATAGAGTCCTCCAGAAGTGACTGAAAAACTTAGTATCTCGATCAGAAGTAATCGTCTTTGGAACACCATGCAAACGAACTACGTCGTGGAAGAAAAGGCCAGAGCATGAGAAGCATCGAATGTCTTCTTACAAGGTATAAAGTGTGACATCTTTGTAAAACGATCCACTACCACATAGATAGAATCCATACCTCGTTGAGTTCGCGGAAGTCCCGGAACAAAATCCATGGATATATCCACCCAAGGTCCGATTGGAATTGGCAATGGTGTATAAAGGCCAGTATTCTGTGAATGCCCCTTTGCAACCTGACAGACAGGACACTTCTGTACAAAACGGCCAACGTCCCGCTTCAATTGTGACCAAAAATATCGCTCCTCCACCAAGGCGATGGACTTATACGGTCGAGATGTCCCCTAAGGCTTCCTCCATGTAGCTTTCGAATCAGTTTCTCTCGAAGAAAACTTTGAGGAATACACAACCTATTGCCATAAAACAAGAATTTATCGCATATAATCATATCACTAGCAGAACCAGCAGCTTGACACTTCGCCCAAGTGTCTCGAAAATCCTCATCGTCTGGATAAAGATCACATAAAGACTCAAAATCCACTACTTTGTTTTTCATGATAACCAGTAATGCAGCTCGGCGGCTTAAAGCATCCGCCACTTTGTTTAGATGACCTGCCTTATGTCGAAGCACAAAATTAAACTGCTCCAAGAAAGAAACCCAGCGCTCATGCATCTTATTTAAATGCTTTTGGCCCTTGATGTATTTGAGCGCTTGGCGATCAGTATTGAGTATAAACTCACGCTGATAGAGATAAGGCTGCCAATTCTTAATAGCTCGAACCACAGCGTAAAATTCTTGCTCATAAGTAGACCATCGGCGTCAAGCTTCATTCAATTTTTCACTGAAATAAGCAACCGGTTTATCTTCTTGCGAGAGTACTGCGCCAATTCCGACTCCCGAAGCATCACAATCTAGCTCGAACAATTTATCAAAATTCGACAAAGTTAGAACAGGAGCAGTAGATAATTTCTCTTTTATCAAGGCAAAGCTTGCCTCAGCTACATCATCCCAGCGAAATTGCCCCTTCTTCAAACATTCTGTGATAGGTGCTAAGATAGTACTGAAATTACGAATGAACCTGCGATAGAATGTCGTCAATCCATGAAAACTCCGCACCTCCCCAACAGTCTTGTGTGTAGGCCACTCTTGAATCGCGGCAACCTTCGCCTCATCAACTCGAAGGCCATCTGCACTAACAATGTATCCCAAAAATAGCAATTCACTGGTCATAAAACTGCATCTAGGCAAGTTGATATAGAGGTGATTGTTCTCCAAAACCTGCAAAACATCTCGAAGTTGGTCTACATGTTGCTGCTCATTGGGGCTATAGACAAGTATATCATCGAAATAAACCACCACGAACTTTCCCAAGAAAGGTTTAAGGACTTGCGTCATCAAGCGCATAAAAGTGCTAGGAGCATTGGAAAGTCCAAAGAGCATGACTAACCACTCGTAAAGTCCTTCGCTGGTTTTGAATGCCGTCTTCCATTTATCCCCGGGTCTCATACGAATCTGATGGTACCCACTCCGCAAATCAATCTTCGAAAAGATCTTTGATCCAAACAACCTGTCAAGCATATCATCCAAACGGGGAATAGGGAAGCGGCACCTCACAGTAATTTTATTGATTGCTCGACTATCCATGCACATCCGTATGCTCTCATCTTTCTTTGGTGTAAGTAAAGCAGGAACTGCACAAGGGCTCATGCTCTCTCGTATAAATCCCTTCCGAAGAAGTTCTTCCACCTTTTCCCATAATATCTGATTCTCCTTCGAGGTCATGCGATAGTGGGGCAAATTTGGAAGACTAGCACCCGGTAAGAAATCAATTTGGTGCTGAATGTCTCGCATCGATGGTAGTCCATCCGATAGATCCTCAGGAATAAGACTAGAAAAAGCCTTCAGTAATGGTTGAAGTGCTTCTGGAATTTCGATGGTTTCCTGCTTAGATCCACTATCCACGATCAAGTACATACCATTCTTCTTGCGAACATTAAGTAAAACACCAGCCTTGTCCTTGTCCTGTTTTTGAGTAGTTCGCAGAACACAAGTAGCTTCATCCAAGGGACGAAGGGTAATTTTCGTCCTATCCCACACAAACGAATAAACATTCTCACACGCTCGGTGAGTAACATCAACATCATACTGCCATGGCCGTCCCAGCAAGATGTGGCATGCATCCATCTCAACAACATCACAGATTATCGTATCTTTGTACGCTTTTTTCAATAGAAATAGGCAAACGACAAATCTAAGTTACCTTTAATTCCGGCCCCTTACGAATCTAGCCAATCGTATAGGGCGAGGGATGAACTTCAGTCTTTAGTTGGAGATGATCGACAAGCGCCTGCGATATGATATTCTCGCAACTTCCGCTGTCGATGATGACGTCGCAGACCTTTCCACTGATGGTGCAACAGGTGCAGAAAAGGTTATTCCACTGCGAATCTTCCTTCTGTGGGGCTAACAGCAGTCGTCTAACCACACAATTAACATGTTCTCCTTCTTCGTCGACTATCTCTTCTTCGTCCCCCCAATCCTCCTCATTAAGCTCATCTTCAGGTTAGACCAGATTCGCCATCTTCCGCCACGGACAGTCACTCGAATGGTGCCCAGGCTCATTACATTTAAAGCACTTTCCTGGATAGGGCTTGGCATAAGGATTCGGAACAACATCACAAGCCTTTGACGCAGCGAATTCAGAAGGTTTGGGCGCCTCAACATTACTCTCCAAACTTTAGTTTGTATTGTTGAATTGCCGATTAGAGGACTCAGCACCCTCCTGCGATTTTCCTCACCCGAATTGTTCTCGAGGAGCATAATTTCCCATTCTGCTTGAGTAATTGTTTCGCTCCAACTGCAATTCCACTTTCCTAGCCATCTCTTGCACATTCTCGACAGAGTATAAACGATGTAACGAAACACGATCTTGAATATTCAAACGTAGACCATTGATATACCTGGCGGTTTGTTGCGCTTCAGATTCGGCAAGATTATTGCGGGCCGAAAGTTGAAGGCATTCCTCCGTGTAAGCTTGAACTGTCCGACTTCCTTGTTTGCAAGCCTGAAATTGCTAGAACAAAACTTGCTCAAAGTCAGCAGGAAGGAATTGAAGCTTCAACAACTGCTTCATACAATTCCAAGTTCGGATAGGTGCTTTCCCTTATCGACGTCGGGAAAGTTGTGTTTGCTCCCACCAGGCTGAGGCGCTGCCCTTCAATTTATACACCACGAGCTTTACTTGGCAGTCCTCTTCGATCTCCATGGCATCGAAGAATTTCTCAACCTCCCAGAGCCAATCTAGAAAGCCTTCAATGTTTAAGTTGCCATTGAAGGTAGGAAGGTCGACTTTCAATTGATACTGTTCGTGTTCTCGCCGATATCCTCCATGTTGACGACCCCCACGAATATGCTCTCCTTGGAATCCTCCATAACAGCAACCTTCACGAATAGGCATGTCCTGGAAATCCTCTTCATCTTCTTCTTCAGAATCCTCGACATAGTCTTGACGCCTTTGTCAGGGATTCGCCCTTCGCTCCATAGCTACTCCGAGAACTCAAGCGACAGGAATACGCTCGGCTGGAAGATCACCAAGGTTAGGGTTAGGGTTAGGGTTAGGGTTTGCAGACAACCGTTGGATGGTGGCAAGTAATTCTTGCATCGTCCGTTGGTGGTCTCGCAGAGGTTGTCGAGTTTCCTCGGCAAACTGGGTAAATTCCTCGCGTGTAACAGGTTCAGCACCCTCAGCTACAGAGGTGTTTCAATTCACGTTGTGAGACATCGTCGCAGGGAGAAACCTTGCTTTGATACCAAATGACGCAAGGTAAGCTATAACTGAAAAAAAAAAATTCCAAAGTAATTCTAAAATTCAATTGATAATAGTCTTTTTTTTCATTCATCGTAGCATCCTTTTATAGGCGAGTAAGGAACAACCCTCCAAGCTTGGAAAATAGAGAACTTAATAAATTCCTAGAAGACAAATCACAATTAATAAGGACTCTGGAAATCTAAAACTATTCAACTACTCTCGAAAATATAAGAGATCATTAATGGCCTTCGACGTCTTCGAGGAATGCTCCGGCATCAGTCACGGTCAAATCGCGTCAGTTTCTAGTGATCACCTTTGTCAAGATAATCACATGCCAATCGTTCTACATTACCATCTTACATCGGTGCCCTAGAGACAACTCAAGTGTCTCGTGTTTCGAGTCAAGCAACAAAGCTCTATAGTACAAGAAATTAGGACCCCAAAAATTTCCAATCAAGTAATCTAATTTATGACTCCAGTAACATGGAGCCTATGAATTCTATAACGGGAACGGAAGCTCTCCTAGTGCCACTGAATCAGCGTCCTGAAGCAAAACATGGCATTATCCCAAATCCTCTGTTTTCTCGTTTCTCTTTCTTTACGGTTATCAGTCCTCCCTTTCACTACAGAACAACTGTGTCATCCTGCGCAGGGTAATGCATTACTGCAGTTTAGCGTTTCACTAACTCTTCAAATTGACTCACGTTCATACTTCAATCACAGGACACGTAGGTTGAAAAAAAGACAGTTCGCTGCACGTGGGGTGGTCTCAACTGCGGCTGTTGATAAGGAACTCGTTCTAGGGCAGCTCTGACGAATATGCATGTTATTGTGGAACTGCCAATAGCAGGACTTGTACGAAACTGGAAGAGTTCTAAAACTTTGAGTTACATCTTTGGCTGATTAAGTTGAAGCAGTTATTTCAATAAAAGCTCTGAGTTATCAAACTTCCAAGGGCGCGTAGTATGTGAGGACACTTCAAGTATCCCTTCTAGTGGCAGTGTGTTTCACTAGGATATATGAAAGTTGTGGCTTCATGAAGAACAAAACTAATAAGAATATCCTCATGGGAAAGAAAAGTTCAAAATTTGATCCTAAAGAGCATTTAGCTGCCATTTTAGCTACGTTTCAGTTATGGTTCTCATTGATACGCAAGAAACCAAGTTTGTTAAATGGCTCTCTGGTAATGGTACATTTAGAATATGGTGAATCTAATCAAGTATGAGATTTAAACTCGGCATTGTTATTTCCATGAGCCAATAAATGTGACATTGTTAAATATGTCTTGAATTTTATGCACTCGGTTCGGTTTATCACTCGACCCAACATATTTTTTGTGCGACCCAAAAGTGGAGAAAAAATTGAGATTTAGTTCGCGACGTGGAGAGTTGGCCCAATAGGTCCAACCCGAAACAAGCGAACAAATCTCTATGGCGGTCCGCCCAAGCTGGAGCAAGCGAACAAATATCTTGGGGGGTTCGGGGGCTACGCCCCCGAGGAAATTTTTTTGGGAGCCCTATTTATACTGCGGCTAGGTTTTTTTCATTGATTAAAGAGATAGATTTTCGTTTCCGGAGAGATTTGTGAGCCGTGAGATTTTGTTAAGTCGTTTTTTCGACTTCTGAAAACTGTACTCTCTTTGATTATAGTGGAATCTTGTTTTGCCTCGCCCATGGACATAGATCACCTTGTGATCGAACTACGTAAATCCTTGTGTTCTGTATTTGTTTTTCCGCGTTTGTTTCGAACAGACATGATACCCAAACATTTCTTCATATACATCAATGAATTTGCTATTTTACAAGATTTTGTTCCCTGTGATAACTTGGGTATAACAGGAGGATATTGAGAAAAAAACATGCTACATAATAATACGATCAGTATGTTGATGCCAATACAGCCACCAATCAGCTGTCAGAAGAGTTGAATGTCAAAATACCGGAGGTATATGATCGCTTTAGTCCTAAGATTTGAACTTGAGCTTTTTTATTACTTATATCTGCCTCCTGAGCTTTGGTTTCCTTTCTCTGCTTGAAGTAAAACCATCCTTTTAAACACAGCATCCTCCTTCTAATGTTCACAAAAAGTGCCTTCCGTGATAGGGTCATCAATGTGAGACTGTATCTGGATTTGTCTGTGAGGCTTTCGGGCACATCCTTATAACAGGTCAAAGCATCAAAGTGAGGGAAGAAGTTGATGGATCTAAGCAAGCTAAACGTGACCACCAGGATCAGGAGGAGTCTGTCTCAAGTTTACAGAATTGAGGTACAAAAATCCAGGGAGTGGTCATGCTTATATTGGTCATCCTGGGGAGTGTCATGCTTATATTGGTCATCTACTGCTTTACGGAGTAATATCTCTCTGATGTCTATCTCTGCCACAGGTTCTATCAAGAAATGCCAAAAAGGTTAGATTTGAACGGCCAGACAAGGAGGAGGAGATGTTGCAGAGTAAGGCGTAACTCGGTTGGTCCCCAAAATCATTAAAAGGAAATGGGAGCTGTAATGAGGACATGCAGAGTCGCCGCACTAATTGGCATTTTTTTAACAAAAACAGGAGGTTTTGTCGCTCAGATAAACATACAAGTGATAAACATGAAGATGACTGGAAAAACTAGTCAATAGTAGCATTGCTACTTCTTCTTGAACATGATAAGAGAAGGATCAACAAATGAATGAGAAGATGAGTTTCGAAGATCAATCGACTATAAGTTATTTCCACAATGCAGGGAAGCTGTGATATCTGCGTCTTCATAGGCAAATTTTCAGTGATAAATTTATCTGTGAGCATCCATTAGCCTATACTGGAGTGCAAATGATCCGATAACTGGCATGCTTGCTCTTCAAGTGTGGTCAGAGATAGAAGACTAGAAAAGGCCTTGACGCGGGGGAACGACTGAGAAAATGAGGCCAGCTTGGGAAAACATTGCAAATGGTTCATAGAACAGGGTGTGGGTCAACTCGGCACCAAGCCACCAGAAGGCTGCAAGAGTTGCCTTAAACATGAGTAGGGTGTTTGTAAATGGTCTGCTTGGAAGAAGGGGAATTTTCTGGTGAACTGATGCAAATCCTCATGTAAGCAAAGCAGGTCTTTGAACTCAAACTAAATGGATAACATGAATAAACTAGCGTAAGTGTCTGGTCCACCGTTGCTGGCCGGCTTGGGTCACTGATCCAATGACTGAATTGTTGGAACCGAGTCCAAGGTCCGCATGCGGGGACATCGAAATAGCACTAACAAGTTTGGCCCCTCCCTCAACTGACTGTTTCACGAAAGATTTAGAAATGGAAAAGTTTGATTTGATCGGCTTCTCATTATCGAACTTCAACTTCTCAAAAGTCTTGAGCATCTTTAACGGCAACTCCAGTGCTTATGAAAATGATATATTAGAGAACTTGTTTACCTTGAAACCAAAATAGAAAAGAGAAATTATTAAGGAACTTGGATTTGGCTTGTTCTTATTGAAATTTCTTTCCATTCTAAACTTGTTCTACTTGATCTCTCTTTAAACTTTTAGTGGTGCTTATGTGACCCCCGGTCTTAAGATCGAAATTACTGGGTTTCAAAATGCTTGTTCTGAAAATGACGGAACTGAGGGAACTTAAACCTGATCCAGTACAAATGTCTGCTGTTTCGCCTAGTTCCTTCGCGAATTTATCATCCTCGTTGACGTTTTTCAGTGCATCTACATGCCATTTACAAGGAGAACTTCCGCTCAACATTTTCCGCTTGCCAAACCTCCTAGATCTCAGTTTGAAGTTCAATGATATCACGGTTTCTTTTCTAAAATTTAACTGGAGCAAGTCTCCTAAATCTTTAACACTTTCATTTACAAGCATCACAGGTAAAATAGCTGATTCAATCGATGAATTGAAGAACTTAAAAATCTCTCTATCTCGGTAACTGCATATTGATGGGATCAATTGCCTCATCGCCTGTAAAGTTACCAAAATTAACCTGGTTCAACCTTTCAGGCAATGAATTAACTTGTCATATCCCGTCATTCGTTGGAAAGTTTGAACGACTCATACATTGGAGGCAATTTCACTTGTGTTTCAGACTTCAGAATCTTTTCAACACTGAAAAGTCTGCTAGTCCTTAGGCTTATGGTAGAGTTAAATCTAGCTTACAACAGTTTGAATTGTACATTTCCAGAGCGTGAGACTTTGACGTTGTCATCCTGCAACTTGGCCAAGTTTCCATTTTTTTCTGAACGCTTCGCAAAGCTAGAACTCTTTTACATGGGAATCCAATCCCGTTTGATATAGCCTTCGGTGAAAGAACTCGGAAATATAATATATGCTTGGCAAGAGATAATTATCAAAAAAGTCATAAACCCTTTGTATACCGGCCAATTTAATCATAAACCTTTCAATTGTGCCAATTTAGTTCTAAACCTATTGTACGCCATCTAATTTAGTCATAAACCTTTCAACTGTGTCAATTTAGTCCTAAATCTTTTGACAATTTGCCAATTTAATCCTAAACATTATAGTGATTTTCTAATTTAGTTCTTCAGCGATTTTCGACTAAAATTATCTGGAAGGGCTACATTGGCAAATCGGTAAAAGGTTTAGGACTAAATGAGCAAATTTTCAAAAGTTTTAAGACTAAATTGGCACAATTGAAAGGTTTAGGACTGAATTGACCGTTGTACAATAATTTTAGGACTATATTGATCGCCGTACAATAAGTTCAGGACTTTCTGGACAATTTTCTCCGCTTGGTAATCTAAACCCCAACTAAAAGGAATTGAGCAGCTCTATTCATTTTGCCGATGAGAACTTACCACAGCACTTGCTATACATATTCTAGTAAGCTCCTTTCGAGTAAGCCCAGCTACTCTCTCTAGCCCAGTTACTAGTTTTGGATTTGCATTCAGAAACTACTCCAGACCATTACACACATTTCCCGCAACTGCACTTTTCTTGGGTCCATCGACTGTAGCAGCTGGAGTTCACGACTTATTTTTGTTATTTCTTTATGAATTGAGTTCAGAAACTTCAAAGAAAGAAAGATAAACCAAAGTGCGTAGCTTTGAGTGGTGACCCATCTCTACCTATCGATAGTGAGAGACAAGCTGCTGTGGCCAGATCAGTGATGGGGGACCAAAGGGATAAGATTAGGCGTTTCTTGACTTCTTCTTTTGCTTCATCGATTGATTATAACCCTACTTGCCGTCTCGTGCAGATATAATGGGCCTCAAACCAGTCAAAGCCTTCAAGCTTACAAATTGTTTGCATGGCGGTTACCTGTAACCCTCGTGAATCATACTTGACATCTGACATTTTTTTAAAGGATTTTGGTAATAAAAATGCCTCCCGAACACTAATTAAGATAATTAGCAATAAGTAAGAATGTGTATCAAGACCCTCTTTTTGTACTTTTGATGCTGAAAACGTGCACATTCATTCATGAAACTTGCCCATACATCGAATAGAAGAAGTAGCATTTCCATAATATACCTAACTAACAGGCCAGTAGAATAATATATCTAACCAGAAAAAAAAAAAAAAGAACATGTGTGGAGAGAAATAGTACAAAAAAATTATTAAAACTAAGCTAGTATGTAAAAGGAAAGATGAGAGGCTTCTGAGATACTTGATAAAGGTAAGAGGTTAATTAATTACTTGTTGATCGTCTAATTGGCGTACTTATGATTTTGTCGATCTATAATTATTTGCGGCCATAGTGTATTCCAAATGTATGCATGGGGAAGTTTGACGTTGAAATGGCCATTGAATTGGTTAATCAATAGTATGTATTAGCGCACTAACATCTATGTATTAGCGCACTAGCATCTAATGTCATTTCTCAATAGCTTTAACCTTCATAAATGCGGACGTTCTTTCGACAAATATCTAAGCTAGCCGCCTTCAATAAGATTTGGCACTCGGCCACAAAGCCAATATGAATTCATAGAGAACCACAAATCTGACCAAACCCCACGAGATATTTTCGTGGGAAGATAGAAGATTCAACTGAAAATGAAATCAATTTGTTCTTAATTGATCTCACAGTCCGCCATGATATACGCACAAATCGTCTTATAAGGGTCCCAAAGCTGCCAAATTGGAGAAACGTACTTCATAGGTTTGAAATCCTCAAGCTGGTAAAGTTGACCATCATCCTCATCATCACCGTCATCTGATCGCTACATGCAGAAGGAAATTGATGTTCGCGGTTCTCTGTTGACGAAGGTTTCACTCACCGCTCCCGTCATTCCTTGGGCTAGCAGATTTGACCTAGGACCTGTTTATTCAAGGTAAGACTCATTCTAGCAATTGATTAAATTTAAGGTTGGGTGGTTGTTTTCGGGTGAGACCAATGTCTGGAGAGTTAACCTAATGCCAAGTAAACAAAATGGCAGTTGCAGTTGAACCGAAAACAAATTATAATGATTAACTTCGGCAACTTAGCAAAGCAGTTGAACCAAGTTGAAGTAAACTTCTATACTTCAAATCGTCTCATTGGCGAATCATCGCGGGACCAACATAAAATATTCGGTAATGTGTTGAGGTTGTTGCAGATAGTCAGCCGATTTAAAGAAACTTTAATTACAAGGTTGACCAGGTTTCATTGATTTTTCGGGGGGTCAAAGGAACGTGTTCCTTACTTGTCAACAGAAGATAGACTTCTTCAATTTGTTTGGGCGGGATTCATACTTCCCATCAATAAAAAAGCACAGATGAACCAAGATAAAAATTTTGCGTTGCAATTTCTTTTTCTTGATTTTACTCTTTATTTTCTTGTGATTATGTGTCAGATCCTAATACAATTAGTGTGATGGGTAGGATGAATTTTCTTTTGCGCCAGTCGATTTCAGGCATCATTAGCTGACAATAGTCCTTTTGCCAATAAACATGCAGGGCCAAACCAAATTGATGTCCTCGAGTTCGGTCTTTTGCACGTTTCTTCTTCTGGTGCTTGGAGGACTGAATTGAGAGTGAAAGGGAAGAAAATGATTTGGAGGCGATGAGATCCCCAAAGATATGATTATCGTCTGAGTCATCGCCGCATGCGTTGCTTGGAATCAATGAACTCTTGAAAAAAGAGAATTGATCATTGTCAGTGAGTTCACATCTAAAAGCTTGTAATGTTATGAGTATTGGACATCAGAAATGTGTCTAATCCCGCACTCTCCATGTATCTGATGTCGTGTCACTATGTGACTCCCGTGTGACCTCAAGCTAGCGTAATGCGTTTCAAAATTGTGACTAGAGTGAATGATATCGTGTTGCCAAAAGGCCCGAGCGAGGACCGCCTAGTAAATTATTTTGTTAAAGGGCACAGAGGATCGGGTCTCGCGTATATTTCGTGCTTGCTTGATTCGATCTGCTCTGGTGCGGGCGAGCCTGCGAGCCCAACTCCTTATTCTTGTTGTTATGAAGTCCATGAAGTGAACTGACAAATAAAGAGACGAAAAGGGAGCTTTTTAAGCAAGGTGTGGAAAGGAAAAATGTAGAGAAGGGTCTCTGATCTTGCATCATGCATGTTTTCACTGCTGAATTGGTAAATGATTCTCACCTGATTTCAAACTAGCTAGATGTGTTTTGTAAGTCGTGCATACGCGAATGAGTCTCAACTACTTGATAATTACATCATATGGTCATTATCATTTTAAACTCTCCCTTGAGATGTTTGATGCGGTATGATTCACTTGAACCCGGAATCAAATCACTCATTATACTTTATGCCAAAATTTAGTATGTCATCATGTATGTATCGCGCAATTTCAACCACTAAAGTCAGACTCAGGTGTGCAGTGATTAGGATTAGAATTTAATGTGGATAAATACGTACATTGAAGAACCAAACTATGTCTGTCTATGTAGGTTATAAATGTGACATCTATGCGGTAAATCGCAAGCGACTAACATTATTGTACGTGTTTAGATCATTAGATGCCTATTTTAGGACAGCAAGTTGGTGCAAAGTGTTCTTGATGGAATGCCACTCAACACGGCATGTGTCTTTAAATCTATGAGGTAATGTACTAGTCGCTTATTTGTCACGGGAAAGTTACAATTTTAAAGATGCAACTTTCATTTGCAAGCGAGCGTCTCGTATACGAAAATACTTTTAATTCATTTCACATACAAAAATATAAATTTCATATTCATGAACGAGTTCCATAAAGTATGCCTTCTGAGTCATAGCTAGTAGCTTAGCCCGACCATGGCATGATTGTCATCTTTAGCGACCGATCCAATTTCCAATTTCACGTTCCACTCAAATTCAAGAGATTTTGAATTCAACTCTTTCATGATCTCATGTATTTAAAGGACGAGATTAGAGCTGGATGTCGAGATTAATACATAGTCCAAATGGTAAATATAGCGACTTCGATTCACGTCGAGAACACGCACTGGATTATCTAGCCGCAACATATCTTGTGTGCAGAGACTCCCTGGCTTCTAGCACATAGTCAGGACTGTGGTGATGAGTTCGCCGACCTTACACCTTCGGGTCATGGGCAAAGAGGAGTAGGAGGGGCTCGATTTAAACATCTCGAAGCAAGTTCATGAGTCTGTGATATCATCCGGAGGAATCGTTAATGCTGGTCTGCCCCCATTAACGCAATGAAAAAAATGTCTTTTGCCGAAACAATGCGAACTAATTTGTGATGTAGATGAAGTGGCCAAGAGATGTGTGCACGCGCGTAATGGTTGAATCCCAGATTGGGCAAAGCAGAGTTTCGAGCGCTGCTGCGGATTTTTTCTACGCCAGAGCGGATCCGCGTCATTCTTTTTGGTCGCATCTTGGGACAAATGACTAGTAGGCAAATTTGTTTCGTTTAGAAGAAAATCACTTTCTCTAATCAAAAAACAGACAGGGACTCAAGTATTTGGCTGCATTTATAGTGGCCATGGCCACGTGCCCAGATCTCGAGTTCGAACGATAATGACAGCAAGCTAGAGATTTGGCCAGCTACGGGTCATGGCGGCCGCTAGCGAGCTCGAGCGGCCATGGCGGTAGCTATTGCCAATTTCTAGTGAAGATCAGATTGCGTGAGCATATGTCTAGCCCAAATAATGTGTTTCAAGGATAATTGTCCAAAATGTTTTGAATTTACCGTACGGTGATCAACTCAATCCTAAATTTTTCAATTTTATCAAATTAATCTTTAATCTTTTGATGATTTTTCAATATAGTCTTTCTAACCAATTTTGGCCGAAAATCATTGACGTTGCAATCCAGTCAGTGTCGGCCGCTTTACGTGGCACGGCTAGCACTGACATAAATGATTTTTTCAATTTTTTTCTCCTTTTTTCCTTCCCTTTCCTTTTTTTTTTTTTCCCATTTCCCTTCACCAGGCATCACCGAGGCCCCAGCAACCGGTGGATAATGAAAAGGAAAGAAAAGAAAAAAGAAAAAATTCAAAATATATAAGAAAATTTGCAAAAATTATCCATTTATTTGACCATGCCACATAGGACGGTTAGTGCTGACTGGACTGTCACATCAGAAGATTCCAGCCAAAATTGGCCAAAATGACTATATTGATAAATCGTCAAAAGACTTAGGACTAAATTGACCAATTTGAAATTGGCCAAATTGAAAAGTTGAGAACTAAATTGGCCACCGTATAATAGGTTTAAATTTTTTTTGACAACTTCCCCTGTGTTTTGCCATGGCCATAGTGTGGGCAAGTTCTCTCTCTCATTTTCGTTTCTAATTTTTATGTTGCATAACGTGGCTTCATAACAAATTTAAATAAATCATAACACGACACGAGTTCTCCAACGCCTTAATCAACCGACGACCTACGTCAACAAAAATCGAACGGCAAGAGAAAGAGTATAACGAAAGGACTAACGTGAAATATTTAAAAAAGTAGAGAGACATTTTTGAAAAAAAAAAACAAGTAGAGAGACTATTTTTTAATCAAAAAGGGCTAAAACCCAATACAAAAATTTAACAGCGTACATTTACTATGCTTATTTTATCACTTAATAAAACATTAAATAACTTTTGTCAAAAAAAAATATGAAATAACTCTGAAGAAGGTAATGAAAAGAAACTAGTATCCAAGCGCTTATCGATTCCAAGATTAGTAAGCCAATCAGCAGAGCGATTTTCTTCTCAAAAATTATCTTGCACTTTAAACTAAAAGTGAAAACACAACAATCTTCTCTTATCTTTAAGGCATCATATATTTCCGGGAAAATTCTAAATAAGGACCTAAAGTGTCTTTACTTTCTCAAATAAGGATCTGAAGTGGACTTTGTGTCAAATAAGGACCTGAAGTACCCTTATTTTTTCAAATAAGGGCCTGAAGTGGCTATTTCTATTTCAAATAAGGGTCTAACTTTCTGAATGGTTAAGGCATTTACGTCTTTTAACTTTTTTTGAATTCTTTTCCTGTCTTTTCTTTTTTTCCTTTTTTTCTTTTTTCTTTTTTCTTTTTCTGGTTTCTCTTTGTGCTTCCCAGTGGCCGGGCAGCCGGCCACCGGCGAAGCCAGGGGAGGGTTGGGCAAGGGTGGCCTCGCCGGCAACAGGCGAGGGACGACCTCGCCTGGGCGAGGGCCACCCTCGCCGGCAACGGGCAAGGGTCGCCTCGCCGAATCTCGGTGAGGCGACCCTTGCCCTGGGCGAGGCCGCCCTCTAAAGTCACAAGCAATGGCTGGCCTCACCTAGGCGACGGGTGGCCGACAAGACCCTCGCCCATAGGGGTGTCAAAACTGAACCGTATACCCGAACCAAAACACGAATCGACCCAAACCAGCTCGAAATTTTATGTTATTTTCAGTTCGGGTCTCATTATGTTCGGGTAATAGTTATAAAATAGGTATTGTAATGTGTTTCTGTTCAATTCGGATCATAACACGTACCGAACCGAAACACGTCTTTACCAAAAACATACTTCGTCTTCGCCACTCCGCGAGTTGAATCGAAGAGACAGTCCTGGAGTCCAAAGAGTTGCCCACAACGTTAAACTGTCTTTTTTTCACGTGTCTCTCTCTCATCTTCTGGAGACTTTGTGAAGACTCTAGCAACCTACACTCTGTCTAGTCTCCCCCCAAACTCTCGCACTCCGCAAAGCATACTCTCTCTCTAGTACCTAGTACCCAGCAGCTGGTCCTGCCGATAAGCCTCCACATCCCTCCATGCAGTTCAAAATTCAAAATAAGTGACCTTCCACTTCTCTATCTCTTTCTCTTCGTTCTCCAAGAACACAGAAGCCAAGCACAGGGACATAAACATTTTCAGTTTTAGTGACGGGGGATTGGGGACCGGTGGTGCTATCGGTGCTGCTCAGCCCGGGGCTACTATTCTAGATCCCGGGACGCCACCGAGCAGTCGAGTTCGGCAACATGCAGACCAGCGGTGCCTTCGTCATCATCCACACCATCATCTTCTTCGACCTCATCACCATCTTTAAACAGGGAAAAGGGAACAAAATTGAAACTTTAGCGGTCACCAACCTTGGTCGATCTTGGGTTCTTCCAGATCTGCTACCCTCCCCCCCACTCCCTCCTCTCCATCATCGAGCCAAGGCTGAAGCCCAGGCCGAGGCTAAGTCCCCCGGCATAGAAGGAGGAGTCGATTGAGGCGCGTGAGGAGAGAGTGATGGTGGACAAACTTGGGGAAGAAAGACCAAAAAAGGGGGACAATCTCTTTCGCCAGACATCTCTCATGATCTTCTTCTTTTTCTAAAATAGGAAATCGAGCCTGATTGTGCCCTAGAGGCTAGAAATGTAGATGCAAAAAAAAACAAAATAAAAATCTGAAATCCAATCCAGACCGACCCGACCCGACCCGATGTTTCAGCTCGAGTTATATGAGATTCGGGTAGTGTTTGGGTCAGCGAGAACACACATCTCCTATGGGTCGGGTCGGGTTAGGTAGCACGAAAACTCGACCCGACCCGATCGTTGACACTCCTACTCGCCCAAGCAAGGTCGGGCCTCGCCGATGGCTTTTGAGGGCAGCCTCGCCAAAGGCATGGGTCGCCTCACCGAGGCGAGACTGCCCTCACCTAGATCCGGTGAGGCCATCCCTCGCCGGCAGCTGGCAAGGGCCGGCCTCAGCTGGGCGAGGGTTGCCCTCACCAGATTGGGCAAGGGTGACCCTCACCCAGCCCTTCCCGAGCTTCGCCGGTGGCCAGGCAACCGGTCACTGGCAAAACAAAGAGAAGATCAGAAAAGGAAAAAAAGAAAGGAAAGGAAAAAAAAAAAAAAAAGGAAAAATAAAAAATAAAATTATTTAAAATTAAAATTATTTTTAGACGAAAATGCCCTTGACCTCACCGTTCGCCAGCCAGAATATTTCGCCGTCCGGTGACCGGCGAAGCCAAGCCCTTATTTGAAACTCTCATGGTCACTTCAGGCCCTTATTTGAGACTGGCATGCCACTTCATGTCGTTATTTAACACAAAGTCAACTTCAAGCCCTTATTTTAGAAAATGATGACACTTCAAGTCTTTATTTGGAATTTTCCCTATATTTCGTATTTTGATTTTCGGACAAAAATACAGGATGGTCAAATATTTCACTCACATCTATTTTCCTATAAAAAATGTAGATGCAAAAAAAAACAAAATAAAAATCTGAAATCCAATCCAGACCGACCCGACCCGACCCGATGTTTCAGCTCGAGTTATATGAGATTCGGGTAGTGTTTGGGTCAGCGAGAACACACATCTCCTATGGGTCGGGTCGGGTTAGGTAGCACGAAAACTCGACCCGACCCGATCGTTGACACTCCTACTCGCCCAAGCAAGGTCGGGCCTCGCCGATGGCTTTTGAGGGCAGCCTCGCCAAAGGCATGGGTCGCCTCACCGAGGCGAGACTGCCCTCACCTAGATCCGGTGAGGCCATCCCTCGCCGGCAGCTGGCAAGGGCCGGCCTCAGCTGGGCGAGGGTTGCCCTCACCAGATTGGGCAAGGGTGACCCTCACCCAGCCCTTCCCGAAGCTTCGCGGTGGCCAGGCAACCTGGCCACCGGCAAAACAAAGAGAAGATCAGAAAAGGAAAAAAAGAAAGGAAAGGAAAAAAAAAAAAAAAAGGAAAAATAAAAAATAAAATTATTTAAAATTAAAATTATTTTTAGACGAAAATGCCCTTGACCTCACCTGTTCGCAAGCCGGAATATTTCGCCGTCCGGTGGCGGCCAAGCCCTTATTTGAAACTCTCATGGTCACCAGCCCTTATTTGAGGCCCGCATGCCACTTCACGTCGTTATTTAACACAAAGTCAACTTCAGTTCCCTTATTTTAGAAAATGATGACACTTCAAGTCTTTATTTGGAATTTTCCCTATATTTCGTATTTTGATTTTCGGACAAAAATACAGGATGGTCAAATATTTCACTCACATCTATTTTCCTATAAAAAAAATCCCACTTGCCGCCGCAGCGCCGTCCCCCCCCCCCCCCCCCCCCGGGCGCCACCACCTCTATAAATTATCTTGCACTTCCATTGAAGAAGAAGAACTTGCTGAGGCATTGATTCTCACCCACCTTCACCAACCTTCCACCCCCAGCTCTTCTTCTTCTTCTTCTTCTTCTTCTTCAGTTAGTCTCCTTTCCTCTGACACTATCAATGGCGCGACTCACATTGTTGGTTACTCTGTTATCCTTCCTAGTCCCTCCTCAGTTGGTACCAGGTCATTGCCAACTCGGAGCAAGTTCTGAGCTCCCACTTCGTATTTGCTCTTTGGTTTTTCTCTCGAGCTGATCAAGATTGTGTTTCTTTTTTCCAACCTGCAGGTGTCTACTCCACGACTTTCACGCTCGTCAACAAGTGCGACCACACGGTGTGGCCCGGCATCCTCTCCAACGGCGGCGAGCAACCCTTCTCCTCCACCGGCTTCGCCCTCGACAGCGGCGCCTCCAAGTCCCTCGCCGCCCCCGCCGCCTGGGGCGGCCGCTTCTGGGGCCGCACCCACTGCTCCGAAGACTCCACCGGGAAGTTCTCCTGCCTCACCGGCGACTGCGGCTCCGGCAAGCTCGAGTGCTCCGGCAGCGGCGCCGCCCCGCCGGCCACCCTCGCCGAGTTCAAGCTCGACGGCTACGGCGGCATGGACTTCTTCGACGTCAGCCTCGTGGACGGCTACAACCTCCCGCTGCTGGTGGCCCCGCAGGGGGGGTCGGGCCAGAACTGCACCACCACGGGGTGCGTCGTCGACCTGAACGCCGCCTGCCCGTCGGAGCTGAAGGTGACGAGCAGCGACGGGTCGGAGGGGGTGGCGTGCAAGAGCGCGTGCGAGGCGTTCCAGCAGCCGCAGTATTGCTGCAGCGGCGCCTACAGCACGCCGCAGACGTGCAAGCCCTCCTCCTACTCGGAGCTGTTCAAGAGCGCCTGCCCGCGCGCCTACAGCTACGCGTACGACGACGGCACCAGCACCTTCACCTGCGCCGACGCCGACTACGTCATCACCTTCTGCCCGTCTCCCAACACCAGGTGAGCTCACCGAGATCTCTCTCTTCACTGTTCAGCTTTTGCAGCTCGGACGTTCGAGCGCAATTTTGTCATTATCGAAAAGTCCGGGTCCGGTCCCCCATGTGAACGTTGCGGAGGGGTAATGCGATTGTCCCCCCATGTGACATGACTGGCCAGAGTTTGTGCGCTTTCAGACAAACTTAGTTTTGCCTGAGCCCTACACGCATATATCTCAACATTAATTTATTAAATATGTATATCGAAAGTTTTAAAATTTATAACGAAATTATAATTAAATTTTAAAATTTTTAAAAGATTACAATCAAATTTTAAAACTTTCAATAAATATAATTAAGTTTTAAAATTTGTCAAGTTGATACAATCAAATCTTTTATGAACTCCGTTCAACTTGACAGACGAAAAATGCTAATAAGTTTTAAGACTTGATTATACTTTTTCAAAATTTTAGAACTCAATTGCACTTTGTAGGTCTTTTAATATATTTATCCCAATTTATTATTATCCGATGTTTCTCGCCTTAATTTTTGCCTATGTTGGCTAGGGACATACAATTTGTAAATAATATTCCCACCAGCTTAGTTGCGAACGTAACTGAAACCGGGTCAGTTGAATTTCAACTCTACGGGAGTCCTACCTTTGAAAACTCAGCCGAGAATTGAATAAGAAGTCCTTTTCCTTCCTAAAATGAATTATTACATAGAAAAAGTATATCGCTCTTTTTAATGTATTTTCCCAAGCAACCCAGTTGATAAAATAATGATTCATTAATGAGTTTAAGGTCCCCCACTCTCCCACACATGTTGGCTGTGTGGGATACCATTGCATCGAATGGCTCAACAAGAGCACGAGATATAGCTCGCAAATGCACGACGGCCCTTCGATCTTTTCACCGTTCCCTAGTTCTGGAGATCCGGGTCCATTTCCCTCTTTTCGATGGCGGCCCCCGCACATGGGCTGAAGCCGACCGTTCCCCCCCCTCTCCTCCTCCTCAACGGTCGTTGGCGGCGGCCGACTGACCGGTGCCGTCCAGACTGTCTGCATTGAATCGCGAGCCCCCATTCTTTTACTTTTCGTTTAAACTAACGGTAACGTTTGTTCTTGGGAAAACGTGCAGCCAGAAATCGTCGTCGTCGTCTTCCGCCTCATCGGACCAGGCAACGCCGGCCGCCTCGGACTCTTTCAACAACAACACGATGGTGTACGAGGGCGTGGAGGAAACGAGCGGCGCGGCGGCCAGCCACGCGGTGGCGGGGCTGGTCGGCGTCGGGGTGGCAGTTTGGCAGCTGTGGCAGCTCTCCTGAAGTATTCCGCAACTACTTTCTTCTTAGACGACTAACCTTTTAGTTTAGGATCAATATTAATTAGGCCCATTTAGCTTCGTAGTTACTTTCACATGCACACCCAAGGACTAACCTTTTAGTTTAGGATTAATATTAAGTAGGCCCATTTAGCTTCGGAGTTACATTCACATGCACACCCATCTATACTTTTTGGCGTGGGTCCCCAAATCGGGCGGATCTTGGACCCACAGTTTATGATCTGATCCGGCACGAATCTAGAACGAGATCACCGGCATTGGCCCCACGCGCATCTGGCCACCGTCATGTGGAGCTGAGTCACCCATGACAAAGAGATCGACCGGCCAAAAACCGAATTGGACCATGGCCAAGGCCGGCTGGTCACGTTTCATCATGCCGGATGATGGGTTGTTGTCATAATCAGAGCAAACACAGCTTGCGTTAGGTTGGTTTTTGGGGGGGATTCATTATTGCGAGACGAGTGCTTTTTTCGCGCTATTCTTTGTATTCTTTAGATGGGAAAAATTTGAGGGGGTGTCGTTGAAATTTGTTCTGGAAGGTGGGGGATTCTTTGTAGAATGTGGCCTGTGCATCATTTGGTGCCAAAATTTATAAGGGGCGGTGCTATTTGATTAAACATTATATCTATTCGCTTGGAGAATATGAACATCTGATTTTGTCGGATGAGCAAAGTTGTCCGATCCGTTATCCTCGGGGACGAGGCTTCTACGTGGTTCCTCGAAGAATCTCTCAATCAGTAGTCGAACTATGTTTTATCCAAGTGCATATGGGTAGGACGTGCCACGCATATTGCTTGTATCTAGAGCTAATATATTTCTTGATGGGTGATGATGCGAGCTTATCTGGATCTAATATTACATTACATTCAAAGGTTTAGGAGTCATTTTACTTTGCTAGAGTGCACGCATGATTTGGGAGGTCAAGGGGATGACCATTTTTGGATTGGATGTATCTAGCGCAACATGACTTTCGAGAAACAATTACCAAAAGAAAAAGATAATTGTTAGAAAAAGTCATATTATTGTACATATGCCAATTCAATTTTAAACTTTCCAATATAGTCATTCTGGCAAATTTTGGCCGAAAATCGCCAATGTAAATACCGGCAATCCTATGTGGCACGGCAAGCGCTAACATGGACAAGTTTTTGCAATTTTTTTTTTAAAATTTCTCAAATTGTTTTCTTTTTTTTTCCTTTTCCTTTTTTTTCATTTTCTTTTCCTTTTACCTATGGCCAGTACTCGACAATGGTCGACAACCGGCCACAGGCCAGGGTTGCTCTTGCTAGATCTAGGCGAGGGGTGGCTTGCGAGGCCACCCTTCACAGGTGGCTGGTCACTTGCTGTACCTAAGATTGGCCACAAGCAAAAAGGAAAAGAAAAGAAAAGAATAAAAAAATTAAAAAATCATATAATTTTTAAAAAATTACAAAAATTATCTAACGTCAGCACTAGTCGTATCATGTTGAACGGACAGCATCCAAGTTTTCCGGCTAAAATTAGCCGGAATGACTATATTGATAAATTATCAAAATGTTTATAACTAAATTAGTCAAATTGAAAATTTATGATTGAATAAGTTTATGATTTTTTTGATAATTTTCTCTCCGTTCCGATTATGGAAAAACTTGTCCAGAGAGAAATTCAAACGTCCCATCTATTATATCATGGGTGTATTACTGCCCGCCCCAGTATCTAAACAAGGCCCCAAATCGTATATGACAATTGTTGCTAGTCAAAGGGTAAATAGTATTCGTGCCGAGTGGCGGTTTCAGGTCATAATCTGCTTGGAGAAAAGAAAACCATTCCACGGCATTTGACTTTCGAACTTGGTTTAGAAAAATAAATCCAGCCATCACGTATGCTGGCGAAAGATAACTCATTTCGGGCACCAACCATATGTCATCTCACCAAACTAGAGAAATTCCCTGCATCCGTGCTATTCCCCATGGAATGACCACTCCATTTCTACCTAGATCTGTTAAATGGGCCTTGAACCTATATATGATCCATTTAAAAATAAATAGATTATATATAGATCACTATAACTTTAAAAAGTCCATCTTAAATAGATCTTAAAGTTTTAAGCCTATCATAAATAAGTCTTAATAGATTGACTATGAGACTCATGTCCAACCCACCCATTAAGCCCACACACACTTTCCCCCTTTTTATAAAAATATTTTTTTTAAAATCGAAATTATTTTTATTTTTCTTCTCTTTTCTTTTCTTTTTATTTTTTTTTGTTTCCTTTCTTTTTGGCCGGTGGCTAGCCATGGCGACGGTCGGCGGCCGGCCACCGACCACGGGCAAGCTCGACCTCGCCGGATCAGCGCCTTGCCCAAGGCTGGCAAGACTCGAGCTCGCCGGCCTCAGGCGAGCCTCGAGCTCACCCAATTCCGGTGAGCCGAGCCGAGCCGAGCCAGCCTCGGGCGAGGCTCCACCTCGCCAGATCAGACGAGCTCGAGTCTCACCATATCTACGAGGCCTCGAGCGAGCTTGGCCTCGTCGGCCTTAGGCGAGGCTCCAGCATCGCCGATCTGGTGAGCCTCAACCTCGCCTCCCTCGGGCGAGCTCAACCTCATTCTACAGGCTCAAAGAGAGAGGGGCCCGTGACATGATGATGTGTTGACACGAAGCGTGGTTTGTTGCATGCACATGGCTTTGCTTGTTCCTTCACTCCCACGTTTTTGCATGCGTCGGTGTCTATGTGCGTGTCCACTTCTCGATCCATTTGCACGATAGGAACGAACATGGCTTGTTCAGGACGACCACGAGACGAACGTGCTTCTCTTTTCCCTTGGTTCTCTCTCTCTCTCTCTCTCTGGTAATAATACGAAGGACGCATGTTATGACACCCAAACGTTGTCCCAAGAAACCTCGTTTCATTTCTCTTTTTCCTCTTTGGTGTTTTCCCCTTGGGAGCAAGCCAATCAATTTAAGCAGTGCACCTCGTTGTTTATCCTACTTTGAATAGGTTCACTCCATCAAAGAGATTTATTTTACATATTTGCTGAAGTATGTGATGAGAGAATTAGATCCTTCCTTGAAGGAAGTGGTTGATGGTCAGGTCAAGCAAAGGGTGCTTTATCACGTTTCTTTCATTGAAAACATGGGATGTTGAATAATGTTATTTGATTTCATAGCACATCGAACGCTTAAAAGTCCGGTGCTTTGTGTCAATGGATGAGGTTATTGGACTGATTTGGTCACTGATTATGACATCTTAATATATTCTGTATGGTCTATTTTCGAGTGAGATCCTTCTGCACGTATTTGACCCTTTTGAAGGGGCCAAAAAAAATAAAAGAGAATCAGCGTTTAGCATTTTTCATCTAATATACTATCACGGGAGTGCTGTTCATCGGTTGACCTAACATGACAATTCCGTTACGGCTCCCAAAAAATGGAAATAGTTCCTGTTGATTTATTTACTGAAACGTAATTAGTTCGTGCATCATTCTGGTTAATGTCCTTCAGAGTCAAAATGACTAATTTGTTCATCCGCTTCGTTTTGCTAAATTGGGTTTTTATTATTGTATTCTGTCTATTCTCCCTTTTGGAGTTGTGACAGAGCATGATTAATATAATGTTGGAGGGATAAGGACTGTCGTGACGATTGTGCGTCAATAGGGTGGCTGATCATTGAGGGTTTGTCTGAATAAGCTCGGCCCAACCATTGCTCCTTCAGCCTAGCTGACATAGATCTTTTGACATGAGGCTTGGAATGTAGGCCCAGCCTCACACTCGACCCTAACGATCTTCATTTCATTTAGGACTGTATTTTCCCCCGCCTTTGATCGAAAGAAATTTTCTCCAATCATGTCTTTAATCGACTGATTACAAGTGATTATGGACATCGCACCACACGTAAAGGGTAATATTTATATGTATAACCCACCTATGATAAGACTGGATCCGGGATGAAGGGAAAGCATGATCCTTTGAGTTGTTTTTTCTTCGTTTTTCTTTCCTTTAGACTATGTTTTTTCTCCATCTTTGGTCGGAAAAAGTTCCTCGATCAGTCTTCTAATTGCTAGCTTACAATTATGGACATTACCCACATTATGCCATGCTTTTCTCTTTAAAGTCAATTTTCTGATCGATAAGTTACTAACGCAAATATCACTCACATTTATTTTTTGACCATGTTTTCCGTCATCCTTGATTAAAGGGACCTTCTCCCAACCAAAACTTCTGATTGGGTAGATTACAAATATCCACATCATCCAACCAGGGATGGAGAGGAAATTATACCACTTTATTTTCAGTTAAATTTGCATATAAGTAATATTTATAACATAACTCAACAATAGGGGGAAGTTTCCTCCAATAGAGCTTTCTCCTGATATTAGGAATCCATTTCTACTCTAGAAAAAATGCAATCTCCTCAAAGCGTCACAATTTGCATTTACATCTTTCAAAAGCAATTGACTTGTGTGTTAACTTAGTGTTTTTGGAACAGACTTGTGTGAGCAGATTAAACACATGACATACATTCAATTCCTTTTAGCACCTTAGTGCAAACAAATTTTCGATTTGAGCGATATCCATCCAATTTTGGGTAGCGCCTGACTAGCTCAATTGGATATTGCATGAGCTCGGAATTTTGCTTACTTAAGATCACGGACATTATGAGCTCCTAACTAGATGAATAAGAAAAGGAATGATATGATGTACATTAGCAAAGTATACAAAGAGCTCCTTCACTAAATGTTTATTCAAGCTTAGTCAAATCAAGACGGCCAAACACTTAAAAAGCTACAACAGTAAATGGACTTCAAGGGCTAAGACACGTGGATTTCCATGTATATAATTATAGTCTATGGATAGATAACCTTCATGATATAAAAAGGGGCTTATCAGCAGCCACCAAATTGCTACAAAAGACATGAGTCATTCACTTTTTCTTTGGATTTTGAGAAGACGCACATGGCATATCTCCCATGCATCAGATAACGCCTACAAACCCTTTTCCCCATTCCCCTTCTCCAGGTCAATCGTCAACCACAAAAATCAAAATTTGCATACATTTAGTATTCGAAAAGATAAAAAGTTGAAAGATTGACGTACCCTTTTCACTATAGTAAGAGATAGAAAACGATTTATCGCCCGCCTATCCGACGTAAAAATCTTTCATTGACACGCACGCATTACTCCCTTTGCTTTTTTGTTAAGTAGATCTCCTAAAAGCATGAACGGTGTAACTCTTCAAAAGAAAAGAGGCAAGAAGCGAAAGGTACGTGAACCCCATTTCTATCCGAACGACCCTTTACACGACAGATAACATGCACGTCAAAAACTACGTACACATGCTTTGTCGGATTGTTAAAGAACTATCGATGTCCAGTAGTCTCGTTTCTTGATCTGTCTACGTTGACTCGTCGTTGGTTTCAATTGCTTTACACGTTAAATTCCCGTCACTTACCAGAAATTTGGATCAGCTTCTTCTGGCAGCAACAAAAGTGTAAAGGGGAAACGGCGTGATCTCACTCGGATTAGTCAAAGTTTTGTGGTTGGGTATTAAGTGTACAGTTTCTGAACCATGCGAAGTTGAAACCACCTTTTCTCGCGAATTATGAATTACATTTGTCAATCAGTTCACCAATGTTCCGCGATCGATCATTGAGTCTTACGACGAGCGACGGTCTTCATCGGTGTCCCAAAAATATGGATAGCGGAAAGCACGCACATGCTTACGCACATCATTGTGCATGGTAGGCCAGTGATGAAGACCACTCGTGTAAAGTTTTCTTTAAATCGGCTACATATCCTCTACTCGGATAATTATGTTCATTTAATAACTAAAAGACAGCATATGCTACCTTGCATAAAAGCTGCCGGGAGTCGGATAAGAGTCTTCAAAGGTGGTTTGCACATGCGCATGTTGCATGTACCTATTGGCCTGGCTCCATCAACGAACAGTGTTATCCGACATGCAACGTAAGCTTTGAGCTTTTCTTTTCCTTCTCTTTTTCTTTACTTCTTCTCCCCTTTGCTGCGAGCATTCTCATTGATGATGAAGAACGAAAGAAAGGGAGCAAAAGACATGACTTATGACGCAACATAATCACTTAACAAATCCCCTTTAACAGTAAAGCAGAGATAAAATAAAAAAGTGCGATTGTCTGTTTGTCTGGCCAGCTCAAAGTGCTGGTAAGTTGAGCAGACTCTTTGCATGGAAGGCACGTCGAGAGGTCCTCGAATTCTTCTGCATGTGTCACAAAAGCTTTTGCATGGTCAACCGCTTACACGACGGATGCTGCAGAGTAGTGGTGTTCTTATCCCAATCTCTATTGCTTTTTTTCCAGCTGCTTTTTCACCCTTTATGAAAGACCAAGATCAGCGTTACGTATGCGTTGTCGATCGCTGTATTAACCTCCCCCGTCAGTGCTTGTCTTGAGATTATGATTACCTTCACGAGGTCAAATGATCTCTCTCCAAAGCTCTCCTAGTGGGGGGAAAAAGGAGGAGAGGAAGAAGAGAATTCACTCACGTAGTCAAACGCTGATTCACTACGCGGATTTTCTTGACAGCCAAGAATACCAACATGTATCTTTTACGGATTTATTATGAATTATCTCGACAATTGTATAGGTGTGAAAAGACGTGTGCCAAATTTGAATGATTGAAAGAGATGTGGGAGTACGACCAAAAAAAAACTAGATATAGGAGATTGTTTGCACTTAACTTTTTGCTTTCCTCGATCATTAGTTGGAGGAAATACCCTCTAACTAATTCTTTTCATTGGTGAATTATAAACGGTAACCTCTCCAAGATTACATGTAGCTCCATCCATGATTGGAGGAAATTCCTGCCAGACTAAGGATTAATCGGATGAAATTGGGTTATTTTCCTCCATCCTTAGATGGATGAAATCAATCATCAAACCAGACTTTTGATTAGTGGATTACAACTATGGGCACTACCCACGTATAAACCTAACCAAAATAAAATAAGGATTGTGTCTATATTTGTCATCCATCAATCAAGAATCTTGTCGAGAAAGTTTTTTCCAAACTATGAATTGATGAAAACATCGCCCCTTTTAGTTAAAAATACATTCAATTGTATCCTTATTCTTAAACACCAATTAAAGCCAATTTTCTCAAATGAGTAGAACATGGGCCTTAATAGCAACAAGGTGTGGGCCTATATGGCAAAGAGTGTTTGCTTCTATTTATTGTGATCTTGGATTTAAGTCTTGTTGGGAACACCCTGAGAGTAAAATCTTAAATGCGCTAAGCCGATGTGAGAAGTGCGCCTTTAAGATCGTCTAGAGAGCTAGACGAATCGATGTGCGCAAAAGCCGGCAAAAACACCACCTAACCCACAATACCAAAAAAGACACGATGGCCCTTAACATACATAGTCTTAAACTCTGCGCGAAGAAGATTCTATATGAATTATGGATTTTGGTGATTACCTCCTTTAACCTTGTGGGCATCAAGACCACTCGCAGAATGGTTTACTTCCATTTGGCGACATAAAGACATCAGAAATTCAAAAAAAAAATTTAAAAAAAAACAAAGGAAGGGAAAAGGAACAATCACGGAAACAAAAGGACATGGAAGAGAAAGGGAACGTGTCAGAAGTGGGATTTGAACCCACGCCCTCTTTCGAGGACCAGAACTTGAGTCTGGCGCCTTAGACCACTCGGCCATCCTGACGATGTGACCTTCGTGTCGATATTATTTTATTTAAACAATATAAACAATTAAAGGTGCATCTAAAATGAAGCAGCAAAAAACGATTGAGAACGCCATGAGTGGACGTGCCGTGGTCTCCAGTATAACTATGCTCTCGCATCTGAATAGGTAACGTCATGACAACGTACCCGTTAATGCCAAGTACACTGGATTCGACGTACAAAACCAATGTACAAAATGACGTGATATATTTTGAAGCAAGCATTCAAATGGGAGGTCCGGTCATCGTGTCGAGGCGACCGATCGGCCTTAGTCACGCAATGCCTTATCGTGTCCGAAATTTTCATGAGAAATATAGTGCGCATCCATCAATTTGAAATCGGTTCGTTCTGATTATACCTGATGGAGAGGAAAAGGGGGTAGGAAGTACACGACTTAGAAATTATGAGTTTCGTACGCGAATGGGATGATGTGCCACGGTCTCGATCCTTTAGCGAGACACAATCCCTCAGGAATCCATCCGTCATCTCTTCTTTCTCCGTGGGCGGGTCCTCCCAAATTCCTTAGTGCAACTCCACGCCACTCGAGAAGAATTTCGGTGCAAAGTGACAAAAACTTTCGGGCCCAAAGCCCACGTAGCTCCTTAAAGCTTTCTCATCTAGAAAAGATTTTTGCAAATAATCTAATGAATCTTCAAAGTAATATTAATATAAACATAGCACTCGCAATCGTGCGTACGAAGCGAGGGTGGAGGAGAAAATTAGGAAAGGTTATACGCGGGCGAATGATCATAAGTCCGGTGCCATTTTGTCAATCACATTGCATTTATCCTGAACAATCATATTGAGAAATATACGTATTTTCGCTATAAATTGTTGCGCACCCGTAAAATCAGAATATGCTTTTTCTTTAAATTCTACCTAAGTCCACATTTTGAAAAGTCGATACAACACTAAAGTAACGTAATGTATGTCTAAACATAATCAGCTTCCAAACTATAGACCACTCGCACGTGAATGTTCGGTTTAATGCCCCCCAAATTTTGCCATTTACTCCACTATCTCTTGGGCAAACCCGTCTCTCATGCCCCCACCATGATGCGAGTGGGGAGCCCAAAACAGACGATACGGCTAAGACGAAACCCGAATTACGCAAAACCCGAGTGGCGTTTCTTGAGGGTGGATGATAAAACTGGGTACATATATATGGGTGTTATTCAACACTTTTCAATTCTAAGGAACGTGTCCATCTTTTCCCAAATTGAAAGATGATAGATATAAAAAGAGGAAAGGAACATGGAAAGGAGCAATTATTACGTATCATTGAAAAGGAAAATAAATAAATAAATAAATAAAAAGTGCAATGATAAGTTTTGGGGGGGCCGGCGGTGGAAGCGGATCTTGGGCTGGAAATGATGAGGAAAGTGTCTCTTCTGGGGGTTCCTCCCCTAGCCAACCACCGATCGACAAGTGGCGACGCCTGGGGCGGTGCTTCCACCGTCCCCACGAGCTCTCTCGATCGTCGATCCCATCATGGCAACTGCAAAGATTTGGTCGTTCCCATGCTCTCTTATTTTTATTTTTTTTTTTCTTACAAAAAAGTACCGAGGTTGGAGAAAACAAAAGCCTAGAGCAAACAATTTGAAATTCATAGCAATTGAATGCGATACGAAATGCTCGAATATGTAAAAAGGATGAGGAATTGGCTTCGTCTCTATATAAAATTATAATCGCGTCGCGCGCTGTTGTTCTTAAATTGAGGTATAGTGTGTGGACAGTTAATCAACTAGTGATCATGATTCAATTTGTCAAGGAAATGTCTTTATATGTTGACACTCGCCCTATGGAACAGCTTTAAATATGTCATCACTTCAACATGTGTTTCATTCGTCGATTTCTTTATTTGCATTAGAATCAGATTCTCTCGACCGAAAATCACAGAGAAAACAAAAACAAAGAAGAAAGTTGTTTGAAACCATCATGCAAAAGTCAGAAGATTCTCAAACATGCATGGTGCTCGGGACACGTCGATCGATTTAAGGGGCGACGATTCGGAGTTTTCGACTCGATCGGGATTAAAAAGCTAAACTAAAGATTCTCGGGTTGATTTTAGCCTCCGGATTGATAGCTGTCCATGTCGTTGTCGTAATTTAATATTGATCCGATCTGATTTGACGATGAATCGGGCGTCTTAAGGAACGAATTTGAATGAAAGCAAAGAGGCCATTTTTTTCAAGTGTGAATACCTTGATCGTGACTGAGTTACCAAGAGAAAAACAGCCCAGCGCAGAATCAGATGCAAACTGTCTACTTGATGTTTCTTGATTAGGCCATTTTCCAATTCATCAATAGAGAAAAGACAAAGAAAATTAAGAGAGAAAAACGAGAGTTTCTTGGCTGCTTTTGAGACAAGGAAAGTGATGGATCCACACCATCTTTGCTTTGCCTTGCCCCCTCTACCAAAAGCTTTGACATGGCCGTCCATCTTACTTAGAAAAAGGTTTAAATTCACGATGAAAGTGTCACGTAAAGGATTAAGTGTAAATGTGTAATTATTGGCTAAAGTTTTGAACTTTAGTGATGATAAATTTGTCCGGATAAAAAGGAAAGATGAGTTTCGATTTCACTCGACGAGTGGCATGTGTGTCGAGATTCGTATTGGATAAACTTTTTCTTTATTCAAGAATAGATAGGAATTTGTCATTGAATTTTGCTTTGACTTTTTTCCAAAAAAAAATAGGAACATTCACAAAATGTAAATGGTGACACATAAACCCAAGTATAATTTCTCATAACTTTTGAAAATTCAAATAACATTTGAAATTTAACGGGAAAACGAAAAGTTCATTTCAATTGAAACGGTGGTCATGGATAGAGGTGTGCAAAGGAATCGAGAACCGCCCAGAACCGAACCGAGCCGAACCGAAGTAGCCCAGAACTGGCGATTCTCATGGGGACCAGTCCGATTCCCAGTTTCAATATACTAGAACTGGTGAGTACCAGTCCGATTCCTAGTTCCAGGCGTAGAATCGCCCACCTATCCATCCGAACCGATCAGTATATATATATTAAAAAAAATTATAGCTCACTTTCAGTAAAAGTGAGTCTTTCTTGTTTGATTTTTGTCATTTACCCTACAGTCCTACTCATGTCTCACGGTCCTCAAAATAGGAACAAAAGGAAGAAATCCTAACCTCATCTTACTCTCATCATGAGAGTCTCGCGCGGCCAATCCTTCAACTCTGTCGCTGCATCACAGACTTGCAATCGCCTCACCTACGGCTCTCCCTCACATCTCGCATCAGGCTCTCGCCTCACCTTCAACTCTATCGCTGAGTTGCAAACTCGCAACCTAGTTAAATTTTCTGCGTAAGGGTATTCATTCTTTTTGCTGCTGTTGGCGAATTCGAATTCCGAACTTAGGTGCTTCAAATTATGTTGAAGTTTAGTTCGGGATTGTTAGTTTTTGACTTGTCGATACCTTTTGCTCTTGCTCTAGCTGTCACTCTGGGTGATTCTGCGCTTACTTGAGTCTCTGTTAGCAGATTATTTCAAGGAATATACTTGGTCACTATGTTTGTAGTCTGGTTATAAATCTGTAGGAATTGGGGACTAATTCCGTGGACTCACTAGAGAACCGGACCAGACCGGCAGTCCAGTTCCTGATTTCAATTTTTCAAAATCAATTCTTAGTAGGCGGTTCCCGTTTTCGGGGTGGGAGGAACCGTTTACCCGGATAATGCTCACCCCTAAGTATGGAAGTTATTTAGGAAACGATAAGTTTGACACCATTAAAGAAACTCGATAAACTAAAAACTTCGTGCACTCTCTTTCAACACTGGGTCAAATGTTCATTCAAATACCAAATGGGCCCCGCACACCGTAAAGTTTGACCACAGTAAGAAAAAACGACGTGCCGTATCACTTGTCATTACACAACCGCAACACCAAACTCATCTTTTTCCCCGAACTGCCAAATTGTACACTCTCTATTTGTATATATAGAGTACCCACATGAACCTGCTGACACAAAACTCCTAAACACTTCTCTCTCTCTCTCGATATCTCACTTTCTCTTTTCTTGAAGTCTTTGATCCCTTCGCAAGTTATTCAAGACCTCATTTTTTATGGGTGAAACCCCCCACCACTTCTATCTCCACCCTTCTCTTCCCTCCTCCAATCTCATTGACAGTTTCTCTCAGCATTCTCGCTCTCATTCTGATTGCTGTTGCTGTTGCTCTCGCTCCTCTTTGTCTCCAACATCAACCTCATAAGACCCAGCCTTCCGAACGAACGTCAACCAGTTAATCTCATATCCCATCCATTGAACCCCAGATGCATCCGGTCCTCTGTTCTCAGCCGTCATCCCGATCTTCTGTTCGTAGTTACATTTGCCTCATTCTACTTTATTTATGTAGAGGTGAGTAAAGCTCATTCCGCCATCACTCTCTCTCGTTTTTAATTAAAGAAACTTCATTTCAATGCAGGGTTTTTGTTCTTCGTTTATGCAATATCAACATTTTATGCCCATGTTTGATCGAATGAAACTTTTGTGGTGCTAAATGTACAGGCATATCAGGAGCTACATTCACTCTAATCAACCGGTGCGACTTCACAGTGTGGCCGGGCGTTCTGGCCAATGCGGGCAGCGCTGCATTGGGCAGCACCGGGTTCGAGCTCCCTCCTGGCACCTCGCGATCCTTCCAAGCTCCCCCGACCTGGTCTGGCCGGTTCTGGGGCCGAACCGGCTGCAGCTTCGACCCCTCAACCAGCCAGGGTAGTTGTGCCACCGGGGACTGCGGCTCCAACCAAGTCGAGTGCAACGGGGCCGGGGCAGCCCCACCCGCTACCCTTGCTGAGTTCACGGTCCAAACGGGCGGTGCCCAGGACTTCTACGACGTTAGCCTGGTCGACGGGTACAACCTGCCCATGCTCGTGGATGCGAGCGGCGGGTCCGGTGCGTGCCTTTCCACCGGGTGCGTGACGGACTTGAACCAGCAGTGCCCGGCCGAGCTGCGGGACGGCTCAGGCCAGGCCTGCAAGAGCGCGTGCGAGGCATTCGGGAGCCCCCAGTACTGCTGCAGTGGCGCATACGGCTCGCCAGACACTTGCCAGCCGTCAATTTATTCGCAGATGTTCAAGGCCGCATGCCCGAGGTCATATAGTTACGCATATGACGATCGGACGAGTACATTTACATGCACCGGCGCGAATTACGCAATCACATTCTGCCCTTCATTATCAGCAAGGTAGGGAGTTAACTGAGAATTTTGAGTCTCATTTCTGTTAAAAGTAATTTGCTTATGATTACTAACTCTGGCAAATTAATTTATCATCATCAGTACTTTAGATCAAATTATTGAATCGAGCAGAAAGACGTTATTTAAATTGCAAGATACAATTGTTCCATGTTACTTTTGCTTCCATACCACTCATTTTCCAGCCATACACATGATCGATTCCCTTTTGTATGCAAGAAGCTAACATGGCATATTTCTTTAGCTTGTCATGCACAAAATGGACGGCTCAGATAGGACTTTGTTATATAATATCACATACTCGTACGAGCACGTTGCTCATCAGATACTCAAACAAATAGAATAATGCTCAACCTATAGTTTGCACATCTAAGAGGAAAGTTCGAAGATGCTTTGCTAGATTTAAATGTTTCCAAGATTCTGAACCATGTGAAATGATCTATCAGCTTCTAATCTGCTGTTCTTTCGAAAATTTCGCAGTCAAAAATCTGCCACGGACGGGTCTTCGAATGCCGGAACGACAAGTGGAAACAGCTCGGGAACAACCAGCTCGGGAACAACCGATTCGAACCAGAGTCATCCGGACGACAACCCTCCATGGTTACTGGGTTTCACCATCGGAAACTCGAGCGGCACCCTTCTCTCTCGTTGCGATTGGCCGTGGCTTCTGTCTGTCATCGTCTCTCTATCTCTCTGTTCTCTACATTCGTAATTACTCTTTATAACACATTGTTCCACATACACAAGTTTTCAGTCACACCCTTAGACTAGAGGCCAATATTCGAGGCGACCTTGTGTAGATATTTCGAATGCTTTGTTGGAAACGGTAATACGAACTGTTTATCTTCGATCATTTGTTTTCGCCCGTTCGGCACGATTTATACTCTCAGCGATCTGTAAGTAAGGAATTACGGAAAGGAAGAGCCTCTTGGAGGTGGAATATGGTTCTTGAGAATGATATATTAAAAAAAAAGGGGGCTGTTCTGTATCATTCAAAGGTGTTCGCGCGCTCTGTTGTGAATCTGAAGAAATTTGGATGAGTGATGGCCACGGCCATAAAGAAGCCCACTTTGCTGTAATCGCAAGCCTCATGTCACTTCATTTTTCATCCCAAGAAAAACCAAGATAAAGAAGTGAATGAATAGGAGAGAAAAAGTGGATTGAGTTTAAACTCTGATCTATTTGCTAGCCGGTTGGAGTGAAACGATGACATCAAAAGTGGAAAGAGACACTAAATGCAACTATCAAACGGGCAGAATTGGATGAATCTAATCTTTGGAGAATCCAATCTGTTTTAATTGTTTGGAAAGTGGCTCTAGTTGTTTCATTCTAAGAAAAATGGCACAAGTGACCTCC
Source organism: Syzygium oleosum (assembly GCF_021117445.2). NCBI lineage: Eukaryota > Viridiplantae > Streptophyta > Magnoliopsida > Myrtales > Myrtaceae > Syzygium > Syzygium oleosum. The sequence goes on from NW_026607497.1 coordinate 5,591,982, forward strand.
GAACTTTAATCCATGTGCAATGTCAACCCTAAATTTTTAATCTGTTTTATGTAATCCTTTAACTTTAGCTCAACACGCAATATCGTCCTTGAATTATTATTCTGTTTAATACGATCCTTTAATTTTTTGTACATGTTCAATTTAGTCTCTGGATTAGACAATCCAAAGATTAGATGAATCCGGGGACATATTAATCTAAGGACTAAATTGAATATTTACCAAAAATTCAAGGATCACATTAATTGAAAATTTGGGAACGATATTACATATTGAGTCAAAATTTAAAGATGTTTATTCTATTGAATGGTGATAGTACAAAGCGTGAAAGGAAAGGGATCGCTCATATCTTCTACTAACAATGTGATGTTGGAAGACAGAAGATTCTGTGGAGTGTCAAAAGCTTCGATTCTTTCTCCTCCCTTTTTGATTTTTAGACCCCCTAGTGTCCTGCAGGATGAGGCAAAGCAAGGACAATGACTAGACTTGGGAGGGCATGAGCCACCCAACTTCCTAGTCCTCGAACGAGATTCTAAAATCCCATGAAGGGGACTCCAGATTTGATGTTACGTGGTCCTAAAACAAGATCCTTTCTTGCCTGGTGGAAACAAGAGGGGGATCTACCTCTATGCTAAGGATGAACAAATCCACGAGCTCATTCGTCGTTCCATCTAGCGACCGAAGGAACGGTCCGGGGATGGAGAGAGACTTTGCAATTTAGTGCGCTTGTATGACAACCAAACATGGTTGTAGCCGCTAGTGGCTCATTGGCCACGGTGTACTTCTTCCTTTGATCGACTATTAAACACAAGTGCCTCAAGCCGCCCACTAAGGATATATGTAGTAACGTTTCTGTTCCTAAAAACAATTTCTGTTCTATTTCTATTCCCTGGACGAGTTTTTGAGCAAAAAAACACATTTAGTAACTGTACAAAATCTCTATTCCCGAAGTAGAAAAAGAGCATAAATGCATTTGGTATGATATTAAAAATTTCTACTCCCAATTTTTTCATTTAATTATAAAATTATCAATGGAGACTTAATAATTCATGTTTGGATAAAATTAAACTAGAAATAGAATAAGAACATATTATGATATATAATTAGATGACCTTAATACAATCATAAAGAAAATTAATCTGTATAGACAAAGCAAATACCGGGTGGTGGTCGAGAAAATTGCAGTTTAGGGGACTTAACAATTCATGTTTGGATAAAATTAGACTAGAAATAGAATAATGAATTGGATGACTTTAATACAATCATAAAGAAAATTTCTCCTTATAGACAAATTAAATATCGGTTTTAGGGATTCGGATTTTGGATATTGCGGTTTGGGATTTAGGGTATAGGGTTTAGGGTTTACAGTTTAGGGTTTGGGGTTTTATGGTTTAACGTTTTAGGATTTAGGGTTTGGAATTACAATTTTAAGGTTTAGGTTTTAGGGTTTCGGGTTTGGAGTTTTGGGGTTTAGTGTTTTAGGTTTTGGGTTTGGGACTTTAGGGTTTGGGTTTTTGGGTTTAGGATTTGAGGTTTAGAAGGTTTAGGGTTTTAAAGTTTAGTGTTATGGATTTTAGAATTTGGGTATTGATGTTTAGGGTTAAGGTTTAGGATATTAGGGTTTAGAGTTTGATGGTTAAGGTTTTGGATTTTAGGTTTTGAAGTTAGGGTTTGAGGGTTAAGATTTTGGATTTTAGAGTTTAGTATTTGGAGTTTTAGGATTTTGTATGAAAATATCTTATGTAAGAGAAAGAGTGATTTTGTTTCTTTATTGTTTCTTTTTTTGTCCCAAAATCAGAAAAGTAAATTTTTTTTACTTCTTATTTCTATTCCAAATTTATTCCCAGGCCACTACTCTCCCGTTTCTGCCGTGCGCTCATCAAATGATCTCAAATTCTTATGACAGAAACAAATAAAGAAAAGTTCAGCCACCCATCAGCAGGAAGTAGGATCCGCGTCAAAGAAAAAATAAACTAGCTTGCAAATTAAACTCGAATGATCGAAAAAAGGCCTCATCTTGAGCGTTCTTGCGGAGGTGAAGAAGGCTAGTAAAGAAAAACATCCCTGATGATCATAACATTACAGCTATCCTACCAACTCATATGGTTAATCCCTCTTCCTGGACATTCAAAAACCCAGAGAATCTAAACGCAGTGGATATCAGATTTCGGGTTGCTCACTAGAGAAACCCTCTTTTTATCTAAGGAAAGATCCTCCCTTCAAAAAAGGAAATCCCTGAAACCGCCACGGGAATTTTACAACTCGTCCTTGGCTTCAGCAGTTTCAGCATCTTCATTAGCATCCGGCTCGTACTTGGCTTCAGCAGTTTCAGCATCTTCAGTAGCATCAGGCTCGTCCTTGGGAGTTGCTGAGGCTTCCTTGGATTCTGTCTCAGCTTCTTCAGCATCATCGTCCTCTTCAACAGCAGCATCTGGACTAATACTTAGGCCGGATTTGACGGAATCGTATATCCGGGAAGCGAAATCCTTCGGGTCGCTGAGCATGAAACCACTCTCCATGAGTGCTGTTTGGTACATGAGCTGGGCTGTATTCTTTACGCTCTCATCCTGTAGAGCAAGCAGACCATCATTAAGACAAACTCTGAGAAATCCAACTCATTGAATGCTGTCTCGCTATAAGCTTCCAAATCATATCAGACAAGATAAAACAGTAAGTGGGAAACCAAGGGTATACAGAGGTTGATTGCACAGGGAAAAATGCAACCATAAAGAAACTTACATGGTAACGTTATTTCATTTCAAGGTTGTGCAAGTTAGTTAGTTTAGCCAAGAATAGACAGAATACTAGTTAAAGTAATTATGAAATCTATATGTACCTCAGGGTCCTTCACCACCCTTTCTCGAAGCTCCTTGATGATTGGGTGTCTTGGATTAATCTCAAGGACCCTCTTTCCACGCATATATGCCTGCTTGCTAGCATCCGATAGGGTCTGTGACTGCATGATCCTTTCCATGTTTGCACTCCATCCATATTTTGAAGTCACCACGACACAAGGAGTGTTATCCAAACGATTGCTTATCTTCACGTCATCAACATTGTCACTGGCAAGCGCACCCTTCCACCATTTAGTCAGCTCCTTGAAGGACTCCTTGAGGTCTTTATCTTTTGAGCCTTTTCCGAGTTTCAAACCCTCCTTGGACACGTTCTGGAATTTCATATCTTCATAATCCATTAGGTACTGCATCAGGTACTCATCCACTGGATCAGTGAAGAAAATAACCTGCAAAGCGAAGACACAGACACCCATCAGCATCAAAACTCAACCACCATCATAAGAAAAGACTGACATGAATTATATTGAGAAAGGTAATGTACAGGAAGGGTAATTAACTCATTAACCCTGCACCTAATGTCAGCTGAGGATTAAAGAAAATTAATAGTTTTGCACAACAAAGAAAAGAAAAACACAAACCTCATAATTTTTCTTCTTGAGTCTCTCAAGGAATGGCGACTTCTCCAATAGTTCCTTGCTGGTTCCTGTTATATAAAAGATATCCTTCTGGCCAGATTTCATTCTTGAGATGTACTGGTCCAGTGAAGTTAATTGACCATCAGACTTGGTACTGCAGAAATAATAGGAAACAAAAATAAGTGATCAGCCAAAATCATCCGGTCCCATATGATATTTAAAAATGCAACAACAGACGACAAATCATACCTCTCAAATCTGAGGAGCTTAGCCAACCGGTTTCTGTTAGTGGCATCTTCAATTATACCGAGTTTAATGGACTTGCCAAACTCATTCCAGAATTTTGTGTATTGACCTTTCTTCTCATCATCTTCATCGACAGATTTTTCAGCATCTGCTCCCAACGGCAAAAAATCCATTAAGCAGGCAGAAAAATATGAATTGGAAAGATCATCAAACTGTTTGAATGAACAAAAGACTAGCCCTAACTCGTAACAAAGTTATCACAACTTATTAAAGCAATCCCTCAAGAAATCTAGCGATGCTTCAGAGAGGAGAAGTAAACATTAAATTTCATGACATATATTCATATACAGAGGAGATGTTACTTCAAGACGAAAGACGGTACCTTTCTTGTCTTTGTTGTTAGCATCTTCCGGGTCCTCCTCAGCAATCTTACGGATCATATCAAGTGCCTTCCTGATAAGTTTCTTCTTAATTGTCTTCAAGCTGCTGTGTTGTTGAAGCATTTCGCGCGATACATTCAGGGGCAAAGTGTCGGAATCAACAAGACCCTGGGAAACAACACTTCTTTGAGAAACGCAATCTAGAAACCCATATTAGAAAACCAAGTTTCTCATTATGGATAAAAGAGCTAGAACTAAGCAAACTCTGGTTACCTTCAAAAAGTTCAGATACTTGGGCAAAAGCTCATCAAATTCATCAGAAATGAATACCCGTCGAACATATAACTTCAAGTTCGATTTGTTGGAATTGTAATAACTTTCATACAGATCCTGAGGTGCTTTAGGAGGCACAAAGAGAACAGACTTGAACTCAACATCACCTTCAGCAGTAAAGTGACTCCAAGCCAAAGGCTTCTCATCACTGAAATCCTGTAGAAAGATGAACAATTGATGATGAGGGACTATCAGAGGAAAGTTAAAATTTGGAAGAAGAAGATGATAATGAATCATCCTAGTCGCAGAAATAGTCAATTACCTTTGCTAGAGAGTGATAGAACTTCGTGTATTCCTCCTCAGTCACCTCCTTTGGATTTCTGAGCCATATAGCTTTCACATCATTCAAAAGTTCCCATTCATAAGTAGTTTCCTTCACCTTCTTAGTCTTTGGCTTTTTCTCCGCATCGTCATCTTCAGTTTTCTCAGCGTCTTCATCCCCTTCTTCCTCAGAAGAGCTGGTTTCCGCTGTTTTTATTGATTAGGATAGAAGGTTCATGAGTACGCATGCAATAGCAATCTCAAAATACATTGACATGAATATCACTAAATCGAGTACAAAAAAAATATATTAAAATTGAAAATATAGTGAAAGTCTTTCAAGATACGCACATGATTCCTCTTCATCGCTTGATTCGTCCTCGTCTGCCGGAACTTCCACGTCAACCTCTTTGCTTGCCCACAAATTGATAGGGAAGTTAATGAATTCAGAGTACTTCTTCACTAAATCCTGCAGAAGACAACCGGTGCTAGATGTTACCAAACCATTGTGTCATTAGTGAGGAATCCCATATACAAGATTGAACACCCCTAGTGGCAAGGTTAAGATACTCCATAACTTTCATGAGAATTCGGTGCTGAGAACACTGTAAGAACTACAGACGCAAGATAAGAACTGTATAGTGTACGATAACATAATAACCAGGAGGTTCTTTGGTTCTATACTGGCTTTATGATGCTGAAGTACAGAACTGTGCTTAGGGGTAGACAGTAATGACAAAATCCGCTCAGACTGCCTATGGTGACAATAGAACCTCAGTGAAGGAACATCACCACAAGAGAAAGAAGACAAAGGCATAACTGGCATCAAATAAAAAAAAATTAGTATTATTGACAAACACATCCTTGGATGCAGCTTGTTCAGAAGAAAAAGTGCATATCTAGCTCCAATCCTTTAAGTTATCAGTGCTAAATATTTGGAGAAGAATAAATGAGGCAAGGGTTGCAGAATATCCCAGAGTCTACAGTCCCTAAAAACAAATGGAACCTAGTTGTGACCCTGCTTCAAAGTAGAAATGCACCTTTAATTTGCTCTCTTCCAAGTATTCACCCGCTTCCTCTCTTAGATGCAGTCTAATCTCAGTTCCACGTCCTAACGGCTCATTCCATGTGTCCTCAGAAATTGCAAATGCCCCATCAGCCTTTGATTCCCAAACATACCTGATAGCCAGACAATAAGATATCTAATAACTGAAGGCAGATAATTTGATAATCCCAATAATGCAATCATCTTACTGTTTGTCATCATTATGTTTGCTGACGACTTCGACGTAGTCAGCAACAAGGTATACGGAATAAAAACCAACTCCAAATTGACCAATAAGGTTCAGATCTCCACTCGTCTGCATTTTCTCCACAAATGCTGCGTGAAACATTAGAATTGAATGAATAGGAGTTCGTTCAAGTAATTGAAGCAACCATCACGAGCTTGGAAATATCAAGGCACCTGAAGTTCCAGACTTGGCAATTGTTCCCAAATGCTTAATCAGATCCTCTTTTGTCATCCCAATACCTCTGTCGCGGATGGACAGAATCTTATTTTGTTTGTCTAATTTAATCTACAGAGATAAACAAACCCACCAGGTCAGTAACTAGTCAAACCCCGTGTTAAACACATTTTGAAATCATGCATTGACTAGAACAGCTAAGCCAGTGGGTTTGACCGATCAATACAGGAACACAAAAACTAGTTGGGAAAAGGTTTCAAACCAACCTGGATCTCGAGCTTAGTATCATCGCCCTCTCCCAATATCTCCTTGTCTGTCAGGGAAAGGAATCGTATTTTGTCCAGAGCCTGAATCAACAGAATCATACATCAGCCTTTATCCAAAGACAGAAAGGAAATAGTGCAAACTACAAAAAGAAGAAAAGCGTCGTACATCAGAAGCATTGGAGATCAATTCCCTAAGGAAAATGTCCTTGTTGCTGTAGAGCGAGTTGATGATGATGTCCATGAGCCGAGAAACCTCAGCTTGGAACTCAAACTTCTCCGCACTGCTGCGGAGCGACCTCTTCGAGATTGACTCCGCTTCCCTGGACCAACATCAAATTCCCAAACTCTCAATACACACGCCCACGCAGAAGACCCGTAAAACCTTACGGCGAAACTAAGCAGAAAGTAAGGGGCGAGTTCATCGGCAAACACCGACCTTTTGACGACGTCGGAATCGGTGGACAGACCATTCGGAACCGCACCGAGCTTCTCCTCGACCTTCGGGGGATCGACCAACTCGTCCGAATCACCCTCCGCATTCGCGCGCAGCTTCCTTCCTGAACCACCACAGATCCATCCCATCAGCAACACTTTACTCTTACTTCTCAAACACGCGCGATGATTTGGAAACAAAACCAAATCTACCCGCGACTAAAATCCCCAGCCACGCCTAGCTATACACCAACCCAATCGATCGCTTCTTCCTCGCGGTGGTCCGCCAAAAGTTCATCAAGCGCAAATACGAGGATCTAAGAAACTGGAAAACTACGCCGGAATCCTCGCGGCGAAGGCACCGATCTGAAATGCCATTGCCTCGACCAAGAACCTCGAAGCCCTAGGGTTTTCATACCTTGATCCGGAAGCGCGCAGAGGAGGAACAGAACCAGCAGCACGGACGGGATCGTCCACTTCGCCATTGACGATCTCTCTCCCTTCGAAAGACCTCCCTCCTGCTTCGACTTCCCAAGCTCACTCCTTTCTCGGATGATTAATGCTTCCCCGCAACCTTGTTTTATATATATATTTAAAGCCTCACGCGACTTCCGAGCCTACGAGGCCAGGCTGCTGCGATTGGCTGGATTGGTCCAGCGCGGACGATCCGACGGCCCAGAGCTCTTGCGCCGAAACGTGGCGGGCGGGTATTGGCTGCTCGATTCGTCCTCGACGTGGAGAAATGGGGCCTTTTGTGTGTAGTGTGCGGAAGGCCCCACGGGAAGACTCCGAGAGTCAAAGTCGCCCATCGGGTCTTGACCGATCTGATTGGTTACTGGATGCCAGAGTGGCGGGATCAACGGCTCCCATGCAATTGGCCAACGTGGATGAGTTTCTGGATTGCTCTTCCGGGGCGTTTGTCCACAGGGCAGAGCGTATCCAGCACGGGAATTAGAATTCCGTGCACTTCGCCGTGCACAATAATTTTAAATTTGAAAAGTTTATTGTTACTTATCTCTAAGATAAATATTGACCCCAAAAAGAAATCTTTAAGATTTTCACTTGACAAACATGATGATGGAGTAGGTCTCGAATTAGAAAATATCCGTATCATAGGTAAAATGGCAAAAGATACCAAAAATCCTAAACTATGCTCGCTATGGCACATCTACACTAATCTTTTTCTATTACACCAAAAATCACAAACTTATACATGCGCGACACATTTACCCTTCGTCAAAGTTCTGTCGATAAAAATCGTTAAAAATATGCCTACAAAGATGCCAAAAGGGAACGTTATTTTGGCTGAAAAAACATATAACGATACCTTGACAAAGGATAAATGTGTCATATAGGTACAAGTTGAGGGGTTTTTTATGTCACAAGAAAAATTTTAGGGTAAATGTATTACGATAGGCATAGTTTGGAATTCTAAAAGAATTCAGGGTAAATGTGTTACGGTGAGCATAATTTGAGATTTTATGTGACTTTTTCTCTAAATAAAACGAGACACTCATTAATCATTTCTATCTGCTCGTCGGTAAAATCGTTTTCTGTATCGTAATAACTACACTCGTGAAGTATATAGAGGACGGGACTTTAAAAAGGGATAAAACTAAAACAACAGAGCCAAAGAGCATGGTGTCATTAGACTAGTGTGTTAATCCTCTAAGAGGTAAGGGTAACCATGTATTTATGAAAAATTCAATCTTTTATTTAAACTAATTTTGACTCGTATTCATTCGACTTCCATAAATGATATAGATAAAAGAGAAAGGAACCAAAAAATTCTTTAAAATACTAAAGAAAACTTAATTCTAAGTGATGATGAAAATTTTAACTAAATAATAGATATGAAATGCATGACGTACTTACGTACTTAACATTTTTTGAACTAGCACAACAAAAATATGAAAAGTATGGAATAAAAAAATAGCGATGAAAAGATGGAAAACAAAAAAGTTAAAATTAAGATAGATCATGTCATCCTAGAAGTTAAAATTAGCACTATAAAAAACAATTTAAGACGCGCTTGCCCATATTCTACGGTCTCACCGCTCTCCTTTTGTCCTTGTTTTATAGAATCGGAGCAAATGCGACTTTACCATCATTGCGTTGCAACGACTTTACCATGACTTGCAAGCGATACTCTCATCATAGATGTTGCTGAAAAATGTTGAGACTGAGATTCCACGCATAATCATGATTTGACTGTCAAATGTATTTAATAATTCACATGACATCTCATATTGTACCTAGGGGTGTCCAAAAAGCCCGAGTCGGCCCGGCCCGACCCGCGCCGGCCCGACCCAGCCCTAAAATTTGGGTTATTTTGGGGTTGGGTATTGTCTATTTTGGATAGGGTTTTTAGGTATGGGTATTACTAAGTTTGGATAGGGTTTGGCCCGATCCATTGACACCACAAAAGCACCCATGGGCCACAGTCCACACATCTCCCTCTCTCTCCTCAACTCAAAAAAATCAACACTTTCTCTCTCTTCTCTTTCTCTCTCTTCTGTATCTTCTTCTTCTACGACATGATCTAGGGCTTCGGGGATGCTCTTCTCCTTCGCATTCTCCTCTTGAATTCGTGGCGAGATCCGCTTCCCCCCCCCCCCCCCCTCCTTCCTCCGGTGCATCCCAATTTGATCTTATTCGATTTGATTGGGGTTTCGATTTCCTTTCATCTGCTCCTCCTGATGGGACCAGAAAGTTAGCGCCTTTGCTCGCCGCTCCCCCGCCGTTCCTTCGATCGGGCCTTGGCTCCGGCATCCCTGCAATCGTCGATTGAATCCTTCGGTTGTGGATTTCCCTTTTGGTGTGGGTGGTGTTGTTCTTCAGGGGAGAAAGCGGAGACCTTTTTCTGTTTTGGGACATCACTTTTCATCGATTGGGACGGTTCTTTGCCCAATTTAGGCTTTGCCTTTTGCTTTTGCGTTTTGATTTGATTCATCTCGGATGGTGAGTTCGGAGGGATTGAGGGAGTCGCCGCCCCCCGTGCCGACGATGGCAATGGCGGCGAGGCAATTCGGGGTTACGAAGCCGATTTCGGTGTTGGGGCCCAACGAAGCCGATGTTCAGAGAAGCATGGAGTTGGAGAAAGATGAAAAAACTGGAAAGGTCGTAATTGAGTGACGAACACGAAACCCGACCCGACCTAACCCGACCCGACCCAGACCTTGGGGTATATGCTGAACAGGGCCTTGGGCCGGGTCTGGGCGGGCCAAGCGCAACCCTATTGATTTTGGGTCAGGTAGGGTATCATGAAAGCCCGACCCGACCCGACCCATTGACACCCCTAATTATATCTAGCTTTTTCACATATATATATATATATATATATATATATGTGTGTGTGTGTGTGTGTGTGTCTGTGTGTGTGTGTGTGAGTATACCTAAACATGGATATATTTAATTAGAGAGATAAATATTCTATTTATAAGCGTTGGCCGTCGTGGTCCCACAAAATCTTACGTTTTTAGAATATCCATGTGTGATTATTATGGGTGTTAAACGGGTCATAAACGGGTCTATAATTTTTTTAAACACAATCCACTTCTATGACTCTCTCTTCATTTTCTCTCGCCTTCACTCACCCCCATACTCTCACCTCATTTTGGGTATGTAATTTCCTAAATTTGGCTAAATATGAAAGTATTTTAGGTCAAGTATGGGTCACTAGATTTATATTGTATGAAAATTAAACGGGTTAAATGGATTTATTTGGATCGGATTATTTTCCACTCGATTCAACTCACCCGTTTGACAAATTTAGCTGATGTATCGGAGCCTTAATTGTTACGCCTCAATTTAGTCCTAATTTCTTCGTCTTATCACTCCATTTATTCTATTGTCTGCTCCCTGATAGCGCAACTGTTGGCGCGTCGAAATCCACTGAGTTTTTACCGCACCCTCTTATTCCATGACCCCGTTTTCCTGAAATTGCACTTGTTTTGACTTCACCGTGATTAAGTTAAAGTAGAATTATATCTTAGCCCCACCAATCTAATCCGCCTTTCGAAATATTGGCCCGTCTGGCTAGCCCACTTGCAAATTCAAGTCCAATCCAACTCAAATGCATTCATTGTAACGCTTTATGAGGGGCCTATCTGGAATGTGTTCATTTCGATGGAAACGAATAGAAAGAATGATTGCTTGAATCACTTACAAAAATGAACAAGCGAAAATATTTTCATTGTTAACAAAATTGTTCATATCATTTTTTGAAAAATATTTTCCAAATCATTTACTCTCCACAAAATAAATAGAGTCGTGGTCTTTGTTATTCAGACGAGATACCATATACAAATTCCAAAGTACATCAACATTATATACGAAAAATGGATAAAATCCAACTCAAAAGAAGAAAGTAGAGAAAAATTCAAGGCATGACACTTCCGGGAAACTTTCTTCGTGTTAGTTATTTTCCTGCTGTGGTGCAAACGATTTCAATGGAAATACACTCAATGCCTTTCGTAAGTACACAATGATGCACTTAAAAGCATTTGTCAACTACGAAGTATGAACTTGAACCCAAAAATTAATATATAGAAAAGGCTCATGCTACTTCCACGGCTATATAGGCTCTGAGCATGACTTATTCGAGAAAGAGGCAAAACTACCCTTTCGATATCGATTATTATCGTGACGTGTCAATAGCAAGTAATACCATTTTAGTTCGCCAAGAAATAAATAGATGTTAGGAAACCAGTTTTCTTAATCAAATCCTTCCCAGGGATAGATTGATGGAGACTTGAGACTCGATCTCGTTTCATTAATTCCATTAGTTACAAACTATTTGCAAACTCATTTGTAGATTTTTTACCCAAAATTAGCATTTTTTTTCCCTTTCATTCAATGGAAAAAGTACAAGGAAAACATTCGTGTATGACGCTCAATTCAATTCAGTGTCGCAACTTTAAATCCCTCATTTAAGTTTGATAACTCGGGAAATTCGATCACTCGAGGTACATCGAGCACCGGGCTTGCCGAAAAAGCCGGTTTGGCATTATCGTAGCATTAATTAATCCTACGCGGCTCGCCAGAGAAATCCTCCTTTTATAGATAAACCAAACAAAAAGTTGGCCCATGTCATGTCATGGATCGGCCGTTGGTACGATGTCCAGATCTTTAATGCGTACATTTCGTTATCATAAGATGCCAAATTTCATAAATTTTAAAGATAAGGGAGAATTGGTACCCTATAATTTCAAATGCTACCTACCGTGAATTATACTATCATTACAGTGCTGCTAATAAATTTTCGCACGAATTTCGTAAGCTTCTCCAGATTGTTTCCACCGACTACTTCCCTAATCATACTTTCCACATCATGAATTATTCAATTGCTATAGTTTCCAATTCATCATTTAGAACTTCTTTTTTCTACTTTCACGTGCTTTCAACTGCTCCTTTCCAAACCGCGTTCAAATTGGCAATCTCGGTTTCCAAGTCCAGTCGCGCCTTTTTTCAAACCTTCCTACCTTTCTTTCCCTTGATAATCTGTTTCCAAACAAAGGCAACTACGGTCATAAAAAGGAAAGATAACACAAATAGTTTATGAATTTTGGCCCAAAATACAATGTGGCCCCCAAACTTTTAATTTGTTCAATGTGATTCATGAATTTTAACTCAATGTGTGTGATCCTTAAAACTTTTAATTTGTTCAATATATTCCATGCACTATATGAAAATATTGAATGTAATCCTTTCATTAATTCAATATTAGAGACTACATTGAATATTTTCATATAGTTCAGGGATTATACCAAATATTAGGTTAAAATTCAGGAATTATATTGAATATATTAAAAATTCAGGGATTATATTACATATTAAGTCAAAGTTAAAAGATTACTTGTATTATTATTCCTAGTTAAAATTCATGGGTGTTTTTTTTCTTTTTGTTCAAATCCTGGGCGACGAAGAAAAAACGCACGCACTTCAATACATGTCTCATATTCTAATATAATTTCGAAAGTGTTACAGTATATTTTTCCTCGGGATAAATGTCCACCTGGTTAATTAATAGCCGCTTTAAAAAAGGAAAAGCGAAGGGGATCAATTTGCGGTTTCCTAGGACTCCACCGACGGAACTACCACTGGTAGTGCCCAAGGCTGACACTATTGACTTTTTGCCTTTTTGGGGTCGGGAGGGGAAACAACAGCGTCCCGTCCTAAAAACGGCGTCGCCCGGTCCGCCTTGTCCCTCGTCGCGTGTTCTCGAGAAAAATGGAAATTCGGAGAAAAAAGAAAATCGGCATTCAGAGCACCGATCTGACGAGAATTCCTAGCGCGGCCACGTCAGCGGCTCTCCCGTCGTGATCCCGAATCATATCCCGACTCGTGGCGGCACCCCATTGGACTGTCAAAAGACCCGGTGGGCGTAAGGTGCATTTAATATACCACGTAGGATTTATAATAATCCATACAGCGATCGACACGTGTCCGTAGCGGACCCACCTGTCAGACAATTGTCTCTCTCTCCCATCTCCCTCACGCGCTATGCTCTCGGTCTCCTCTGCAACCCCCCCTCTCTCTCCTCTCGTCGGCGTCGTCTGCCCGGGCCGACGACGCCGACGCCGCCGTCGAGCAGCGGCAGCGAGTGAAGCGCCGAGTACATTTGATGGCGGCGACGGAGATGGCGCGTCTTGCGCAGCCTCGGACGGACGGCGAGCGCGACCGCGTCCACGAAGCGCTCGTGGAGCTCGAGGACTAGCTCGTGAATCTCCTCTGCAACCCCACGCCCAACCCCCCCTCTCTGTAAAACCTTCGCGCATGCCTGACTTACGACTAGCTCTGCTCTCTAGTCCAACGAGCCACGCCACCGCCTCCGCCTCCGATCCATCTCCGGCGACAACTTCCGAGGTATTCAACCTTCGGGGACTCCGGAATCATGGGACTTGTCGTACACGACGTAGAACCCGTCGTCCTCGCCGACGACACAAGAGTACCAATCGTCGACGCCGAAAGCCGGGGTCGAGCTCGTCTTCGGCTTGAAGACCAACCGCAGCAGCTTCTGGATCGACCGTGAGATTCGGGAGTGCTTCTTCGCCGTCGTCGAGGTCGCCGGTTGCGGCTGCGGCTGCAGAGGAGGAGGGGGGAAGGCGCGGCGGTCAGGGTAGTGAGCATGGATAGGGTGCGGGCGGAGATGGCGGAGCCGAGCTTGAAGGACTTGAGCTTGAAGAACTGTGTCGAGCGAAGAAAGAGAGAGAGAGAGAGAGAGGGGGGGTTGGGCGTGGGGTTGCAGAGGAGATGGAGAGCAGAGCGCGTGAGGGAGATGGGAGAGAGGGACAATTGTCTGACAGATGAGCCCGCTACGGACACGTGTCGATCACTGTATGAATTATTATAAATCCTATGTGATATATTAAATGCACCTAATATTTTCTCGTCCTCAATACCTCTCTGCACCCAGCTTTCCCCTTTAAATAAAAACAAAAAAATAATAATACAAACAACCCCTAAACTTTAATATAATATAATTTATTCAATATAATTCTTAAATTTTAGCTTAATATGTAAGGTGATTCATAAGCTTTTAATTTATTTAATATATATTAAATAAATTAAAAGCTTATGAATCACATTATATAGTAGATCAAAATTTAAGACCGTTCGTTTTATTTTCTTAAAAGAAGAGGAATAGAAAGAAAGAAAAGGTGAAGATAAGCTCGAACTCCGAAGCCTCGCCCCAAAATTCACTTCACTGCTCCTCGCCGAAACGCCGCCGTTTCCCCCCGAATACCAACTCCTTCTCCTCTCACACGCACTCCTAAAATCCCCGACACACCGAACCAAAAACCCACAGCCGTGAAAACCCTCTTTACCTCTTTTTCTTCTTGTTCCTCAGTCTCTCCGTTGAGATTCCGAGGTCGTCATCATCATCATCATCATCATCATCATCACCCACCACCGTTATCCATTGATTCCGCTCGCTCCCCTCGAAGAAGAGAAGGCGAGAATCGGGGATTCGGATACCGATATGGCGGTGTCGGACGCGGTGGTGGGGAACCTGACGACGATCTACGTGGCGGTGATCGCGGCGATCAAGGCGTACGGGCTGTTGTCCGGCCGCAGCTTCGGCGGCGGCCTCATCCTGGTCCTCTCCACGGCGGTGGTGGGCCTCATCCTCGTCGCCACGCTGACGTGGGACGTGTCCCAGAAGGCCGCCCACGCGATCGCCCGGGACGACGACGACGACGACCGCCCCCCCCACGAGGTGTCCTGCAAGGGCGGCATCTGCTGGCACGGCGTCGCCGTCAAGTCCCCGGCCTCCCAGGTCCGGTTCCGCCTCCCCCAGCATCAGCAGCAGCAGCCGCCGCCGCCGCCGCCGCCGCCGCAGCACGGCGCCGCCCCTCTGTGAATACGACGTCGATTTCCGCCCTTCTTTTTGCCCATTTTCTTCCTTTCTTCTTTACTTTTTCTCCCATTTTTTGTGTTTAGTTGAATGAATTTTGGTGACGGGATTGGGATGTGAGGTTACGCTGTCCGCCGTGGTAGGATGCAGAGTCTCTGTCTACAGCTGGTCGGCCATCGTTCGTCGGTCATCCAAGCTTGGGTTTTTCCTTGTCGAAAATCAATATGGGTGTTCTCTCCTTTTCCTCCTTTTCCTTGCAACATATCGAGGGAAAGAACGTGTATACTTTCTTTGTGAGATAAATAAAGAAGGCAAATACGAGTGGAATGTTACGTGGGGTCTGACGCCTGAACGCCACCTACCGTTCGCCCATCGAGATGATTCGTTGGTGTGTTCTTTCCAAGAAAGATGATGGCAATGACGACTTAGTCAAAGCGCTGCATGATGATAAGTATCGTCCCCGAATTCTGAATCGGGGTCCACCCGGAGCGAGCGAGCGAGCGAGCGAGCGCGCGAGCCATCCGCGAGCGATTTGGCAGCAAATTGCTGAAACTCGGCTTGCGCAGGAGCTCTTCCAATGGGGGAGACGACAGTCAACATCGATCCTTCCCATCGATGGCCGAAAGTGGGGACGCCCCCCCATGATGCGTTCGTTCGGGGCATCTTTTGGCGGTCTTTAATTGTCCCCCATTTAAAGTTGCCGGTTCGTTTCTCGGGGGCGCGTGGGGCCCTTTGCCGTTTGCGGTGGGAGGAAAACACCTTTCGTTCATTAATTGGACCGATTCTGATTGGAGCCGAGCGTCGCATTAGTGTCGTCCATTGACTACAGAGCTCGCGACTTGTCGCTGCTAAGTTTGGATCTTTAGATGCTCTTGCTTTGATGCTAAACCCATTTGGGGTGTTTTGAGAGGGGAGAGGGAAGAACATGTGGGGTCTCGAATTTGAAGGGTTGCGATTCAGTCAGTGGTTAGGTAAAGCTGTTATGGCGATTCTTAGCTCTTTTAGAAGGTTAGGGAACAATTAGAATTAGGTCATACGTATCCTATGTTGATTTGACAAGTACTTGTCCAAGGAACGATATACATGTGTGATCATTAATGTAATGCGAATTCGCTTGTGAAAGGACATTTAAGTGATGGTAAGACGAGATGAATTTACATTTAGTCTCCGAAGGTAAGATGTTTATGGAACGAATTCGTTGATTATGTTGAATTACGATTTTTCACGATCTCGTGATACCATGTCAGTATGGTATAATCCGTTTATCAAGACATTTCATAATTGTCTTTTCGGTAAATTTGAGGCGGAGACCCTCGTTGGTTTGCTTTTTATATAGTAAGGACGAGCATCATAAAAAACGCAAATCTTGATTCAACAAATGGCAAGTTAATGATGAGATGACCCTTTCCAAATATGGCACAAACTCTAAATTTGAGTTAACAAGAACATTAGAGCATCGGGTTTGGTGTAGGAATAGATACTCCAGTCACCATCTTTGTGCTTTGTCAAGATGTGGGGAAAAAACGCATTGAACCCTCCTCAAATTTTGCAACTTTACCGCTCTGCATCCTCTATTTTAAGAAACGTATCCTTGAACTATCGGACAAAATCTCATCTTTAAAGAGGCCAAACTACCCTCCTTTGCAATAACTAATCTCTAAAAACCTAACCAAAATTCTAACTCCCAATAATTACCTAACAAGACCACACGCCGTGACCTGCAAATCCAGCTGCCTTCGACCATCTTCCTTCCTCGTCTCTTGTATCTGTCTTCTCGCCTTTGATCGTTGTATCCCTCATTCTCTCCTATGTTATCTTGTGCGCCGTGCGTGACACGACCTCGGATGACGGTGGCGAGGTCGCCGAGGTAGGGACCTCGATCCGAGGTCACGACAGCCATAACGACTGCGAATCCAAGGTCCTCGTGGCCCTCCTCAGCCAATTGATGGCCCCCCGGAAGCCCTAACAAGTTGGGGAGAGACGCAGAACACGGAGTGCGTGGGGCGCACACGGAGGGAGAGAGAGAGAGAGAGAGAGGGGGGCAACACTAGTGCCGGCGACTTAACTATGCGTTTGAAGAATGTGTCCGGTTTTTCTATGTCAACACATAAAAATGTAACCGGCGATTTGGCTAATAAAATCACATGATAATCCGGCGCATAGCGAGATCTTGTGCCTAAACGTGAAAGTGAGGACGTAAAAATGTACTTTTAAATACAGATGTAGCAAAGTGGTATTAAGTGGAAAACTCGGGATGATTTTTTTTTTATAAATTTGCCCAAGATGAATCATAGCACTTTATAAAAATGGTCAAATCGTAATAATAGTCAGTATAATTATCAACATACCTCATAAATATCTCACATTTTAAAATGGAAGCAAATCTCTCCCTTTTAACAATCACGTAAATCTCTTTTGTAAGCTAATCTTTTATTTCTAAGTATTTATCTCTATACACGCAAATTTAAAACTCTCTTTCGCACAGTGTCTTTTAACCGGGGGTACCGAGCCAACAAGTCGGTTAAGAAAACATTGTGCGAAGCACCGGTCGACCCAACATGTGCCAAAACACCACCTCATCACCTCAGGTGCGGGAGACTATTATACTTGCATACCTGGTAATAGCCAACTGAAGCTGACGTGGTGTCTGCCTTCAGCACCTAAGGCCCCCTAATTCCCTCTTTATCTTTGTCTTTCCGAGAGAATGGAAGTACGGGAAGTGATATTGGGAAGTCCCACCCCTTGAGGGTTCTTCCCCGTGTTTCTTCTCTTTTGAGCCTTTTAAGGACATGCTCAGGTCCATCGCACACTCATATGCATGTCCTCTTTTACTAGTGTAAGAGTGAATGAAGTCATAAAATGGAATTAAGATGCTAAAATACAAAATTTTAAAATTTTTTATCTTTATGTCCAGTGAATTGGATGGATGCAAGATTAAAATTGCATGTCCCTAGGTAAGCCTCATATATAAATTTAAAACACCTTTCCTCGTAAACTTAAAATATTTTGACGTGTCATCGCATAATGAGATATACAATTATTTGATATTTCCACCAGTTATACACTCGCTTATTTAGTCCGAAACTCATGTATATTTAGATATTAAATCACGTACTTTTTTTTTCACTTTTAATGCTATATACGTGACCTTTCTATACCAAACGCTAATATATGATCTTTTAAGCATTGAGAAGCTACCTTTTCAGTTTTTGTAAAGTAAAATACTAATTTTTTTAATTTGTTGATTGATTAGAACACTTAAAAAATTATTTGACCCAAAAAAAAACACTTAAAAAAATAAAAATTAATGCGGTTGCAAATACAATGCTTTTGTTTTGTTATTTAATAAACATTTAGAGGTAAATTATTAAAATAAAATCCTTGCGACAGGCCCGAGCACATTTCTTGAGCATGTCAAATAAGGAAAAAGAAAAATCGTTTTTTCTTTTATATAGTGCTTTGATTACGATTATTAAAAACAAAAATTAGCGCATTAAACAATCGAAAATTTCTTTAATCGGTCTGCGCACACCAAATTCCAAACCGAATAAAATAAAATAAATCAATAGCGATCACCGTCCGTTCGCGTGGTTAATCAGACGGTAATCACAATCCCTCAAAATTCAAAATCCTCCGGCGTTCGTTTTTTTCGTGGGCGGTGGGTCCCACCATATCGGTTCTCCACAGCTCACGGCCAGATAAACGAAATCGCCAATCACAGCCGTCCAGTGGCCCCCGGAACCGCAACATCGAGTCCATCCGACGGCGGACGGCGTCGCGTAAATCACCGACGCGGTACCACCTGATAAACTCTCGCCTTTTTTTTTATAAAAAAAATCTCATTAATCAAAACTTCAGCAATCTATCTACCCCTCTCTCTCTCTCTCTCTCTCTCTTCTTCTCTCTCCTCTCGCTCGTCGACGCTACTCATTTCTCAGTAAATCGCCGCCGCGCACGGCGTTCCTCCCGGCGGTCCCGTCGCACCTCGATCGACCGCAAGGCCATGGCGGAGTCTCCATCCCAAGCGCAGGCGCATCCCGTGCCCGACGCCGCCGCGGCGGCGGCGGCCTCGGAGTACTGGTGCTACCAATGCGAGAAGCGCGTCGCCGTCGAAACCCTAGCGGACCTCCACGACGTCGTGTGCGTGGAGTGCAAGAACGGCTTCGTCGAGTCGAGGCCCGCCGCGTCGTCGGCGCAGCCATCGCCGTCCGATCAGCTCGACGATCCCGCCCTCGGCTCGCAGTTCCTCCAGGTCCTGCGGTTGATCGCGCAGGCGGCGCGTGACGAGGACGTGCCCCCGCCGCCGCCCTCGAATCCGCTGTCGGACGACGATTTCCTCCGGATCGAGCTCGATGGATGGGACAACGACGAGGACGAGGATGAAGACGACGACGACGACGATGGGGAAGAGAATGAGGAGAACAGTAACCGCGAGGGAAATGAACGAGGCGAGGGGGGGAGGGAGGGTGATAATCAATCGGATAACGAGAACGGAGGAGAGAGCAGGGATGAATATGATGAGGACGATGCGCGGCGGAGGCGGCGTGACGTGCTCAGGCTCCGGATCCGAGACTTTGCAACCCGAGGTCGGAGCGGGCGTAACCGGATTCTCGATTGGGCGGAGATTTTGATGGGATTGGATGATAGCTCCATCGAGCTGAGGCTCGAAGTTCCTGAATCAGACCGCTACATAGGCAATCCGGAGGATTACGTGGATGACGCTGGGTACCAGGCTTTGCTGCAGAATTTGGCGGAGAGCGACAGTGGAAGAAGAGGAGCTCCACCAGCCGCAAAATCAGCGATTTTGGAGCTTCCAACTGTGGAGATCAGATCAAAGGACGAAACCTTGGTGTGTGCGATCTGTAAGGACATGGTGAGTGTCGGTGAGATGGCGAAGAAATTGCCCTGTGGGCATGGTTACCATGGGGATTGCATCGTGCCATGGTTGGGTGCGAGGAATACGTGTCCGGTTTGTCGGTTTGAGTTGCCGACTGATGATCCTGAGTATGAAGAGGAGAAGAAGAAGAAAATGAATGTGAATGCAGGTGGGAGCTCCGGTTCTGTTGGAGATAATTCGCTGGAATAAGTTTGCTTGATTTATTGTTGAATTTGCTTGTTTGGTGGATTAGAACAACAAATTTGAATGCTTTTTTTTTTTTGCTGCCTTGATAATGAATGTAAATGATGTTTTACCAAGTTGTCTTGTTTGTGTTTATCTGCAATTGGCTTTTGTTATATGATTTAGGATGTGATTACTCCAGCTGAGATAGGATCATAGGATGGTGTCTGTGACTTTGGGAGGATGAAGGACTGAACTACTTCTTGGTCGTATAAGGACTTTGATTGTAGATAGAAATTAGAAGCAGCCGAGGCTGAGATGCCAGAGAAAAAATGAACCTCGATAATGTGTTGTGGTCTAGACCATTGCTTTTGAAAAATATTGTGAGGTGGGTGGGGTTGGGTTTGGGAACTGCCTCGTCATTAACGACTCGTGGGCTCTCAATCGTACTTAGGTGATGTGAATGTTAGTAAGTCTTTTTTTTTAACAGGTTGGATGTAGGATGTTAGTCGGTAGTCACTCTTCGTTGTTCCATTACTTTGCAATCTACTTGTGAAGAGGTTGAACTTGCTTTTTCTTGATAGTTTGCTTCACATCTTTGTGTTGGAATTCACTGTTGTAGCGATTTAGGAGCTTCTAGTGTGCAGAGTAGTCTTCCTTGTATTCACTGAAATGCCTCATTGGTTACGTTCATACTGGAAACTGTTGTGCGATGAAGATTAAGTGCTTCTAGATGCTTTATATGTCAATCATACTTAACGAAGCAGGTTATTAACTAGGTCAGTTGATCGTCAACCTTTGTTTAGATGATGAAAATAGCCCTTTCGACTGATATTCCTGCTTTTGTGAATCATATAGTATACCATGATTGCCATTGATTTCTCAACAATTTTGTGGTTTTTGATATTGCTGAATCTTTCTACGAGGCAAATATATTAAAGTTGGGTTGTTTTGTTTGTGTGATCTAATACAAATCGCTTCTGCACCGCCATTTCCAGAAGAATTACTTATAGTGAGTCCATCTTGATTTTGGCCGTGGTGATAGATCTCACTTTGTGTCGATGAATGCAATTGATGATGAGTTGAGCAGACTAGACCTGCCGTTTGTCATAAGCATTTTTAAGAGGGGTATGACGGTGTAAGCTGAGCGGCTTTTTTTCACCTTTATGGGTGAGTTGCCCTTGCTACCTCCACTCTCATTTTTCTACTCCCTCGTCCCACTGCACATAGGCATTCCTGGGTAGTAGTTGTTTCTTGTTAGTTTGCTATTAGTTCACCTTTTCTGAAGCTTCTTTTTCTTTCCAGCGAATGTCAATTTGTGTCGCCTTTTCAATTTCTAATAGAAGTTGTTCGATTTTCTACTCTCTTGATTTTACCAACTATTGGCATGGAGGAGGATCTTCTATTCATAATGGGTACGGCGTCTTGGTCGGAGCTCGTGAAACATCATGCCGTATAACTTGTAATTTGGTAATACTCTAGGATTTTTATGGCTGACAGAAATTTGATTTGAAAGTAATTGAGTCGAGAAGAGTAATTTTTATTTGGGTGGTGAGTTAGTTCGTTGGTCAGTGATCTGCTACCGAATTTGACTATTGACCTAGCAGATTCTGGATCACCAGAAGACGCAAGTTTACCTCTTGAATGTTTGTTCTTTGGCGTTTACCAGCGGCAAAGTAGATTGAATTTGGAAAAAAGAGATCGGTACGAATATAGTATGGCCGCTGGATTGGGGAGAACTTGGTGGCTTTCTCATACAAGTAAGGGTGCGCATGACAATCATTCTGTGCCCGGGAACTATTTTTACTTAGAAATGATTCTTTTTTATTCTGTGCCCGGAAATAATTTATGAGCATTTGAAGGCGTTTGGTAACTGTCCAAAATTTCTATTCCTGGGATAGAAAAGAACAGAAATACGTTTGGTAACTATACAAAATTTCTTTTTATTAATAATATTTTAAATTGTTTAATATATATATATATATATATATTTTTTTTTTCTTTCTACCCTTCCTTTCTTTGGCCATAGCCGATCGCTGGCGACCAGCCACAGGCCAGGGCGTCGCGGCCCTTGCCGCCGCCCTGGCCGCCTGCCTCACCGCCGGCCTCGCCCAGATCAGGCGAGGCTGAGCCTCACCGTCGATCGCGATGGCGAGGTCGGCTTCGCAGTGGGTCGCGACGGCGAGGCCAACCTCACCGTGGGTCACGACGGCGAGGCTGGGCCTCGCCCGATCTGGGCGAGGCCGACCTCGCCATGATCGACAGCGAGCCGCCTCGCCCAGGCGGCGAGGGTCCAGCCCTCACCCTCGCTGTCCCCCTCGCCTCCGCCGGCGAGGGCCGTGACGCCCTCGTCGGCCCTGGGCTATGGCCGGTCGTCGGCGACTAGCCACAGCCCAGGGAAGAACAACACAAAGAAGAAAAGAAAAAAAAGAAAACGAAGAAAAAGAACTCATTTTCAAAATTGTGCCGAGAAACAAGAAGCAACTTTTTTTTACTTCTTGTTTCTCTTCCAAAACTGTTTCTGGGCACAAATTTTTGCGAAAATGTGCCCGGGAACAAAAAGTTTACCAAACGCATTTCTGTTCTCAAATTATTTCTGGGAACAAAAGAACAGAAATTTTTACTATTTGGCATGTTACCAAACGGGCCCTAACTCTCTGACAATCTTTCGGTCATTCGAGTTAGCTTTCGATGGTTGCTTTTATTTATTTGAGGCCCTTCCCATCAAGGATTGTAGCTGTTCCTTCCACCTAACCGACGGAAGATGCTTTTGATGGAAGAAAGATTGATGTTAACAATGGATGCTTCAGCGGTTTGAAATGCCATTGAGTCGATAAATTCGGATGGCTATTGGCTTAGATGTACATGTATCAAATCCGTACGGCAAAACAACGTTCTTTTTTTTTGTGTTTGATGAGAAAAGGCCAGTGTAGATGTGTAAAATAATGGGTGTTCATGGATCGGAGACGATGCTAGTCAACGCCCCGGTGGGTCAATAACCGGGTCAAGTACTATGTTTACCTAGAGTTTTGTACAAGGTATAAATTAGTGGCAAAGGTGGTATTTTTTTAAGTAGTTGAATGGGAAGATAGCAATGATTTTAATCTTGGATTAAACATGGGTGTTGGCAATTGATGCACAAAAATGGAACATGTATGGTAATCACTAAATCGATTCTTTGTGGTGTTATCTCACAAAATTTTAATCTCAAAGTTACTCTCATAAGTTCAATGTACATATTATTCATCGCGATGCAACTAGTCGGTTAGAGCCCCAATGCGACGGCATACATAGATCGGGAAGGTGGTAATGGATGATGCCGTGATCGGATTGGCCGAATTGGCTTAACTAATTTATAAATCATGCAGGATCGTTTACGTGAAATGCTTTTTCTAAGACTAACTCAGATATCTTTACTTTTTACGGTTTTGCTATATTGCATGACCAGTAGCATGCGCACTTGAACCTTCTTTGTTTGAGCACGTGAAACTTTTCAAAATAATAAATGTAGACACGTAGATTTACAAAGAGTAAAATTTTGCTTTTCTAGAAGTCAAATGTTAGCAGAGCTTGAGCTCAGCTTTATTATGCAGTCGAAGCAGCTTGTACATGAATACGAGGTCTGAAAGTGGCGACGGCATTTGACCCTTGAATCACGATACGATGGATGAGAAGCGAATTGGGTTTTGAAGATAATTCAAGAGTAAGTTCTTGGTTATTGTTCCATACTTTCTGAAAGACTAACACGCAAAGGAATAAGTCCCATATATCTTTGCAACCGAGTTTACATCGAGGTCCATAACCTCTCTGGACAAGCAACAGCCCTCCGTCATATTCAACAGCAAACGAGAAGCGAGAAATAAACGGAGTTAATTTACCTTCCCATGACAACCA
Organism: Syzygium oleosum; assembly: GCF_021117445.2. Classification (NCBI taxonomy): domain Eukaryota; kingdom Viridiplantae; phylum Streptophyta; class Magnoliopsida; order Myrtales; family Myrtaceae; genus Syzygium; species Syzygium oleosum. The sequence goes on from NW_026607497.1 coordinate 5,616,105, forward strand.
ATTTTCAGCATTACACCTTGTGAACTCCAAAGCAAGTTAGCTCTGCACATTCTTCTCTCCAAGGAAAACACAAAGGTGACAGAAAAATTTGCTCCTACAAATATTCTTCGACAGACATGGGACTGGGAGAGATACAACAGCTATCTAACCAAACCTCCAGCGGCTGCTGAAGAGGCCTTCTATAAGACACTAATAAAGTGAGAATATAAAGAAAACCCCAAAATTTAGGCTATTAAACTAAAATTCCCCTCCCCCACCTAATAAAAATTAATCTCTTAAGAATCGGATTTCCTTTGCTATCTCCAGATTTTATTCAGTTTCAAACCCACTTCCCATGAAAGCCAATTTGTTCCCCCTATGCTCGTGATCTTCAGAGAGGAAGCACTCCCCGATCTGTTTGGTTGGACATTTGGACTGACCCAAAAAGCTTGATGGGACTGACATTTATTTCCACGGTGGTTGCTGCTGCCGAAAGCCAATCGAGTAAGGTTCCCGTCCGCCCTCCGGTTCCTTCCTCTTGCCACCCAGCCCAGAACTTGAAGACGGTTGCAAGCTAACCCTCAGATGTTCTTCCATTGATCTACCCTGATCTGGCACTAAAAACTGTCTCAAAACAGCCGGCTCACCGTTAACTCCATCAATTGAGAATCCAGAATTCAGATCAAATTGTGCCCGAGAAGGGCCAGGACCATTGAGACCGAGGGGCGCAGAGGTCATGTTCATCATGAACGGCGCCTGAGGGAAAGAGGAGAGAACAGGTGAAACAGATCCGATGGCTTGAGGCACAAATGGGGTCACACGTGAGTCCATCATGTAAGGCATTGAGACCCCGGGTCGATACATGGTGGAAGAGAGAGAAACAGCAGGCCCTGTGTTTAGTCCATTGTATGCCCACGCATGTGGATAAGAGAACGTGGGACCCACCCCAAAAAAGCCTCCTGCTCTTGCCACGCCGGCATCTGCTGCAGACTCGAGAGCCTTGCCATTTAGTAGGGACAAACTCCGAGGTACATGATCTTTCTTGTCAACCTCAACTTTTGCACCGAATATAGAAATAACAGGTTCTGATTTAGGCTTCCCATAACTGGCCACATTTTGGGAAGATCTGCCACTGTAGGGGCCTTGGTCAGAAAAATCATTCTGAAACAGTGGCCTGTCATTCAAATCAAAGTTCCTCATGGTTGATGAAGATGATGCAGGAGACGGGCTGCGTTGGCCATTTCTAAGGTTAAGCAGCTGACGCTCCACCCTAATATCCGAAATTGATGGTTCACCATCATCACCAATGCGATTCAAATCTAGTTTGAACCTCTCTGATCTCTTGGAACTAACCTCTACTGAAGATTCTCCAGATCGAAGGCTTGATGAGACTGGGATTTGTATCCCTGGCATGAGATCAGCAGCTTTATCATCTCCACCTTCTGCAACATTAAGATCGATATCTAGACACGGATGCCTCTGCTTGGAATCATGGGATTCCTCCCCAGGAACAGTTTTATCGGCAACAGTACTTCTACGAGGTGATGCGGGACGAAACGCACTCCTAGCAGAGTTTTTCCAATTAAGATTTCCTTCAAATTGCAACGGAGCTAGAGGTAATCCAGAGGCTGTTGCTGTCGGTTTTGAAGCAGAAACAACAGAGACTGGCGTACAGACTGTTTTTGCAGTGCAATCCACATCATCCGAGGAAACTTCTTGGTTCAGATCAAAGATGCACATGCCTTTCTCCGTCTTATCTTCCGGTTCTTGCGTAGCTTCTGTTACTTGAGAGGACTCCATTTCATGCATAGAACCGTCCTGTTCAGCATTCAAGTTGTCTGGATTTATTAAACTTCCCTCTCCCTCAGAAGATGCCTCAGAAGCATCATTCTGTTCTCTTGGCCTCTCAACTGATGGGACAATGGCCAATACATCTTGTTTCCCCTTGATAGGCTCAGGGCTACCATGTTGCCGGATTCCACCTTCTGAATCTCTCTCTAAGTTCATTTCTCTCTCCACTTCCTGAGCAACTTGTCGAGCTACTTCTATCGCATCAACAATGCCATAATCAATCTCAATTCTTGACCTCTTCCGTTCAGCCATGCTAGGACCTCTGACTTCCATTCCCAGCCTGTAAGAATTAGAAGCACCTGCTACATTTTCACCATCATCACTTGAATGTTCCTCATCTTCTTTATCAGCTCCCCTGTCTTCCCTCTTCAAAAATGCAATGTCCAACACATCTGGTCTACCTGTGCCACAGTCAACAACAGAGGACTTTTGCACAGTAGCAGAGCTGCAAGCACTATCTTCAACTGTCTTAAGCACCGTGTTGCATTGGCCTAAAATCCCCTTATCATCCCTTTCATTCTTCACCTCAGACGCCGTTCTCCTTAGACCTAGAGAGGCCTTTCCAATGCGGAAACTGTTGCTATTAATGTCATCTGCTGATATAACTTTAGGCACAGCGACTTGAGCAGTTGCAGTTGCAGCATCAAGATCTAAAGAAACAGCTGTAAGTTCAAATGCGTTGAAAGCAGATTTTTCTGCTATTACCGATTTTTCATGAGAAAAACTAAGCTTGTCTTCCTGCTTTCCGATTTCATATAACTTTCCCATATCAGGTTTTCTGATTCGTCCACCACTCTCCTCTTGTGGAACCGAATGACCAGGAATTTCAAGTGAGGGTGTCCCTTCGACTCGGCATGTAGAGGACTCTTTTACAACCTCATTTGTCTCAGGTATAGGGCTTGACGTGGGAGAAGATGCCAAAGGACCCACAGATCTATCCTTCACATCTGCATCTTCCGATATCTTCGGCGGAGATAGCTGATTCACATGAGTCTGAATCTGGTCATCCTCAACCTGTTGCCGTTGGAGACGGTTAGGACTTCTTGATGGAAAGTTTTCATGTCCAGCAGGTTCTGCAGCCAAATCTTCTGCATTACCTCTTTCATTGGAAAGTGCAACATTTACATCAGGGCATTCAGACTGACCACTCTCTCTAACAGGATTCCCGACTTCCTCAGTCCCATTGTCACGTGACATAGCACTTCCGATATCATGGCAACGATTATCACCATCCTCACTGTGCTTCCAGCTCTCGAAAAGCGCTCTTGCACTATCCTGAACCTTTACGCTACGGTGGCCAAGAAGATTCTTGATGGTAATCCAAATTCCAGAAGAAACTGACCTCCCAGTGTCTAGATCTAGCTTCTTTATTGCATGTAGCAGCACAGTCATCGACTCCTCCACAAGACTATCACTAGAGTCATTTTCAAACTTTTCAGCATCCCTTAGCCATCTATCAATGAACGATACTCCATCTAACTCAACAAAAAGATCAAGACACTCTTTACTCTCCGTGGCAGCAATGGTACTTGCAACAGCAGCCCACTGCCTGATTGCATCGCCAGCATTCTTCAGAACATAATCCTTTTCTTTCTGCATAACACTGACCAGCTCCTCAACACGGGAGGGAGCAGTCAATCCATCCTTCATCTCAGTTAGAGTGAAAAAATCTTCAAGTGTCATGGTGCCTTAAATATTGTACTTCATCCTAAATATATCCTTGTGCCATGCTCATATTTTGCCAAGCAGCAAAAGTTGCATTACTCTTTGGATGGCAAGAATGTTTGAAAGTTTCCCTACAGAATGTAACATTAAAATGCAGGTAAATACTAGACCTCACCATTTCTCTAAGGAGGAGAAGATGCCAAAGGAACTGACATTCTGAAACAACCATAATTTGCACAGCACAGACAACGTTCGGTAGCAAACAGACATTTCCCACCCATTTAACGACAGACCAATCAAGTCAAGCCAAATACAAAAGGCTTTCAAATAGATGCCTCGAACAAGAAGTAACCAACGAGCAAATTAGTTCTTTGGCAATCCTTCTTCAGTGTAAAAGAATGTCTCCTGAGTGATCATGACATGCAAAAATGTAATCACAGAACAATATTAAAAACTCAAGGAACCCCAAGGAATAACAAATGATCTGGGCATAAGAATGTTACAGAGGTAAGTCTATCCAGTCGCATCAACTCAGACAAGCTGCCGTTGCTTCCTACAAGATGCACTTCTACGACATAAGGTGACCCTTGCTGTCTTGTCACAGTCGAATTCGAAAAAACACCAAACCGCAAAACTAAATGGTGCAAAGCGGATTCCAAGAAGAGAACTCCCTATGTTAACTTTTAGGTCTCTTACAGAAATATCATATCAAATCTGGTGACACTCATTTAAGTTACAGTTTAAATTGGCGAATTGTCATGTTTGATAACATCTGAAACAAGCCAAAAAAAATTAGGCAAACTGCCATCCCCAAAAGTAAAAGCATCAAACAGGTCATTGCAAAAGATAAACGAGAAAAGGAAAATAACATATCCTAAAACATTTAATAAGGAAAAGACAAAGTACTCTGTCGGATAGTGAACTTCTAGCTGCTTGACTCCCAGTTTATTGCTAGATAGGAATGCAAAATGGCCATATGGTGAACTTCCATCGGTTTGACTTAATTGTGTGGATAGCGGATACAAACTAGAGCGAAGAACAAAAGAAATCTGGGTAATCACAAAAAATCATGACAATAACCCGACAAGGACATTCAGCGACTCATCATGTAACATCTGATATTAGTGCTTAAGGAGTCCCACCTAATGCCGTGGCTCGTTAATTTGTCTTAATCTTCGCTCGCTGGATGTTTGTCGAGTGATATAATTCAATTAGCAACAGTAGCAAAGCAAAACAGAACAAAACACGGTAAAAGCAAAGCACGCAGCAGCATCTACACTGTTTTCTCCCAATCATATCTGTAATCCTAACAGGATAAGCACAGGAACCATCGCTTAAGGCCTAAGAAAGCAATGCCGCAGAAGTATAGGGCATGTACATTCAAAAAGCTTAAAACATCTTTGCACAACAAGTTTTTATGAGGAAATCATCTCCAGCTCCCTTCTTTAATTGGCTGTACATAGCATGAGAACTACGAAAAAAATGTCCTCGTGTCATTTTCTCGAGATGAAAAGTTATAGTGTCCTTATGGAGTTACACGATCTAATTTCCTCATCCAGCATTGAGCTACTGGCATGCCAATATAATAGAGAATGAAACTTGATCGAGTCGCACCCATTTACAGCAGAAATGAAACCCACAACTTGCCGGAGTCAAGTACTAATAATGGGACAAGTCCAGTAATAAAGCCAACATCAAGACTTGTAACTTGAGAACCAAAGTTAACACGGTTCTCAACTGGCCTTGTCGTAGAATTTGACAAAATCTTCTAACTGCTTTCAGTACCGGGCCTACTTCACTATGGCGGCTAAGTGCAAGTGAATCCTTTCCTCTTGACAGGCACAAAATAAGGCCAGACACTTGCTAGTAGCGATTTATAACCATCTCTAGTTTACTGTGCATCTATTCCACCTTTTTGTAGGGAAAAAAAACAGCAGAAGGAACTACAATATTCTTCAGAAGGAACACCTAAAGGCACATACACTTCAGAAAACAATAGGAGACAGAACTGTTAACAGGCCTCAGCTCCACTCCATAAACTTGAGGAAGGAAAAAAAATATATATCGACGGAGAAAAAGGTATTGGAAACAAACAGTTAAAATCATCAGTTTGACAGACAATCAGTAGCACGGTTTGCAGTTTTGATATCTCGAATAATTAACCACTAATTAAAAAAATGATGAAACAAACCTGTGACAATTTACGATTCATCGACATGCAGATGCCATGTTTTACACCAAATCCAAAAGACAGAAAGCCTATTTAGGACAAATACTGGAATCTGAAAGGACAAACGACAGAAGGTAGTCCCTACACTCGACACATTGAACGGGCAACAAGTCTTACACGGCCTAAAACGAGGCGGAACACCCAAAAGCCGTGTAATGATTGGGGGAAATACCGATACAGAAAAAACTACAAGCAAGGATCAGACTTACCAGACACCGCGTGATCCAGCTATTCAGCGATATGAAAGCCGGCATCTTCCAATCGAATTCCCGAAACTAATCACACTCCGCACCTGAAAAATCCAAGCAAGGCACGAAATTCAATCCACGTATCGGCACCCAAACAAAACAACAACACGAAAAGATCGCAGCAGGTACCGACTATAAATCCTAACCAATTCGGCCCCGACGGATGCCCCAACCGTCCCCCCCCAAAAAAACAAAAAAAACACGGACGAGCAACCGACGAAACGACCGACGGCTCATCGGGGTCCAATCCTAGACCGCGAACAGATGAAGGCACGATCAAGAGCGACCAATTTTCGACCCCCCCTTCGAAGGAGGAGATCAAACCCTAGAGACCCCCAAACCGAAACAGGAGAGAGAGAGAGAGAGAGAGAGAATGCGAGGAGAGCGAGGGAATTCCCCCCGCGGTACCCCCGCCCGCGCCCGGGGTCCTCCCCCCAACCTCGCGTGCGAAAGCAGTACGGAGATTGCGGCAATCCAATCAGGATCAAACCCCACGCCCCCGAGAGAAGGGGGGCAAAACCCGCCCCGAAACGGAATTCAAAAGCGGGGCGAGCGAAATCGCGAGAAGAGAAGAGAAGGAGGGGAGGACGACGATTCGCCGTCGCGAGAGAACACGCCGAAACCCTAGCTAGCGCCAGCCCCGGCTCCGACGAAGCCATGGAAAAACCTACCTCCCTCCTCCGTCGTCGTCGTCGTCCTCCTCCTCTTCCTCCTCCTCTCGTTCTAGAATTCTCTCTCCACAGTGCAGAGATTACCGACGCGACTCTCTCTCTTCTCTCTTCTCTCTTCTCTCTTCTCTCTTCTCCCTTCTTGAGCGCTCGCTGTTGCTGGAATAGGCGGCCGCTCCTGCTGGCGGCTGGTGGTGGTGGTGGTGGTGCTGCTGCTGGGCCGTAGTTTCTCTCTCTCTCTCTCTCTTCGCAAAAACCCACGGTTTTGTCCCCCCAACAAGAAGAGAGAGAAAGAGAAGAGTGGGGGGGCGAGCTATAGCCTTTTCGTTTTCCTCTTTTTCTTTTTATTTATTAATTAAGTTTATTATTATTCCGTTATTTTTCCCCCATTTCCTTTCTTAATTTCTCGGGGTTTGACGCTCCAGAGCCGAGAGAGTCAATCGAAATCCCGTCAATTCTCCCCCACATTTTTTTATTTTTCCGCCTCTATTATTATCGTTATCATTATTATTAGTGATTTTTTTTTTCCCCGCAAATTCAATTTATACTGACCCGTGGGGAGGGCGAGGGGGGGAATGGGGGGCCCACAACCAAAAAGAGCCGCTGGGGGCGAGACGAGCCGCGCGGCTCGGCTTGGAGGAGCCGGCTGCTGCTGGCTCCCCCCACATCAAACCGGTATCGTTAGTTGGAATACCATATTCTCCCCTTTTTCTCTTTTCTCTTATTATTTTTTTTTTTCAAATGCCTATTTCAATTGCTGGGTTTGCCTCGATGATGGTCAGCTTTCCTACTTAAAAATAGAGAGATGGGAAATTTGAATCCCCGCCTTCTCAACATAGGATAAAAGTGAGGATGTGTAGTTTCAGATATGGATTTCGGCTCCCACGCCTTGTAAGAGATAAGGTAAAAGCTTGAGAGTGAATTGAGAGTCAGAGTAGAGTAGGATCGATAATCAAAAAAATAAATATCTATTTTTTTTATTTTCATTTTATTTTATTTTATTTTTGTCTTTTGAGGGGGGATTTGGGGGAAAGGGGGAGGGGCAAAGCCTCCAAAACTGTCAATTTTCTGCGAAAGTTGTGGGGGGGGGGGGGAGGGAGGGGCAGAGGAGCTTATCATTGTCACTGTCATGTCGTGGCCCAGCAGCACTGTCGCGTGGAGCATACACGTGCGAGCCCCGCCTTGCCCTTTTCCTTTTTTCCCTTCGCCCCATGTAAAGGAGAGGGACGATAAAAAGGTGTGAATTTGGCTTTTGCTGCTGCTGCTGCTGCCTGGGCCTGACCCGACCTTTTGCCGGTCCGTGCTACGACGGCTTCTCGTTCGTTTGTTTTCCTTTTGGACCGGAAAGAGGAGCACGATTTGTACCATGTTTTCGTGCGTGTCGGATCTTTTTTTACCTTGGATCCGGGAGGGTCCCCGAAGGAAACATAAAATCGGATGAATCCATCGGTCGGCGTGCCCACCCGCGAGGCCGTCGCGGGCTTGCGAGCCTGCCGTGCGAGGCACGAGAGCGAGAGCGAGAGCGGAATCGGCGATGGAAGCCTCAGTTAGTGCATGGAAGGACCGAATTGCGCGGATGCACGCGTTGCGGGATGAGTAGGGTATTTGTCGTTCCGTGGATGAACGTCCTAGGCTTTTGGAATCTGGAACATGGGATGTAAGTTTATGACCTTTTGATTTCGTAGATTACTGCTATGTGCTTTTTTTTTCGAGGTATTTTATTTTGGAAAAACAAGTTGCATATATATATTGTGTGTGTATGTCAATGATTAGCAAATTCAACATAGAAAAGGTGCAATTGCAAAGTGGTTGAATTGCATTTTGCCCTTTCGAGTTCCGTGGCTGTTGTAATTTGCTCCCCAATGTGCTTCCATGTCACATTTCAACCTGCCTCCTTGTTGTTGACTTAGGCCAAATTTGAATAACCCAATGTCGTGGAACTTTACCAAGTTACTCACCAAATTTCCCACTTTTGGAACATGGATCTGCAAAATATTGAGTTACCCCAGGTTCCCTTGTACATCCCCCTTTACAGATTCTCGAGCGTTTTCGGAAGAATTAGATGATCTTTCGCCCAAGCGATCAATACTTTACTCACCCCGAATCTAGATGCGTCTTCAACTTCTATTTGATAGTGATTCATTATGTGGGATGATATTATGAATCTAATGAATCGCATTGAGATAGTACCATTTATGTCGACCAAGGGCAACGACATTAATAATAGGACGATCAAAAAAAGGCAATTACCAAGCGCAATAATCTCACAGCACGAGTCGGTTACACAAAGATCCTGCTCATACCAAACCATTTCAAGAACGATCTCTATTAATCGATATCAAGAATCGCTTTCTTGTATCGAAATGGCAAAACAGAAGACCAAACTTTCTGTCAACTCCCCGGCAAAGTTCAAGGCATCTGGAAGCTTTACCTCTTCAATCCAATAAAGAAATTGCTTTCTGGGCACTCAAAAGGGTAGCATAAGTCTAATTGTTGTTGGAATTTACCTCAGCAGGTGGTAGTCTTGCTTTCTTCTCCGGCCAAGTGTCAAACATTATTCGATGCAGATTGATCTCGATGTTTCTTTTCTAATGGTTTTTGCGAATCATCATTTTGACTTATCGCTGAGGCTGGTGGGGAAGCAGCAAAATCTGGGAGGGGGACCTCGTCCCCCTTTGATTATGTAAATAATAATAAGATAAAAGACAGCATCTGGAGCATTTCTGCATATGAGGAAAAGGAAAAGGACAACTTCCCATCAACCCATGAATTGAACGAGCCCCCACCAGAGAACATGCTGTGCTTTTGTTTATTGTTAATTTAGGCTGTCCTTGCCCCAATTGATACATCATCATCCATCCTCATCTCGCGGACAATCTCGTTCTGTTTCTATCTGCATTACTTCTCTGGGCCGATACCAAATACCACCAATGAGGCTGCCATTCGAAACGTTCCACAGTCTATCCTTGTTTGGTTATGATCTTCTTACACTTGACTACGACGACACATTGAAACGTTATAAATAACTTTATGACTCAAGATATTTTTATACTTGATTACTACAAGGTTGGAAGATACACCGATTCTATACCTAAAAGTGCCTAGGCCCCAAATAACCCAAGGTGGCCCATGACCGCAAGGCGACATGCTCTATTCACTTCTCTTTTTGGCCATTTCACCAAAGAGGAATGTTCTAAATGTCTCTAATCGTCCTTAGAATAATGACAAGAAAGAAACTCCCTTCATTTATTTCTGGTCTGGGTAGTTTGGGCGGGCGTGACAAGAATGATCTTTACAGGAGAGTAACTTCAAATCCAAGAAACTCATCTTTTTATCACCAGGCTAAGAAAGGGCGACATGGTGGCAGTCAGTGCTAAAAAAGAGAGAGCAAAGGACATCTAGACACCTAAACTACACACGAGCTCACGCTACAAAGTTCATCCAGAACTCTGATTCCTCACGCTCGAACCATGGAATACATCGAGCTGCTGAGGAGACGGCATGAAAGTTCCCTTCTCGCTCGAAGGTCCAGCACCAGAATCAGAAGATAGTACTGCATCTCCACACCAAATACCCTTCCCTTTGGCTAGCAAATCATGGCCTCAATTCTAAGTCATCGACTGAGCTTTTGTCGGGTCCTCCTTCATGGTTCATTTCAAATCTATTAGGTGATAAAATTGGAGTTTTCTACTCTAGAGTCCGTAAAATTGAGTGTTTAAAGGCTTTTAGCCAGTTTTACTACTGCCAAAAAGGTCCTCATCAAATCAGACAAAAACAAAACAAGAATTTTTCCAAACTTAGCATAGGTGTATATATCATAAAGGTGTAGCCTGCATGTTTATATACATCTCCGAACTTCATATGTAAATCTATGACACCGCTATTTCAGTTCGCTCCCAGTGGGTGGCCAACTCTTCCGCCTATAATCAGGCACGTTCCAGGACACCATCAATCATGTCAAGAACGAAGTACACATGGTGTTGATGAATCATCCACAGTGAGATGACTTCACTTTCAAGCAAAAATGGGTAAATCACAAAACGCCCCAACTATACACATTGACACCACCAGTTGCTAAGTGACTCGACTACCTTATGTATGAGGTTACTTTTTCAGCAGCCGTAGTAAAGTGGTGCTCCCTTGAGTTCTCTTTCTGTCTTCTCCTGGTAGTTTCTTCTGTCCTCTGTTTCCCTGCCCATTAATGACAGAGTTGAAGAATTCAAGTAAACAATAGGAAGTTCTTTCTCTCCATTGTTTGTTTACGTAATTCTTAATTATATCCCGGCAAAGTAAGAGACATTCTACGTCTAAGAGGATAATGACTGTCCACACATATCCCAGCTACCTGCTAGTCATGAAGTCCATTACATCAATAAGCAAACAATAGACTTCACCATTACTCCAGGTTGCCGGACAAAAAACAGTTGCGGATGTATAAACTAAAGAAGTCAGTGAGCTAGAGAAAATTTGTCAAACCAATTAACAAGAATTCCAAATGCGCATAATGAACTTACCTTAGGTTTTTCCATCTCATCCTCTACATCTAAAGCGCTCATATCTCTTAACAGTATGGACGAAGCAGGCAATAGTCTCCTGGCAAGGACAATTTATCAACAAGGGTAACAGGAGAAGCAATTTAAAGGAGACTTGCAAAGTGTTGTCCTCAATAACACTACGGGAGATGAAAATTAAATGTCACTCTTCACCTTTTTGGCTTCTCCAGACTTGGGCATTTGTAGGAAGAGTTGAGCCCCGGTTCAGTTTCTTCCGAACTGCCAAAGCTACATGCTTGAGTAGATTCTAAATCTTTGTCAACTGATGCTGATTGATCAAGTGATTTCTATAGGAAAATGTAAACTACTTCCTTTAGAATATCAACAAAAAATACTACCTCGTGCGTAGTATGTTCTGCATAAATTTACATTATTATGAAATAAATCCAGATTGATTTAAGAAGATTGCAGAAATATTGAATATAACCCAAGAGATAGAATTAGAGGAGGATATTTCAGAGTGGGGAATATAAGAAAAGATTCGATTGAGTTGATGAGTGCCCACAACAACTAATATGCTGGAATTCTGAAAAGGTAGTTTTGCATATTTGATTTTCTAATGATGTCTCAATGAATTTATCATATTCTGCTTTCAATGTCTTGAAATTCAAAAAGATAAACTTCTGTTACGAAAACCAAAAGAATTAAGCATCTGGTGAAAACGAAATTTGCTCAAAGGCTATAAATCAGTGACAGATACAAATGTGTAAAAGAATGAAACTATCCGTATGCAGATGCTTGAAATATCAGACATAACTTAAAAGTCCAATATGTTTAATCTCAAAGTGACATTCTGAATTATGTTCGGTAAGTCATTATTCATGAGGAAAACTACATTTGCCTCTTCCATATTTAGATCCCACTACCTCTCATAATACAGCTAAGCCACATATAGAAAGTAAGAATCAAGCAAGGCACTATCCGAGATCGCCACTTACGCGTTAAAGCAACCTTTACAAACTCCAAATGCTTATGCCTACATAACCTATTAAAACTCTAAAGTATTTGTCCTGCATTTCAATTTAACATATAGAAGCAAGATCTTAAAAAGTCCCATAGCATCAACCTCGTATTCGTGCTCATTAAATATACCAAAGAACCTCGACAAACAAAGATGGACCCTAAAAGAAGTATACCAACATTACAAGAGCAAGGCAGGGCTAAATGGAACGTGATAGGATCCAAAATAATTAAAACCTCATCATCTTCGCTTAGCAGCTGATCAAGCTCCACTGACGAACAGCTGTTTTTCCTAACCATAAAAACTGGCTGAGAAGATAAATCTGCACCTGCACGTTGAAATTTTATATGTATATAGAAGCCATGAGATAAAACACTCTGATAAAAAGACCTAAGATGTACTAGTCAAATTATCAAGGGACAAACATAGGAGTCTTAGCATCACAGCTGCCAAAGTCCAAACATCAGTTGAACTGAATACACAACCGAAAACCCAGAACAGCAACTAAATTCACGTCCTGATCTTTCTCTAGATCTTCTATGAGCAATTAGTTTGTACTTAAAATTTGTGCATTAGAATTTTCCCATTCTACCAGACCATTAATGCTCTACTAAATTAACTAGTAAACGATAAATGTTGATGAGTTGGTTGACTCGACGATGATTAATGAGGACATGGCATTGACTACATAGATAGTATCTACTACCACTTTTCTTGCTCTTGTTTTTCTTTTTTTGGAAACTGACATGGGACTTTCTTCCTTGATTGATCATATTTCACGGCTAAAATAACTTTGGCCTCATGACGAAGCCTCATCAATTGCCAGACCGGTAGCTAACCAATGGTCTGATAGATTACCAAATGCATGATGATAATGAAACCGCCATTAAAGATCATAATAACATTGAAGCAGTCAAAATCAAGAACATGTAACCTGACAACAAACAGAGATCATAATAATTCTACGTAAGTTCTATATTGCGCAAAGACGCCTAACATCATAGTTCCACATCCACATGGCACGGGGTTTTCATATTGGTGTCCCTTCATAGAGAATCGGTTTTGCACAAGCTCGTCTTCCCCCCAACAATTGAACAAGCAATAGTGCTTTTGTAAAATTTCAAGCAGACTCCAACTTTTCAATACCTACACTGACCCACCATTCAAATGGATCTTCAAAAATTGTGCATTTTCATTTAAGTACAGAAGAGGCCCTTGCATTTTCACCAAATTTTGGAGGATGCCCATGCACTTCTCAAAAGAACATTAAGGTGTCCAAGCAACGGTCTCAAGGAGACTATCCTACTTTTTAAAAGTGAAGGGCATCTGCTAATTTCAACGTACGAGGCTGTCCAAAAAATTTACCCTTCTTGATTAAAAGATGTTCTGAGTAACTATCTTCATTCCTAGTAACAAGACAATCGAGATGGTCTAACACCATGTTCCACTTTGGCTGGTCTTCTTTAAGCAGGCTAGCTCCATCTTCAAGACATATAACAAGTCTATATATATGTGGTCCATACCTAGAAAAACAAAATATTTGTCTGTATGCATGTGTCTGAATAAGTAGCTACTATTCCTTGTCTGGCAACACAGCATCACACCAGGAGTTCTCACAAACATATACAAACACAATCTTTCTTATCAGGAATATAAGTGGAGTTTGTAGCATAGAGTTCACAGGTTGACATCAAACCTTTTGAATCTGCATCAGAAAGATCATCCATGATTTTGAGACAAAGTAAGTCCATCAAATGTTTCCCTGCATTCTCATTCTCACCAAAACTTTCTTCCTGGCAAATCAAATATTGCGCCTCAATAATTTTTACTGCCAGTGTAGAATGCCTACGTCTATCACTCACCAAGTTGGCTATTTTACCGGATAAATCAGCTGACTGGACTTTGGAACAGAAATTTGTGAAGCATTGGCAGCATCAGAAGCAGGTACTGCCACCTGACCAATCAGCAAAGCCCAACCTGTCAAAAGTTTCTCAAGCCAAACCAACGAAAACTGAAACTACAAGATAAGCTGCCTTACATTAACATCAGATTCTTGCAAACCATCATCAATATCAACTGCATCAGAAACTGTACTGAAGTTTTCTCCTCCCACCTTGGCCAAGCAAAAAGAAAGGTATGACAAGCTAAACTGGAGGAGTAAGGGAGAAACATCATGAAACCATATTGCTTGCTATGTTAGTTTCAGCCAATAATAGGGCACGGTCCTTAGCGTGATTGTTTACGAGCTACGAAGTCTTCAACAAGCAGGAATTGGAGTCAACTATATCAGAACACCTGATCTGATGATGTGAAAACTCCCTGAGACAATTCAATTGAGTACAAGGAAACTATTCATGCATTCTTCTACAGTCAAAATGTTTAACAGTCTTGGGCGGGTGTAACTAAACCGTGTAAAATACTGAATAAATGTCAAGATCTCCATGTCAAAAGCAGATTTTCTTTTCCAAACCTGATTGGAGTTGCCAGGTTTATGTCTGTCCACTTCTGCTGAGAGTGAATATGAACCATTTGCTGCAGAGTCTGAACCAACATTCAGAACCACTGATTTACAAACCTCATTTGAGTTGCCAGGTTTATGTCTGTCCACTTCTGCTGAGTGTAAAGGTGAACCATTTACTGCAGAGTCTAAACCAACATTTAGAACCACTGAAGTGGCCTCCATGACATGTTCCTTCGTGCACGTACAGTTGGCCCTCAAATTGATTAGTTCCTTTTCCAGCTCAGAGCACCTCGTCTTCTCTTGATCAAGATTTTCTTGGAGACTCTGGATTTCACCATCTGCTACCTGATTATGGACGACAAAGCAACTAATTGAGAAATGGTAGCTTCATCATTATTGAGACCTAAAATGCATTGGTAACCATAAGAATATTTTGTCAAAGAATGCCCTCAGGACTCTTCTTAAGTGACTAAATAAGGAAAGTTCATTGCAGTAAACTACCTTCTCTTGTTAAATGTACAATTAATGCATTGGAAATTGGATATTACTTTGTTAAGCCTGCTTAACAAGTACAGGCTTAATGAGTGCCCCCCTAACATGGTTCTGTCAAATAAGAAAACGCTAAAGACAACTCCCTTGTAAGTACCTTCAGTTTATCATTATACTTCTTCAGAACTTTCCACAGAGCTTTAGCAAAACCCTGCATGATACGATTATACCTGTCGCTCCCACTAGTTTGAATGGTATCCAAATTTTGGGATGTGGAGATAATGACATCTGGCTTTACACCGGCTTCTGTTTTAAGGAAAAGATCCCAGTAACAAATAAAATCTTACAAAATATTTGAAAAAGAAAGAAATAGTGTCACCAGTGGTCCCTCTACTTTTGTTTGAAATTCAAAACAGTTACTTCATTTATTTGTTCAAAAGCATCCTGTACTTCTTAAAAAGTGCCACTGGTCGTCCCTCGGTCGGTCCAGTGACGGATTCTGCTGGCATGATGTTAACGCCGTCAAAATTTCTGTCCTTAATTTTTTTCCCTTTTTCCCACATGTCCATGCTGCTCAAGCTCTTCCATGGCAGCGAGCTTCGAGCTCAAGAAGCCACGGTGGCCGCAAACTTTGAAGCTAGATCTGACCATGGCGGCTGCAAGCTTTGAGTTCAAACAGCCATAGCTGTGAGCTGCGAAGCCCGATCTGGCCATAGTGGCCGCAAGTTCGAACTCAACTGGCCATGGTGCGAGCTTCAAGCTCAAGCTGCCATGGAGGCCACAAGCTTTAAACCGGAGAAAAAATTAACGGAAGGATTAACGTGAAATATTTTAAAAAGAACAGGGATGCTTTTAAACCAAAAAAAAGTAAAGGGGGGTTTTGAATTTCGAGCAAAAGTAGAGGGACCACTAATAACATTTTCCCTAAAAGAAAAGGAGAGCAAGTGTTAAAATCCACCTTCCTCAGTTGATAGAGAAGCCTTGCCACTACATTTTCTGTCTTCTACCTGAAAGTGCGACACGTTAATAAAAAGCTAAGTTGGAGGCACTTACGTATGTCGTCATCAACAATGTATAAAGGTCAGCAAATGTAAAAGGAAGATGAAAATTTCCTAGCAGCTTATTTATGTAGAAGCATGTAGACATGAAGTTATGACGAAGAGCCCAGAAAGAACCGGAAAAAGAAATCTATTTGAATGAAAGTAAAAAAATTTCTTGATGGTCATACGAATTAAACGATGATTTGAAAATAAATGTGGTTGCAGTTCATGTCAAAACAGAAGACAGTTTTCCCCAACATTGTTATGACTCTGCTTTCTAGTGCAAAAAACCATTAGCATAAATTTTCCCCATGCAATATTCACTTAAGCACCCTCATTATAGCAAAATCTTGTCCTTGCAGCTGCAGCAATTAAGTTAATCACTCATCCTCTACACCGAGTGTACAAATCACCAGAAGAAAGAGAGTGCCAAGACGATCACATATCACTGCTACTGTTGACTGAGTTGTTAAAATCTAAAATTCAATGGGTTGCGAGGATAAATTGCACGTTTAGTCACCAAACTTTACCCTATTCAAATCACTGAAGTCAAAATTCTTCAGTCTGACAACTCAACTTCACCTAAAATGTCAAAATGGTAACTTGATCATGCTCTGTCAGAATACTACAGAGTCAGCAAATGAGAATGCACTAGTGCTTACATGACACCAAGGTGGCGCTACTATGGCACGTGTGCATTTTACAGGAGCTTTTGTTTCCTTCTTTTTCACTGTTGGTTTTGTTCACTCCATGCCAAATAACAGATTAGCCAGTGATAGCATTGTCTTAGACCAGATTGACACATATGAGTTGCTAGTCATCACATCCTACGGCTACTACTTTCATGTTTTTCCTTTAGAAGAAAAATAAAGATGCCTTCGAGCCAAAGACCTAACACGCTCAGCTTGGTGGTCCTCGACCATGTCCAAGGTTTTACTACGTAGGTTTCTCTTCGGTGAGCAAGACAAAACACCAACTGATATTCAATCCACCTAAGTTACAAATTACAATAGAATCTATAAACTCACAATTGGCATGGGTCCTAATCAGAAGCAGGGAACCCACACCACACAAGCAGCAAAAGAGCACAAAAACTCCATTGCCTAATGTGAATCTATCATAGTCAAAGTAATTAATTGAAGCAGCAGTAAAATCATGACTCTGCAAATTCCATCAAACGCCAACATAAGGTCTCTGACTTTTGTCGACTGGAGCATTGCCTTGTAACGATGAGTTTTCACACAAAAAAGTTCCTCAGGAAGTGTAATATTACGTTGTTAGGAAACCTATAGGACCTCAAAACCATTTACAGAAGCATAGTGACTGTGTGCAGATGCAACACCAAGCAAAATTATTCAAACACTTGAATCATGCATGTCAAACCAATGAAAAGAGAGCAGTACCACAGAAACATCGATGCCACCATATGCAACATCAAGCAAAAATATTCAAACGCTTGAATCATGCATGTCAAACCAATGAAAAGAGAACAGTACCACAGAAGCATCAGTGCCACCATATTTCCTTCTCTTGGGCTCTTCAACTCTAGGCGCTGTCAGATAATGTCTCTTAGTACCAATTGGATTGGAAGATTCCTCCACTTTGTTAAACCTGAATATGCCAGTAGCACAAGTATCTAATTATACTACACAAAAGATTCATAGTTTGAATGAAGTAGCATTGCAGATAGAACCATACTTAATCTTCGTATAAGGTGAAGCCTGCCGCAAAAGATATGATGCATCGAGGTAGTCATCTTCTCCTGGTTTAACCGTCAATACCTGCAGTTACAACAACCAAACACCTACGTATTAACAATTTGAAGATGATATAAGATAACAATGCAGATTGCTAACATCTCCTTGATTCTTCAACAACTTGAACCAAGAAGACTTCTTGTTGAACAAGAAACAATTTTAACCCTATAAAATCTAAAAACAATTGGAACCTCAGAAGATTGATAGTGAACAATTCCTACCAAAGTCATCCGCTTCTTGCCTTCGAAGTAATCTCGCAAGTATCTGGTCAACTGTAATACTAACTTACGTTAGTAGCCATCCGAATTTGGCACCATAAAACATAAGGACTACACATGGACATACTAATTCCAAATTGGCCGTTAGACAAAATGCATATGACCAGAAGAAAAGGCATTCCATCAAGAGCTATTGACACGCAAGTCTGTATATAAACTGTTACTGATAACGATATGGAAAGATTATTACCAAAGAATTCTGGTAATGCTTCTGCAACACTTTCTTCGGGTTTTTTTGGTGCTCCAACAATGACTTCATAACCAAACCAAGAAAGGTCAATATCATTACTGTATAAGTAACTGTAAGCATTATTGAAATCATTAGTTTGATTATCTTGCGATAACTGCTCTAGGTATTTGTGGGAATTAATTGATGAAATGAAGTCAAATAACATACTCTCAAGCACAGACCAAAAACCATGGATGTGTTATTGATGAAATTACTTTCAAGTAATCTTGTCCCCTGCAAAATAACAAACTACCCATCACATGAAGCTCATACTTCATTATTTTAATTAAAGGAACTACACTGAGTGACTTGTTAAGTACCCTTTTCCATTATTCACATTGTAAAGATAAGGAGAGACTAGCTAGAGTATTTCCCACGTGTCTTACACACAAAAGGAAAACATAAAACCTGATTTCCAGTTCTCCTCTCTCTTTCAGCTCCAGCAAGGTCAGCAATTGTCATAATGGCAGCATTAGATCGATCTTCTCCATCATGTTTTGTAGACACATTACGGATGTTTATCAGGCATTGGGATCGGCTACAAACACGAAAGAACTTCTGTAACAAGTTGTGCTAACTATGACTCAAACTAAAGCAACATATGTGCCATAGTTAACAGGTAGAGTAGTATACATTCAAGTTCAAACTAGCAATTCAGTCATCAAAAGAGAGGTAACAAAATCAATGCCCCTGAAACGGCAGGTCCAAGTTTGATGAAACCAATATTGCTACAATAGTTGACTAATCTCAAAATAAGAGGAAAATAATGCGACACCATGCACCTATAAGCCAAAGTCAAGTCATCGAAGTTAAGACCTCCCATATCGCATACTTGTGCACATCTACAAATGCATATTATTCACTATCTTATGTTTCCCCACAGAAACTGATTGGTTAAACTTATCTGCCCATAAAAAACAAAAAATGATTCGAAAAGACAATAGTAAGTTGACTCACGATCCTTTGGTAAAAATGCATTCAAGGCTAAGGGCACTCATAAGTACATAGGAACACCTTCAAGAGAAACCACAGTAACATTACACTTCACATTAATCTCGACGAGATCAAAACATGAAGAGTCTATTTGTTGGTATGAATTACACTTCATTCATGACTGATGAGTTATGAGCCACAATCATTGGGGCTCAATAAGGTGGCAATGTGATAGAATTGGAGTATTGGACACGGTGGCACTAGGAACTTGTTTTCAAATTCAAAAAGAAGGACCACTTCCATGCGCTGGCGGAATAAAATTAGCCAGTCAATTACCCGAATGATGGTCATAATTTCTTTGAATATGTCCTTGAATTTAATGAAAACAAGAGGATTGCATCAAGCATTACAACGTGCAGTAAAAGCATTTTCACCCAAACAGTAGCAAGTGTACGAGTAACATCATAATTTTTCACAAGCATGGTAAATAAACTGCAACAATAATGGTTCACCAGTTGTAGTTTTGCATAACACTTTTTTGTACCATATATGCAATACTAGAAACATCAGTTCTTCTGTGATATATCAACCTTCGCTTTTAAAAGTGAGAGGTGGTTCCATTTACCTTGATTGACTATTTGTGTTCGTCATGGCAGTGGCACGCTTCAACATTCCACAGGCTATTAAGGACTCTGCCTGTTCTAAGTCCGTAATGATGACCTGCTTCAATTCAAAAATTTAAGTCATCATATCTTATCAACAACACATGCAAATCAAGCAAAAAAGAAAAGATGCCAATTTACTGAAAGCATAAATAACTATCGACAATCACCTCCTGGAGACCTTTTAGAGTCCACTGTTGCATAGAAAGCTCAAAGCCATTAGACAAATCAAAGGCCTTTTCCCCTTTGCCTCGTTCTGAGCATATCTCAAACATTGAAAGTAAGAATGACCTGGAACCAACAATCATGCTCAGGATGGTCATTACCAAACTTTTTCAAAGATTATTTTTGAAAACACCTTATCACAATCCTCAAAAAAATCTACAATTTTACCTCTGGGACTTAATGGTTCCTCCCTGAGAATCCTCAAAAATCTGTCTCAACAAAAGTGGCACCATGCCTGGGTCTTTAGGAGTCCCAAATACTGTATGAGTCTTGCCAGAGCCACTAGGCCCCAGCGCAGCCAGCATCCCACTTTTACCCCTCAAAAAATCATCCGCAAGAGGCTTCACCATGCTTTTATACACTTCATCCTACAGCAAGTCAAGAGATTTAAATAAATCCCAATCTATTCTGTAATTGTCACTAGTTAAAATTCCCACATCCCAATTATCGTCCAAGATTATGGGAATGCAGAGAGTGTTGCTTTGAACTACATTCATGCAGAGAGCATGAATTCAACTATCTACATCTATTGAAGTGAAGAAAAATTCATAATTCCTTCGTGATTCTAGCAAACAGTGAAATGCGATTAAAACCTGCGTGGAATCGATCGAGAAGACTCCAGAGAAACCTCCATAGACCTCGGATTTGATCCTCTTCGACTCCTGCAAAGCTACCGGAGGCATCAACGTCACCGAGGTGGCATCGTTCACACTGATGCAGATCTCGCTGCTCAGCTGCTGCTTCTTCCTCACGCTCTTCTCTCTCGCGTCCTTCTTCCTCACCGGATTCAACGGCCACACGTTCCGAGCCCTAGAAACCGGCTCGACCATATCGCGGTTTCTTCTGGACCCGTGAGCACTACTGACGCCGGGAGGTCGGATTCTGAGGTACACCTTCAGATTCTCCGACTCGGACTCCGAGATATTCGGCCGCGGTTTCTCCGAAACGTCGGAGGACAGAATCTCGTCCAGTCGAAACGAAGAGACGTCCGGTAGCTCCGGTCTTCGCGAGCCAGGCGATCTGCGAGCGGTGGTCGCCGACGGCGTGGGCCTCGCTCGGCGGTGAGGGTTTCGGCGCACGGTGACCGTGTCCGGACACGGCGGCGGGCTCTTCTCCGTCGTCTCCTCCGCAGCATCCGCACCAGGCGGCGGAAGCGGCGGCGGTGGCGGCGGCGGCGGCGGCTGCTCTTGATCTTCCTCCATTTCACTGGTGAGCTGGTGGGGCGAGAGTGTTCACAGAGTGAAATGGCGGAAATCAGGACTTCGATTTCAGTAGAGATTCTTCCTGATCGGGAGGAGGGAAGTTCGGATGCTTTCGGTGTTCAAAAAGTAGCGGACGATGGCGCTAAAAGAGGTCGTTCGTAATTCGGGCCGATTGTTCGGGTCACAGACCAAAATGGGCCAAAAAATTGCAACCCGGCCCTGAATATCTCGGGGCACCGGCTGAATGACCCGAGTGGAGTCCGACTCACTCGCATCAAGTATCTAACCTCGTTGTTGAGATCTCGGGATCACCGCAATGTAAAACTTCCATAGGGCATGCCCGCCCTACGGGAAAGATATAAAAATAAGGAAAATCAGGAGTGCGAAGAATGCAAACACCGACACGTTAATATAAAGAACGCATCCGTAAAGCCCGTGCCCTCAGGATGGGGATCAACCAAGAAGCCCCTTGTAGGAGTGAAAGCTCCCTTCTTTGACGAGGTTACCTATTAAAAGAGCACTAAAGATCTAAGGAAGCCCCTCGTTAAGAGGTAGCCTCTTAACGAAGGCCAGCGTGAGCGTTTGGTCGATACATTCTGTCAATTTAGTCGGATGCTATATCAGCGTTCGAAAAAACAAACTTATTGTCAAAGCCATGCCCAGTACTCTCATTATGGATTTTTGACTTAGGCGCGCAAGTCACGTGTTTTGTTTAGAGATAAGAGCGTTAGAAGTCCTAAAACTTGTCACGAAAGTGTAATTGAGTCATAAAACTTTCAAAAAGTGCAATCAAGTCCTAAAACTTGTCATGAAAGTGCAATTAAGTCCCCAAAATTTCAAAAAGTGTAATCGAATCCTAAAACTTGTTGCGAAAGTGCAATTAAATTTTAAAACTTTTAAAAAGTGCAATAAAAAAAAATAACTTAATCGAACTAACTTGACAAGTCTTAAGACTTAATTGCACTTTTTGAAAATTTTAGGACTCAATTACACTTTGTGACAAGTTTTAGGACCTTATTGCACTTTTTTTAAAAATTTTAAGACTCAATTGCACCGTGTGACAAAATTTGAGGACTTTCAATGCACTTATCTCTTTTGTTTAAGCACCACAAAATGCATGCACGCTAGAACGCAAGTGATTCTTGATCCCGTCATCGTAAAGGGAAAAATCTCCTAAGATCAAACTAACAGGAAATTTTGATATGCAAGAGGCTGGTCACTCTGATTCGGGAACTCCGGCGTCCACCGATGATTGCCCCCTTTATTTGCAAGAGACTTGAGCTTCTTTACATTGAACAACCACAGAAGGAAAAACACATTCAGGACCCACTTGCACAAGACAACATTATTACATGAAAATTTGAACATTCACCCATACACAGCCTCTTCTGGCCCAAAGATAATTTTTGCAAAGCCCTATCAGCTTTGTTTTGCTGAGAAAACTGCGGAGAGTCCCCTACAGTTTGATGCGATCCGGAGAGGCGGCGACGGAGGCGGACGGAGGAGGGTTTGTCAGCATGTGGACGACTTCTCTCATGGTGGGCCTCTGGGAGCTCTCGTCCTCGACGCACCGGATCGCGATCTTGAAGAGGTGGATCACGCTCCCCATCGGGTACCTGCTCAGCCTGTGGTCGATCACGGCGAGCACCGACGCCGTGTCCGACGGCGGCTGCGGGAGGTCCGACACGGTCTTCTTCACCCACCTCACGATGTCCACGCCGTCGCCAAACTCCCCCACCGGCTTCCTCCCGGCTATCAGCTCCAACAGCACGACGCCAAAGCTGTAAACGTCGCTCTTCTCGTCCACCTTCAGCGTGTAGGCATACTCTGTGACATAGCAATAGCAAGCGGTTCTCCAATTAGCTATAAATAAACAAGATTAGTTTCGAGTTGACTTTGACTAACTCGCTAATAATTAATAGTTAGCTACGTTTTGTTCTATGTCTATAGCCTATAATTATTAACTAAAAAACCCCCGGCCATGGATGAATTGCCAATTGACATTTCTCTCCAGGGACATTGCACTTGTTCTGCAGAGTGACATATCAAACACGACTTAGATATTAATGAAGCCAGAGTCTACTCCCGACCTGGGGCTATGTAGCCGTAGGATCCGGCCACGGACGACATGCACTCCGACGCACCGGCGTCCTGCAAGAACTTGGCCAGCCCGAAATCCGCGACGTGCGCCTCGAAGTCCGAATCCAGCAGAATGTTGTTCGACTTCACGTCTCGGTGAATTATCAGCGGCGAGCAATCGTGGTGGAGGTAGCACAGCCCCTTCGCGGCCTCCACGGCGATCCGATACCGCGTCTCCCACTGCAAGTGACCGCCTTTCGACCCGTGCAACAACTCCCCTAAGCTCCCATTAGGCATGTACTCGTACAGCAACAGGTTGGTGTCCTGGTTGGAGACGTACCCAAGGAGCCTCACGATGTTCCGGTGCCGGATCCGACCGAGGGTCTGAATCTCGGCGGAGAAGCCATGGTCGCTGCGCCCGCTCCCGCTGTCGCCCTGCCCCGCCAGCTGCTTGATGGCGACGTCCGCCCCATCGGGCATCAACCCGCGGTAGACGATCCCTGCACCACCTTTGCCGATGATATTCTCCTCTTCCAGGCACTTGAGCACGTCCTCGGCCTTGAAGCCGAGCTTCTGGAAGGCAGTGAGCTTCCAGGCCCTCGAGCCCCGCCACCTCCGCTTCAGGACCTGGTAGACCACGACAGTTATGAGCAGCGCAGCAGTCACGAGCGAGATTGCCGCGATCACGAGCCTCAACGAAGTGCGCGAGGCTCTTGACCGCGAGGGACAAGACGAGCGGCTTGGCGAGCATAGTTTGGGGTTTCCGGCAAAGGAGGAGTTCTTGAAGACAAGGAACTGGCCCTCGTGGGGGACTTCGCCGGAGAGATCGTTGAAGGACAAATCGAGCGTGTTGAGGCTGGTCATGACGCGTATTTCCCTCGGAATCGGGCCGGTCAATCTGTTGCTCGACAGATTGAGGACGCTCAACACTTTCAGGCGAGACAAGCCTTTTGGAATCTCGCCGGCGAGATTGTTCCTGCTCAGATCAAGGGCTTCCAGAGAAGTGCACCGAGCGACCGAACCGGGAATCTCGCCGGTCATGTTGTTCCCGCTGATGTTCACAGCCAGAAGGGACCTTGGCAAGAACAGCTCGCTGGGAATCACGCCCGCGAACCTGTTCGCGTCCAGGGACAGAGTATGCAAGCCGCTTAAGTTGCCAATCGCCGGAGGGATCTCACCGGAAATCCAGTTGTTCGAGAGCGACAGGATTCCCAAGCTTTCGCCGGACATCTCCGCCGGGAGCTCGCCGGTGAAGAGATTGTCGTTGAGCTCGATAATAGTTGCTCGCGGCAAGTTAAGGATCCCCCGGGGAATCGTGTCGCTGAGACAGTTCTTGCCGACCCGGACTTTGGTCAGCGACTTGCACTCGCCGATTTCTTCAGGGATCGGGCCAAAGAACGAGTTGTTCGTCAGGATCAAAGCCTTGAGCCTCCCGCCCCGGCACAAGTCCCGAGGGATCGTGCCGGTGAAGTGGTTCTGCGTGACGTCGACCAATATCAGCCTCCCGTTCCTCCCTAGGCTCTCCGGCAGCTTCCACGTGAAGTTGTTGCTCCAAACCTGGAGGACCTCCAGGTTGGGAAGCTGGCCAACGAATTCGGGGATCTGGCCGTACAGGTTGTTCGCGAACAGGTGGAGCAGAGTCAGGTTCTTGAGCTCGGCGAAGGTCGCGGGAATCTCTCCGTTGAGGTAATTGTTGGAGAGGTCGAGGGACATGAGGCTCGACATCTTGGAGAGCTCGGCGGGAATGAAGCCCGTGAGCTTGTTGAGGTGGAGGAACAGAGTGTGCAGCTTCTTCAGCTCGCTCAGGCTCGCCGGAATTTCGCCGGAGAGGCCGCAGCTCGCCATGTCGAGGATTCTGAGCTCTTTCAGAGACCCGAACTCCGCCGGAATCCCGCCGTCGAACGCGTTGTAGTAACCCAGGTAGAGCCCCCGGAGGTTCTTCAGCTTCGCGAGGCTCGCCGGGACTCTGCCGGTCAGCTGGTTCCCCTGCAGGCCCAGGTACTCCAGGCTCTCCATCTCCGAGTAAACCTCCGGTATCACGCCGGTGAAGTAGTTGCCGGCGAGGTTGAGCCACTTCAGCTTCTTTAGCCCCGCCACCTCCGGCGGCAGCGGCCCCTTGAAGTTGTTGTTGTCCAAGTTGAGTTCTTCGAGCTCGGTCATCGCCCTCAGGACTCCGCCGGGGAAGACTCCGGAGAGGAGGTTGACGGAGAGGTTGAGGAAACGGAGGGACGTGAGGTTGCCAAGCTCCGGCGGGAGAGTCCCCGTGAGGTTGTCGGCGGCGAGCGTGAGGTTGACGAGGTCGCGGAGAAGGCCGATTTCGGGGGGGATGTAGCCCGAGAGGCCGACGGAGGTGAGGTTGAGAGAGACGACCCGCGAATCGGCGTCGCACGTGACTCCGGTGAAGGAGCAATGCGCAAGCGGCTGCGGCGGGGAGGAGCAGCCAACCCAGTCGCCGAGGGCGGCGGAGGAAGGCCCGACCATGGCGGTCTTGAGCTTCAGGAGCACGTCGAGGTTGCTCCGTGCGAGGGAAGCTGAGACGAAGAGGCAGAAGAAGAAGAAGACGACGTGGTTGCAGGGTGGTTTCAGCTTCGTCATCAGCTTCTTCTTCTTCTTCTTCTCTGTTGTTCGATGAAGGACTTGCGACGTAGCTTCGAATAGGGAATAGGAGCTGCACTATTATCTATAGCAGCAGAGACAGCAGAGGATAGGGCAAGTGTGCTGTGCTGTGAAAGGGTGAGAATGGAAAGTCTCTCTTCGTGATATGAATAAACGATTGGAATTTGGAGTTTTGTGAAGCAAGTCCATGCATGCTGCTGCATGGTTATGGGGATAAGAGACATTTCCTGCACAGTTTCTGTGAAGTTTCAAACTGGGGACAAATTAATCCGTGTGATTAATCTTATGCGGTTTCTGGAAGATAGTCTTTAAGGTCCCAGTGCAAGCGAGCCCAACTTCACTAGTCACGTGCACCGTGAATCTCACCTCATCTAAAGATTCATATGAACCCGAATGCAAGTATGAATCTTTCTTTAATTCTTTTATGTTACATTATTCCAAACTAGGATGATTCACGTTAATGAAAATCGGCGTCCAATTGATGTGGTCATCCAAGTCGGGTCGGGTCTAATGCAATTGCGATTTCAAGTCGAGATCAAACTCAATGAATTAGCACCGCTCTGATTAACCTCGCAAACTCAATCTAGAATTGGAGCCCGCCGAGATTTCTGAGATCAACGCCGAGTTTAAGGGGGCCGACGATGGATGCTGCACCTATCGGTCAGGTCAATTTCGCGTCGTGTCGTCCAGATTGCGTCGGTCGCACGTCGATCTTCGCCGTTCCTAACCGGTTTCATGTCAATAGACATCAGCTACACTCTTTGCTCTTTTGCTCTGGCATCATTACATTTAAAGCCAATTGTCGTCGCACGATGCGCGCAGGCACTACCGTGACCCCGTCGCTGTCGACCTTTCGTCCTTTTGCCTTGGGAAGAATCGAACAAAGATGTCAGATGGGGGGATGGTGTAGGAGGCGACTTTCTGACTCCGGAACGACAGCTTCTGCTGTCCTCAGGACAAAGACACGATACGGTGCACCGGGGATGAATCTCGATCATTGATGGGTCGAACTTACACATCAAAAGTTCACGAATCTACAGGGCAAGAAGCGCAAAGACAACCCCCCGCTCGTTTGAATAGTGGTCCATGTGTGAGGCCCGGTTTGCCAAATTTGTTTCGTATGATCGACGGTTGGGATGGTTTTGGATCCTGAGGGACTCGGATGGGGTCAAGTCCGACCCCCAGCGCAAAGGCTCGGCATGTCATCTACCCTCCCCTCCCGGCCTGACACCCGTTTTTTGCCGCGACCTACGAAAGTCCACTCTCCTGTTTGTTTGCATTCTCTCCGTCGCCACTCCCCAGGTGAAGTGGCCCCCCTCCGCCTCCTCCTCCTCCTCCTCCTTCAAAAAGCTCTGTTCGTACGGC
The DNA here is from genome assembly GCF_021117445.2 of Syzygium oleosum. Taxonomy (NCBI): domain Eukaryota; kingdom Viridiplantae; phylum Streptophyta; class Magnoliopsida; order Myrtales; family Myrtaceae; genus Syzygium; species Syzygium oleosum. The sequence goes on from NW_026607497.1 coordinate 5,643,596, forward strand.
TCCTCCGTCTGCTCTTTCACGTCCAGCTCTGAGGTGCAGTGGTGAAGATCTTGAGTGGCTTTAGCTGGTCTGATGGGGAAACTCGGAAATGGTCAAGTACATCAAGATCTATATTTTTTAAAGCTGATATGTTAATGTGACCTCGCCAGATTCTTTGATCGAGCTGAGGCTGGCGATCGCCAGGGGTGACAAATGGGTAAGTTGGGTTGGAGTTTTTTTTTTTTTTTTTGGGTCGGAAGTTTTTTTTTTTTTTTTGGTCGGAAGTTGGGTTTGTGTTTAATGGGTTCGATTAAAATTTTCTCATTCAATTCATATCGACCTATTTATTTTCTAAATATTTTAGATAATTCATACCTAGCGCGGCCTACATCCAACTCAAATTCACCCATTCAATCCATTAAAAAATAAAGAAAAAGGCCTAATAGATCTGAAATCATTTTTCATCCTTTAAATTGATCTGCAAAAAATATTAAAAATATTAAACGATTGATCCTAATCCGCCTCCGCTGCCGCTGCCGCACCCCATCCGCCTTCCCCTCCGCTTGTGAATTCACCGGCTCTCCAATCACGTGCCAGTCTATCCGGCCATAGCGTCCCTATCGAGAGGCGCCACCGCCATTGCCATTGCCATTGCCATTGCCATTGCCATTGCCAGTGGATCCTACGGCTTTCTCGCCAGGAATTCTTTTCCAAAGCTGAATAGGAAGTCCGGATCCAGCGCCACCACAGCCGCCGTCGATTCCATTGGCGACAACCGAATTCAAGGCATCCATGAACCACCCCGTCTTATTTCGCAAAACTCGCGGAAGCCGAACCCGCTCATTTGGAACCAAAAGATCCCCAACCTCGCGGGCTTGGACAACATGCGGCACAGCCGATTTTACTGCGATCGACGGCGAGGATCTTGGTCTTGCCGCGTGTTGGTTGTCATGGGAACGCCGCTGGATCTCGCCGTTGTAGCTGCACATGAAGCGGACCCTGTAGTGAAGCTTGGTGTGTCGAAGTCGGCTGTTTTAATTCTTTTTTTTTTTTTTTATTTCTTCAACTAATAACCTTTTTTAAGCTAAATGGGTTTGTCTTTAGACCCATTCGGATCAAACAGACAAAACGGGGCAAACATCATTCAAGCTGGACTTTAATTCATTTTGTTTATTCACTAGTGATAAAACGTGAATAATAACCGTTCTCTTCTCCGGCCCTATTTCTCATTATAAATAGAACAATTTATTTCTCTATTCTCCATATGAGTTTTATGAGAAAAAATAGCATTATTTATTTTTATTTTTTGCCTGTCCTACTCTAACTCTCAATTCACGCTCAGACTTTTGCCCTACCTCTTGCAGGACGTGGAAGTCGAAACTCACATCTGAAACTACAAGTACCCATCCTTAGTCCCCCTGAGAAGGTGGGGATTCGAACTCCCCACCTCCCACTTCCCGAATAGGAAGAGTGGCCACTGGAGCAAACCATAGTGATTAAAAAAAAATAGCGTTTGATAACGACATAAAATTTCTGTTCTCGGATTAGAAATTCGTTTAATAGGTTATTCTTAAATTTCTGTTCTTAGCGGCGACGAAAGGCTGGCGAGCGAGCAATGGCAAATGGCCAGCGGGCAGGTGATGGTGGGCTATGGCGAACGGCCGAAAGGCGGGCAGCGAGAGCGAGCAATAAAGAGAGTTGTTATTTTTGTTTATGTTCCAGAAGTAAAAAAGTAAAAAAATATACTTCTCATTTCTGTTACAAACTTATTTCCGGGCTAAAATTGTTCCAGAAATAAAAAAAAATGAAATTGCATTGCCAAACAAATTTCTGTTCCAAATCTGTTCCCGATAACAGAAAAATAGAAAAATATAATGGTTGTCATTCGCGCCCTAACTATCTCAATTTTATCAAACATTTTTATTTTAACAATTTATTTCATATTAGATTTCTTGGTTATTATTATTTTCTTTTGGGTACAGGCGGCACTTCCATAGACGCTAATTTACAACATATTAAAGGCGTGTTTTATTGGCAAAAAAAGGTGTGTTTTACTAATGAAATTTCTTTACATTTGCGTGGTACATGCATATATTATTCATATCGTCGTGATTAATGAAAGAACAATACTAGCTGTATCAAAACTGAATTATAAAATTAGTTTACGAAATGAAGTGGTATACTCATAGTAAATACGCAATTATAATTTGCAACTTACGGAAATTCAACTGATTAATCTTGAAAACGCTAATCGTATTGTATCAAAGAATCACGCTTATTGAAATAAATAGGGAAAAGTGCCAGAAAAGTTCTAAACCTTTTGCATTGATGCAAATTCAGTTTTAAACCTTTTTTTATACCAATTTAGTCCTAAAAAAAGTTTATTTTTATGTCAATTTAATCATTTCGGCTAATTTTGGTCAAATAGTGCCGACATGGATGCCGACTGGCTTACATGACACCGCCAGCGCTGACGTGAATAATTTTTAATAAATTTTCGATTTTGTTAAAAAAATTGATTTTTTTTTCTTTTTTTTCCTTCTTTTATTTTCTTTTTTCCTTTCTTCTACCTTTGGCCAATGACCGGCCACGTGCTCAGCGGCCATGGCCCAGCGGGATGGCGAGGCCGTCATCGCCCGCCACAAGCGAGGCCTAGGCAACACTCGTCAGGGCCCGCCCTCGACCAAGCAAGGCCTGCTGAGAATCAGCCTTGCCCAAGCCAGATTTGGCGAGGCCGACTCTCGTTGAGGCATGCCCTCGCCCAAGGGAGGGTCAACTGGGCCTCGCCCTCGCCCTCGCGAGGCCAGCCCACCCGACCATCGACCGTGGCCGATCACTAGCCGAAGGAAGAAAAAAGGAGCAAAAAGAAAAGAAAGAAACAAAATCAGAAAAAATAATATCAAAATAAAAAAATAAAAATATTATTAAAAATTATCAACGTTAATGCCGGCGGTACCACGTAGGCCGGCGGGCGACTATGTCAGCAATATCCGACCAAAATTAGCCTAGGCGGTGGGATTTTGATTTCCCAAGTCATCCGATTTCCTTGGAAAAATATGGGGTCAAGACTGCACCGTTACTTCAACTAAGTTTTTTCCCTTGCATTGCTATATTTATTCCTACAATTCACATGCACCATACACTTTCATTAATCATCTAAATGGCAATGAGTTCAAACCTAATGCTAACTATCTTCTGCTTTTTTATTCTTGAACTTCGGAATCGATGTTCATGTTAGCTTGGCTCGTATGTACCAATGTTGAGCATGGCCATGCCTGTCCCTGCTTTCGACATGATCTTGACCGAACCTACCATGACGTTCGGCATCGTAAATTTGAATCTGCAGCGAAACCGTTTCATCATACGTCGAAAAGTAAGTTGCATGTCGCTGTATATGAAAAAAAGAAAAAGAAAATGTTGATTCATTTCATGGCCGAGCCTATTGGGCCTGAATGTCTTGGTTCATGTACATTATTTTTACCCTTGCTAGTGTTTGTGGAACAAACGATGAATACATTTTATGGTATAATTTAGTCGGATGCTTTATCAGCGCTCGAAATAACATACACGCATTTCTGGAAGGGAAAATATCACCAAAATTCCTAAACTATGTCACTTGAGATAAATTTACCCTGAACTTTTTTTTGTGACACGAAAAACCCCAAACTATGCCACTTGTAACAAATTTACCCTGAACTTGTTTTTGTGACACAAAAAATCCCAAACTATACCACCTGCGACACATTTACCTCACGTTACTTTGGCCCATGGGCATTTTCTTCTTTTTCTTTTTTCTTTTTTTTTTCTTTTCTTCTCTTCGGCGGAGGAAGCCCTCTCCAGATCCGACCCTTGCCGGCGTCGGGCGAGGGTCGCCCTCGCCAGATCCGCGCCCAGGCGTGGGCGACCCTTGCCGGCGATCATAACGAGAGAATCTCTTAAGATCATGCCAACGGCAAATTTCAATTTGCCAGGGGCCTGATCACTCCGATTCAAGAACTTCGGCATTCACCAATGTTTGCCCCTTCATTGCAATTCGAAACTAGCTAACGAGTGCCAAATCGGATCGACGAGTTCCTAGTAGCCAATTTTTCAAGAGACTTAAAAAACTTTTTTACATTGAACCACCATAGAAGGAAGATACATTCAAAACCACTTGCACAGGAAACCTTATTATATGAAAATCGAACATTCAACCATACACAGCCTCTTATGGCCAAGATCATTTGCAAAGCACCATCAGCTTTATTTTACAGAGAAAACAGCGGAGAGTCCCCTACAGTTTGATGAGATCCGGGCCAGCGGCGACAGTGGCGGATGGAGTGGACGGAGGAGGGTTTGTCAGCATGAGGACGACTTCTCTCATGGTGGGTCTCTGGGAGCTCTCGTCCTCGACACACCGGAGCGCGATCTTGAAGAGGTGGATCGTGCTCGCCATCGGGTACCCGCTCAGCCTGCGGTCGATCACGGCGAGCACCGACGCCGTGTCCGACGGCGGCTGCGGTAGGTCCGACACGGTCTTCTTCACCCATCTCACGATGTCCACGCCGTCGCCAAACTCCCCCACCGGCTTCCTCCCGGCTATCAGCTCCAACAGCACGACCCCAAAGCTGTACACGTCGCTCTTCTCGTCCACTTTCAGCGTGTAGGCATACTCTGTGACACAGCAATAGCAGGCAGTTCACCAATTAGCTATAAATAAACAATATTACTTAGCTATGTTTTCTTAATTGTCTATATAGCCTATAATTAACTAATAACCCCCGGCCATCGATGAATTGCCATTTGACACTTTCTCTCCAGGGACATTGCACTTAATCTGCAGACTGCTATATCAAACACAAGTTAGAAATAACTGAAGCCATAGAAATAACTCCAGACCTGGGGCTATGTAGCCGTAGGAACCAGCCACGGACGACATGCACTCCGACGCACCGGCATCCTGCAAGAACTTGGCCAGCCCGAAATCAGCTACGTGCGCCTCGAAGTCAGAATCCAGTAGTATGTTGTTCGACTTCACGTCCCGGTGAATTATCAGCGGCGAGCAATCGTGGTGGAGGTAACACAGCCCCTTCGCAGCCTCCACGGCGATGCGATACCGGGTCTCCCACTGCAAGTGGCCGCCTTTCGACCCATGCAACAACTCCCCTAAGCTCCCATTAGGCATGTACTCGTACAGCAACAGGTTGGTGTCTTTGTTGGAGACGTATCCGAGAAGCCTCACGATGTTCCGGTGCCGGATCCGACCAAGGGTCTGAATTTCCGCGGAGAAGCCGTGGTCGCTGCACCCGCTGCCGCTCCTCCCCACCAGCTGCTTGATGGCGACGTCCACCCCGTTGGGCATCAACCCGCGGTAGACGATCCCTGCACCACCTTTGCCGATGATATTCTCCTCCTCCAGGCACTTGAGCACGTCCTCGGCCTTGAAGCCAAGCTTCTGGAACGCAGTGAGCTTCCAAGCCCTCAAGCCCTGCCTCCTCTTCAGGACCTTGTAGACCGTAACGGTGATAAGCAGCGCGGCGGTCACGAGTGAGATTGCCGTGATCACAACCCTTGAGGAAGTGAGCGAGGCACTTGACCTAGAGGGGCAAGACGAGCGGCCTGGCGAGCATAGTTTGGGGTTTCCGAGGAAGGAGGAGTTCTTGAAGACAAGGAACTGGCCCTCGTGGGGGACTTCGCCGGAGAGATCGTTGAAGGACAAATCGAGCGTGTTGAGGCTGGTCATGACGCGAATTTCCCTCGGAATTGGGCCGGTCAATCTGTTGCTCGACAGATTGAGGACGCCCAACACTTTCAGGAGAGACAAGCCTTTTGGAATCTCGCCGGCGAGTTTGTTCCTGCTCAAATCTAGGACTACCAGAGAAGTGCACCGAGCGACCGAACCAGGAATCTCACCGCTCATGTTGTTCCCGCTGATGTTCACCACCAGAAGGGACCTCGGCGAGAAAAGCCCGCTGGGAATCTCGCCATGGAACCTGTTCGCGTCCAGGGACAGAGTATGCAAGCCGCTGAAGTTGCCAATCGCCGGAGGGATCTCACCGGAAATCCAGTTGTTCGAGAGCGACAGGATTCCCAAGCTCTCGCCGGACATCTCCGCCGGGAGCTCGCCGGAGAAGAGATTGTCGTTGAGCTCTATTATAGTCGCCCGAGGCAAGCTGAGGATCCCCCGGGGAATCGTTCCGTCGAGGCAGTTCTTTCCGACCCGGACTTTGGTCAGCGACTTGCACTCGCCGATTTCTTCAGGGATCGGGCCAAAGAACGAGTTGTTCGTCAGGATCAGAGTCTTCAGCCTCCCTCCCCGGCACAAGCCCCGAGGGATCGTGCCGGTGAAGTGGTTCTGCGTGACGTCGACCAATATCAGCCTCCCGTTCCTCCCTAGACTCTCCGGCAGCTTCCACGTGAAGTTGTTGCTCCAGACCTGGAGGACCTCCAGGTTCGGCAGCTCGCCAACGAAATCGGGGATCTGTCCGTACAGGTTGTTTGCGAACAGGTTGAGCAGAGTCAGGTTCTTGAGCTCGGCGAAGGTCGCCGGAATCTCTCCGTTGAGGTAATTGTTGGAGAGGTCGAGGGACATGAGGCTCGTCATCTTGGAGAGCTCGGCGGGAATGAAGCCCGTGAGCTTGTTAAACTGGAGGAACAGAGTGTGCAGCTTCTTCAGCTCGCTCAGGCTCGCCGGAATTTCGCCGGAGAGGCCGCAGCTCGCCATGTCGAGGATTCTGAGCTCTTTCAGAGACCCGAACTCCGCCGGAATCCCGCCGTCGTACACGTTGAAGTAGCCCAGGTAGAGCCCCTGGAGGTTCTTCAGCTTCGCGAGGCTCGCGGGGACTCTGCCGGTCAGCAGGTTCGCGTGCAGGGCCAGGAACTCCAGGTTCTCCATCTCCGAGTAAACCTCCGGTATCGCGCCGGTGAAGTAGTTGCCGGCGAGGTCGAGCCGCTTCAGCTTCTTCAGCCCCGCCACCTCCGGCGGCAGCGGCCCCGTGAAGTTGTTGTTGTCCACGTCGAGTTCTTCGAGCTCGGTCATCGCCCTCAGGACTCCGCCGGGGAAGACCCCGGAGAGTAGGTTGACGGAGAGGTTGAGGAACCGGAGGGACGTGAGGTTGCCAAGCTCCGGCGGGACCCCCCTGGTGAGGTTGTCGGCCGCGAGCGTCAGGTTGACGAGGTCGCGGAGGAGACCGATTTCGGGGGGGATGTGGCCGAAGAGGCCGACGGAGGTGAGGTTGAGAGAGACGACCCGCGAGTCGGCGTCGCACGTGACCCCGGTGAAGGAGCAATGCGGAAAAGGCGGCGACGAGGAGGAGGCGGGGCCGACCCAGTCGCCCAGGGCGGTGGAGTTAGGCGCGGCCAGGGCGGTCCTGAGCTTCAGGAGCACGTCCAGGTCGCTCTGGGCGAGGGAAGCTGAGACGAGGAGGAGGAAGGAGAAGAAGAAGAAGACGTGGCTGCAGGGTGGTTTCACCTTCGTCGTCGTCATCTTCTGCTCGTCCTCCGTTGCACGACGAGGATGGACGTGCGCCGCAGCGTCGCCTGGGAGTTGTACGAGGAAGAGAAGAAGCTAAGATCGAGTGGGGATGAGGAATTACCCTATCATTAATAGCAGAAGGGAAAGCAGAGGATAGTGCAAGTGTGCTGTGAAAAGGTGAGAATCGAAGTCTCTCTTCATCATATAAATAAACAAGTTGGAATTTGGAGCTTTGTAAAGCAAGTCCATGCATGATGCTGCATGGTTTGGGAATAAGAGATATTTTTTCTGCACAGATTCTGTGTAGTTTAAATTAATCTTTATGTGATTTCTAGAAGAAGTTACAAGGTTTTCCAGTGCAAGGGAGCCCAATCCCACAAGTCGCATGCATCATGGTCCTATCTCATCCAACTATTCATGTGAATTGGTCTTCTAAGGTCTGAATGCACGCATAAATTTTTCTGTCATTCTTTTATGGTATGTTATTCCAAAATAGATGATTCGCGTGTTTGGGATTATCCCGAAGGAGCTAATGCAGGTTATAAGCGTAAAGGAAAATCTCATCCTTTGAGTTAAATTTTAAGATAAGAGAGGCCTAAATTGATATCGGAGCTTAGGTTGCCAACAAATTTGAATCAAACAATCATATGGGAAATTCAGGTCCTTGCTACTCCAATTTAAGAACCCGACATCTGAGAGGGAGATTATTAGGGTTTATCTTACGTCCCTTATGGAAGGGACTGGTGGTCAATTTATAAATGTGAGGAAAAGCCTCACTAGCCTAACTCACATCGCGTTAATCAAAATTGACACTCAATAGAGGTGATTTTCTAAGTCAACTCGAGTCTAACGCAACACCAAGACGAGATTAAACTAGATGAATTAGCGCCATTATGATTACCTCACAACTCAATCTAGATTTGGAGCTCGCAGAGATTTTTGAGATCAACGGCAAGTTTAAGGGTCCGGTGATGACGCTGCCCATAATGGGACGGTCAATTTACTCGACGTGTCACCTTTGAGTCAGTCGTATCATGCCAATTTAAGGATTTTCTCGATACATTCACACTATGTTTGAACGGTGTTCTCGTATCACGTGAAGAATTGCCAAGTCGGCCTTAGCAAGTCCCTCGACGCGCATTAAAATTTAATCTACAATTTCTTATGTAGATATTTTCAAATGAACATTGAAGGCTCAGTGTAATTTTTTTTCAATTGTCGAGGGATGAGGAAGATCAATAGACATTAGCTACAACTCTTGCTCTGGCGTTATATTTAAGGGTTAATGCCACGAAAAACTCCAAACTGATATATTTATGAAAATTTTAGTCTAAAATAATTTTTCGATCACCAAAAACCCTAAACCGACACACGTGTAATAATTTTACTCTCCGTTTATTTCCGTTAAATTTTACCGTCAAATTTCTAAATTGGATGACACGTATACCAGTTTTGGGTTTTACTCTCCACTTGTCACGGGTGCACCGGTTTATGCTTTTTCGTGAAATTAATTCAATATAACGGAATGTAAATTTGTCACAAATATACCGATTTAGGATTTTTTTATGATCAATAAATTAATTTGGGGTAAATTTATCGTAAGTGTACTAATTTAAAATTTTTTATGATAAAAAAATTAATTCGAAATAAATTTATCATAAATATATTAATTTAAAATATTTCGTGGTATTAACTGTTCGTGGAAAATCCCATTGTCGCTGCATGATGTGCACAAGAGCACAACCGTGACCCCCGTCTCTGTCGACCTTTCGTCCTCTGCCCTGGGAAGAACCGAACAAAGATGTCGGATGGGATGGTGCAACACACGAATTCTGTCTCCCGAACGAACGAGAGCTTCTGTCTTCCCGACAAAAGAGATATTATACAACGTACCGATCAGCCACCACTCCGGTTTCGGCCGCGGACGTCGAAAGTCCACGCTCCTTTTTGTTTGCATTCTCCGTCGCCATTCCCCAGGCGAAACTGGGCCCTCCTCCGCCTCAAAAGCTCTGCTCGTGCGGCTGCTCGTCTGTTCTTTCATGGCAGCTCCGCCGGCGCAGTGGTGAAGAAGATCCTAGTGGGAAACTGGGAAATGCTCAAGCACGTCAAGATCTACTTCGGAAAGCTGATATGTCAAGTGACATGGCCGAATTGTTTCGGTCGGAGCTGAGGCCGGCGGTCGCCTTCGCCTAGCTTCTTTGCCTACCTTTTTTCGTGGAGTGAATCGCTATTGAAAGTTGAATGTGTGATCAATGCCCAAATTCGATATGCCACGTCTTTTGATACACTGATTTTGTAAATTATTGTTTACCTAGGTTGGGCTCCTCTTATAATATTCAGAAAGTTGGCTCGAGCTTACCGGGTGAGTGTTCGGAGGAGAATGTGCTTGGTTTCGGTGAAAGAAAGAAAGAGGAGGGAAAATAATTTCCTCTTTTTTGAAGGTAATTTTTCCATTGATGAAATTTTTTTTCCTTGACCAAAAGATGGATTTTTTTTTTCGGATAACTTTTATTTGGAAGTTGTTTTCCGTAATACAAATGGAACCTAAAGTTTTGAATTTCTCTCTTATCTTTATTTCTAATGAATTCTAAACTACACGATTTTCTGATAGATTTATGTTAATTTTAACTTTCAATGAATAAATTTGCTTAAAGGGTATAGGTCATATTTAATTTCGAAAGATGGACAAAAAATCGAATCTTCCTGTTTCAAATAAGTTAAATTTTCACTTTTCTTAGTTTAATAAACTAATATTATTGTAAAGGTTAATTCTTAGTGAATGTTAAGTAAAAATGTCATTGAAAAGGTACCTTCAAACTGTTTAATATACTTTAAAATAAAATAGATAGATAAATTGTGTACTTATAATGATGAATATTATCCATATAATAAGATATATTTCTCTCTCTAACTTAATTTTTAATCATCTAAATAAATGTTTCGGAAGCATAATAATTAAATATTTTAAACCATTTGGTCTCTTTATACTCTTTTTTTCAAACTTAAATCAAAGTCCAAGGAGAAAAATATTGGAGAAGACATTTGCCATTCTATCTCTTTATTCATTTGTTCTTGTAATTTAAACTTTATGTAGGATAAAAGTTCGGGGATAACAAATTAATATCACGAAGACAAAGTTAAGTGCCATGTGAACACTCGTTCAGCTCCGATTTTAATAATGTATAATGGATAGGCAAATTGACATCGCACTAAATCTTATTCCTCGCTTGATCTTCGAAGCTTTCAAATTGTAAAATCATATTTTAGTGGCCAAAGGAGTACATGTGTATGCGTGGACTAGGCGCATAATACAGATTAGACTCCACTAGCTCTAAGTGCAAACTGTCTCATGTTAAGACCACTAGTCTAAACATTCGCTTTCATCTTACTTAGACCATAAGATTAATTGCATATTTAATTGTTAATGCTTATCTACACAAACAGGCTCCCCCGTCGTAAGACAACATCACTTTCATGTACAAGTTTTTGAAGAATTGGGAGGCGCAAACCGACCTGTTTTCCTTTCCTTCTTTAACCTTAGACTTGTTAAGTTACTCGAACGCACCACTAACCTGGCCTATATGAGCAATCGTCTCATTTACAAGGACCGAATCGCTTGAAATTATAATTACTCGAACACATGATGAATCTATTTATACCATCACCATCTCTTCTTCAAGAAGTCGAATAGTACGACCTTCTCTCCTTGAATCCCTTTACCTTTTGTTTCTTTTGAGATGCGTACACGCACCCACTTGAGATAAATCCAATGACTCCTAAATCTTTCGTATTCAAATCACCTCATTTCACGAATAATAATACTTTTCAATGGGGAAAATTATCTAAAAAATTTTAAACCTATCATCCTTTTATCAATTTAATCATAAACCTTTTATTTTTGCCAATTGAATCAATTCGGACAATTTTGACCGAAAATCGCTAACATTGATGCTGTCTATCCTACGTGATACAGCTGGCCATGACATTGACAATTTTAATAATTTTTCTAATTTTAATTAATTCTTATTCTTTTCTTCCCTTTTTTTTTTCAAACCCTGGCCGGCAAGGACCGCGACGCCCTTGTCGGCCATTGGCGAGGGCGTCATGGCGTTCATCGGCCAACAATTTGACCTTCTCTACTTGAATCCTTGACCTCTTGTTTCTTTTGAGATACGCGCTAGCACCCACTTGAGATTAATCCGAAAATCTCCTAAATCCTTCGTATTCAAATCGCCTCATTTCACGAATAAAAAAAACAGAATACTTTTCAATGCATTTCGAATATCTCCATGCCGAAAGAGCTTTTATGGGGGACCCTTTTTATTCCCATATGGAAGGATGAACAAAAAAAGGGGTGGTTCTCAATTAATTGTAAGCAGACGTTCTCCTTAAGGTTTGATTGTTAGACAAAAATACGAGAGCCGCGTGACTTGTGACAACCAAGACAAGCATTTATTCCAAGCCATTTTTCCTCAGCGTCAGTCCACTGTCCATGAGAACAGATTCTATTCTCGGATCTTGGATAAACAAAGAGGTAGTGGGAAGCTCACCGTTCCTGTGGCTGGTTGAACACTGAGAAGGTCAACTGTCTTTTGCCGAATCACGAGTTGAACGTGGGGGGTATACAAAAGAATTGAGAACCATTTCAGAATCGACCTGGACTATCCCGGAACCGGCGGTTTTTATAGGGATGATATGGTTCCCCATTCCAATTTATTGGAACCGGTGAGTACCAATCCGATTTTTGATCCACCATAACCGTAACGATCTTTCAATAAAAATGAGTTTTTCTTATCTGCCTTTTGCCATTCACCCTACAATCTATAGAAACAAAAGGAAGAAACCTTAGCCTCATCTCACTCTCACCGTAAGAGTCTCACGTGGCCACGCCTTCAACTCTGTCGCTGCGTCGCAGTCTCGCAATTGCCTCACACCTCGCCTCCGGCCCTTCCTCACATCTCTCATCTCGTATCTCTCTCACATCTCACATTAGGCTCTCACCTTGCCTTTGACTTTGTTGCTGAGTTGCAGACTCACAACCGAGTGAAATTTTTAGCTTAAGGGTACTCATTCTTTTTGCTACTATCGGTGAATTCAATTTCCGACCTAGGATGCTTCAAATTTTGGTGAAGTTTACTTCGGGATTTGTCAGTTTTTGGCTTGTCGTTGTCTTTTGCTCTTACTCTAGCTGTGGTTATGGGTGATTTTGTGTTTACTTGAGTCTCTGTTATCAGATAATTTCAGGGAATATACTTGGTTACCATGTCTGTAATCTGGTTGTGAATCTGTCGGGATTTGGAACCGGTTCCATGGAGCAATTCGATTCTCAGATGGATCCATGGAACCAGCGGGCGATTTCCAATTCCAACTTTTCTGAACCGGTCCTTAGTGAGCGGTTTCTGGTTCTACATGAAAACTGCCCACCCATACCATGTTCACCCCTAGTTTAATGTAATTATAATGGACTCACCAATCTCAAACCTTTTAGTCGAGGCTGGTGCGGAGTAGTCATTATCCCATCCGATCGTTCCAAATGAACGTCAAGCCCTTATGATCCTTCCCCGCCATCCTTTTCTGTTCAAAGAAAAGAAAAAGGAGTAATGGGGAATTTTGGCTTGGAGGAATATTCCAAACAAAGTGATTTAGAGAATAAAGATTAGCCGCCTTTAGTGGCAACTGAACATATGTGGATGGTTGAGTTTGCGGTATCTAAGTAAAGGCCACAAGAATCATTCCATCAATTTCAGTGTCTTCATCATTTTATGCCCATTAGTAGTGGCTCATTGAAGGCAACATAGGTTTGATCAATGTTCCCTTTTTTATATAGTTTAGTTGTGGAAAATCCACATTGGGGGGGACGAATGGGAGGAGGAGGAGGACCAGAAAAGGCAACCATATTCTTTGTGTTGCCCAAGTGGGGGAAAATGGAGTACACTGGCATGATAGAAGAATTCAAAAGATATCATGAGCTTCAGCTAGTGAAAGGAATAAAAAAAATACATGATACTTTTTCCACAAATTGAGGTTCGAGTACACATTTGACTAGAGAAAAAGGTGACGAAATAAAATAATTTGACTAAAACGAGAGAGTTTGCTTTGCTTCTTATGATTTTGGGTGCAAATCTTGCTAATTTGACTACCATTGCCCAGTGTAGTGGATTAGTCAAAGTGTGCGAAAATTTGATGCGGGAATCACCTGATCTTGAATAAGGAAAAACAAGAATCGAAAAAATTCCAAGCTTATACAATTCATGTAGTTCACCTCTAAGATAAAGAGCAGCTCATGTCGTCAATGGCTAAGATTTGTGTAGGGCCCGTTTGGTTCAGCATTTGAAAGCTGCTTTGGAGGTCTAAAGTCCCTTAAGCAAATGCAAAGTTGTTTGGCAAGCTTTGAGGATATGCAATTGCATCTCCAAAGCTTTCCAAGGGCCTTTGGCTGAATGGAGTCCATGAGAAGCCTTGGGAAGTTACATTTTCGGAATGCAACTCGGGTATTGTTCATCGCCACTGTTCACCTCTTCCCAAGCAGCTAGTCCGGTGGCCGGCGACCACCGCCTGAGGGTTAGCGCCCCAGCGACCGCCGCCTGGGGGTCGCGCGACCTTGGCAACCGCCGCCTGAGGTCAGGCAAGGCTGGCCGGCGACCAGATCTGGCTGTCAGAGGTTGGCCAGCAACCAGATCTAGCCGGCGGTGGTGGTCGGTTGGCTAGCCTTTTTTTTTTTTTTTAATATCAATACAAGTCTTTTACAAAAAAATTTTACCAAACGGTATTTAAGCCAAAGTTGCTTTCAAATGTAATTTTAAAATATACATTACCAAACACTATTTGTATTTCGAAAAACCTTTTTAGCTCAAAGGCTTTTGCATTTTGTCAAATGCATTCCCCAAAAGCCGAACCAAACAGGCTCGTAATCTGCCGAAAAACTTCAATTTAACACTTAAAGCTCAATGAGCCCTAATAAAATGTCTTAACTCTTAAGAGCAGGTTTTTTTTGGGGGGGTTGTAAAATAGTTTTAATATTCAAGTGTCAGCTAATAGTTGGGTATTTAGTACTAAACTTTTTGAAGAGAATCCATGTAAGTACAGTATTTCATCCGAGAAATGAGAAGTATAATGAAACTTTTCAGTGCACTCGATATATTAAGTGATTTGGCTAATCGTGTCAGGTGTTTGAATATGACAATAATTGTGTACGAGCATCATTTCTCTTTCATCCTTTCTCTATTTTAGTCATAGATATCCTGGTCCTATCTCCAATATTCCTTAGCATTTTCGTAAGACCATATCTGGAATGTCCACGCATCTCCAATAAAATAAGCAAAATTTCAACATTTTTTTCTTTGTACTATCACGCATTATCTAACCAAGTTTGTGCTCTTTGAATTTGTCCAATTAATTCCTTCTGCTTTTAATTAAATCCCTCCGATATCAAATCTGACCAAATTTAGTTAACGAGATCGTTAAACGACGCTAAAGTATGACGGGATATAATAGCAGATGCCCATGTGGACATTGATGGAAAAATTCAGTCAATGTAAATAACGTTTGAATATGACGTGGATAAAAATTTAGCCAATGTGACCAACTTCCACATTGGAAAAGTTTTATCCATGTCACCTTATGTCGTTGTCCTAGAGCTGTTTTAGTCGGATTTTCCGGATTTGGTGTCGTAAGGATTTGATTAGAAAGCCCGTCTAAGTAGAATGATTTGATTAGACAAAGAGTGAGGCTATTTTCACACCCTTTTCAGATTGGTACGCATCATTTTCATATATGATAATTCCAATAAGGTAAACAGATAACTGTAACTGTTTTTTTGCTATTCTCTCCTTGCTTGCCCTTATTCCTTCCTATATCTCGGTACACAAAGTTGGTACACTGAAATTGCATTTCGAGCTCTAGTGTTTTTAGGTCAGATAGTCCTTCAGTGTTTTTTTTTCCTTCTTATTGCTAAATAAAACGGAAAGAAGAAAGTATAGAAGATATGTACATTAGCCCTAGCGCTTTTGATGAATGGGAGACAAAGGAAGTTTGATTCGATCCTCCATCACGTTGACCATGATTAAAGGAAGATGAAGTTTGCTAAAACCCAAGCTCAACTCTAATAAAAAAGTTTATTCGCTATACTTTCTTTGTGTCGAAATTAGCGAAAAGGAATTGGAAGGAAATAAGAGAGAATATCTAGGATTATTGCTTGTTTAATATTTCAAAAGGAGGTGAAAATTGAAGAGATGAGAAACAAAAGATATGCATCGTCACTTTTTAAGGATGTTTGCGACATTTCACCGAAAAGGATGCGTGGAAATATCTTTTCCCTTGACAAATAAAAGTATAAAAACTTGATTAGAAAAAAAAGCATGAAAATATTCGAACGAAAAGCATAGCTTTTTCATAAAACTATTGATCTTTATCAAAATACCTGCTAAAGCCCCAAAATATTGTCATTAGGCATCATTTGGTCTGTCACATTTAGGGGCGATCGATCGAATTGAACCTTTGGATCGAGCTGTCGCTTGTCGGTTAAAAACCATGTAACAATTTCGAGTCACGAGTAGACTAACTCGAACCCAGTTGATTTAGGCCGGCTTTATAACGATAGGCCCTTGCCAAACTCATAAAAGGTGCCTTCGGGATGTCAAGAGCATCCGGGCTTATGAGTTTGTGAAATCTATGATTAAGTCTAATCACGAGGAATCAATTGGAGTCCAAAAAATTGTAATGGATTTCACAGAAAGTTAGCTTTTATTTTGGGTCAATACCACAAAAACCTATGACAAATATATCTCAAACTGGTACACATGTGATGAATTTACCCTAAACTAATTTTTTGACCACCAAAAACACCAAACTGGTACATTTGTAACAAATTTACCTTTCGTTAAATTGGATTAATACCACAAAAAAACTATGACAAATGGAGGGTAAAACTTCAAACCAGTACACCGGTCAACTGCCATGTGCCATCTAACTCAGAAATTTGACAGTAAAATTTAACGGGAACTAATGGAGTGTAAAATTGTCATATACTAGTTTGGGATTTTTGGTGGTTAAAAAATTAGTTTGGGGTACCAATTTGGGATTTTTCGTTAGGGGTGAATGGTTTCAGGTGGAACTTGCACGAATCACCACTTGCTGCTTCGATTCACTAACCACAACTTATTTTAGAGATACGAAGAATATAAAACATTAACATATCGTAAAATGAAAGTTCAAACTAGTGATTCCAGATTATACACTCATCATTAAATGCTATGGAACAACACATGATTATGTGAAAACTTAGATAAAGAAAAAATACAAATAACTTGTTTAAGATTTTAGCTTCCAAACTTAGAACTTGAAACTTACCTATCAATACAGGTTCTCTAGTTTTTAGAATCTTAATTTATCATGTATATCTTAAAACCTATAGGTATTTACTACGTATGCCTTGGAACCTGGAACCTACAAGTTCCACTGGTCAAGTTCTCGGATTCCCGTAAGTTCTCAGGTTCCAGGTAATGCTCACTCTTATTTTACATGGTACTAATCCTTATATTTTCACAAGCTAATGCCAACCCCGAGCTCGCCATATACACGATTAACGAAATCATCCTCGAATCTTGACTAATGCACACGATCTTTTCTTAATCGAAATAGCACCTGTACTTTTTAGAAATCTAATCGGAAATACGATATCCCATATCTTTGGCAAGAGAAAAGAAACGAATATCCCCGAATCGATTGACCCAGAAAAGGAACGCAATTGCAGGTGCAGATTGAAGAGACGAGTGCAGAGAGAGCACGATCTTCGAAATACAAAATGGGATCAAACATGCAATGATGATGTAAGGGATTTTTTGTTTTTCAGAATGATGATGATGATGATGTGAAGGGGAAAATTTCAATTCTCCAAGTTGGATTTCATGTTCAATCACAGTCAGTCAAAATAGAGTGTAGATTCGGCAACATATCCCATCTCCCAGAAACTTCATTGAGAGGCCTAATCATTACAGCATGGAAACTGGAAAATGAAATCTTTTTTTTTATTGCTTTTTCTTTTCTTTCTCTTTTGGCTAAATGGGTGAAAAAAATGATTGTGAAAAATCTTCTCGTATTGGAATTTGGGAGATTATTAATAGAGAAAATGGCACAAATAATAACTGATTTTTAATTTTTTTAATATAAGTAATAAATTATGAATGTATGTCCAATATTCGACGTCGTTCTTCCGTCAATGCAAGTTGCCGGAATCTACCTTTATGGCTTCCATCAGGTTAAAAGTTTCAATATGTGAATTATCCAAATAAGATGTTCATATCAAATCAAGATGTAAAAATCCACATAACCAATAATGAACGACATGTTAACATCCTAACTTTTTTTCCTTTTCGTTGATAGATATGTTGACCCATCATTTTTAAGAGTCCAACTAACTCAGCATTTAATAATCCGTGTCATTAAATAACGTTTGATTTGTCGTTTGAGCAAATAGAATAATTATATTGAACAATTAGCAATAGTTTAAGGACCATATTGAGTATATTAAAAGTTTAGAGGTGATATTACACATTAGGCCAAAATTTAATGACTATTTATGTTATTTTTCCTTATTAAAAGAACATAAAAACTCAATGCAATATGCACAACGCTATTACAATCTCATAGGGAAACAATATAAGAATTGGGCATTGCATCTTCAACCAAATACGCTAGAACTCTAGTAATTACAAACGGAACTGTAATTTGTGTTTGTTTAGTTTAAATTTCACATTTTATAGAGAAACACAAACTCACACCATTTAAACTGCTTATTCATATTAATCGAAGTTTTTTCATGTAATGAGATAAATTATACTTTGAATTATAAGTACTTTGTTCGTAAATAAGATATAATAGTAGCTTATCTACTTCTTATTTGACTTCCGTTGAAGGATATCCTTAATGTTACAATTACAAGTTGTTCTAACCATCTGATGAGAATGGTATCCGATGAGAACGGTATCGGCTCGATTGGCATAACAAATCAATTATAACCCTTGTAAATTTAAATGATCTAGTTTATTTTGGCTTCATGTAACATTAATTGAAAAACTTCCAAAGGTGGCTAGTTCCCCAAAAAGTATAAATTAGTTAATAAACAAATAGAAGACTTCTGACAAAAAAAAAAATAGAAAACTTGAAAAAATGAAATTAGGAAAAAGCCAGATGCAAGGTAATGACTGATAACACTTTCGAAGTTGGATGCGTTACTATTCAGGAATAAACTCTTCAAGAATTACCTTTTCGAGTTTTCAGAAAAGCCATAAAAACACTTTTTGACTTTGCCAAAGTGATTCCAATGGATAAAGAAAGACATTTTAAAGTTATTCCCTGTTAGTTCCTTATCACACACACACACACACGTCTCGAGACTCGAGATTACCTTAAAGAATGGCAAAAGAATGCTTGCTATTTTATCAGGATAAACGCTTGGATGAATCAAATTCCACCAGCATGGGCTTCACACTTCAAGTGAGGCCACATACCATAATTTAATACCATGGCCTTAAGATAAATCAGATGCAACTAACAAGACAAATTGAAATCAATATAAGAACATAGATCTCAGACTGAAACTTCACAGAGGCTGTGGGGTGAGCAATGTATGAAAGCCCAAAAGACAGATGAAACAGATAGTATATCGTGGAGATGTCCCTAAGCTGAAATTTCAAAAAATGTAAGTGCCACGCGCAGTAGTTTGTACCGCAGCTAAAGGGCTCGCTCAATGATTGCTGATGCTGATCATGAGCAATAATCTAGCTCGAGCTTATCATCGAAAGCAGCAATAATATCGACAGTAAAAATCTTCAGACAGACAGATTTATACAAATGTTCATTCACACAGATTGACTAAAGAGAGTTAAAATGTTGGGAGGGGAGGCACCCTCCAAACACTGCCAACCCAAGCAATGCCCTAAGCTGCAGTTCTCCACTGCAACTCAATTTGGATTTGTCCATTCTTGGAGTCGATGAGATTGTACTTCCCATTGATCCTCTTGTTGCTGACAACATCAGATAAGTAGATATCCGCATAGCCTAGCGTTTCCTGATTAATTAAGCAAAATTAAACAAAGCGTGAGAAATTGGTTCTGATAAGTTCTGCATGATACATTGCGCAGAATCCATGGTCTACTTGGAAGAAACAGGACAAAAATCCTCAATGTTAACATGTAAATGACCTAAATTAAACCTCAGAACTGAAAAGAGACAGCAATCCACAGATTGGAGAGAGGAAAACCATCCAAGTTTACTTGGTGAACACTGATGGCGATCCGAAATTCCAAGAACCTACAATTTCCCAGTCAAGCCAACGTTGGAAAGTAGGATTATACCTTCGGATGCAACAAGCCCATCCTCGAGGAGGTACTAATGACTTCCACATGGAGTCTGTCATTGGTAGGTGGATCATCAAGCATAAACGAGAACTCTTCTTCCCATCTTGGATCTCTGTTCTTCTTTACATACTACAGAAAATGCAAACAGCAATAATTAAGTGCTAGAACCGAATTGATCCTGAAACGTTTCTGGAATCTTAAGTTCCGAAGATCAATAAGAGTAAACATTTACTGGAGCTAGCCAGCAAAACAGGGAAAGCATGCAGGTAAAGGCCTGATCAAGTGGTAGAATATTCCTATACTGACAGCTCTTGCATTTTGAGTAAATAAACAACCAAGAAACTCTGTCAGCATGAGATTAAGGACATCAAAGTGAAACCGACATTACAACCACTCTATCCACTTTCAAACAGAAAAGTGCTGTGCCGTTTCAATGTTGTAATAAAATCTAATTGACTAACTTGACACAAACATGATGTAGCGCGAGTCATTACTGCACTCCATTCTGAGATGGAACAGTCTCATGCCTCATTACTGTTTCATACCTTAGTCTTTCTTTCCTCCCCTCTGAAAAACAGGCGGACATGAGGATTTGTGTGATGCTTTCCTTCGAGATCTTGAGCCTCATGTACGATAACTACAAGCAAACCACCGCCAGCAGGTGTTCCTTCAGGAGCCTTGTCTACTGCATTTGAATCTTCAAGATCATCGGGCATCTCATCCTCCTTGAAAGGCTTGTATACCACTTCAACAACAAGGTCCCCACGTGACTTCTCGTTCTGGACATCATTGGGGTCCATGTTCTTCAACAGATTAAGAGTCATAATCTTCGGTTCCTCAGGTGTAAGCTCCTTCAGTGGAATAACATTCATTCCCATCTTCTCGTGTTTACCAACCTATGCAAACGACAGAGGCAGCTTAGATCCCATTCAGTGTATGCAGAACAAGTATTTCAACCCATGGCCTTTCTAGAATATGACCATCAGATATCGAACTGCTTGGTATTTATGACATCAGCCAGGGAAGTACTCCACTCAACCAAAAGGAAAACAAAGCAAAGTCCAGCGGGGAAACAAAAAAATAAACAGGCTAAATTGTGAAGAAAAATTTGAACCGACTAAATTAGATGCCTAAAGAACCAGTGAGGAGAAATTACCTGTTCCCAGTCATAGACAATAAGCTCTAAGGCTTGAGATTCTGGGTCCTTGACCAACAAACTGAACTCCTCATTCCATTCAGGATTTAGATTGCTATGTTTGACTGTTGTCTTCTTTGTGGATAACTTGTCTTCAGTAAGCTTTAGCTTCACATAAGGGTCTGACTTGCCCAGAAGGTCCTTCTTTTTAAGCTTTATTCCCCTCACGACCTTTACATTGAGAATCCCAGCCGGTTTCTTTGCAGCTCTGCAGGAGTAAGCAAAAATCCATGTAGTTGGACCAGTCATAGAATTACCACCTTTATATTCATTAACTTGGCAGCACAAATTGAAGGAAGTAACAGTTTGTAAAGAGGAAAACTTACTTAGAAGGATCCAAAATAGGTACTTCTAAGTACTTAGGCCAGAGGTACATATTTGCAACTTGATCCTTGATAAGTTCCTGAACACAAGCATAAATATAATACTAAGAAGTCTTATTACAATGTAATAGTCGGTAGTATTTTCCCAAACTATTTTACATCAGCAGTTTACATGGTTATTGCCAACAATTGGTGAAGTTGGAGAATGGAGAAATCTGTTCAAATTATCCTTATAAAAAAGGTAAGAGCATTACCTGGACAAATCTATAGAGGCCAGGAATGGACATAGCATCTGCTCCGAGAAGCTTCAGGCCAAAATCTACATGTGGCTGCACAAAGAAACATTGAATAACTAGACAGAAAACAGGATTGGGGTCATCTTATTATGTTAGAACCAAATAGTTCTTGTAAAAGCAGCTCCTCTAAACAAAAAGAAGTCTACCCTGGAAATTATTAAACACACCTTCTCCATTAAAGAGACAAATATCTTGGCAAAACAAGGAAAGGTTGGAACCAGAGGCTTCAGAGTGATGCGCGGAGAAGCGAACACTTGCAAATCAACCACCTAAAATGCACCGAAATTGAATGAGAGAGAGAGAGAGAGAGAGAGAGAGAGAGAGAGAGAGAGAGATAGAGAATAAGGGTGAGCGATAGGGACAGAATAAACTAGCTATTCATCGATACCTGAACAGTAGCCCTCAACCCGAATGCCTTAGCAGCAACAATGATGTTAGGATTCCCTGCCCACTTCATCGACAGCTCCATTATTAACTCCTTCTCATCAGTAAGATAGACTTTCATTCCTGGTGAACAGAGTAAGATAGCATTAAAGATATGCCATTTGAGAAGATGAATGACAACTAAACAGGAAAATGTTATCATTCAGCCCATAGTTCACCGTGTAGTGCTAGGTAAATAAAGAAGCTGTCAACAAGAAACTGGACTGAGTGAAGCAGCTTCTCCCAAACATTCTGTCATTGGGCCACCATGAGCTTTTGTTCTAATTACTTACCCGATTGTCCAAGCAATGCCCAGTCCAAGTCCACGAATTAAAGATAATTACTAACATGCATAGAATTGTATCTCTTAGGAGAACAATTAAGATAATTAAAAACTCTATCATCATCTAGAATTCAATGTACCAGGATTGAGTTAACAATTCACAAACTACCTATCCACCAGAAATCTAGTGTCAATATTGCTTTGTCTTCCAATCAAGTCCAGAGCACACGGGTCTCAACAGAACAATGCCATTCACTAGTCAAACATAATATGTTTCCACATTTACATAAGAGCAACCAAGCAAATATGAACAGTACAAAGATTCCAAATTCAGTTTATTTCTTTTGCCAATGAAAGCCAAGAAACAACCACTGACAAACCAATCAGTCTTTCAGATTATGCTGCTGCCTATGAACAACATTTGATGCATGAAAAACATGAAGCAAGAAGTGCAAAAATTCAAACTGGCTAATACACCAGAGAGAGAGAGAGAGAGAGCTTCAACCGTTGAAAGTAGGCGGCAAAGAACCCAATGTAAGCTCCTCAAACTCGACAGAATCAATCTTGTATTTCGGTATTTGCTCGGCAATAATAGGCTTTGCTATGGTCTTCACAGTCTTGCATATGGCCTATGAACAACACACATGTTTACTCAGAAATAGAATAACAATCTAAAGCAGTATAACTGCAGCACAAACTACCAGTCAAAACTGAAAAAGCAACTTTGTCGAGTGATAATACCTTATCTAGATAAGGCCACAAGGTGAGGATAAATTTGTTGAGCCAGTCAACCTGTTAAGTAACAAAACACAAGAAAGCAGTCATCTAAGAGCTCCTGAAAGGCTGAATAACAGCATTTGAAACCGTAATCATGGCCGTAATAGCAGCAGGGAGCAACATAATCAGAATTTTTCATAAGCAACAGCAATAAGCTTGAAGCCTGAGGATGCATTGAAAAGAACATACACGGTCATAGTCCGGATTTTTCACCCACAAAGGTATCTCCGGGAGCAGACGCTGCAAGGATTTCGTATCTTGCTCGACTAGAGGACGCACCACGGGGTCCTGAAGAGATCCAATAAGCAGAGAGAACAAGACTATGCTTAGTGTCACACAGATGAGACGCTCCCCATTTTTTTTTTTAAACCAGTGATGACACTTTTTCCTTGTATTCAATTAAATTTCACAATTTCCATGATTTGGCCAAAAGCAAATATATGCCAGAGGAAGGTTAACTAGCTATGATACTAGCATACACATGACCTGAGCTAAAACTAAGACTGACTGCAGCCCAAGATTATCCAATTAAACATCTGTAAACAGAATAATCCTATCCCATCAGCACTCTCTCGACGACCATAAAAAGGTCAAATCTTTTTAACAATTTTTTTAAGTGTCAAACAACAAAAAAACCAACACACGAGTAAACAAACAGAATCAGCCAGCACAAGCAGCAATTCCAGAGAAGCAAGCGGCCAAAATTGGAAAACGCAATGGCAGGGGAACAAAGGGACACGAAAAACGGAAAAGACAGACCTTGACATCGGTCGGTTGGAAGTAGATGAACATGTAGTAGCCAACCACGAGCCCGATCGAAGTTCCCACCCCAAACCCACAAAACCCAAGAACCGTACTCACGATCCCCATCCTCACAACACCCACCTGGAAACCTCAAACACCCACAAGACACCCCCGCTCCCTCCGCGCCTTCAACAACCACCCACCCAGAGAAAGATCAGAGAAAAGAAAAGAAGAAAATAAGAAAACAAGAAAAAACCGACGCAACCTTCCCCAAATTCTCTCACGAATTCCACCCGGCAGGCGATCCGGCGGAGGTAAACTCACGGGCCCCGGTGGACGGGCGAAGACGGTGCGCAATTACGCCGAACAACACCAACCCATTTCATCTCCTAACCCGGCAGGCGCGCGCAGTAAAGGAGGGCATTTAATCCCGCGGCCGAAGGCAGAGAGAAGGAGGGTCGGCAGCCGAGCGTGGGGGCGCGCGTGTGCGTGTGGCGTGCGTGTGAAGTGCGAGTGTCGGTAACGTCCCTTCGCCTTTGTGGGTCTGGCTAAGGACGAGGGCTGCTTCCGATTCGTCAACGCATTCACGCGAATTTTTAACGGCCACACAGAGAGGAAGAGAGAGAGAGAGAGAGAGAGAGAGGTGGGTTCTTCTTCTTCCTCGTCTTCTGTTACTCTCTGCAACTGTTGCGGGAAGAAGGAGCGAACGATAATGTCGGAGAAGGAGGAGGGGGAGGTGGATCGTGTAAAAAGTCAAATTCCGATTTTTTTCCCCCTTTTTTTAAATTTCTTTTTTCCTTTCTTCTCCTCCCTTTTATTATTATTATTATTATTATTATTATTATGATTATTGATAAAAAAGAGTTTTCCAATTTTTTGTTTTTGCTTAATCGGATAATGGGGGATTTTTTCCATCTCGATCTGGACTTTCCATTTTGGCTTTTGTACTCACGTCGCGGTCGCGGCTGTCTCTCTCTCCATGTCTCTTTGTCGGTTTACGACATCGGCCAATGCCCCCCCTTGCCGACATCGTTATTGTTGAGGAAATTGTTTGAGTTCCATAGCGCGCTCGTTTAAAAAAGTCGTTCGCAATTTTTGGGAAAATATTAACATCCTTATTCGAAGTAGCTCTTTCTCCTTTTGTTTTTTTTTTAATGCGACGATACGAGTATTTACTTCTGAATACTCTCGATTGGTGTCGCTAGGATGCCCGTCAATAAAATTCAGAAGCAATAATTGTCGCCAGGACAATTATGACCGATGATGTTATGATTTTTTAGCATGCGTTTACTCTCGTGATTTGGATAATCAAAAGTAAAAACATGAATATGTTATTACGAAATATGTCGATAGCTTTTAATGTATCCATCATATATCTACCGTAATAATTAGAAAAGCGGCATGATTGACGGGTGACATGCGATATAATTTCATAAGATGCTTCTCCATGACAAAAGTTTTGTATCACGAGTTTTAATAAAGTTTTCTCGCAACCGTTTTAGGGTTTTTACAATGATATGTAGATCACCCCGTGGATTATTTTTTATATCATTATTCTTTTTGAAATAATATGAATTGCTACCGAGAGGCGCGGACGCAGAATTGCCGAATTTTCGTTCGGTTTCTATTTCTCGAGAAAAGTTTTCTTTGGCAATTTAAAAAAATCGGGCGATTCCACTTTCCTTTACACGACGAATCGGTGCACCCAAGGATCTAATTTTTCCCAAAAAGGTTCGATTTTATTCCATTCCTAGTGAATAAAAAAAATAAAAAAATAAAAGCAAAAAACAATTTCGGAAAATTAAGAGATCGGCATTTTCCCCATTTATTTTATCATTTTCGCTCTCTCGAGCAAACGCTCATCGCGCTCTGATCATCAGCAAAGATCAGGGCCGTCCGTAGCCCGCGCATCCATCGGTGGAAAATCGATCTCGTGGGCCCCACGCGGTACGATATGATTGCTTATTTTTTATACGTGATGGTGCCAAATCGTGCGGTCCTGAATCGTTTTGGAAAAGTCTATGATGGCCACCCTTTGGCAAAGTTAAAAAAGGAACGGGGAGTATCTTCTGGTCAAACTTAACCGTCTTCGTCCCAAAAGGAGATCAGAAATTATCTTTCTCAGTGCTATTAAACAGCACAATCCCCACCAAACTGCCCTTGGAATCTTCCTAATGTTATTTTTATTTTTATTTTTATATTTGGTCTGTAGAATCTTTCTAATTTAGGAAATAATTGAACGCTATTAGTAAAAAAAAAAAAGGCTGCTGCTTAATCCGATTGATTGGGTTTTGCAACGGGCCTGTGTTTTGTTCGATCTCTTTTCGAGATCAATGTAAATTATGGTCGCTGAGCAAACGGGCCTTATGGTGGTTTTGGAGGGATGGGCCCGATCGACTGATGGAGGAATAGTCTTTGAGTTCTTCGTGATTTCGATTTCAAATGAAGGTGGTTATCATGGCAATTTAGTATAAATGGTTGTCCAACCGCTCATTGCCTTTCACAGATCATCGGTCTCTAATCTTGTCCATGGATAGCATTTTTCTTTCGACGGCCAAGATTGAATATCGATGGTCCGATATTTATCGAATACAAGAATACAATGGATAACTAATCGATGAATAAAGAAATTGTTTGGGGTGCTCGTCGGTTGTTCAATGATAAAGGGACCGCACTATTACAAAATGACCCGTGTCGTGAGGGAATTGTCGGTTAGCTTGTGCCTCGGGCATTTGCTACCTCACGTGGAGAATTCTTCACTTCCGGCATGCGGATGGGACCGTAGCGATCGGCTCGTAGACCCACAAGCGGATTGAGTAGTCACGATTCTTAATCGGGCATTTTCGTAGCAATGTGTTAGGCCTTTATAACGAAGCGATGGGAACTGACCCTACAAGTCGCCCATTCTTGACCACTCAGAAATAAATCTAATTTGGTGGATAGGAACGAAGTTTTATGGGTGGGCAATAGGGCTTTAGAGCCGTCCCTTTCAAATGCCAAGTGATGGTGCTTGCAGAGACAACGGAGGCCCCCCCCCCCCCCCCCCTCCAATTTCTTTCGATGATTGCGAGAACTCAAAAGATAATGCCAGCGATCAAAATGCCGACCATCTACCACGTGTTTTCGCTCTAATCATCTGCAATGAGACGCCATGAATCTTTAATGACATCGATATTTCATGTCGACCATCAGGAGAATATGATCGATCCAAATTCAAATTGCGATCGCGCGTATATTCGGCACCTTAATAACGTACCCGCGATACCGTATAGTTTCCGATGGAACATCGCGATCAAGAAGAACAAAATACGCCCCTTGAAGAACATCGATTGCTCTTTCTTTGGTTGGTTGGGTCGGACTCAACACGTTTCAGGTCATCGGACCGGATCGACAGTGTACTAGGAAGTTGGGCTCGTTCGTGGTCACTGTCCATAATACGCCATAGTGACCTAAAAGGCCTTGAAAGAGGCGAGGTGATATCCGTCACGACAAGGGCTGAAGAATGTGTCCTCTGTGCTAGGCCCATCGAACACAAAACCCTATTGAGTTTGTTTGAAAACTACTGATCGTTGTTGACATTTTGGTCAAATCACTCACGAAGTGAGTGGTATGTAATGTTTTTTTTCTGAAACAATTAGTGCAAGAACTTTTACTCCAGTCGTTTTAGAATTTAGAAAGGAGGACGGTGAATTTGTTGTTATCAGAGAGAAAATAACGAATTCACTCGAAAAAAAATATATTGAAACGCTTCAAGTTGGCTAAACTTCGATAAGTTGGACATTTTTTGTTTTACGTCAACTTATACGAGTTTATTCACGGGAAAATGACAGAAATGATCCCTGAACTTTCGCCCAATGTATAATGTAATTCATGAACTTTAAATTTATTCAATTAGTCATTGAACTATGGCAAAATGTGCAATGTGGTCCATGAATTTTAATTTGTTTAATGTAGTTCCTAGATTTTTGGTACATGTGTTCAATTTAGCCCTTAAATTATATGAAAAATGTTTCTAGTTGAGGGACTAGAAAAATTCATGGATCACATTGAACAAATTAAAAGTTTATGGACTATATTGCACAAATTAAAAGTCTAGGGACACATGACATATTAGGACAAAGTTCATGAATCATTTGTATCATTATTCTTTTATTCTACAACCATTACAATATGTGTATTATAGAGACTTGCCCGATGCAAGCGAGAAAGTTATTGGTGTAAATTATCGATGGAGATTAATCGAGCGGAGTTTGGATATCTCGCGCTAGTAATACAATACATCATCAATGCAAGAGATAACCATACGCAGGATGCGATATCATTCCTCCCCGAATTTCGCATCGGCAATGTGTGCAAATCATTGTTAGCCCCACACTTGGCGAAGCTAGAGAGAAACTCCATTCCCCGCACGCAGGACTTAGATCTCTCCGATCGCTGAAAGCGGGAGGATCACATCGGGATCGGAACCAAAGATAACAATAATAACAAGGAGGAAGTAAAAGAAACAAAACCCTAAAAAGCCACCATTAGTGTCCGACCATCGACCATCTTTTGAGGAACCGACCATGCACTTCTTTATTGCATCGGCCATGTTCATCGTGCCCCCACTTTAATCTTTATGTCGTTGCGATGCAACTGAAGCAAAATGGCCCTTTCTTCAAGAGCTGTCTGCGTATTCCTCTTTTGCCTCGCCTTTTCTCTCTCTCTCTCTTTCATGTGACGATGATGATGATGGTGATGATGGGACCCTAAAAGATATTTATCAAAACCAAACCGAACCCCTCGTGATGAAATCGACCCATTGCAAAAACAGTGAGGCTGACTCTGCAGCTCGAGCCGAGGTCAGTGCTCTTCTAGAAACGCTAGTCTTCTTCTCTGAATGGGCAAAGGATTGCCTTCTACTAGAGTCAGATAATTTAGACTTGGTTAAAGCTGTCATATGTGTAGATTATTTCAAGTGGGATATACATGTGCTTATTTTGAAAGCCAAAGATCTGTTCAAAAATTTTACTGATATTAAGTTGGCCTTTTGTAATAGAGAGTCCAACAATTTGGCAGACTGGATAGCGAAGGCTCAAAGAAAAAAATGTTCTGCCACAGAATTGGAAACTCTACCCCCCTCCCGATCTTTGGAGTCTACTTTGTGTCGATTCTTTGCCGTTGTACTCGCAAGCTATGTCGTGAGAATTGTATGAATATGGTTCTTCTGATAAAAATAAAAAAAAACAAGAACCAAACCCTCGATCTCCTTTCCAGTCCACAGCATCGAAAATCTGCATTTTAAATCCATCTGTCATGCACCCTAAAGCTTGTAATACGGGCGCTTGCGTGTCGGATGCCCTGCAATTAATTACATGGTTGATAATGGAAACTAGTTTAATGCCAGAAGCAATATAGAAAGAGGGGGACCTTTCAACGAATGGTCGGCGCTCGAACGTGCGAGTGGTTACTTGTCGTAAGTCACGTCACCACCAATAAATTTTAAAAGTTTCAAACTAGATATCGCACAGCTACTGCGCAATCTGTTGGCGTCCGTATACGGGAAGTCGACGGTATGGAGTGAGCCTTTGATTGTCATGTGAAGACAAACGCAAGAAAGGACTTTGAATCCATAGGCTAACAACACATAATAAGAAAACGATTTGGCATGTTCGTATATGGTAAAATGAATGATTAGCATTTGAGAGCACGTTTGTTGGGTGAAAAATGAATGAGTTAGAAAACGTTTTTCGAAAAATGATCGCTTACAAAAAATGAATCTATGGAGGAGAGAGGGTCTTTGGATATAAATTGTGATCGATAATGAAAAGATTTCTCACCGACTAATTATTTTAAGTAATATAAGTAATTCTTTTCGAGAAAATGTCTTTCGAACTATTCATTTTTTGCGAAATAAATAGAGCCTAAGTTTATTGCAACGTATACACGACGAATATTGTCGAAATTTTCTTTAAGGGAAGAGAGAAGTAGAATTTTAGTCATTATTGTTATTTAATTTTTTTTCACTTTGCAGTCGGATGACGACGGGTCAGAGACATGTGTAATGAATGTACATTATGTTATACTTTCACAATAAATATGATATGATATCGATGTAAAAAGTAGAGGTCACTTTAATGGTTGGTCCTAAAGCAAAAGTAGCACAATTGGGTCATGGAGGAGGCCACGAATTGTTTCGATTTCTTCACGAAGTTTCTTCGTCAAAGGGTTTCCCCTATTAATAAATTAGTATTTACTAAATTATTCTCTTGCCTCTAAATTTATACTAATTTACACAATAATCTTAAAGGAGCTACAAAAAAAAAATAAAAAAGAGAGAAAGAAATTGCAACTGGTGGTTGGTCTTGATACCCAAAATCTCTTCATGACGCAATGGATCTAATCTGTGACTGAAATATAATGTTCATGTAATAAGCAGATTGGATCTCCATCTGGGGGAGGTTTAGATTAAGATTAACTATGTGTAATTGCTCATTGGAGGAATCCCATCATTATCTTTTTTTAGGCCGGCAATAGATAAAAAGAAAACCAGCTGCTATAACTCTTCTCAACCACCCCAGAGGAAGCCTCTTCTCGTATAGATTATTGATAAAAATATGTCTATACACATGCATACGCAATTGCAAAAAAGATAAATTTGCTTCAGAGTTTTAGAAGAAAAATCCCTCCACGTCTTTTCTTTTTTCGGAAAAAAAAAAACTTGTCATGCATGGCATGCCCTATGCGCTTAAGAAAAATTGTGTGATTATGGGAGAAAAATGGGTGATTAGCGGAGGCAGTGAGTGATTACTCATTTACTTATGAAATAATAGTACGTCGGATAATTCCAAAATGTCTAAAGAAGTGAGGTAAACCTTACTTTTCCAATTGTATGTTAAACCTTACTCTTCCAATTCTATGTTATGCTTTCTTTTTTGCTAAGTTAATTAGGGTTTGGCTGGGTCGGGACATTCCTTAGCTACTCTAGTAACGTTTGGTATAAGGTGTCAACTGTACACCGACTGCTCATTGGGCAAGCTTGTTGCCACAACCTCGCCAGGGGCGGTGGGGAAGCCTATCAACAATGATGCACCAAAGTCGAGGCTCGTCTTTCACAAATTAATAGGGTATCTAGAGATTAAAGATAAACTGGGCAATTTTACTTATGATCTTCGGCTTGCAAATCAAGTCTCAGATTAAGAACACACGTACACTTACAAAGAAGTATGATACTTTCTTGGCCTTAACTCAGAACTTTCAAATCTATTCCTGTTGTGGATAGATCATGCATCAAACTTTAATATGCTTAGTAGTCTGTGGAAGTCACATGCAATGTCAATTAAAAACGAAAACTAATATCGAAAGACTGCCTTAAGCATATCTTAGTACTTTCAAAGCGTTATTTATTAGTCATATAGCACGAATATCAATGATGTGTGCGTCATATATCTAGAAGTAGAAAGCTTTGTCCATTTCCAATTTTTTCCCAAAAGAATTGAATTCCTCAACCTCCCAATCAGACAACAGTTGGTACGAAAATGATTTTATTGCTGAATCCGGGATCTGTTTTGATTGAACGGTGACTACTATTAATGATCGGGTCCTCATAACACACCACGGAATCACAAATAAAAAAACATTCTAATAGATACAAAAAACAAGCTAAGTAGGTAAAGATAGAAAGTATTGGTGCTCATGAAAACACAAGCAAATTTTCACAAGTATATCGAACACCTTCCCCCAAAGATTGAGGTCTCGGTCTTTCATACGAGCTTTCTCTTTCTCCTAATGGTTCAAGGAAGGCTAAGAGAAAGAAGTAGACGAGCAAGAAAAACTTTTTCATGCTCAATTCCTTGCTCTTTCTATCACTTCTCATTAGCAACTCATCTGAGAACAACCTATTCTTCATCACAGCAAACCATGAAGAGTCGAAAGGGTTCACATTTGTTGAGAGGTTGCGGGCAAAAGAGTAAGTAAAAGTTTCTGATCTAATGCAATTTCATTCGCCGCTTGTAAACCTGCAAACCCTTCCATGACTAATTTTCTTTGTACCCTAATATATTTTCATACAAGAAGATTGCTTGTGCGGATCGTATTGTAGATTCGGTTCCGCTCGTTAAATGGGCGTGCGCCGAGAAAAAACTCAGCTTGAAAGACATCACAAAATGAGTGAATAAACGAGATTTCTTCGACCCAAAAAAGAAAAAATGAGACTGTTTTCTTGTGCAAGTATATTTCTTTAGTACGATTCACAAATTATAAAATGATATTCATTACATATATAGCGGCACATCCTAAGTTCTTAAGGATCGTATAATACTTTTATTCACACAAAATATCTGAGAACTAGACACAAACCGAACCAAGAGCATCCCGAGGAATATATCAGCAAAAAGAAGAAATAATCTATGAAGAGAGAGAGAGAGAGAGAGAGAGAGAGAGGCTCTTGCATCTTACAACGACAGGAGCTATTTCATATATGTTGATCACTTTCTTTGTGCACCCCATTTCTAAAACGCAGGTGGTGGTCACAAACCGATCTTCAGAAGCAGGAAACGAAAAGAAAGAGAAGACAATAAACAGAAAACAGAAAACCCAATAGAAATCTACGTACACACACAGACACAGAGACACCAAACATCACCATAGCACCAGAACAAAACCAGACTAAAAGCGGTTCAGGTCGGGCGATCGCGTGGACCCCTTTTAGCTCGAGTTTGTCCCTTCTTGAGCTTCGGAAGAAAGATGTAGAAACGTGTTCAGGGAAGACGGAGGATCCGCCGGAGATCGTCGGTCGCGCCGGCGTCGACTCCGGCGGCCTCGGCGTTGCAGCTGAGCTGCTTCGGCCTCAGAAGAGAGAATTTGGGCAACGGCAAGCTGCTCGGAGGAGGCGATATCGCGTACATCACAGAGCCAGAGAACTTCTCCAAATCTCCCAAAAAGAGCGAGCGAAAATCCACATCGCCCCTTAACGAACCTTTGGACACAAAGACGTCCCTTGGGAGCTTATCGGGGTCGGGACCCATCGAGCATGTCGACCCGATAATCGCGACACCGTCGTCAGCTGACGAGTTATCCGAACGTGGGGTGGAGGGTGATTTCACTGGGTTCTTGGGGTCCTTCTTTTTGTTGTTGTGGTCTTGCCTTTTCGGGTGCTTCGGAGAAGATTTCTTGGGAGTGAGCGAGGACGACGACTTGGGCTTGTTGGTCTTCATGTTAGAATTAGGGGGTGGGAGAGAGAGGGAAGAGTAGGGTTTTGGCAAAGGAAGCAAAGGTGGTTGCCCTTGGTGGTGATGAGGAGGGACGTTGTTGAAGCTGAGAGGGTTGGAAATCGGTGGCGATGATGGAGGAGGGTAAGAGAAGGAGAGAGAACGCGAAGGCGGAGGTGGACAAGTGAAGAGCAGCACATGACCTCCTCCTCCTCCTCCGTTATGGACGGTACTCATGGGAGATGGTTTCACCGTGAAGCTATGGTGGCTGTGGTGGTGGTTTCTCTTTGGCACCTCCTTGACCTGCTTGCATGGGGAGATCGGCTGATGATCTCGTGCGTACGATGCAGCAACTGCTTCCATGGTGGTTCCTTCACAAACTCACAGAACAGAGAGAGAGAGAGAGAGAGAGAGAGAGAGAGAGAGAGAGAGAGAGAGAGAGTTTCTTTGATCGAGATCTGGGGAAAAAACAAGAAACGACGTGATCAAAGAGTTTCAAACTGATTCACCAAAAAGGCAGTTTGACGTTTGTTCAGCTTGAGAGCTCTTAGGGAAAATCCTCAAGGATGATTTTCTCGGGAAAGTTTGCAGGTAGAGAGCTTTACAGAAACTCACGTGAGGGGCGGAACGAGAAAAAACGAGACGAAAACCACAAAATAACAAAAGATACGGACCGCCTGGTCGGTATCAAAAGATTTGAGTAAAGAGAGGAAGAACACAGAGGTGTAGGAGGATGATCATCAGCTACATATGTCGATTCACGATCGACCGATATGAATGAACCCTTTCTCAGATTCCCACAGGGTTTTCTTGATCTGCTTTTCCTGTGAATGAACGCAGCTTTCTGTCAGCTCGCCCCATCATTTTATAGGCCAAATATCTCCAACGGCTACACATGGCAACAGAACATGGCCTTTGATTATTTCCCCCTTTTCATTTGTTTTTTTCCCTTCGATCTCATCCCATCCCCGGACCTCTCCTTTGGACCAATGAGAATTGAGTAAGTATTACGACAAGACGTCGTAAAATAAGGATTAAAAGAAAAATCTTCTTACCCCGACTCAATTTCATGACCACGCTTTCTAAATCGCGGGTTGACTTAAAAACCCATTACTACTTCGCAGCAATGGGACGCGGTCATGATATACTGCTTTTCATTTCTCGCGTGGTATTAATCAATATTCGAAAAATTGGATTGGTCCGTATTCTTAATTTTTTGAACAGATACAATGATTTTTTATCGCATGATGTGTTGCCATTTCGAAAATGAAAGTGCCTCAAAGCATGTATTTGCGCGACCCCCGATGTTAATGTATTTCGTGTTGCCATTTTGCTTGTCAAATACCGCGTCTAATACTACAGAATAACGTCGCTGTATGAATCTCCTAATTTACCGACAACCGTTGCGGTCGGTCCACTGTAGGGCGGCAACCGCCATTCGTATGTGGACCGTCGGATCCCCTTCGGGGGGAATGAGCCGTTGGGGGGATCCTGGCCGTCCATCGCCCCTTCCTCCCCCCTTCCCCTCGGGGTCCTCGAAGTTGGTGTGGCGAGGGGGGGGGGGGGGCCCGGGGATCGAGCCAATCGTGGCCGTACACGTTTCCGGAAGAAAAGGCCGGTGGGGGCCCTCGGGCAGGCAGCCTGCGGCTAGCGTCGTCCTAAGCCTAGTCGTTATGACCTCATGTGCGGGGAATTCAAAGGTGTGGTCGAAACAAATAAAATAATAATAAAAAAAATCCCGATAAAAAAAGGAGATATTTCCTTTTTTGGGTCCCCCGGCTCGGGGGGTTGCTAAGGGTCCTACAGAACGTACGGTGGAGGCGCATTGTCTGTGGACACGTGGCGATCGGGCGGCCAATCGCGGCTGTCCGTGATGGGTGGGGGCTAGTGGGTTTGCGTGTGATTCCGGGCATTGGTGTCATTGCAATTTTAGATTTAGTAGGTCACAGCAAAGATTTTGGTTACAGCAAATATTTTGGTTACATATACATCTGCTCTTCTGTTTAAAATTTTTGTGACGACAAGGCCTGTCGACTTCCGGATTGTTTGGTACATTTGAATTAGATTTTGATAAAAACCTATGGTTATAAGCTTATGGAATTGGATATGAGAAATTTATATTATATCTGTTTTCTCCTCACTCCCTCTAGTTTATTATTATTTATGCTGCTGCTACTAAGTTGAGTCGAGGAAACACACAGAGTTTTCTTTTCAACCCAGATAACGTTAGGTCACGTTGTGCATGCAATTGTACCCAACGTTTGCATGGCAAATAGAGTATTTGGAAGTAGAACATCATGGATATTTCTTTTTTCTAGATATCAAGATATTGGTCATAAAATGCAAAAAGCAATGACTTTTGGGTGCCTTTGTTTCGCGGAAAGCGAATAATTTGGTAATTTTTTTAAATAAATGATCACTTGTATCGCTTATAAAAATGAACAAACAAAAAATATTTTCATTTTCCACCAAAATATATAGACATAATTGTTGTTGGTAATGAACATACTTTTCATTAATTAATTATTTCAAACGATACAAATAATTATTTTTAGGAATATATTTTCTGAATCGTTCATCTTCTGGGAAATCGAAGGAATACGGAATTGATATATAGACTATGTCCCAAATATGGATAGAGTAATTGCCGAGCTTAGAATTTACCTATTTAAGGTGCGTTTTCTTGTCACACTATTAATGATAGTAAAAACTTAGGGAAGGTGCCATGTTGTAGAAGAGCACAGACTAAGACTTTCACACCGCATTGGGTGACTTTGCTTACCCTAGAAATGCCTTTGAACCAAAGCTCTTGTGGACAAGAACGCACAAAAACGACAATACACAAATATAGACAAAGGTTGCGGACAATACGACTTCGACCTAAGAATAAATAAATCAAATTTTTTAGACTATAAGCACGTGAAGCACCGCCTTGTGGACTTGTAGTTGAAAAACAAGGCCCCCACCCCAACAAAAAACCATGCAATATTCCTATTGGAAGAGCAGCTTCGAAAAAATTTCCGACCACAAATAAACAAACGAGAAAGAAGCTACAAAACCCTACGTGGGGTATACATTCACAAGGGGTTTCGCAGATTATCAACGAGGGCAAACGCCAAGATGCCGACTTTTCGAGGTTCCTTTGACGAGAGGACGTGAGAAATCCTTATCAAATAGGTTGAGACGACTCTTGCACTAGACTTGAAATTGTGGAGTTGACCCAAACTTGGAATATATATTGGCTTGGGTTATGTGGAACCATGTCATCTAGATTGCTAAGAATATTACTTGGTAGAAGAGTTTTAGTAGGATTGTTCTTATTAGGTCTAACAATTTTTTAGCTAATGGGAAAATGACGCAGATATAATCCCCGAACTTTGGCGCAGTGTGTCCCTGGACTTCCGATTTGTTCAATGCGGTCCCCGAACTATTAGTAAATGTTTAATGCGGTCATTTCGTTTGCTTGAACGACAAATCAGACGTTATTTGATGACGTGAATATATACCGAGTTGGACTCTTATAAATCATGGGTCAACATGTCAATCTTTTTATTCATATATTTTAGCAAAGTACAAAAAAATCAGGGCATTAACATGTCCACTATTATCGATGAAGTGGATTGTCATACCTTGATTTGAGATGAATATCCTACTTGGATAGTCTGCATGCAATTTTTATTTTGTTGTCTATCGTTCAAACTTAACAGATTGGAAGTTTCATCAGCAAATTCCGTTAACTTGGATTAGCGGAATGACGACATTGAATGTTTTCATATAATCTAGGGACTAGATTGAACATTTATTAATAATTTATGGACCAAATTGAACAAATTAAAAGTTCATGAACAATATTGCACATTAGACCAACATTCATGGACTATTTGTGTCATTTTCCCATGATAAATCTGGCCACGAAGAAAAGAAATATTTTATATCCATTTTCTTTCAACAAGCAAAATAATTAAGATAGATGGGGCTAACCTCTATTATATGTGTGGAAAATATTAAGAAAATCATTATTGGTTTCCTCCTTCTCTGATTTTAACTTATGTTATTATAAGGGTTAATATCACGGAAAACTCCAAACTGGTACACTTATGATAAATTTATTTCAAAACTAATTTTTTGACCATGAAAAAACCAAAGCTGGTACACCTGAAACAATTTTACCCTCTGTTAGTTTCCGTTAAATTTTATTGTCAAATTTCTGAGTTGAATGACACGTAAACGGATGTATTAGTTTAGGGTTTTACCCTCCGTCTATTATAGGTGTACCATTTTGTGAGTTTTCGTGATATTAATCCAATTTAACGGAGAGCAAATTTGCCATAAATATATAAGTTTGAAATTTTTGGTGATCAAAAAATTAATTTAAGCTAAATCTGCCACCAATGTACCTATTTGAGATTTTTCGTGATATTAACCTTTATCGTAAACATTCTTCTCATCTTATGTAAGACAAGAGCCCGCCGGAGAGTATTAGGTGATGTGGGTCTTATCAAGATTGGGCGGTCGATATGCATATTAATTTATATTTTCACATAACCGCATATTTTTCTTGCCTCTCACTAAAAATTCAAACTTCCATTTATTGACTGTTTCCCTTGATCCGCAGGAACGATCCTGCGTAATATTCTCTTTTTGTTTCTATCTTAATTTTAATTTTAATTGAAATAAATTCCCTAGGCACAACATCCTCTTGGCCTCTCTAACTTTTAGAGTGATACACATTTGCCCCGCATTTTAAGCGTACACAAAATCCTCCTAAACTTTTATTTCATTATAACCGTCAATCCTCTGTCCATTTTTCGGTTTACACTTGCGTAGCATGTGATTTTTCGAGGATAAAATTGTAATTTTATTTTATTTTTTAGACAAATTACTCTTTTGCTCGCAATGTGGTAATACAAATTAGAAATCGTAAACTGAATATGGGAAAACGAGGAAAAAAATGCAATGATCTATTTGAAAAAATTAGGACATAAAAAACGCAATGCGTTGTGTTTTTATTTTATTTTCCTTAGATCCTCCATTAGTTAGGACTTTAAAAAGACCAAGCCATTGGCGTTATATAATTATGCACTATTGTAATTTTAGGCACTATTCTACTTAATCATGCACACACCAAAAGAGCTATGGAAACAATACTAACTAATGAGATTCTTAGAATGCTGGAAGAAATTAAGAGAGAATCAAATCGAGCCATCTAAATCAGAGAAATATCATTTTCACAACATGAATGAAAGGAACGACTTTGTGACTATGACGAGCAAAGCCAACTTCGCCAGGAGCGATTTCTTGGAAGTAGAGGACGAGATAATTAGTTTCAGGATATAATTATAATCAAAGAAAAAGTAAAAGGAAAACAGAGATTATAATCAATATTATTGTTGTTGTTATTATTATATTTCTATTTGAATGTCATCATATATCCATCCCTTCACTTGTTTTTTCTTAACTCATCATCGTCATCATTGTCAGTATTGTTCTTCTCATTGTTTCTTTCTAATAATTTAAAGATCCAATTTCTTTTTTATCTTTCTACATTTTTCTCTAGATTTTAGTTTATTTTCGCGTACTTTGGTGGCAAAAGAGTCATTTGACTGAAAATGGAGGAGAATTACAATCTCACCCTTGAAAATCGACATGTTAAGCGCGTGCAAATGGAAAAATCTATAGCGGGCTGGCAGCCGTAACAAATTGAAAATTATACTTGTTGAAAGTTGAGTGGCAAAAGTGTACCGTCCTAAAAGTTCAAAAGCAGTTCGTATAGTTTTCCCCTAAATTTATACCAGGTTGATAGCTCTGTCGGCAGCCGTCTTTTAGTATTGCTTTGATACACGGCCTGCATGCACTTCAATCGTTTGATGCCTTGCGACAGGCAGATGAACTACAATATCAAAAGGGCTCTAACCTTAAAATCATGATCATGCAAGGCACGGCTCTTTCACTTGATTTCAAACCTATTCAAACCGATCATGATCATGCAAGGCAGGGCCGTGTACCTTCTCGACCCCTGGTTCCTATGGCCGTGAACTTTAGCCCCACTGATTATTTAGACTTAATGCTTGAATTTATCCATAACCCATGATGGCTTTCAGACACAGTACAGAGTGGGCTTTGCTTACTTAAGGGGTTCTTTTCATCGACTTCTCTTGAGCAATGAGTGAGCTTAGTCAACCTGATAACAGCAAGAGAAATTGCTCCAGTGAAACTCTAGGAAGCTCATTCCGGAATTTCCACAACGAGATGCACATGCTTGAAACAAAAAACTTAGCAGTGTAAACATCACCACATAGTACAACTCCCCCCCGTGGACTCAAAATTGCATAATAATCCGATAAGTTGTACAGTTAGTTTTCCGTAATAGTATCCCTGCATTTGGTACATGTCAAAAATGTCGTTTGCCCTTCATCTGCCGATCTCATCTGCAACGAGTCAGATATCAAGAAGGAATGAGTGAAGAGAAAAGGGAAGGCGGGAAATACCCGTGTTAGGGAAGATTAACGTGAGAGGAAATAGCAGCATGCTAAACTTGTACATTACCTGCTTCCGGGTATACTCGAATTCATCGTTGCCACATTTTTCACACTTACGATTTATCTGAGAAGCAAGACCGACATAAGAGAAGATCACATTCCGTTCACAAAGGAAAAATCATGTCAATATACTAATACAGCAGAATCTAGCCACTACCGTAGCTAATTGCAGCGTCCCCTCACTGAAGGTAGACATGCCTAGCTCCCTCCTTATGTCCTGCGATATGGTAGATGACCATGAGAAGCTTACTAACGTGTGAAATTTGATCCAATTATTAAGGAAAATCAAGAAGGACAATAGCTCTTTCTCAACTAAAGTACTAATCTAGGTGTTGCTTCAAAAGTTAAAAAAAATAAAGGTCCGTGATTCCACGTGTTAATAAGAAAAGGTTTAAGATAATGGCAAAGGTTTTCTTTGATAGAATCATCTTTAATAGGACAAAAACACAAGCCTAGTGATCCCTACCAAATCTCTCCACAAGGTTGCAAATTCTACATGATGTGGGCACTATTTGAGTCAATAATGTTAGAGAAGCCATCAAGAGCTACATGCATCTATGTTGCAGCAGAACCACTCATCTCAGTACCTTCCATTCTCATCAAGGTCAGTTATTGGAAGCAACAAAAGGTAGTTGTGAAAATTTAAGCTTCACTAACAACAGATAGCCTCATATTCAGGTTGTGGTCAGCGAATTGAAAGCCTTCCAGAAGCGAGAAAACTTGATGTATTTTTTCCATCGTGAGTAGGGGTTCGCATTTTGTCCCAAGTCGATGCCCTTCCTAAGCCTCAAATGTTCTTTAGTACCGAAGAGTCACCATAGCCATTCAAATCTCTAGCATTTTCTATATTTGATGGTCACTCTAAAAATGACTACCTAGGCAGTAGAACATGATGACATATAAGTATATTCTCTTAAATTGTTGAACTACTAGAACATGTATGCACTTAACTCATGATTCTAAGATCCAACGGAGTGCATGCATCAATCAGTCAGCCAGTTCAAGGCATACCTGAGCGGTTACTCTGTATTTAATTTCTCTTCCAGCAATATCTGAGAGCAAAGGCACATAATTGAGAAAAGTATAAATTGACTCGCAGAGCAAAATGGTCAGGTCTAATAAACAGCTAACCGGCAGCTAATATCTGAAAATAACAATAAAAACACACAATGACTGAACACCGCACCACTCCAAACAAAAAGACAGCAGACATCGTCAGAGAATGAGACGGCTGTGCTAAGATATGCATTTCACATTAGTGGTTTGACTTGAAAGGGCTATTTTTTGCCCAAACTAGTGGTCTCGGGTGTAAACAGTAACAAATTCTGCGAAAAACCTACTGAGGAATGATTTTGGCCAGCATAATAGTATCTCCAAGTTCATATTAGCCAGTATATACGTAGGATAGCTGATCACACCTCTCACCGCCATTAAAAGAGTTCCTCTCCAGCCTTTTCCTTTATTCTCCTCAAAAATCAAATTCGCAGGGTGCCTCTCCATGGATCATCATCATCATCATCCAAAATCAAGACCTAAGATACTTCTAACCAAATACAAATTCACAAGGGGACATGTCCCAAGGTATGCAGAAGGCTCAAAATGGAAAATTTGCAGATGGAAAGACGAAAAATTTCCGATATCCTAGGCAAAGAAATTATTTCTTTTCAATGCATCGCGTGACAAAGCATCAAAGCTTTGCAGTATAAAAGAACAATGGCGAGCCACTGCCACTATAAAAAAGAGCAGAACACAGAAACGGAAGGGCACAACAGCCTACCCTGAGAAGCAACACTTGACAATCTTGAGACATAGTATAAAAAAACCAATCTCATGTCAACTTCAAGACCAAGAAAGAGAGACCCCAAAAGCAGAACCATCTCTATAATTATTAATCAAGTACATTGAGCGATTGAGGAGGCAGATCCTAACCTTTAGTGCTCCGCTTGAAATTACACAAAGGGCATTTTGCAAACTTGACTGAACTCAATGTAAGCATCGTCCCGCATAAGTCGCAAAACAAGAAATCACGATCCCGGGAACGCGCCATGAATCGGCCTGCAGAGGACAAACCTTAATCAGATTTTTCTCTCCTCTTTTTCACCCTTACACCAGCTTTGACAGTATACAAATTCATACAAGGGTGTCACCTAGCAAAGAAGCGTTCTAGAAAGAATTGAAATGTCCCTAAACTACCTCTACTTCTTAGAACCCCAAGCCATTCGATAGCTCCAAAAGGGTAAACGAGACTCGCCTTAGTTTTCGGCGTCGGACCCGCGAGCGAGGCGTGGCGGCGGACGAAGACCGGCGGCGAATCGGGGCGTGACGAGCTGCAAAAGAACGGGAGGCGGAGCTGGGTCGCTGCGAAGAAGAGGGAGGTCCGACGACGGCGGCGAGGATTGCTGCGGCTCGAGAGCCCGACTGCGCCGACAGGTAGGCTGAGGTTTAGAGGTTAAAGGTTTTGGGGAAAATTTCAATTAAGGGCATCAAACGGGGTCAAATTCTAAAAACAGAGGACAAAAGTGAACATAACGTCAAATAAAGATTTGAAGTGTCAAATTAGTCTTAAATAAGGATGTGAAGTACTCAAAAAGTCTCAAATAAGGGCTTGGATCGCCGGCCGACCAAAATGTCCGCCGGCCGGAGAGAGAAATTACTATTCCGGTACCGGAACAGTAATTTTTTTTTCCTTTTCTGTTTATTTTCTTTTCCTTTTCCTTTTCTTTTTTTTTTCTTCTCTTCCTCCGCCGGCCATAGCCGGGGCCGGCGGAGGTCGCCGGCCTCAGGCGAGGCCGCCTCGCCGGCGTCGGGCGAAGGCCGCCTCGCTGGGCCGGGCGAGGTCGGCCTCGCCGCTTCGGCGAGGTCGGCCTCGCGCACGCAGCGGCAAGGCCGGCCTAGCCCGACGCCGGCGAGGTCGAGCCCTCGCCGGATCCCGGGTGAGGGCTCGGCCTCGCCCAACAACGGCGAGGTCGAGCCTCGCCGGTTCCGGCGAGGGCTCGGCCTCGCCGGCGTCGGCGAGGCTCTGTCTCGCTCGCACGCGGCGACGCCGGCGAGGTCGAGCCCTCGCCGGATCTCGGCGAGGCTCGACCTCGCCCAAGCTGCAGCGAGGTCGAGCCTTGCCGGTTCGGGCGAGGGCTCGGCCTCGCCGCTGCCGGCGAGGCCGGTCTTGCTCGCAACCAGCAAGGCCGGCCTAGCCCGACGCCGGCGAGGTCGGTCTCGCCCGCAACGGCAAGGTCGGCCTCGCCCGACGCCGGCAAGGTCGAGCCCTCACCGGCGTCGGGCGAGGCCGGTCTCTCCTGACGCCGGCGAGGGCGGCCTCGCCTGAGGCCGGCGACCTCCGCCGGCCCCGGCTATGGCCGGCGGAGGAAGAGAAGAAAAAAAAAGAAAAGAAAAAGGAAAAGAAAAAAAACTCGAAAAAGAAAAACAGGAAGGAAAAAATAAAAAATGTTCTTGTTAGGTCTTAGGAATAGTAATATTCTCGCCGCGGCGGGCATTTTGCCAGCCGGCGACCCAGGCCTTATTTGAGACTTTTTGGGCACTTCAGGTCCTTATTTGAGACTGATTAGGTACTTCAGGTCCTTATTTAACACTATATTCACTTTGGGTGCTCTTTTGAGAATTTGACCCCACTTGGGGTCCTTAATTGAAATTTTCCCAAGGTTTTGTTCATGTCACAACCTAAAAAATAAATCGACGCGGTCTATATATTAAGGGATAAGTGTACTAAAAGTCTTAAAACTTATTAAGAAAGTACAATTAAATCATAAAACTTTTAAAAAATGCGATCAAGTCACAAAACTTATTACGAAAGTACAATTAAGTCCTAAAACTTTCAAAAAGTGCAATCAAGTCCTAAAACTTATCATGAAGATGCAATCAAGTCCTAAAACTTATCACAAAAGTGTAATCAAGTCCAAAACTTTCAAAAAGTGCAATCAATGGAAGGACTTGATTGAATCAATTTGATAAGTTTTAGGACTTATTTACATTTTCGTGACAAGCTTTAGGACTTGTTTGCACTTTTTGAAAGTTTTAGGACTTAATTGTACTTTTCTAATAATTTTTAGGACTAAATTGCACATTATGAAAGTTTTAAGACTCAATTGCACTTTCGTGACAAGTTTTAGGACTTTGAATGCACTTATCCCATATAATAATTATCGAGTATATTATTTTGTTAAAATTGTTTTTATCTATTTTTCAAACTATTACATACATTTCGAATCTTCGTCAATACACATGTCATCAAAATCCAAATTTACCTATTTTAGATTCTCATATCCATATGTAAAATTATAGATTAATCGTGTTTTATATAGTGTGTTTTTTTGTATACTTAAGTTCCATGTAATATTTACATGCTAAAAGTAAATAGATATTGCTATGATTATCCAGTACATTATTTTTGTCAAGATTGTTTTATTTAATTTCTCAAATTATCAAAAGAATCATACGAACGTTGCTGGGAGTCAAGTTGATTGTTGTATATAATATATAGCTTGAATAAAGTTATAAATCATATATTAGAGCCGGATTAATTATTTTTTATTCAAAGCACTACTATCAAAATCCACTTCACATTGTATAAACTCAATCGGTTTTACTATCAAAATCCATTTATACTTACAAATTACTATATGTCCAA
Source organism: Syzygium oleosum (assembly GCF_021117445.2). Lineage (NCBI taxonomy): Eukaryota > Viridiplantae > Streptophyta > Magnoliopsida > Myrtales > Myrtaceae > Syzygium > Syzygium oleosum. The sequence goes on from NW_026607497.1 coordinate 5,687,794, forward strand.
TGTAATATTGAAATTGAAAAATTGATTTGTTAAAATTGGGGAAATTATTCAAAAAATTTTAAACCTATTACACTTTAACGCTTTTACCAATTTAGTTCTAAACCTTTTAATTTTGCTAATTGAGTCATAAATATTTTCACTTTTTGATGGCAAAAAATCGCTGATATAAATGCCGACTGTCTTACGTGGCGCGACCGGGGCTGATGTGGATAATTTTAATGAATGTTTTAATATTTTTTCTATTTATATATTTATTCTTTTCTCATTCTTTTCTTTCTTCCCTTCTTCCTCCTCTAGCTGGTCGCCGGGCCTTGGCGACTGGCCAGAGGCGAGGGCTGGCGAAGCTCGGCCCTTCTGGCCTCTGGCAAGGGCGAGCTTCCTTCGTCCCTATTGAGGCTCACCATTGTCGAGTTGGTGAGGTCGACCTCATCGGCCCTCGCTCGTGGCTAGTCATCGGCCATCATCAAGGCCCGGCAACCGGCTAGAGGAGGAATAAGGGAAGAAAAAAAAGAAAGAAAAGAAAAAGAAAAAAAGGAAAAAGAGAATAATTAATGATTAAAAATTTCGAAAAAAATAGTAGAATATTATTAAAAATTATCTGTGTCAGCGCTAGTCACGTCATGTAGGATGGTCGGCGTCCATGTCAGCGATTTCCGGCCAAAATTGATCAAATTGACTCAATTGGTAAACGTGAAAAAAGTTCACAACTTAATTGATAAAATTGAAAGGTTTAAAACTGGATTGACAAAAGTACAATAAATTTAGGACTCTTTGGATATTTTTTTCCGTTAAAATTTAAGGTTGAAATGAAACACCTTCAAGTTTGCTCTATATATTATAGAGATATATCTTTTTATATTGTATAATTTATTTTTACTAAAATATGTTGTAGCACCCCGTTGAAAATCACTCAAAGTCAACCAACTTAGAAATGTCCACCGTTACTTAAGGATCCATTTGTTTTGAGAAAGATGAATAATGTGAAAAACATTTTTCTTAAAAAATGATCGTTTACAAGAATGAATGAACAAAAATATTTTTAACGTCCACGAAAATATTTAGACAAAAATTATTGTCGGTAATGAAAACATAATTTTCATCGACTTATTATTTCAGACAATATAAACGATCTTTTTTAGGAAAATATTTTTAAAATCATTTATTTTTCGTGAAATAAACGCACCTTAACGTGTTTATCGCGATTAGCATGGAATTCTACCAAGACGATGAAGAAAACTAGATTTGTGACCCCACTAATGTCATTTCAATAAGTCTACTTAGCATTTATAATTAAGTGCACCGCCGACCATAAGCCAAAAACATGGAATCCTACCATACCTTGTGTGGGCCCACCAATATGAATGGGACTTATACAAATATATCCTAAAGTCTCTCGGTAAATTAATCAAGGAGGACTAATTTGGCCCGCAGTAAAGCATCACTATGGTCGACCAAAAAAAACATCACTATGGTAATGGTATAGTCAACAAAAGATGCGGCATCGTTTTGTCATAAAAGGCCACCTTATCCTTCACGTTGGACTTTCTTTTTTAATAAAAAAGCCATGTGAGCATTAACATTTTATTTAAAAAGCCACGTAAGACTTTTTGCTGGAACTTATCGCCGGAGGCATTTGGGTGATCATTTTTCTCTGATGCGGCACTAAAGTGATCTGGCGAAAAGTTTTGACACTAAAATAAGCGCAGTACGAAAATTATGACACTTCTAGTATCCTCTTATCCTGAAGAATCAACACTAAAATCCTTTAAGTTGCAGGTCAGTAGTTGATTGTGGACCGAATGCTATTAGACATCTGTCTTTAATAGGGAAAATAGGTCAAGTGAAATGTGAAATATTAAAAGTTTCTTCAAATTCCAAATAAATCTACTAAAAAAAAATAACAAAAGAGAGTGACAAATTCAGAGTAAATTGTCTACCATATGGTGATTCCCATAACCGTGCATGTCTTCATTAAGGAAACACAGTCAATGTAGTTGCGGTCGATGCCAGCTTAAAACTCGTGGATTTTCACAGTTGTGGACGGCTCATCAATCTTCTAGGCACTTGAACCTCTTGTCCTGGTTAACTATCAATTAATTTGTTCTGGCAGCGCTATATTCCAGCTAGTACCTCATCTCCTGGATGACTATCGATTTGTTGTTTTCGCGGATTGAGATAATAGAGTAGGAGTTGCATATGCTCTTGAATCTTGATCTGCTGTACTATTTTCAAGAGGTTCCATCCGCCACTTTGAGGGATGACTTCCTTTGTTTGTTCTCAGATGACGTTTTCATAGTATCGAGAATCGTATACCTTTGAAGGGGATGGCACATGATATCACTATAAAACGCATGAACCTGCATACTTTGTTTCGGGTAGTACGCTCTCTCCAGAAAAGTGTCGTTTTTCTTTTTGTGGCTTAAGAATGACGGTCATTCAGGTTCCGGTTTCATATTTTAAAATTGCAATTGCTCTGAGGTCGCAGCATTTTCCCACCCTTTTTGCAAACTTGAATTCTCGATACATTGATCCTCTGATTCTTACACAGTTCACCTTTTGCTTCCCTGCATTTATAAATGCATGAGGCTTTGCTATCTTGGTTTCAACATATTGATGTTTGATTGCACTGTTGGCGCTGGATTGACGTGAATATGGACAAATTTTGGTGTTCTTTGTGATGCAATTTATTGTTCTTCTGTCAAGTGAACTGTGGTGATAAAATGTTATTTGCAAGTTGATATGCCTTACGATGCTTGCAATGTAATCAGATTGTCACCTTGTTTGAGTTGAATTTCATTACATATGACTTGACAACCTTAGAGATTCAATTCAGTAACCAAGCGAGCAGCAATATCTCAGGTTAAATTCTTTGTGAAAATTTATTATATGGACTGCACTTTATCATGAACAACTGAAATTTTGCGACTGTTGTCAGCGGCAGGGTGCATGTAAATGGGGAAAGCTACTGTAGGTAGAACAACTTTGATGGACAGATGCTTTGGCAGATAAGCTTTCTGAAGCGTTATGTGTACATAACCAGTAACAGATAGTTGCACAAGACAGACTTTTGAATAGGCTAACTATAGAAAAGACAAATCCATGAACAGGGCAATATAATTTTCTCAGCTTCACCGTATACATATACGTAAATAAATTGTCATCTTGGCAGTGACAAGATTATTTCACTGCGCTTGGGAGAGCTTTCTGATTGAAGTGATGTTTTGGTGTCAAAGTGGGATATAAGTCGCCTCTCATAGCAACAGACATACCTGGGGTTTTTCACATGTCAATATGCTTTTCTAAAAAAATTACAGTGTGATGTTTCTGTGATGACATTGTGTTAGGATTCTTATATTGTGCCTTACCCATGTTATGTTGGGATGGCGGAAACAGATAGTGACTTTGGGAGATATGGTTGAGGAATGTGCCGGTGAAATCCTTGATGAAAACGATTCAAAAGTAAGCCCGTTAAGACTTTTTATGTGATCATTTGGCATTTACGAAGCGTAGTGCTTGCATATAGTCGAAGTTCATACTTCAGTTCAGATTTATTAGCTTTTCTTGAGCTCCATGAGTATAGGCAACGTTAGGGCCTTTCAAGACATTGCAGAGAGAACAGAAGTAAAGCCACGCAGTCGCTTGCTAAATAAAAGTTAGATCCAATCTGGATAAGATTAGAACCACAAACATGACAGAGGGTTGGAGACACCTCTCTAGTCCTTAAATTACGGTCGTATTTGATACGAAACTCATTCTAGGTCAGCTCTGAAATATAATACCATCAATGCATGCTATTGTGGAATTGCCAATAGCAGGACTCGAGTCCTGAAACTTTGAGTTACATCTTTGACTGCTTAAGCAGGAGCAGTGATTTCAATAAAGGCTATGAATTATCAAGCTTTTAATGGTGCCCTTGGCTTGTTAGGACACTAAGTATTATCTCTAGTAGCAATGTGTTTTCACCTGCAGATACAAAAAATGTGGCTTTATGAAGAACAAAACAGATAAGAATATCCTCATGGCCAAGAGAAGTTCAAAATTTGATCCCAAAGAGCATCAAGCTGCCATTTGCTTCATTTCAGTTATGGTATTAATTAATTCCCAAGAATCGAGTTTCTTAAATGGCTCTCCGATAATGACACATTTAGAATTATGTGGTGAATTTCCCACAGGCTTTGTAATTCTTTCTGATTTAAAATAGAACTCCTTCTCGCACTTATTTTCTCAATGAAAACAATCAAAAAGTACAAGTACAGTAATCAAGTATGAGATTTGAACTCGGTATTGTTATTTCCACGAGCCAATAAATATGACATGATACTCAAAGCATTTCTTCGTATACATCATTGAATTTGCTATTCTACAATATTTTATTCCCAGTGATATCTTGGGTGTAACAGGAGGATATTGAGAAGAAAACGGGCTACATAACAATGTGATCAGATAGAATATTTGACGTTGATGATAACACAACCATCAATCAGCTTTCAGAAGAGCTGAATATCAAAATACCAGAGGTATATTGATGGTCACTTTAGTCCTAAGATTTGTAACTGAGATTCTTCATGCTTATATCTGCCTCCTGAGCTTTGGTTTGCTTTTCGGCTTATCTCTACTTGAAGTGAAGCTATATTTTCAAACACAGCATGGGATTTAGAGTTTGAATGGATGCTTCGAACTGCTAAGGGGAAATCTCTGCTTAAAACTGTGCTAAAACTTGCTTAGAATGGGGCTGTCTATCAAATTCAGAGGAAGAGAAATGATGTCTTGCACGATCATGTTGTTCCTCAGATTGTTCGAGTTATTAAGTGGGTTGGGTTTGAATTGAAGCTGTGTTGCAGGAAACGAATTTGTTTTTGACTGATGCAGATAAAGGTTTGTGTTCCAGATGGGGCATTGGAGAAATTTTGGATGTTTTTATAAGTTGATACGAGCAATTTTGATTTTGGGCTTTGGAGAAATTTTAGATGTTTCTTTGAGCCTGTGAATTTCGGTTTGTGGGATGTTGATGGACTTGTAAGTTGTAAGGACTTGGTACCATTGTTGTGATATTGGGTTTGTACTTGAGCTTAGTCCGTCCAGTTTACCTCAGAGGTTGAGCAATGGAAGGATTAACATGAGGATTCTAGACATGCTAATCCTCCATAGATCTTGATATTCTTTATATGGCAAAAGTGTCAAAAAAGTCCTAAACCTTTTGCATTTGTGCCAATTTAGTCATAAACATTTTTTTGATGCCAATTCAGTCCTAAACCTTTTGCATTTGTGCCAATTGAGTCATAAACCTTTTTTTGGTGCCAATTCAGTCCTAAACCTTTTGTATTAGTGTCAATTCAGTCCTAAATCTTTTGTATTTGTGCCAATTAAGTTATAAACCTTTTTTTAGTGCTACTTGAGTTCTAAACCTTTTGCATTGGTGTTAATTTAGTCCTAAACCTTTTGCATTTGTGCCAATTCAGTCCTAAACCTATTTGAGCTAAATTAATCGAAAGGACTGAATTGACATCAATACAAAAAATTTAAGACTGAATTAGAACCAATTCTTCACGACAACCGTGAAGAACAACCATGCACGGAGGCTTGCCACGATATTTGGCGCATCAAAAACGGAGGAGACTTTTTTTTTGGTCTGTTGGAGGAGACTTGACTTGCGCTTGGATTGGATGAAACGAAAAGCAGAACGACGACCACTCGAGTCCATACAATAATGCCCTCTCACTTTTACTAGAGCCACTTTCTTAGGTGGTCGTACGATTGATTAAGGTGGGGAAAATTGTCAAAAAAATATTAAATTTATTATACTTTTATTAATTCAGTTCTAAACTTTTCAATTTTATTAATTAAGTTCATCCAGCTAATTTTGATCGGAAATCGCTGATGTGGACACCGGCCGGCCTATATGACGCTGTCGTGGATAATTTTTAATAATATTTTACTATTTTTTGAATTTTTTATTTTTCCTTTCTACTCTTTTTATTTTTATTTTTAGTTTTTTTTCCTTCCCTTCTTCTCCTCCAGCCGGTCCCCAAGCCTTGGCAATCGGCCAGAGGGGAGGGCCGGCAGGGTCCCCTTTGGCCAGTGGGGGCTAGGTTTGCCCGACCTTGCCGGCCCTCCCCTTTGGCCGCGACCGGTTGGGGGAGGAAGAAGGGGATGAAAAAAAAAAAAGAAACAGAAAAGAAAAATAAAAAAAGGAAAAATAAAAAATTCCAAGAATATAATTGTCCACGTTAGCGCCTCGTAGGCCGGCCGGTGTCAATGTCAGCGATTTCCAGCCAAAATTAGCCGGATGAACTCAATTGATAATAAATTAAAATACTTAAGATTCAATTGGTAAAATTGAAAAGTTTAGGAAAATCTCATTTAATTATATGCCAACTTCTGCAGTTGAAAATGGGGCGCCATCAAATCCTCACCCTCCCGAGCAATTACGCAGACCTTTCCCACAAGGACTTTATGCCGGTCTTTGGTCTTTGGATTGTGGTGGAAGGAAGAAAGTTCCCGGAAATGACGATGAAGATTTCCTCCCCTAAGCTATGCTTCTACATTCTTCTCCTTTCATCGTTACAGATTTGGTGTTCAACATTCGTTTGCCAATTACAAAGTGGATACGTAAGGAGATTTGATTCGACAGTCATGCGGAGTTAGTAACTTAGTAATCAAGTGAATTTATGTTGCGTATATCTAGCAGTATGCAACGTCACTTCGACTTTGAATTGGACTAATAAGAGCTCAAATATGTTGGGTATAGCTGTAGTGATGCATTATAGCTATGAGATAAAGTATTGCAATTTTTTTTTATCTGGTAATACGTATTTTAAAGTTACAGCATCTTAAAATCGTGTGAGACCGTTTTTGAAAGTTGTTATAAGCTATATTATAGCTGTAAAATATTTGACAAGAACTTTATCAATCTTAAAGATATTAAAAATTCAAAGAATCGGCAAATTCAAAGTTATCACACTAGAAAAAAAAAAATTCACAAACGACTACTCTCTTCATATTGTTTGGATCATGCACCTATAGAACATCAGATATCACTTCGTGTTAATGTTTCTTTTTCTGTCCACCTCATCATCATAAAATTAAAGAATTCCTTTTTATTTTCCTTTTTTTAATGTTACTTTTTCCCTTTTATTTTTCCAGGAAAGTTCCAATTTTGATGGAAGCATTGAGCGCTTGTCTGTCCCTATGACTCGGACTAATTGGCAGAGAAGAAGCTCTCGGAATCGATCAGACAAAAGTAAACGGAATCGATTAGAATCATGGACTTAACCTGGATACTTAATTTTACGCGCTTGTGTACCTATGACTGAACTAACTTTGACAGACAATCTGATCTTCCTTAACCATGAGAAAATGAGAAATCATCCTGACTGAATCTTAAATGAGATTACTTGTATGCCGACCAACAGTGCTTTCAGAACGGGCAACACACGTTGTGAGCCCACCGACGGACCTTAGAGAAGACTTGTTTCGATGACTTCACACTTGAGAAGGGCCATATAAGCTGAAGCACTCTCCACCAACAATAAACTCACTCGCATGCTAATTTGCAAAATGGGGTGGCATCAAATCCTCGGCCTCCTCTGCTTCCTCTTTTCCTTACATTCCTCCCTTCCCTTTGCCTCGCCCCTTTGCCCGCCTGACCAGCGTGATGCCTTGCTCCGTTTCAAGAATTCCTTCGTGCTTGATGCCGTGGCGTCGGACTACTGTCATTTGCATTACCCATCTTATCCGAAGACAAACTCATGGAACAAGGGCGTGGACTGCTGCTTGTGGGGCGGCGTCACTTGCGACAATGTCACTGGTAACGTCATCCGTCTCGATCTCACTTGCAGTTGGTTTCGTGGCGCTCTTTATTCCAGTAGCTCCCTCCTCCTCCCGAAGCTTGAAGTGCTGCTGTTGCGTTCTTGCAACTTGATCAAGTTCCCCTATTTCTTAAATTCGTTAAAAGGACTAATATCTCTAGACCTCTCTTCCAATAGCATTAGTGGGGAGATCCCGGAGTGGTTTTGGGGAATTAGCCATGATACATTGGAAAAATTAGAAATTTCTCATAACCTTATGGTGGGAGGTATACAGCAATTGAACTGGAAGCGATTGTCGTCTGTTAACCTTGAGAATAACTTGTTCCAAGGACCACTCCCAATCCCTCCACCTTCTACTTCTTCCTTTTATGCCTCCAACAATGGTTTCACCGGTGAGATCCCCTCTTCAATTTGCCAGTTGAGTTCACTCAAGTATTTAGATTTGTCTAACAATAATCTTTCTGGAAATATGCCACCATGTTTTGGCAATATATCCAATCTCCTGGATCTAGATTTGAGCAGCAATAAATTACAAGGATCATTACCGCGCTCCCTAGTCAAATGTGTGAAGTTATTTTCACTAGGTCTCAGTCACAATGAGTTCAGTGATATCTTCCCACATTGGTTGGAAGTACCGCAACTATATTCACTTGATTTGCAATCCAACAAATTCCATGGTAGGATCAACCTCACTGTCTTAGGACCCTCCTTCCATGCTCTTGCATATTTATTTCTTTCCAACAATAATTTTATTGGATGGTGGCCCACAGAGGATTTCTCAAACACCTCATTGTGTGTAATAGATCTGTCCAACAACAAGTTTGGAGGGCCAATTCCACTTCCATCTCCCATCACCAAGTATTATTCCATTGCAAGTAATAATTTAGCAGGAAAGATCCCTTCTTTGATATGCAATGCCACCAAGCTCGAGATGATCGACTTGTCTAACAACAGCTTAATAGGTAGCTTGCCTTGGTGCATAACAAATTTTAGCACCCATTTGTCAGTTTTGAACTTGCGAATGAATCATCTTGAGGGCACAATTCCTCAATCATTTTCTTGGAGAAATAGCTTGGTGACTCTTGACTTGAGTCAAAATCGGTTTAAAGGCAAATTGCCCCGGTCCCTCGACAAATGTGAATATTTAGAAGTTATGGATCTCAGTGACAATCAGATAATGGATACATTCCCGGGATGGTTGGGAATACTCCCACAACTAAAAATTCTCATTTTGAGGTCCAACAATTTTGCTGGTTTTTTGGATGATCCCAGGCAAGCTGGCCTCTTTTCAAAGTTACACATTTTAGACCTCTCCAACAACAACTTTGGCGGTCCATTGCCAGCCAACTTTATTACGAACCTTAGAGCTATGACCGATGATATAATTTGGCAAGAAACATCACTTTTTATGACAGTCTTTTGAAAAGAGTTCATATAATAATTCTGTATCCGCAACCCTAAAGGGGCGAAAATTTGAGCTAATGAGGATCTTGACCGTCCTCACATTCATTGACTTGTCGTGCAACTCTTTCAAAGGTGATATCCTAGGAGATATTGGACATCTTAAGTCTCTCAGAGGGCTCAATCTTTCTCATAACCACTTTACAGGTTCCATCCCTCCGACTCTAGGGAACATGACTAATCTTGAAATGCTCGATGTATCTTCGAACAAGCTTTGTGGGGGAATTCCTGGAGCACTGGTAAATTTGTTGTTCCTTTCGTACTTAAACCTTTCGAACAACCGACTCATCGGTCGAATTCCTCAGGGCATGCAATTCGACACATTTTCAAGTGACTCGTTTAGTGGGAATCCAGGCTTATGTGGAGTTCCATTACCAAAAGAATGCTCTCCGGGATCTTCCTTGTCAACTTTCGGTTGCAAAGGGCATGAGAATTGGTTCAAACAGAAAACAGTGTGGATAGGTTATTCATCGGGAATTGTAATTGGGATTTCCATAGCATACATCGCAGTTGAAATACGAAGGCCCAAATGGCTTGCGCAAGGTGTGAGAATGCTAGAGAGAAGAGCAGCCGAGTGGATGGAGAAACCAAAACGGAAGGTCACTAAATTTCATGGAAAATGAAATTGTTTGCGGAGTGGTTTCTTTATACTACACAACGTAGATTCATCGAATAAATGTCACTAGACAAGCTTGAGATGTCATTTCCCGAGGGCTCGTTTCTATTGTCTTCTGTTCTTGTTTTTCTTGGTGCAGCTGTGTATCATATTAATTGAGAAAATGAACCATGAGATCTGTCAAGCACATCTCTTTAAAAAAAGAAGAAGAAGCAAAAGGTAGAAAAATGAAGCAAAGGCCATTAATCTCTCTATGTATCTTTTCCATCCTCCCGTATGGCGTAGTTTCTAAAAAAAATACGAATTTGAGGCTGCCACGGTTCGTGAGTCCTTCGTAATGGACCTTGCAGGTTGGTTATTACCCAAGAAGACCATCTTCGGTGCCCACGTTTTTTTTTCCAATTCAATCGTATAGGTAAGTTTGTACAATTAATGACCTGCTTGGATGATAATGCTCTCCGTTGCAATTACAAAATGACGTTAGCGACTTACGACCGTCAATTTAAGAATAATTTATTAAGTTTTTTTTTTCTCTTTTTATAAATGTACTATTCATAACTAAATCTTAGCGGTGTAAATAGTAAATTAACAGTCGAATAGGAATTTATAATAGTAAAATAATTATTTTGTTTGTAAGTTACAACCATTAACAGACACTGCTAGTTAAATATACAGGTACTTTGTACTCTTACCAATGGAAAAATGTGCTCATCTACAATAAAAAAACTATTCTTCGTAAACTACTGGGGTAGTTTAACTTGGTAAATTGATTAATTCCTTAGTATGTTATTGACGAATAAACATTGGTACTTGTAAACCGCAAAAATAGTAATAATCCACTACGAATTTATAGCAATGAAATGATTATTTTGTTCACGAAGTGATAGTTGTCAATCGATGCTACTAGTAAAGTATGTAAGCAATTTGTAGCCTACTAAGAAAAAACACGCTCGCCGGTAAAAACAAACGACAGTTCGTAATCTCCAAGGTATTTCAACCTGGTTAATCGATTATTTTGTTAGTGGATTACTGACAGATGAACATTGGTACTCATAAAATCAAAATGATGTTAATAATTTACTAGAAATTTATAGCGGTAAAGTAGATATTTTGTCCGTAAGTTGAAACCGTTGGTCGATACTCACAGCAAAGTATCTAAGCAATTCGTAATCTACTAACTAACGAAGGGGGCAACCTCTAGAATAAAAAAAAAAGATGGTGATATACTAATGGGTTAGATGATGGTAAACTCGTTATTTGATTGGTATTTTGGTTGGTTGAAAAAATAAGTGTTGACACCTAAATTTTAGCGACCATTTAGTCGTAATTTGTATAGAAAATTAGGGATTAAATTTTTAACCCCTAAACAAAAATATTTAGATTGCATAAACATATAGTTTAAATTCATTTTAAATTAATTGCATTTTGCATCGGACCGGCGGTGACGAACGAGCTTAAATTTCATCGAATGGGACTCGGCTCGCTTGGAATGCAAGGGCCGGGAGTTACAAGTCAAACGGGCTCGGTTGTTTTAATTTGAGCTTAATTCAGCCCATTATCCTTAATTAATTCAGCCCATTTAAATTAAATTAAAATCTAAGCCCAAGCCTAAGCCCATTAGGACTAGAGAGCCCATCTGATTGACCTAGATTAGTGTTATATATACATCATTAGGTCAGGATTTTAGGGGGGCTCTCACAATTTTCAGAACACGATTTTTGAGAGACACACGTACGTGAGGTTAGAGAGAGAAGAGGTCTCTCGGCCAAACATCTTCTGGCCGAGACTCCTTCTTCGGCGCCACCCCTTGCCAGCTGACTGCCGCTCCTTCCACGACGGCAAGTTGTTCTGATCTGCCCCTGCGTGCTCGACACTGACCTTGACGACGTTTCTGTTCACCGTTCGACGACGAAGCAGCCTTGCCGAGCCTTACTGACGAACAGCCAGCCACCTCGGGCTCGAACATTTGCACCGGCGAATCAGCGCTCACGGTCACTTACAACACCAAATATCACGGAGTTTTTCTTAAGTGGTGTTTGCAGGTTTTCCGGCAACGTTCCTTCATGGCAGTCCCATGCTACGCCTCCCATCTTGGTGCTACATCCTTGCAGCTACTCTGGTGCTTGATCGAACAATCCCAGTGGACTTCCGCCTGACGCAATTGAAGTCCCAGCCTTGTCAAAGCAGCCACTTGTCAACTCCAGCAGCTTCCCAGACGTCATTCTTCCATTATCAGTAACACTCGGTGGAGATTCTGATCAACGACCTAACTCCTACAAGCCTCTCCATCCAGCTGTCGCTGTTCTGCTCCTTTAGGTGTCCCTCAAGCAAAGCCACAGCACCAGAAAGCTTCACGCCAAGGCTGAGCATCGCCTCATCATCCCACCGTCCTCGCCGTCGAGTATCACTGTCAGCCAATTCCCGTGATTCGCGAGCACCACCGCAAATTGAGCCGGAAACCGCTGCGAGCTGAGTCTGCGCCGCTGTCACCACTCGCAGTCGGCCGTCCTGTGATCCGCGAACCCGATCCGGCATCAAGCTCGAATTTGGAAGTTATCCGTAAATTAGGTAAGAAACTTTATCCGATATCGTTTCAAATATTTAAATTCCTAATTCGAGTGATTTTATTGTCTTTTGTTGGTTAGTAGATATATTTGAATGATGCATGGCATATTCGCAAGATTCCAAAAAATACACTAAGTTAGGAAATTCCTAACTTAACAACGTGTCGGGACGACTATCCGATCTCAACCATGAGACACGATACTCGTTGGCACGGAAAATCTTTATCCTGTCCATAACTATTTGGATACGATAGTAGATTTTATTTTGTTCCCAAATTCAAACGAATAGCCTTCCATCAATATCCATAACCACATGGATATGATCGCCGGTTTATATCGTTTCCCTAATTCAAAGATAATAAAACAAATCTTGCGGATCGCGTGGATTGGTTTTGATTGTGGTGGTCATCTATCTGTTTGATTTATTTCCTTTAAAAAGAAAATTCCAAAAAAGATTAGTTAGGATTTGAATTGATTTTATTAGAAGATAATGATGCATGTTTAGGATAGGTTTAGAATAACTTTCTTTGAATAAATCAATAGGATAACTTTTTAATTTAAATTAGGAATTAGAGTAATTTATTTCCTAGTTTAATTTAGATATTATCCTGATCTCGATGGTTCATTTTAGGGTAATTCTTGATTTCGAATTTTCATAAAAATACCAAAAAGAAGTCACTTTAGGATAGATTAAATTATCCTTTTTTAGAATAGATTGCATGTTAATTTAGGCATTTTCTTAATTCCGAAATTCATTCAAAAATAAATCATTTGTCCGTCATTAGAATTAGGTCACGTTGTCGCATGACATATAGTTTGCATGTTAGGCTGCATTAATCGCATGTTAATTTTTGCACGTCATTACACATAGGTTAGCTTTTATTTAAATAAGTGAAAATCCTAAAAAAATATTGAGTGAACTGCTTGTTAATTAGAAATCATATTAGGATTATTGATGTGATTTTCTAGCTAACAATGCAGATGCTTACATTGCTTCGAGATAAGTAATTCTCCCAATCTTGCAATTTATTTAATGTTTTGATTATTGGGTGTTACTTTGGTGGTTTGCGCACTCGCATGATCACCTTACATGCTAGTGACTAAGTTAAAATGGATCCAGACTGCATGCATAAACATTTTTTGAAAAGAAAAGGTACCGAAAGGGCGTTAGACTAGATCTAGCGTAACCAAGTCCCCGAGCTTAGAATCTCTGGTTCGTAGGAATAAAACATATCTCCCTATGTTTTATTTAGGTTTCTAATCGACCTACCATAAATAGATTAGTGGCGACTCCAAGCATGAAAACTTTTGCATGTTAAAAACTTAAACCCTAAGTTGCGAATTGGTAGGTTTGGGAGGGCCCGAGTTAGGCTTAGTCTTAATAATCCATTAGCCTGAGAGAAATTTTAGGTCGCGACAATAAGTTATCGGTCAGGTTTTACTTACCAAAGGTTTTTCAAATATATTATCAATTATTCAAATTAACCAGGCGCCGAAAAAAAAAATTCCATTTTCGGCTAATCGGAATTTTAGAAATCCGCTGGCGGGTGCGGATGTAGTGCCAAGTTCATCCAAATAGTAGTCGAGACTAACTGGAAGAACTGCTTGGATTGCTGCTCGTGGGACGGCGTCGCCCGTGATGACATAACGGATAATGTGATCGGCTTCGATCTTGCACTCGGCTGTCTTCAAGGCACCTTCCATTCCGACAGCTCGCTCTTCACACTTTGCCGGCTTCAAGGCCTCAACCTTGCTGTTAACAATTTCCGTGCCTCACCCACTTTGCTTGAACTAAGTGCGTTTACTGAATTGAGGCACCTCAATCTCTCTTGTTCCAATTTTTCAAGTCTAGTTTCTATTGAAGTTTCTTACTTTTCTAAACCTGTTTTACTTGATCTCTTTTTAAACTTTAATGGGGGTACGTATGTGACACGCGGACTTAAGATTGAAAATACTGGTTTCAAAATGCTTGCTCAAAATTTGACAGAGTTGAGGGAACTTAAACTCGATCTAGTAGAAATGTCTGCTGTTTCGCCTAGTTCCGTCGTGATTCATCATCTGCCCTGACGTCTTTCAGTGCGTCTATTTGCAATTTACAAGGGGAACTTCCGCACGACATTTTCCACTTGACAGACCTCCTTGATTGCAATTTGAAATTCAATGATATCGCGGTTTCTTTTCAGAAGTCTAACCGGAGCAAGTCTCTTGAATCCTAAACCCTCTTGTATACAAGCAACTCCATCAAAATATCCCATTCAACCGGAGAGTTGAAGAATTTAAAAACTCTGTATCTCAGTTAGTGCATATTGATAGGATCAATTCCCTTATTGCTTGTGAACTTAATAAAATTAACCAGGTTGGACCTTTCAGGCAATGAAGTCATTCCTTGGAATGCTTGAACGATTCCTAATCTAGACCTTTCTTCATCTATTTACTGGTGTTTTGGACTTCAGAATCGCTTCGGCACTGAAAAATCTCCTTAGGCTCCCAATAGAGTTAAGTCTAGCTCACGACAATGTGCATTGTACATTTCCAGAGCTCGAGACATTGGCATCGTCTTCCTGCAACTTGACCAAGCTTCCATTTCTTCTGAACTACTTAAAAAAAGCTAAGAGAATTACATCTCGCCCAAAACAGGATCGGCTGTCAGATACCAAGATGGTATTGGGTTTAGGGAAAGGCACGTTACAGTATTCTTGATATTTCTAGTAACCTTGTTAAGGGAGGTATACATGAATTTCCCTGGAAAGAGTTTATCACTGTTGACCTTAATGACAACGTACCTGGGGGCCGCTTCCAATTCTACCACTCCCTTTACTCATCTTTCGGGCCACCAAAAAACTGCTTCGGCAGAGAGATTCCATCTTCCATTTGCATATTAGGCTCCCTTGATACTCTACACCCGGCTCGTAACAATCTCCCTGGCTCTATTCCGAATGCTTGGGAAATTTGACAAACCTCTCTGAACTTAGACTTGAGTGCCAACGAGTTTGAATGGACATTACTGCAGTCTTTAGACAATTGTGCATGATTGTTCGATCTAAACGTCGGTTACAACAAAATCAAAGATACTTTTCCGAAGTGGTTGCTAGAAGCACTTTCATTAAGGAGCATCAATCTGCAGTTCGATGGATTCCATGGCCAAATTTATCCTCCAATTGCTCAATTTCTTCCCTCCACGCTTTATAACTTTTCCATATCTAATAATAAGGGGTCAATGGCCCGAAGGACATTTTCTCCATTGGGTTGAATTTGTGAATGGTTGATCCATCCAACAATAAATCTGAAGGTCCTCTTCCAATTCCACCACCCGGCACTCTGTTCTAGTCCATTGCAAACAACAAGATTAGTGGTAATATTTCACCTTGGATTTGCAATGCCACCAAGCTCAGAGTCCTTAACTCCAATAATAGCGTGATGGGAACCTTAGCATATAGTTGAACATGTTTGGATTGAGCTTGATTATGTTTGTGTCATAAACAAGCAATCCTTTGAGACACGAATGACGAAATGTTTTGTTCACGAGTTGGCACTTTTCTATGCTTGTCGTGTAAACATGTTCATGTCAAAAAAGGGCCAGCCCTATTTAAACATGTCATATGTGGGCTCAAAAGGTCAACTTGCAGATCACACGTTTAAGCATTCTAGTTCAAAAAGGGTTTGCCGGTTTCAAACTGGCCAGAAATACGCGTCGCGTCTGTACCTTATATCGAGCGGGTCGACAACCTTACACTACCGTGATACCATACAATACCACTTTTGACGGATACTTTTCCTCTCTTTCTTTCTATCCGCGTCTTCAAAACTGTGAACAGTAGGTTAAATCACGGGGTACCGGGACCAGTTGATAGTTGTAAATTGTTAAGTGAGAAGTAGGTACGGAGTTGTGGCTGAACCTCTTCCTTCACGAAGTGCAAAACGCTGAAGTCGGTTTGATCTTCTGTGATATTAATGAATCCTGAAAGTGACATGGTTGTTCCCATTGCGTTCTTGGGTTGTTTGTGGAAACCATGAACTGTCCAATGGGGTCAATACGGACCTGTGAAACACCTTAAAAACCTCTTAAATCCAGTTGAGACGCAATCCATAGTCCAAATAGGTCGCCCAGACGTATTGTTTGAACGGGAGTTTTTTTTCCTCTCCTGTTGTATTACTAGTGCCACTCCAACTTAAACTCGGCGCATCCTTCGTCTGTTTCGCAAAAGATGCATGTTTGGATCGGGTCTCCAGAAGGAGTTCCCGGTTCTTTTTTCGAGATTATTAGAGACACAGAGTGCGATCGCATAATCAATGCGGTGGTTGTTCGACACCAAACAAGCATTTCATCATCAGTGATAGATGGTTGCGACATCTTCTTAATGTTTTGAAATATACAACGATTGAAACATCTCTTGAAATAGAAGTCTCGCTACTTCTAGATTATATTCCGTTGGATATTCCGTCGTATCATTGATCGATATCTCTTGGTCGAGTATTGGCCGAGCCACCTTTGCACGGGAGGTCTAATATGAGTTGGGTCAGTTAACCATGATTCATACCCTGGAAAAATGGAGAAAATTGTCCAAAAAGTTTTAAATCGATTGCACTTTTGCCAATTCAGTCCTAAACCTTTCAATTTTGCTAATTGAGTCTTAAACCTTTTCAAGTTTTGCCAATTGAGTCGATATGATCAATTTTGGCTGGAAATCGCTGACGTGAACACTGGCCATCCTACACAGCGCGGCCAATGTTGACGTCGACAAATTTTAAAAACATTTTAATTAAAAAATTTTAATTTATTTTTCCTTTTTTCTCTTTTATTTCTCTTTTCCTTCTTCACTGCTTTCTTACTATGGCCGGTGAGGGCTTGGCGACCCTCGTCCAGTGGCTAGGTGAGGGCTGGGACTCCCTCGCCTAATTGGGGGAGGCCATCGCGTGGCCGCGAGCGAGGGCCCGGTGATCCTCGCCTAGCTAGTGGCCGGCGAGGGCCCAACGACCCTCGCCGGCCCCACCAGTCACCGGCTTACAGTAGGAAAGCATTGAAGAAGATAAAGAGAAAGAAAAGAAAAGAAAAGAAAAAGAAAGGAAAAAGTAAAAAAAATATTATTAAAAATTATCCAGGTCAGCACCGGTCACGCCACGTAGGCATGATCGACATCCATGTTAGTGATTTTCAACCAAAATTGGATAGATAGATTACATTAGCAAATCGTCAAAAGGTTTAGGTCTCAATTGGCACAATTGAAAAATTTATGACTGAATTGGCACAAGTGTAATAGATTTGGGATTTCTTCGGTAATTTCCCCATTAATCAAGCCACCTCCCTTTATGTTCTCACTTCGGACTGCTCTGGTAACATTCGATAGGGACAAGGGATCGGGCGAGGCCACCTTTCGACGTTTGGTCCGACGTCTCCCAACTTTTCCGTCCCTACTTGCTAAGAATGCTCGTCCTGTTACTCGCGCATCACTTGACAAATTGACATGACATCGCCGTCCATCGGAATATAGTCGTTTTAATTATTGAGTTGTCACATTGGAATATGGGAAAAAGGCGAGCCTGCGAAGTTCAATATCTTAGTTACTTATGTTTCTACAAATAAACTCTGAGCAAATACCAAGTTAATGCCCACATTATGGAGCGTATAGACGTGGGGACCCAAAGCAGCTAACTCGGTGGATGAGAATCATCAATGAATTCCTCGAACACTTCGCTATCGTACAACTCACAATGATGCATCGGTAATTAATGACGCTAGCCAACTTGACAATGTTGGACGGATGAGAGTTTCTGAGCCTCTAATCTATGCACGGAAATTGTTGGTTGGGTTTGGTTCTACTTGTGTCCACCACCATTGCCCATGCATCGGTTTCCTGTGCTATATGAAGTATGGTTGATACACATTGATGGTCCGCTTCCTTAATGGATAAGGATTTTGGGACATCGTGTTCCATATTTGTACCGTCTGTTTTGCATGATGTCATGTGAACGTCCTCTTTTTTGAAGAGCGGAACACGAAAATTTAGTATCGCTTCGTTTTATCGAAACATAAGTACTCTCAATTGGTGTGGAGATAGCGAGTCAGCACGCCACGAGATGTATATAATTGCAAGCCCCGTCTCATTTCAAACCTCCTCTTCCTCTAAATTGGAGGATTCGAAGCCAGTATTGTCCAACAGACTCGTTCTATCCAAAATCGAGTCAATCGCATAATTTAGAGATAACAGAGTTATTATTACATGTTCAGGGTACTTTGCTCTTATTGCATCTCAATTAAGACATATACACTAAGTAGAAAGGATTTGTTGCTTTATGATCCGGTGACTCATACGACCCTCATGCAATACGTTCAGACAAACCTAATAAAGTCGAAAGTAACGAGGTACACAGACGGGGGTTTCATCAAATGATAAGGATCTATAATTCACCACGGGTAAACTTCAGCCGAGTCAATTGTTTGCAAACTAACCACTGAACTTTGATTTCAATCACCCAACGCTCCGAACTTTCGCTTATTATGAAATTATACAACTATAAAGATCCCAAATTGAGCCATGAATTGGTGATTCTGGTGAAGTTTATGGATATATGACACGTGCGGCTCTTAATTCTTGGATCATTGGTAGTTAAGGTGAATCCTCACCAAAGAGCACGAGCCGAAGCTCCGACTAGGGCCTTCCTGCCTGTCCAGATGTATACACCTGACGGAGGGAATACCCTCTGTGTGTTTAACGTCTAAGAGATGCCGAGATTTGCATGGTGCCTTAGATGAAGCTGTCTAAGCTCTTGCTTAGGAGAGGAAAGTTTATGGATATATATATTTCCATGACACGTGTGGCCCTTAATGCCCATAACATCATAGCCAATGGTTTCGATCGGGCACATGTCGCCTGTAAAAAAGAGGAGAGACCTAATAAATTTCGAGGGAACTCCATGACTGAAAAAGCTCTCTGCAAGAAGCGGCAAAACCGAAACAGTTGGATTCAACATGTTCCCCCCCCCAGAGAAAAGGAGAGAAGAACGAACGAGTCTTCGTCATGCGCAGGACGCTGTCTCGTCAAACCAATCGCTCTTCGTCTTCTACGTTTCACTCCATCTCTGTCTCTCTCTCTGTCTCTCTCTCTGTCGACGCGGTGTGGGCTAGTAATGAAGTCGAGTTGTTGGTTGGCCAACTATTTCCTCCCTGCATTTATTGGCGGGAAAGCTGACCTGTGTGACCTGTGACCTTCCCCCTCTTCCTCCCTCCTCGGACGAGCAGTCCATGGTGGTGCCCGCTCTCTCATGCTCTGTTCCCGTTTTCTGAAGCTCTGCATTTCAAATTCTTGGTGCCCGTTGTTGTCGTCGTTGAGCGATCATGGAGGCGCTTGAGCTTGAGCGCGAGCTTGCTCGTGTCATTGGTCGTGATGGTCGGGCTCTGGCGCCGCCGCCGGAGACGGAAAAGCAGTCGGAGCCCGCGAAGGATAAGGAGAAGCAGAGCGTTTCCTTCTTCGGCTTGTTTGTGGCTGCTGACAGGATTGATTACGTTTTGATGTTCGTCGGAAGCGCCGGCGCGTGCGTCCATGGCGCCGCGCTCCCCATGTTCTTCGTTCTGTTCGGCCGGCTGATTGATTCTCTTGGAAAGTTGTCTTCCGATCCCCACGGATTGTCTTCCCGTGTTTCTGAGGTAATGCATGGCCGTTTGGCTTCATTCTCTCGGGAGTACAGAGCAGTGCGATCAGCCATGCTTTCGAATAGATTTATGAGAGAAGACAGTAACTGGTTTTCATTGCTCCAATGAACGGATTGTCGTGTATCGTTAGTGGTGCTTGTTTGGCTCATGTTTGATCGTAACATTGTCGCTACCTAAGCTAGCAAATCACGACATCATCGGTGATCGATCAATCGGCATACTCATGTACAAGTGAAAAAGTCACTTTTCCGGGACTATGGGTCTCGGATATCAGTGATGTGAGTTACTTTTTTTTGAGTGACTGTCACTGACAATTGAATCACAGTAGAATGACAGTAAGCAATTGCAGTTGACAATTCGGACTTAATGTTTCTATAGCTAGTATGCATCTGACATTCTAATATTTTTGCAGTATGCTCTGTACCTCGTGTATCTAGGACTCATCGTGTTTGCATCGGCGTGGATAGGTATGCATCAAGCTCGTTATGGATGAATTTTGTTCAACTGTACAAATTTAAAAAATCCATCCCTATCTGAGCTTAATTCCTGGTCATATAAGTTTTTAGGTGTTGCATTCTGGATGCAAACTGGGGAGAGGCAAACGGCCCGTTTGCGACTTAAGTATCTCGAGGCAGTTCTTAGAAAGGACATCAATTTTTTTGATATGGAAGCTAAGGATAGTAATATTCTTTACCACATTTCCAGCGATGCAATACTAGTACAAGATGCAATAGGCGACAAGGTATACGGCGAAAGAAATCTGCATGCATTTGTATTCTCAATCCCTGTTGTGATAAGGGTACTTCTACAACTTATTCCTTTTATGCACTGCAGACAGGCCATACCTTGCGCTACCTTTCGCAATTCGTTGTAGGATTTGCTGTTGGATTTACGTCGGTGTGGCAGCTCACGCTTCTGACCTTGGCTGTTGTTCCGTTGATAGCGATTGCGGGAGGAGCTTATACTGTTACCATGTCTACTCTATCAGGGAAAGGTGAAGCTGCCTATGCTGAAGCAGGGAAGGTTGCGGAAGAGGTAGACACTAGCTTTCCCAATGAATGTGTTTCTCTTAGTAAGCATTGTCTTCCTATTTCAGACACTTCACTCAACCTCTCCTCCCAAAACCCAAATTATGTTTTGCTTTGCTGCTTACTTCACCCCACAAGTTGATTATAGTCACTGAAGTAGCAATTATATTCTAATCCTTTTTGCATGGATCAGGTTATCTCGCAGATTCGAACGGTATACTCTTTTGTAGGGGAGGACAAAGCAGTGGAAGCATATTCTAAATCGCTTAAAGTTGCACTAAAACTGGGGAAGAAGAGCGGTTTCGCCAAAGGAGTGGGTGTCGGCTTTACATATGCTCTCTTATTTTGTGCTTGGGCATTGCTTCTGTGGTATGCCAGCATTCTCGTCAGGCACCACCATACAAACGGAGGGAAAGCATTCACGACCATCATAAACGTTATCTTCAGTGGTTTGTAAGTCTAGCACGCCGCTGGTAACATCCAGCCTTTTGTTTTCTCTGGACGCTTTTCATTGTTTCTTCTGATAAGATCTAAGTACTTTCATGTTTGCAGTGCGCTGGGTCAAGCTGCCCCAAACCTTGCTGCCATTGCAAAAGGGCAAGCAGCTGCCGCCAATATCATTAGCATGATACGAACAGATAATAAGCCGTCTAAGGGATCCGATGGAGGAAAAAAATTTTCAGCAATAGCTGGAGAAATTGAATTTCGTGAGGTCTGCTTTGCTTATCCGTCCCGTCCCAACATGGTATTTGAGAATTTGAGCTTCACCATTGGCGCTGGTAAGAGCATAGCGATTGTTGGTCCGAGCGGTTCTGGAAAGAGTACTATAATCTCCATGGTACAACGGTTCTATGATCCAACTTCAGGTATCTATTATCATGCAATGAGTTTGAACCCAAATTTTACAGTGATCGCCAAATGGTCAAAACTCTATCGCTGACAGCTAATAAAATCAATCTGTGGGTTATGATACTTGTAGGCCAGATTCTGCTCGACGGACATGATCTCAAGACTCTTCAATTAAAATGGCTGAGAGAGCAAATGGGATTGGTTAGCCAAGAGCCAGCACTATTTGCCACTACTATAGTGGCTAACATTCTATTTGGCAAAGCAGATGCCGGAACGGATCAAGTCGTAGAAGCTGCTAAAGCTTCGAATGCACATTCCTTCATCCAAAAGCTTCCTGATTGTTATTACACTCAGGTGCGTTCTTCTGATTATCAGGGCTCGTCTCTCTAGAAGGACTGCTGACTTAAGGTTTCGACATTACAAGGAAAAGGCACAAGAGAAACCTTATTCTCATAAATGGAGTTTCCCTTCAGTAATCAAATGCAGTCACTGAAGTATGTGCACACGAAAGTTTCTTACCTATACTTTTCCCATTTGCCTGGCTTACATAGAATATGGGAGTAAAATTCACCTAATGAGTCCGCGGCCTGGGATAGTACCCTTTTTTCTGTCTGAACTGTCGCATAATAATTTTTTTGAAAGAATGATACTTGACAATAAATATAATTCAGGTGGGAGAGGGAGGAACCCAACTTTCTGGAGGACAGAAACAGAGGATTGCCATTGCAAGAGCTGTGCTACGGAACCCAAAGATACTACTTTTGGATGAGGCAACCAGTGCACTCGACGCAGAATCGGAACTTGTTGTCCAACAAGCACTTGATAGAATAATGACAAATAGGACGACGATAATCATCGCACACCGTTTATCCACAGTCCGAGATGTTGATTGTATTGTTGTCCTGAAAAGCGGCAAGGTAGTTGAAAGTGGAAACCATTTAGAGTTGTTATCTAAGGGAGGTGAGTACGCGACCCTTGTGAGCCTACAGTTAACCGAAAACGACACTCAATCGAGCTCAATATGTCACTCGGGTTCTTCTGCAAATTCAAGCCTCCGAGGAAGTTTTAACAGTGAGCACACTAGAAAACCACAGAGAAGTAACCAAGACATCCCCCCAAGGGACACTGCTCCCTCTGCATCAATCTGGGAGCTGTTAAAACTGAATGCCCCTGAATGGCCTTTTGCATTGCTTGGGTCAGTTGGTGCAGTCCTGGCAGGCATGGAAGCTCCTCTATTTGCACTTGGGATCACCCACGTCTTGTCTGCGTTTTATTCACCTGATGCTCATCAAGCTAAGCACGAGGTCGATCGGCTAGTACTCTTATTTGTTGGAGTAGCTGTTATTACCATCCCGATTTACTTGATACAGCATTTCTTCTACACGCTGATGGGGGAACGCCTCATAACCCGTGTTCGCTCATTAATGTTCTCAGGTTCTTTTTCTTCAGCTAACAATTTGATTACTAGAGTAATTTGAAAATTTTACTTACAGATCCAGATCATGAAATCAACACAAAAATGAATTTCACTAGGCTTCCATAAAAATTTCCATTCTTGAGATTAATTCAATTAGAGACTATCTTGGAATAATGTGTCGGTTTTAATGCAGCTATCCTCACCAACGAGATTGGGTGGTTTGATTTAGAGGAGAATAGCACTGGTTCCCTAACATCAATTCTAGCAGCAGATGCAACATTGGTGCGGAGTGCTCTAGCTGACCGTCTATCGACCATTACACAGAATTTAGCACTCACAGTGACAGCATTTGTCATTGCCTTCAAATTAAGCTGGCGGATAGCAGCTGTTGTCATTGCTTCATTCCCTCTCCTTGTTGGAGCATCAATAACTGAGGTAAATATCTGAAACCATCCTAGACAATGATAAAGGATGCTTGCGTGAATCTGTTGTCTACCAAATTGGCTAAACGAACTTGTTGATCAAATTCAGCTCATCTCTGGCATTCCGCCAGTTGATGTTTTTGCTTTCAAGACTGTTGAGTGCTCAAATGTGCAACCAGACTTTTCTCTATCTCAAAAATAACATCTATGTGTGTCCTCACATCCCGAAAAAACAATGCAGCAATTATTTCTCAAGGGATTTGGAGGAGACTACAGCAGTGCCTATTCTCGGGCCACTTCATTGGCACGCGAAGCAATTGCAAACATTCGTGTGGTTGCTGCATTCGGTGCTGAAGACCGGATCTCAAATCAGTTTGCCTCTGAATTAGCCCAACCAAACAAGCAAGCGCTTATACGAGGGCACATATCAGGCTTTGGCTATGGCATATCACAGTTCTTTGCATTCTGTTCCTACTCACTAGGCCTTTGGTATGCTTCCGTTCTAATCAAGCGCAGGGAGTCAAACTTTGGAGACATTATCAAGTCCTTCGTGGTTTTGATAGTTACTGCATTAGCCATTGCAGAGACCCTTGCTCTCACACCAGACATTGTGAAGGGCACACAAGCACTAGGGTCTGTTTTCCGTATCCTCAAGAGGAGGACGGCTATAAATCCTCACAACCGCCTGTCGAAAATGGTGCTCAAGGTCAGAGGACATATAGAATTTAGGAGCGTCAGTTTTAGGTATCCGACCAGGCCGGATATCCGCATCTTTGAAGATTTGAATCTGAAAGTTCCGGCCGGAAGGAGTCTTGCAGTGGTAGGACAAAGTGGGTCGGGAAAGAGTACCGTGATCTCCCTAGTGATGAGATTTTACGACCCCATCTCTGGATCAGTTCTTATAGATGGCTGTAATATAAAATACTTGAACTTGAGAATGCTAAGGTTAAGAATAGGTTTGGTCCAGCAGGAACCAGCGTTATTTGCCACGACGATATACGAGAACATAAAGTATGGAAATTCAGAAGCTTCGATAATAGAGGTGATGGAGGCGGCCAAAGCGGCGAATGCCCACGAGTTTATCAGCACAATGCCGGAAGGGTACCAAACACATGTTGGGGATAGGGGAGTGCAATTGTCGGGAGGACAGAAACAGAGGGTGGCTATAGCAAGAGCAATCCTGAAGGACCCTTCGATCCTCCTCCTGGACGAAGCGACCAGTGCTTTGGACGCATCGTCGGAGAAGTTGGTCCAGGATGCTCTTGACAAGCTCATGGAAGGCCTGACGACGATCTTAGTGGCGCACAGGCTGACGACCATCCGGGATGCTGATAGAATCGCCGTGCTGCAAAACGGCAGGGTAGCAGAAATAGGCCGCCATGACCAGCTCATTGCAAAACCCGGTGGACTCTATAGGAATTTGGTTAGCCTTCAACAGGAGGAGAAGAACCTGGAAGCAATTTCATAGCCAGCATGTGGGGAGGCAACGATTATCTGAGTTGTTGAAGCCTAGCAGATAGGATTGCTGCCACAATCTACTGGCGAAGCTGGAATACATCTCTCGTTAAGAATTGTTCATAGTCTTTGAGTTGCAGATCCTGAGTAATTTGTCTTAGACAAAAGAAGATGCATACACAGGTAAAAAAATCCTGATTAGTTTATAGCTTTCTCGGCAGTGTAATTGGTGAAATTACTTTCTTGATTTGCTCAATAAAACTCAAGCGGTTTACACGTCTTATATCATAGCCAATACTACCGACACCGCATATTCTCAGTCAAAGATCTCGTCAGTTCAGTTGTTCCCAGACATTCGTCCATAGGGCCGTGGTTCATACACCTCTTTACTGATTACTCATCACTTTACTTATATCTGTTATGTTGGTGTCAACTTGAATTTTTCTAGAAGGAATAACACGCGAAAATTGTAACAAAATAAACACCCACACCAATCAATTTATCCGTTAGAGCTCGCGGAAATTTATTTGAAGTAGGGCCAAACCCCATCATGTAGGTACATTCTCCAATTAAAACAAAACACACGACACGAAATTGCAATATTTATCGAATCATAATATCAGTACACACAATATTTTAGGTATGCAACATAATATAAATTGCTAAGTAACATAAAAGTGAAAGTATAAGGCGAGAATGTGAATTCCCGTCTCTTGATTTGAGATTTGACGGGATTAATTACTAAAATATGCACAAGACTTAAAAGATGCATCAGAGGTCATGCTAGGATGGAAGATTTACCGAGGTGATTATCAAAAGCAAATTACTGGATAAAGCTTGCATTTGGATTCGACCTAGCGAGAGCTATGCCCACTTTCGTATTGCTTTCTCGATGGTGTAATTGGAGTAGTTAGTTTCCATTAATCTGCTCAATAACATGTAAGCAGTTATCACATTTTATGACCAGCCTTGGCCATGAATTTATTCCAGACTTGGCAAACAAAGGAAAAAAGAAGAAGAAGTCTTGCCTCACGGGGAGCGAAAAAGGTCAAAAAGAACAAAAGAATAGCTGTACAAGAGAGGCCTGTTTTCTTCATTCGCATTTGAATTGCAGTAAATCACCGATCGATCTATATACCAAATAACTTAATTTTGCCTGACCATCATAATCAACGTCGAAGCAACCCGAACCACCTCTTTTCTTGAAGAGTCCATGCCAAAACCTCTTCAAGCTTCCCTCTTCAGCAAGAACATGTGCCCGGGCCAAAAGAATGACATGCGCACCCGCTGGGTTTTGAATAAATATAACCTACGATTCACTCGGAGATCATACCTTAATCGGTTCGTACCTCTCACCCATCACGCCTCCCTTCTCTGTTTGATATTGGATGTACCGAACCGTGCTGGCAAAGAACGTATCTGAAGCCGGATCCTGCGTCGTGGAATCGCTTTGCATCTCATTCTTTATTAGCTCAACAAGGCTCTGAATTGCAGAACTTGTGACCTGTGGGTTGCCTTTCTCAAAAAAGTAGAGGTACCTGAAACACATATTCCCATCAACTGCACCGAGGAACAAAAAAGACTTCTTGGCATTAAGAAAGACGGGTAGTTTTGTAAAATCTCACTCACTTGTTCAGAATTTCCACGAACAGCGTGACTGGCCCAGTACTACCCCTTGTAACGCTGGCCATCTGTTGCGCTGCATTAGCTATTCTCAAAGCACGTTTTAGGCAAAGTAGAACCCTGCAGTTACAGAAAATATCCAAAATTTCATGCTCCTGCATACATTTGAAAAAAGGAGCACATTCCCCAAAAACTAACAAAGGCGAAATACAATGAAGAAAATTATACTCATCATCCAGGCAAAGGAATAACTTCCTTGAACCAAGAGCAAAAATGAATCCCCCAAAGGATAATATCGATACAAGTATTCTTTTTCATTTTTCCTATTGCAAAAACACGAACGAGTCCCCAACAAAAGCTGAAAATAGTGAAAAAGTAGATGTTATGGGAAGCAGGCACCTTTCCCCATCTTTAATGCCTTCCTGATCATCGACCCAGAAAAGGTGGGAACATGCATAAACTGCTCTGCACTGATCGGGCTTCTTCAGAAGCTTTGCAGAATACTGACAAACATGGGAGAAAAATTTAGGCTCTGTCCTTAATAATTTAATTAGAAAAAGAAGCAGAAAAATCTACAGGCATATTATTACCCCAGTGGCCTTGTGTGTTAAAGTATCTCTATTCTCAACACCAAATACAGACATCCGCTGGAGACTCCCAATAATTAAATGTATTGCTGTAACCTGGGCTTTGGAGTCCTTTAAAATATCGTTAAAGGAAATGGATTCAAAGCAACAAACTTAGTTCCTCATTTGTCAGTCAAAGACTCGAAATCTTGTAAAAAACACATCAACAGTATGAAGCAATTACCGCGACTTCTTCTTCATATAGTACGAAAGCCTGGGTAAAAAATTCATAAGCCACTGGTTCAAGATCACAATCGCCGGCAGCCTAGTATTCCACATGCAATGCCAAAAATGTTATGCAAACTGAGAGTTAAAATGGTTTGCTCACAGCATGGCCTTGGTTGCCACAGCTCACAATTGCTGATAGGAAATCATGAGTCTCCGAGTATCAGACAAATGTACAAAACCTATGCACATGAATCTGAAAGCCTGAGACTACGATTTTCCTAACTAAACAGAGAGCAAGGCAAGACTTATATGGAACTCATCTCAACACCATAACTTGGTCTCAAATTGGAGAAATGCTTATTTCTTTTAGAAACCAAAATTTAGGGTATCTCACAAAAGCGGTTATTTGATGTTGGCTCTATCTTGAATCAGGTCACTACCACTTTCAAACTCTTCAGTCAGATAATATTGACAAAAGTGATCCCAAAATAAGGTAATTTCAGAGGTATAATAAGTTTTCTTAAAAGTCATCAAAATCAGGGCCACTTGAATCTTTCTGAAAAATTTAATGTTTATGATGTTAAAAGCAAAAACAGCTTTTCAGTTCTGAGTGAAGGGAAAAAAAGAAATTCTTTCTTCTTCCTTAACAAGGAATTAAATCACACCATACCTCATTTGGTAAAAGAAGAATGGGAAAAGAAAAAGGTCATAGCATACCTCTGCACATTGCAGATATAACCTTAGTGCAAGTTCAGGAAATGGTACAGATGAAAGAGCCTCAATTATCTGAAAACAAAAGTAAAACAGATGATAGGTCAGATCTTAGCGAATAAGAAAAAACTTTGCAGAATAAAAAAATAACTGCAGGCAAGATAATGAAAATGGTGTTAAAAAATGGTTTCGGAAAAGACTTTGCACAACAATGTCCACTTTTGTGAGAAAGAAGAATGAGCTATCAGTGGATCGTTCTAATGGACAAGGTCGAAACCCCTATAAATCAAATGGAAGAAGCTGGGCAGGCTGACCAATCCATATACCGGGGCAAGCAAGAAGAGCAGAGTTGTGAAAAAATAGAACAGTGGGGGCATGGGCTCCTAGGATGCGAATTCATACTAAGCAAGAGGACCGGGTATGAGGTTGTTTGAGTTTTCTCATAAAGAATTTGTTGCCAGAAATCTATCAATCAATACTAGAATGTTAAAATTGCTGAAAAACTGAGAATGGAAAGATGACAAAGTCCATGTGTATAACAAGTTTACTTCACCTCAAAGAGTTGCAGTAATAAACATAAGGAACTACACCTGGTTCAGAAGCTGGAAAAGTTTTCTAGGAGTTGCAGGCAATTCTTCTCCCACAACTTCACCATCTTGACTTTGCAAACGTCTGACCAACTGTAGATTTCAACACAATGTCTGAGGCAGTTAATTTATAGTTTTCAAGATTAAACTACCCACTTGCAGGTGAAAATTGAAGATGGCTAACTACGCTGGATTTTTGACCAAAAAAAAAAAAACTACGCTGGATAAGTCTCTTTGGGTTATAACTAAATGTTACAAGTCCTAAAGATTTAGTTAGCAAAAATATTTTAAGCTTACATTCTTCAAATGGTGCAGTATTTATCCTTGTGTATGCTCCCCTCTCCAGAATCACAAAGTGAAATTACAAGCAAGCAGGTTTAAAAACCATATTCATATCTCTCCAGAGTACGGATATTTCTCAAAATCCAACTCAGGCTTACATGGATATAACAGGGGTAAAACACATATTACGTGTGTTAGAATAACTAAATATTAAACCATACTTTCATCTAACAGCTTAAGCTTTTAAAACAGTTGGTAGTGGTCCCACGAAAATCTCACATGGTATCAGAGCAAGAGGTCCTGAGTTCAAATCTTTCCAGGCCCCATTTGCCTCCCCAATTAAATATGTCCACGCTTACCGCTAGGCAAAAGACCAGACTAAGCATGAGGAGGAGTGTTAGAATAATTAAATATTAAACCATGTTTTCATCTAACAGCTTAAACTTTAGAACAGTTGGCAGTGGTTCCACAAAATTCTCACAATGTGAAATCCAAGCTGACAAAAAACTGTTGCCTTGACTCACTTCCAGTTCAGAATATTCAAAGTGATGCCGGAGTACAATCACAAAACTAAAGACATAATTGGATTTATTGTAGCAAACCGTCCGGCTGCTTGAGAATATTTAAGCAAAGAAAATCTAAGCTCATATTGTCTTAAGGGGGGTAGGGGACAAAAGGGGAAAAAGGAATTCTGACAAATGCAAAGAGTACATCATCAATAAAGTAACAACTCCAAGCAATCAGCTTTATCATGCTTTTGATTG
The DNA here is from genome assembly GCF_021117445.2 of Syzygium oleosum. Taxonomy (NCBI): domain Eukaryota; kingdom Viridiplantae; phylum Streptophyta; class Magnoliopsida; order Myrtales; family Myrtaceae; genus Syzygium; species Syzygium oleosum. Next base: position 5,717,823 of record NW_026607497.1, read on the forward strand.
TGACCCTTGTAGCAACCCCCTTTATGTGATAAAGTAATGGGAGCCACGTAAACGTTTTGCTTAAGCAGTTATGATGCATCTCCTTTTTTATTGGAATAGATAGTGCTGCCAAAAGTAAACTCTACCTCACAATTCCTGATATATTCATTACAAAATAGCTCTAATGGAAGCATAATGTGCAGTATTTATTTATGGCAACCATGAAACTTTTACCTATAGGATGCATTGTCTTCAGGTTGTTAAATCAGAGACCAAAACAAATTCAGATTCAAAAGTTGGTGCGGAAGCTAAGCAGATCTGTGATATCCGCATTCAGTTTGTTCGTTCATCTAAAACACAAATTATCTAGACTCTAATAAGTAAATTATGCTTTAGATCTAGTGATACCATTACCCAGTTGTTCCTCCATCAAATAAAGAATATCTGCACCTCTAAGTAATTTATGCACACCAAATATCTGTTGAAAGTGGAGATGGAAATCAGCAGTTAGTGAACCCAAAAGTGCCTAATATTAGCTACTTATTTTGGAGGAGCCTCCTTTTTGTATAAATATAAATGTCTAACTGACTGACAGGCAATCCAACAATTAAGTAAATGGTAAGGGGGCAAAAATAAAGAAAAATACTATACCAATTCTGAGATGATTCTATGTCTGCGAATTTTCATCCGATTCGGATCTCATTGTGTAGTTTTCAAGTGGATAATCAATTAAAAGTCTTCAACAGGTCAGTCTACAGTGGAGGAGAATAAAAGCATACCCTGAGAGCAGAAAAAACAAGAGGTGGAACTGTAAAAGGCAGGCGCTTTGGACCTCCACCCATTATGTGCTTTTGCACTGCACATATAATCTGCAAATGAACAATCATGGAATCAATTACCAACTGTTTTGTAGTCAAAGAAATATGAAGCAATAATAAAGCAGAGTACTGGTTACCTCATAAATAACATATGTGAAATCAATTAAATCACCCATTAATCAGGATCAGTTTTAATCTCTGCTCAAGTAGGGTGCAACTGTCAATAAGCCTTTTCCTATATAACAAGTTTCTCAAGATACACAGACCGCATTTCTCCCTATGATAAAGCTAACCATAACTCTGTAAAAAACTATCAAAAGGATTTCTTCATCAGTCAAAGAAATTTTTCAGTTGAAATGGTAGAGAAATTTTATTCCTGAACTGGAACTCTAACAGATATAAGGCAGTAATTCACAAACCGATATGAGACAATCTATCCCAGAGCCCAAGATGTACACATGTCATGTGATCAAACCTCTTTTTAAAATTTTCCCAGGTGATGTCATTTATCCTTAACAAACAAGACAGGTTTTCTCCTTTCCTGCCGAATCCCCATTCTCTCCATAAAAGCCCATACGCAGACAGCAATAACAGACAAGTCTTCTCTCAAAGTCATTATATTCATAAAGAATTAGCATAAAACATGCATCAGAGCATGATTTACTTACCTTTAGCATTTCTTCTGGGTCATCGTTAAATAGCATATGTATAAGCCGAGCAACAGAATTTTGCTCTTCGTTGAAGTCTTCCTCATCAAGCTACAGTCAATGTTTGATATAATAAAAGTGAGAAGGAAAGAGAAGAAAGTAAAGTAATGTTGAAAACACAAAGATATATGTCATATAACATTATTTAACAATACCTATTGACACGATGAGCAAAACTTAGTCAATTGCCATCTAATTGTTATAAAACACCCTATAGACCTCTACCAATCAAGTACAGGATTTGCAAATAAAGAAATGATAATATACTTCCGTACCTCATCCACAGCTATTCCCTCCACATCTTTAACAAGTCCTTCGATTAATTCAAACAACACCTCAACCTACAAAATCAAATTCGGAACTCAGTCACAAATTCATAATATGAAAATACAAAGTGAAAGGGTGATACAGACCTTATCAGCCTCCCTGATGCAGGTGTTATTCTTCATGATGCTTTGAATTATAACCATTGCCATTTGTTTGTTTGTCGAACTATCAAGGTATTCCATGACGCGCGGATAATTAGGAAGTGTCAAGGCTCTGACAACATCATTGTATTTCTCTATCGGAGCACTTAGGAGTGCAACAATTTGTTTAGTTGCTCTTCTGTCTTCAAGCTTTGGTTTGCCGGACAGCTTCTTAACACAGGCTCCCTGCACAACAGTTTTCACAGAAATGATAGATCATGCCCATATACACCTCTCTAAAATGATGGTGACACGAAGTATGATCTCAAGACACGATCCATTCTCACTGAAATCAGTCCAATACCATGGTATAGTGTTGGAAAAAACTAGAATGCTTGAACTGCAATAAGTATAAGAAGAGCATATACCAGAATTTGATCCACATAATCAAGCCGATCAGGGTGGACACGGAGAGTAAATGTGAGAAGAGAAACATACAAAGAAATGGCTCCAACAACTGGCATCTCAGCATGGGCATCTATAACCTGCCATCAGATTATAACTTATCAACCTGGATCCTACAAACTTTAAGGTCCAAAATTTTGCCATGGAGATATAAAATCATTGAAAGACATGCAAAAGACCTAGATTTGGTTCTCTCAAGGTATTTCCTATAAGCTTGCATTATATGGTTACTCAGACTATTAAAGTTGTAATCTAATGCTCTTGAGCAATATGAATTCTTCGTCTCCACATCTTTGTTCTGCTGTTTCAATGCAGTCTTGTCAAACTCAAACAAGTACATGCAATTAGCAGTTACATATTCGTAGAATACATCCTTACTAGCATGAATTCTTTCCTACAGTTACCTCATTTAAGTATAGAAAAATGCTTTAATGTAATAGCCTAAGCTTTCAAATCAATTGACTGTCGTCCCTTAAATTTTCATAGTATCAAAACAGGCCTTTGTTTCAATCTCTCTAGGCATTTGTTTGCCTCCCCATTTATCAATTTCCAAGCTTCAATCTTAGTCCCAAAATTTTTACATTTGAAAATCTAATCCCTCAATAATCATTTAGAATTAATTGATCCCTACTCCCAGACCTCATTTGTTAAGTAGATGCTGATCGTGTTTCTTCCAAGTGATGCATATAATGGGAGAAGTTCAAGAAATTTAAGTAAAATTTAACTGCATATCTTGGGTTTGGCAGTCCAACCAGGAAGCTGCCATCCAAAACACATGACTCAAATTCTCCTAAATGAGGATGAAGACCAACTATTGTCAAAATGAATATTTAAGAGATAGTTTGCAAAAGAAGGAGCATTTCAAAAACTTTAAAATTTTAGCTTCAGGGTCACAAGCATAGAGCTTGGGTGAATTTTTAAGGACCACTGGCACTATATCCCTGAATTTGTTTTTGTGATTAATTTTTCAGCTCCTCTCATGAAGTTTTAATTATCGTTTGAAATCCAGATCTACGTTTTCCATATCACCACCAAAATTTTGTCAAGAGTCTGCAGCTGGGTGTAAGCTCAGAACAGCTAAAAGAACTATCATGAATTGAATTTTGGGATCTTTACAAGAAATTGATGCCTGAATATCGTTCAGGACACAAACTTAGCTATTCACCTTCCAAATGGCACTGCTCAACTTAGCAAATGCCTCGACTTGCAGAAATTCTGGTAATACCTGACATTAACCGAAGAAAATGTCAATAAAGTCGGGGAAAGAAGATCTGCACAAGATTTTATTATGCTAACTTACATCTGGGCTTGAAGCAGCATAATTTGACAATCTTTCCATCAACTGAGACAGCAGTATCTTGATGTCGACAGTTGGCTGAGTACCAAAATCAATTCAGATGAATGAAAGAAAAAAAGTTCAAACTTCTACGGGATCTATCAGTTTATCTCTCTTAGAAGACTAGCAGCATTAAATATATCCTACTTATGGGTTCTTGAAGATGACAAATTCCTACTTATGAGAAGCTATACCACACAGCCCTGCATCATATCAGTTGGAAAAGAAAGGAAAGAAAAAAACTTGAAAGTATACTGCTCAGTGTAGGATGACTAGGGGAGATACCAAGTTTTTCTTTCTTTTAGAGAACAATTAAGTAAGCCATCTTTGTTCCAAAATCCACTTTTTTGTATCTTAAGATGAGCATGTAAAATTATATTTGCAGTTTGGCAGTGATAAAGAGTCAGTTTGAAAGGAATTTTTCTTGTATCTTAAAATGAGCATTAAAATTATACTGACAATTTGGCACCGATAAAGAGCCAGTTTAAAAGGAAGTATTTATACTCATCAGTGAATTCAAAGTTCTGGTAGAACATAGCCCCCAATTGCAAAGCTGGCAAGCTTCCCATCCAACTTGGCAATACTTTGATCTTCCCATGCAATAGTTGTTCTTACTGGCTAAAAGATCTGGATGTTCAGGCAAGTCTCATGGAAACTGTAATAATATGACTGCCACGATGACTTAATCAACCAGGAACTCAATGCTAGTCTCCCAACAGTTTAACTAATTTTTAAACACATAAGTAACCTTCATTAAAGTTTAATTTTGTGGAAAATGGAGTTAATACAGATGGATAAGGGACGAGGTTGTAGAAGCGGTGTCATCATAGCAGTAGCGGCAGTGATTGCAAAAAACTAAACAATTAAGTTGTTCTATTTATAGCATCACACATGATAATAAAAACAGTGAGGTAAGTATAAAAACAGCTACCCACCTGAAGCTGAGAGCAAGAACCCAATAATGCCTCAAGGGTCTGCAAATGGTATTCATCTGGGAAGACCTGGATCAGGCATTCCATCAGATAATACTGGGCAAGATCATCTTTACAGTTGACAACCTGTTCAAAGACAATTTTATCTTGATATTACCAAAGAGTATGATGCAAGTTTTGGAAGAAACAAAATTCAAAGTCAGTAACCAGAATGACAATAATAGCCGATGCCTATAATCGGTCATGGTACCTGCTCCAAGACCCCGGGAAGAACAGTTTCTTTGTATATTCCAAGATCCACACCCTCTATCTGACTAAGAACATGGAGGTTTTTCCCTACCTGGAATGATTAGTCACAGTTAATTCATGTGTCCTAATATAACAGAAATGAAACTTGGATGAAGATAATGTCAGATTATTACGAGATCACGAAGCTCACTCCTTTCTTTTTCCCGCTTCTCCCTAATCCGACCAGGACCCTGCGACTAGAATGTCAGATTGAATGCCTCAAACCAGGATCACCATAGACAATGAATGACAGACAAGCACCATAAAACCTACATGCCAAAAAAATTATAATTTCATGATGCACTAGTAGCATGTAATTGCAGATTCTATGGCACCGTGCATGTCGTTGAAGTATAGCATAAGGGTGAGCAAGATTCACCTGATGCTGCAAGCGGACCCAAAGCTTATTCATTTCAGTAAAATTTTGCAGCACAAATTCAACAGCATCCATAACAGTGTCGCCATCTCTGCAGGTTGACATAGAAGCCGATACATCAATGGGCCAACTGATCAAGACTATTAATTTGTAGCCAATCACCGATCACGTCCAATTCTTACTATATACCACATAAGAATGAACGGAGCAACCGACAGTAACCAGAGAAGATATAACAACAAAGTCAGACTAATAGAGCCACAACACTTCAGCGCTAGATGTACTCTATAATTTGGATCTATAAGAGGATTTAATTCTCAATAAACAACTTAATGTATGTAGAAGAAGTACTTATGAACTACAAGCTTGCCAAACATGGTATACAGAGAGAATGCATCAAATCTAACTACATTATCCTGGATAAAAAGAAGGAAGGAAGGAAGCAAAAGTTCAGCATCTTAATGAAATTCACCACAAGTACAAACTCAGACATGTTTCTTGTCTCTTTATACTTCCTTGAAGAGTCAATCTCTACCTTGAACAGAACCAACAAGGGACAAAAATAAGAAAGCCCTTTGAAATTCGAAGCATGAACATAAAATAGAGCGTCATTAACGTGTATTTTGTGGCATTTTTTTTAGCGAGCAAACACAAATTTATTTGCCTGTTAGAGTACGAGCGTCATCATTATTGTTGCCCTGTCTCACATCCAGATCTATATCCAGGAAGAGGAGGCTGGCCTTATTGAAGAACTTGAATGTGAAGTGGGAAAGGATAGAACGAGTACTCATACCCTTCATATTCAGAACCAATGTCTGGTAACTTATCTCTACTGACTTGAGATAGGTAACTTCTCAAAAACAGGCCCCGTATTGGATGCTGAACACCACGACACATCTCGACAAGATCTTTAAGGATATCCTTGGCAGGTGCTTCCTTGGACTTGATGTACACAGATCCCACAGTACATAGGAGATAGCTGGAATTCCGAGAGAAAAACTCAAAATGCACCCACAAGACATTGGCAGGGAAACAATTATGCGATCTAAGTGTGAGTGAAGGATACACATAATAAGATGAAGATAGTAATACAGCTACAGAAATGTTGTCAAGAAAAAAGATATGTTCACATGAAGTTAGAAACGAAGCGTCATAATACAGAAAAAGTTACTACAGATGTAACGAGTGTATTGGATGAGCCAACATCAACTCCTGGAATTAAGGGTCATTTCATCTGAGAATATTGATTGGCAGCAGTTGTGTGTGATTTAATTTATTCTTTTTTGGCAACAGTTATGTGTGATTGATTAACGTACATGTTATAAATAGGTTGATTTACGTACACGGTGTGAAACGAATCATACACACACATGGTTCTCTCATCCACGTGGTCATTGTGTGAAATAGGATGTCATTGCCACCTTCATAAAACATCCAGACTTTATTTGTTCAGGCTACCGACCCACCAAGTATTAGAGGTAGCGGCCTTTTGGTGGTGGGTCGCCCTTATGTATCACTATAAAATCCAAGTAGGATAATCCCACACTTTCGGCTGGTGCGCTGCTCAGATATCGTTTATAACGACTCAGCCCGATTCATGGGGGCCAAGCCCCCAAGGAGCACCAGAGGTGGTGGGTGGCCTTTTGGGGCGGGTCTCCCCTATATATCGGTTGATAATTGATCTCTCTATCAATTCGGGACTACTCCAGCCCATGCAAAGGACACTATGAGCTAATGCTTTTTCCTTCACACTTGACAATTTACAGTAATTGCCTGACTTTATCCATCATGACTACTCATAAAAAGGGTTTCTAGATAGATTGTAGGGGCGGAGAAGGTTAAACCACACACCACAAGCTACCATGCCATAACAGCTGAATTTGGTTTTGAAGATTGTGGATTTAACTAGTACAGTAGATATATCGAAAGGAGCACGTTATAGCAAAGCTGAGAAGACACAAAAAGTAAGGAAAAGTAGGACTCAGCCACAATCAAATTGTAAACAAATAAACAAAAGAAAGAATTCCCGCAAAAAAAAAAAAAAAGACCAAAAGAGAAGAGCGAGGCCATAATCAAAAAGATTTTCCAACATTCCCGTCACTTACAGTCGGGGCAATATGTTGCCAGCATGTTGCACGAGCTCATACAAATCGACTATGGAAACGCCATGTCTGCTTTCGTCCTTGAAGAACATCTCCAGCCTCCTCAGCTCATCGAAAGCTCTCATATCTAATGGTTCACCAAACCCAAAAAAACGGCTAAATCACCAACAATACGAAACGAACGAGCACACTCGGCCAATTGCCTTCAAGTTCAAAACTACCGAACCGTATCGAAAGAGAGCAACAGCATCACTACGCCAGTGACACCAGGGAGGGGGGAAAGAGAGACAGAGAGAGAGGACATACAGAGATCGTAATACTTGTGAGGAGAAAGATTCGAAGTCCGGAGCTCGGACAGCATCAGAGCCGAATACTTGAGAGCTTCTCTCAGATTGTTGGCGTCCTGAAACGAGAAAGAGGATCGGAATAAGAACCACCGCGGAATAATCCAAGAGAAGGCTTAAACGGAAACTCCGACGCGACGGCGACGGTGATCGGAGGGAGCTCGGAGGCGGCGAGGAGGAGCACCAGCGCGCGGTGCATGTAGAACGCATTCTGCTGGATGGCGGCGATCCCTTCGGCGAGCCACTTCTCCTCGTCCTCGGCGGCTCGTTCCAGCACCATTGACGGTTTCGAGAGATTCGACCCCCTCCGTATCCAAGGAAGAAGAGGAGGAAGAAGAAGAGAGAAACGTAGTTGGGAAGGAAGAACGAATTATGGCGAAAGCCGTATGCGATTGACGAATTAGTTAAAAGCCAATTTTTCTGCGTGCGAAATCATTTGCCACGTGGCGGGGGCCTACACGACGCGTCGATGTGACTTGGAGCTTGACAAGATCTTCCAACATGACAACCGTTTTTCAACAATTGACAGTTCCACTGTTCTTCCAATTGCATGCAAAGGCTTCGTGTAGCATACATGACCCACATCACTTCATATGAGCAGGGTCAAAGGAGATGACCCACAGAGACCATTCATTCCCTCTTTATCTTTGAATCAAGCAATGACATTTCCAAACTAGACAAGGCAAAGGAACAAAATTTCTCTTTCGTTTTGCTCAACTTATGTACGTTTGTGCCGGCTTTACAAAGTGATTTGAAAAGGGGAAAAAAAATCAAAAGGGAACAGTATAAGGCAGGGCATAAATCTCGGCCGCGGGCAAATAATGGGCTTGCGGCGGCCACGAAGATGGGATTACGACATCGTCCCCTGCTTTGGGTCGCTTTGGGCCTTTGCCCTCCGCCCGCTTCGTCTGGAAAAGCCAGTCTTCGTCGACAGGTTCATCGAGTCCGTGATCCAAAGGAAGGGGCACCCAATGATCCATCAGAGCTTCATATGCGGATTCTAGCTCTGACGATTCATTTCTGGACGATGAAGGGACGGTTTGAAATGCTGTATCCAATTGAGCAGAGGTTTCTGGCTTCGCCAATACAAGCTCCCTTGAATCAGCAGAAGGGGTATTGATTTGACAAGGCGCATGACTTGTCTCACGCAGGTACTTGGGGGGAAAATCTGCTCTTCCGGATGTAGTGCACTCGGGTTGTCCAACAAGTGGACTCTCGGGTGCTGCTGCTCGTTTCAGCCGGATTCTGAGAATGTTGCCTGTGGTGTCAAAAAAAGAAACGAAAAGATTAGTCATGTCCAACCACCAGCACCAATCAGCTCCAATGTTAATGCAAATGAGCAAAACTTACCTCGTCTTTCGATGGTAGAGGATGAGGCATCTTGTCTACTCTTGTTGCTGCTCTTGCTCCCATCAGATAGGTAACCAACTGGTTGCTCATGCTCTTCTGTAATTGAACTCTTCTCCGCCTGCTCAGAGGAGTCTTTACTTGCTGGAGGGGAGTCTGAATCAAAAACTTTTCTTTTCCTCACTCCTGCCGGTGGTTTCTCATGAGATGATCTCTTTACCTTACTATCATTAATGCCCAAGGGTTTCCAGTGGGTTTCTGTCTTCTCCTTTTCCCTCTTGTTTGGCTTACTTCTTTTTGTCTCAGCCGCCTTCTCCTTTTCCTTCTGGAGCTTTGAAGCACCAGAAGAACATTTAGCACAGAGACAGGAAACCAGGGGACCAGGGAACCAAGAAGCAAGCACGACCAAGCATTATCACAAAGCATTGGTCGCAACAAGACAAGTTTTCTAGTTCTTTCCACATGAAGGTCCAGACACATTCAGATCCGATCAACCCACTCACCCTCCCTCAACCAGCAGAAAAAACATGATAGGCAGAGGTAGAAAACGTTTTTTCTACCTGTTGCTAGTGAACATCTAAAAAGAGGATAGCATTGGCAGCTAATACGATAATTTTTCATATATTTCATCATCAAATCCAATTAATAATAAACCAAATTCAGAAATCCATAGAAGGATGCGAAACAAGTAAAAATAAACAGATAAAACCAGAGTGTGCTCGCCAATCTCAGGAAATAACTGCGTAACCAGAAACAGCTGTTTTAACAGCATCATTTCAAAACTACATCGCCATTGAAAACAATCCATATACCCAGTTTACTGTTAATCATTGTAAACTTGTCATTGTAGCAGGATTGATAATTCTATGCGCAGTTTGACCTCTCACAAAACGATTTTAATTTAAATCATTGAAATTAACCCAACACAAAAGAGAGGATAGGTGCATCTAGCACTTCAGTCAGCGTAATTCGTATTTTAGATTGAACTACTTGTGCACCAAATACCAAGCAAAGGCAACCGGGCAGGTACTTCAATCTTCACCAAAAGAAATAAATCGGCACTTAGGCCGCATTTGCTATTGCTATGTCCTATACCGATGGGAATCGATGTTATGGAGCGCAAATCTGAAAACAATGCCTCACAAAACACAGAAGATGGACAGAGTTCGTTACTTTCACTTGCATACTCCATAGCTCTTGCCTCATCATATACAAAACAGAGCAACCACTATTCCAAGATCCAGAAAATACGTGGACAGTCAACGTCTACCCCTACACGCAATACAACCTTCTACCTGGGGTTCACTCAACCTCAAGACCCAGCAAATGTACAACAGATCGCTAAAACAGACCCCCCGTCAATCACGGGGCCCGAAGAATCCAAGGCCCCTCAGGCATCATCGATACATCAATCAATCAAAGACCCAAGTCGCGAGAGAAAAACCGAAATTTCTCAACCAACCTTAAGAGACCCCATCAAAGTCTCCCTCAGCGTCCCCCTCTTCACGCATCCCTCGCGAGGCGCATAAGGAAAGCAACGAGACATCGTGCCCCCCAAAATCCGCCCTTTCGCTTCGGCCCCTTTTCACCCACGAGAGATCACGGGGAGCGCGCGCGGATGGATCGAAAACCCGAGTCAATCCCAACTCGAGGTGAGGCTGGAGAGAAGCAGAGCGCAAATCCGGCCACAGAAGCGCGAGCGCGAGAGCGAGAGAGAGACGGAGGAGAACTACGGAGGAGAACGCGGGAGACGTAGAAACCCTAGCCCCAAACCTTTCGATTTCTTTCTATGCTGCCGTAGCTGCAGGCAGGTTTGTATTTATAGAGAAACTTGCCGACTTAATGAAGCGCGTTCTGTGATATTCCGATAATGCCCTTTCCAGTTCCGTCTCCGCTTAGGCCCACAAAGAAAAAACCCGAGCGCGGCCGGGTCGGTCCTTGTATTGGGCCTAATGGTCTCCTACTCGGGCCCGCCCATAATTTGTTTACTGTTGTTCCCAAACTTTTTATATATATTCAATTTAATTCATAAATTATATAAAAATATTTAATACAATTTTATTAATAATTTAAATTCAAAAAATAAATTAAATATTTATTAAAATTTTGATATTGAACGAGTTAAAACTTCCTCAATAAATTTGGCCAAAATTCATCTTCCCTGAAATATCGGTGCCAAACGTACGGCTTGAAGCAACACGCGCCACCGTAGCGTTTTCCGTCACGCGCCAGTTCCACGGAGAACAAGAACCTTCTACGTGTTTCAAACTCTTCCCTGCTTCACTTTCAACCTAGCGCTTCGCCATTCGCATCCTCGCCATTCCTCTCGCGCTGAAAAGCCTCCCCGGTTTCGGAATCCGAACGATGACGAGGTCGATCAGAGGAGCCGCCACTTTGGCCCGAGCCGCCGTAGCCGGGGCGGCCGCCACCGGCGCCGCCCAGCACCGCCTTCTTCAAGCGGCGCTTCGCAATCCCCAGGCGAGCGCGAGCTCCCCGTGGCTCTCCGAGGTATCGAGCGGCCGGCGTTGGCCGGTGATAACCTCCGTGTCCAATGGCGTCGCGGGGGCCAGGCTCCTGTCCGCCGCGGCGGCGATGTCTGCGGCTCGGGCAGAGGGCTTGCGCGGGGCGAAGTTTCTCCCCGACGACGTCGTCCTCTACCAGTACGAGGCTTGCCCTTTCTGCAACAAAGTTAAAGGTGAGCTACTCAGCTTTCTCTAGAATCTCCGCGGAGCTAAAATGGTTCAGCGAGCGAAGCGCTTCGCTGTGTTGAGTATGTGCTGCTTCTTATTTGTGGGGGGAAGTAGTTAGTGGACTTTGGCCCTGGAAGGTTCTAGAGAAAATTTAGGAAAATAGTTCTTGACCAGGAAGACCAAACTGAAATGAGAGAATGTAAAATGCTGAAGTGTGGCTTTGCTTGTGCTGCTGGGATATGGTATCTATCATGATTGTTAGTTTGTCTGTTAGCTATTGTTGATTCTGTATCCCGCATTTGGTGTCATTTATCTCATGATCGATGTTGTTTGATTATTCCCCCCCCCTTTCAGCATTCTTGGATTACTATAAAATCCCATACAAAGTTGTGGAGGTCAACCCGATCAGCAAGAAAGAGATCAAATGGTCTGATTACAAGAAGGTGCCTGTACTGATGGTTGATGGAAGGCAGATGAATGACTCTTCAGGTTGTTGATCATTTCCCTGATTCCTTTTTATCTAATGTTCGATCTTTCATGTTGATGCAATTAATAATAGCTAATTTTGGAGCATTCAGCCTTTTTTTCTGAATGCGCAAGTCTTCAAAGGTCCTTATGATTTTCAGTCACACTCTGCAATGACCGGTTTTGGCGTGTGCAGCTATCATTGATCAGTTGTTCGAAAAAATTCATCCTGGGGAGTTGGCGGAAGATGAGGAGGAGAGGAAGTGGCATGGGTACAATTAACTTCTCTGTCATTCTCTTTCTGTTTCTGGGGATTCTGTGACATTTCATTTCCTTTTCTCCAAGTTCCCTTAAATTTCTCCTATAAAGTTCCACGCAATCCGTCTCACCATTGGTGTGTAATATGACTGGATGTAGGTGGGTGGATAATCATTTGGTTCATGTTTTATCACCAAATATATACAGAACTCCTTCAGAGGCCCTCGAGTCATTTGACTATATTACTACCCATGGTAAGGATGACTCATGCATCAGTACTCCTGTTTTGTTTTTGGTAATGTATCTGTCTTTCGAGGAAGCAGCTCGCTGGCTGTTCCCTTTTTCTTTTCTTTTTTTAACTTTCACCCCATTTAGTTGCTAACTGTTGATAACTTGTTCCAATTCTAACAAAAGCAAGCAATTAGTGTGGAAAATTTTGATGTCACCGTTATTTTAATACTTAACTGTAGTTGCTAGTTCTTTACAAGTGAAAGAGCTGCCTGCAAGCTGTGTGAAAGCATTGTGCACTTTACTGGTAGCTAGCAAGTCAACGATGGGAACCTCAACCTATGAATGTGCATCTATATTTCCAAAGAGCATGATCATCGTTTACCTTGTACTGAGCCATGAGTAGTGAGGCTAAGCTAGGCGTGTCGTTGTGCTTTAGTTCACAGTAGTTGACTTGGCAATGCATTTTTTCTGGGAAGGTTTATTTTGGTATAGCAGCAAGAGCTGACCATGAGTCAAGCTGTTTGTTTAAGGAAAAGGCAAGTGAACTCTGATCCAGCCCATGGGAGCTTGGTCCACCGGCTCAAGTTTTCATTTATATCTGCAGTGATATGGTATCGCAATTGTTGTCTATCGCAGGACATCAGTTTTGAAGCATCCTTAATTCTTAGATCATAGCTGTTTTGAGTATAGCAGGGTTTTGAATCCAGAAACCATCCCTAATTCCCAGATCATAGCTGTTTTGAGCATATCCAGAGCTTTCTGGGAATCTATGGAGTTTCTTTTCTTGAAGATAAACAAGTTCAGATTTTCTGAATGCCCACATCTTTGGACATGCACAACCCAGTAAAATGAGTTGACAATTATGACACTAAGAGTTATACACTGTGGCAAAAGTCTGCAACTTATACACGATATAACAGTAGACGTGCAAAGGCGCTACAAGGACTTAATCAACATCCATGTGGTCTTCCTTTTTTTTCGTGACTGATCTAACCTTTTGTGGTTGGGCTAACGTTGCTGCTAATCAGGATCTTTCATTTCTTTTGATCGTTTTTAGTACTAGACTCACTGAAATTTATTGTTCGGCTTGGGTTTGGCTCTAGGACCTATAGTTGAAGTGCCTATGGGATCCAATAGCCATACTCCAGTTTCATCTATTTCTAGTGTGTTCTAAGCGTCTACGGGATCTATACTCTAGTTTAATCTATTTCCAGTGTTGCTTGGTTTAGTTTGTCGTTTCTTTTTCTCTCTGATCTTGTCTATTTCTCATGTACTAGAATTTCAACAGATAATAGTTTTAAAGTGCACCTTTCTGTATACCCTTGTGTATTTATTCTGCTAATTGCGAGGAAATGGTTTACTTATTTACTATTGTGCTTGCTCTATATACTACAATACATTATGATTATAGTTTGATGAGCATCCACAATTCTAGGCAACTTCAGCTTCATGGAGAGGTTAGTTGCTAAGTACAGCGGAGCTGCAGCCATGTATTTAGTGTCGAAGAAGTTGAAGAAGAGACACAATATTACAGATGAACGCGCAGCCTTGTACGAAGCTGCCGAAACATGGGTGGACGCCTTAAAGGGAAGGCCATATTGTGGTAAGCTTGATTGGTTCTGCTCATTGGTTGGTCAGAAGCACAAGAAGACTGCTGAAAGACTTGACTCTCTTTTCTGGTGGTTGTCTGCAACAGGTGGTGTAAAGCCTAATTTAGCTGATCTTGCTGTTTTTGGCGTGCTGAGGCCAATCCGGCACCTCCAATCTGGGAAAGATATGGTGGATCATACTCGGATAGGTGAATGGTATGACAGAATGCAACGTGCCGTGGGGGATTCTGCTAGGGTAATGACTTAGTCGTGGCACAAGTCTAGGGAAAGATATTAGAAGGCGGCGGATGATTTTGTGGAGTCGGCGATGCCCTGAGTCTCATAAGAATCTTACTCACCACACCCCCCCCCCCTCCCCTTCTTCCTTTTTTCTGTTTTCTGTCAGCATTTTGGGCTATTTCTGCTGTTCTTTATAGCAGTGAGAGAGTGCTGTGTCAATAAGTTACTTTTACCATTTCGGTACGCATTTCAAATAAATTGTATGCGCAGATTGCGCTATAAGCCAGCAATTCATTTGCAAGCGATGGGTGCATTCTATGGAATGTATGTGCTCAGTGACCTGATGCTTGCTTTGCCGTTTACGGTCCTAGGATCGCCTTCCGCTGCTGCTTGACTATGGAGAAGCTTCTTAAACGCCACAGAAGTTGACGTAGCATCTGCGGAGACATTTAGGTAAATGAGAGCCGTGTGTGTGCAACTTCTAACTGAGGTTTTCTCTGTATGCAAATGACCACTATATCTGTCCTTAACCACGAGGTTTTGGTCATATGGATCGAACGGCAATGGACGCCTACTCTACTCATGTTCTTCTTCAAGAATGCGATTTTTTCTGCGTTTTTTGGGGATTTTGACCCTTGGCTGGATCCTTTGGTCAGTTTTTTTCCAACAGGCCAACACTGTTTACTCTTGGAATAATTCACATTCCCTTTTCTGCATTTCCGCACCTAATTAAACAAAATAGCATAGTAAAATACCTCAAATTCTCGTGAAGTTATTTCTCCTCAGTAATTGTCCTCAATAATTATAAGTTTTTTTTATTAGTTTTTATAAACGACAAGTTAGATACATCCTCCACATCTAGCAATTCAGTCTCGCGAGGTCGAATATCCTCACGATTCGAAATCCTGCGCGAAGGATTGTGTACACAATTTGAATTTACTGTATTCTAACGGTGCAGATTACGTACCGAATCGGTTTGCGTTAAATCGCTGGAGTGGAAACCATCGTATAATTTCCCAAAAATCAACCAAAGCCACTATCGGACGCCGGAGGAGACTTGACTTTGGTCCCCCGCCCCGGGCCTCTCCCGTCGGTGCCGCGTGTCCACGTCCCCCCGCCCCACCCCCGGAACCGAAATTCCAATCTTGACCTTGACCTCACGGAACAAATAATTCAATCACGCCGGCTCACCGTAACTTCGCGTGCACCAGACTCCACCCAATCCCCCCCTTCTCTCTCTCTCTTCTCATTTCCGCGTTCCTAAGCAACAGAATCATCTTCCTTCTCCTTCTTCCTCTTCTCCTTCTTCCTCTTCGACCAACAAACCAACCCAATCTCTCTCTCTCTCTCTCATCATGCAGCAGGGCGACTACACCTCCGCTCCGTACTACCTTTACCCTCACCTGCCGAACCCCGGCCCGAACCCTAGCGCCGCCGATCACCCCCCGATCTCCTTCGCCTCCGCGCCGCCCTTCTCCTCCGGCTACGCCCCCTCCGATTTCTCCGGCTACCCTCCCTACAACGCTCCGCCGATCCCCGATCCGATCGTCGCCCCCCCGACCGCCCCTTCCTACGCCCCGCCTCCGATCTCCAATTCCAATCCGCAAGCCCCGCCGACGCCGCCGCCGCCGCCCCCCTTCGCCCCTTCCACCCCGCAGGCTCCGTCCTCCTTCCCTCCGTTCGATTCTCACGCCCCGTACCAGGCGCCTCCGCCGCAGCAGCAGTCTTACTACGCCCCTCCCCCGCCCGGCCCGTCGCCCGTGCCTCCGCCCGGGCCCTACGATCAGCATCAGGCTGCTGCGAGCTACCCTCCGCAGTCCGCGATCGCGCCGCCCCCTGCTCTGAACCCTAGCTCGGTCCCCAATCCGAGCACGAACCCGCCTTACTCGTCCGTCTATGCCTCGTCAGCTCCGTACAACCCGCCGCCGTATGAGCCGGCGTATGATAATTCCGTGAAGTACGATCAGGGTGGCTCGTACCTCGATGATAGGTACGGCGGAGGATATGGTCGTAGCATGTCCGATTATGGGTCGGATTTCTACAGGAAGCAATCGGATGTTTCGCAGTATGGCTCGGGTTCGAGGCGGGACGATGCGTTTGGAGATGGCGTGTATGCTTATGAAGGAGGGAAAGTCGAGCCATATGGTGCTCGAGGCACTTCTTCGAAATCATCGACCTGGTCTTCTGCGTTCGATGATTATGGAAGACCAATCAGTTTTCCTTCTGGGAAGGATTCTTCAGTCAGCTCACCGAAGATTGTAAGAGCAGTGCCCAAGGCGGAGACGCAGCAGGATGTGAAGAGTGGGGTCCAGAAGTTTAGGGTGAAGCTCTTGCCTGAAAGTGGTTCTCAAAGTACAATGGATGTTCTCTGTCAGGTTTGTCAATGACGGTTCACTTTTCGTTTAGATTTGCTTGTTCAATTTGCTTAATTTCTACCTCTAGAAGTTTATAGTGCAGAGTAGTAAGTTCGTCGTTAGTATTTCAGTGCTACTGAATTGGACTCATTTAATAATTAGTTCGTCTTAAATCAGAGGCTAACCCAAGATTCTATGGGGTTCTAGGACAGATGGACTGTCTGAGCATCAAAGTGATTCATTAAAAAAATAAAAAAAAAACCTGCAATGTTTGGGTAGAAATTGACCCGTGCAGCTGAATATATTACAGCTCACGACTGATCGAGTTGTAATATTATGATAGTTTTCATTGTGATTCTTCACTGCAAGTGAACTGAAGTAACTGATTTTTTGGCTGAACTGCCATAATCATTTTAAAATCCAAAGCAAAGAAATTTTCTGTTTTTGGGCAACACCTGTTTTAGTTCCAAAAGACCTTAGCACATCCTACACTGATAGCTCGTAAGAGATGCAAGGTTGTAATTTCGTATTGTCTTCATTATTCCAGTTCCTATTATACTCTTTGCTTATTAACGAAGCAAGTAAAAGGATTGCCTGCCTTAGATGGTAATTCCAATATGTTTTTCCATGAGCTCATGTCTTAAGAAGTTGAAGATATGGCCTTTTGATCTTTAATGTCTTGAAGATCGTTGTTTGACTAAATAATTGCTTGACAGATGTGTTGGGTGGATTTATCCTAAAATTATGTGGGATTATGAGGAATGTAGATGTTAGAGATTAATGCGATGCTAGCATCACTGTTTGTAGATGCCTTCAAAAGACTAATACCAAAAGAATTACATAAATTTTCATAATCAATTAATAATATAACTGTTACTGACCAAATCATTTAATGGGGAAGGACACTGACTGCGTTTGCTGTAGAAAAAGTTAGTAAACAATGTAGACTAGCTAAAAGTGGAACGGTGAAAATTGGTATACCTGGAAGGTTTCTTGTTAGTACCATATTAGCCCAAATAGTTAGGTCCTGTTTGACAACTTAATTAACTGCTGATAATTGAAAAATTCAACACTTGATAAGATTAAAGTAGTATGGTAATACTGACTAATTTTGGCTTGACAGATTCATTTAAGCAAAAATTTCTCTCAAGAGATGAAGTCAGGAAGTAGTTAGTTAATTTGTTTGACGGAAAAGCTCTTGTGGAGGTTAGAACTTTTACCAATTATATTGCTAAAATCTATCAATCATATCCACAACTCCGTTTTGTTGAGAAACTAATAAGATGCAATGTTCATTTTTCAGCTTTTATTGAACAACCTTTTGTTTTCATCCTCAATACTTAATGTTATCATAATATAAGCACTTGTTTTGTTTTCTTAAAAAAATTTCTTTCCTACTTATATGAAAATGTAACATTTTATAGGTATATACATGTCAATATTTGCAATTTTCTGAAAGATTTCTTGTGTTTTGCATTAAATAAAAATCAAATTATAAGCACTGCAAGATTTGGAAAAAAATAACTTAAAAACCATACAAATCAAACATATTCAGTGTCTAAATTCCCAGAACTTATTTTACAATTTTATTGAACAAGCTGTTCATCCATTTCTCGATCACGTTAATAGTTATCCCACCCTCTTGCTGAATGCCAATTATTGAAAGAGGAGGAATAGAACACCTATTAGTAAACTGTCATAATTCCCTTTGGCATCGCTAAATCGTGGTGTGCGTGCACTCATGTGTATTTTGTTGCCCTACGCCCCGGGGGGGGGGGGGGGGGTGGGGAAGGAATATGGGGTGGAGAACACCTTTTATTGAACTCACTGATTTCATTACTCTTCAGATTATCTCCTCAACATGTTCTTAATATTATCTCTTTGTTTTGTTGTAACATACCTATTGTAGACAAGATTTGCGACAATATAGTAGATTGTTTTGTCTCTTTCTTGCTTCTATCCTTCAGTCATTTGGTGGTTGATTCTTTTGTGACTAACTCTTGATGTTACATATTCTTTTTCAGATAGGCTTGGATGGAATTCGTATGCTTGATCCTTCGACAAGTCGGACTTTGAGGATATACCCTTTGGAGACCATCACAAGATGTGAAGTGAGTTGCTTGTCCTTGTTTACATGTTCTTTTACCATTTTTAACTTAATGTTGACCTATGGATGCATGGTGCCATGCAGGTGACGGATTCCTCTATATTTTCATTTTGGTCAAAGAGTTCTGTGGATATTGAACCAAGGCGTATTCGATTACAATCAAATCGTTACACAACCAACACACTCCTTGATACGGTGACAGCTGCGACTGTTCAGGTAGAATGCTACACCTGTATGTACCAATTATGGGCATGGTGTAGTAGATGAATAAATTAGTGGCAAGGCTTGTCCAATGTGTATGTCTTAAGAAAAGTTTTTACCCTGTTATGTTAATATGTTATGATTTATTGCCACTTATGAACGGATTCTTACACTTTATAGCCGTCGCCTAGATATTGAGTATTTTCATGCCTTTTTCCTCACTTTCATATGCGTATTGGTGTGAGGCCTAAGTCCTCTCTTTCATGTGCATATTGATGGGACTTGCAAGGCCTGCAAGAACGCAAGCCAGGCCTTCATTCGTTTCCAAACTTTGAAACCTCACTGGTTTGACCGGTTCGACCGGAACTGGTCTTTGGTCTGGTCAGATTTGGACTACTAAATTGTTTATGGCCAAACTGGCATTCCAGTTTTTAGAATTTTCATCCACGGACTTACTATTGGATGTACATTGCTCATAACAGCCGTTCATCTACTGAACCGATGGTCTTTGTGAGATTTGAACATTTGACAGGAGTCCGAGGGTTGAGATGCACTTGTGCACTTAAACTGTTGGACCACATGTTGTCCATACTCGCAAAGAAATAAATTCATATAAGGATCCATATCCCTGCATTGGGCCATCAACAGAAAATAGCTCCATGGTTCAGCTGGTGGCTTATGTGCTTTCTGGACTGACAGTAAATGTTTTACGTGCTCCAGTTAAAGGAAATGGGTGGAAGGAGCAGGCCTTCTGATCCTTTAAAGACAATTGAACAGCCTGCAGAGAGGAAGAAAGGTTTTGCTGACTGGATGAATCGGATGAAGCCTGGCATTGAAGAGAAAGATCACTGGGTATAACCCAAAATCCATTTTTTTTCTTTTTTTCTTTTTCTGTATGCTGATGGAATTGATGTTATTTTATTGCATTGTCTATTTGGGAAAGCATACGGTAGTCTTTTTGTTGCTTGTGGCATTTGACCTGATGCTGAGCTAAAAGTTCCGTCAGTCCATGGCAGCTAGTTTAAGCTTTGTTTAATTTTTCCTGCCATGGTTTACAAGTAGGCTTTTGTGAAAACAGGATTATTTGGAGATCTTGATTCTGCCTAGATTTGTGAAACTCTATTGAAGAAACAAACTTGCTCCATGTGGACTTGCACACATGCCTTTACATGAACTTGGAAGCTCCATTAGGCAAATGGGATGGAAATTTTAGACTATTTAGAATTTTTCAAGCTTTGCTGGAGTCTGTGTACAGATATACTCACCTTATGTCTTTGCACACCTGTTTGATTGGTTCTCTTACAGTGTTACCATAAAATTGCCTCTTTGTTTTGAAGCATCTAGTGGTAGTCTTTTGAAAAGATGGATTCTTAAGCAGGTTTTTATCAGCTTATGTTATGTGGCCCTTCCAACTTTTTAAAGATATTCGTTTTGAGCTATATCAATTCTCGAGCAATCACACTTGCACCAAACGTCTTCAAATTGCTTATGCATATTTGCTACCTTGAAAACCAAACATTCACCAACCAGTGTAGCTGGCGTGAGGATTTTTCCAGAGTTAGTACAAAGTACTCTACAAGATTTTGCACTTCATAATCCTTATTTTATTGTCCATTTCACAGAAGATCTGATAATCATAGATGTCGATATCCTTTTGTATCCCGGACCTCCTCCTTTATGTGGGCTTGGACTACTAGCTACATAGAGATCTTGTGCAGACCAAAATTGGCTAACAACTTGTGCTATGCCATCATAATTGTGTTTTTTTTTTCTTTTGGTTGTTTGATTGTACTTGTGTTGGTCATTTATGTCATCATCATGTTTTATGAAAATATAGATCAAAACATGTCAAGCGTGTCATCTTCAAGTTAATCATAGTCAGCGTATGCGAATGTCTCTCAGTTAATTTTTTATATGTTAAAAAATTGTCACCCTTTGAAATCATATTATATTGTGTTTTACCTGGCGTTTTGTATGCATTTATTCTCATTCTTAATGAGAAATTACTGTCAAAAGCGTGGAAGTATTAAATCATTGGTTTTCTTAGAATATCACATCACCCTTGTTTGCCATCAAAGTTACTCATGCTCCTTGGTTTTTACTTATTAGGTTCCCGATGAAGCGGTTTCGAAGTGTACAGGTTGTGGAACGGATTTTAATGCTTTTATTCGCAGGGTACACATCTTTCTATCACCACTCGTCTCTTCAGTGTTCATCTGTATACTTTTCCTTCATATCTGTGGTTTTTTTGGATTCAGCACCACTGCAGGAATTGTGGAGATATTTTCTGCGATAAATGTACCCATGGTAGAATTGCCCTAACTGCCGAAGAGAATGCTCAACCAGTTCGCGTTTGTGACCGTTGTTTGGTATATTTCTAGTTTCTTTGAAGTTAATGTAGAAACTCCACACGTATGTTAGTATGTGCTGGGGCCTGAGACCTATTATGACTTGCAAGAGGCTGGCATATTGCACTCCTCATACCTTGTCACTTTAAACAATGTGGTTTTGTAGGCTGAGGTTACTCAGAGACTGAGCAATGCGAAGGAAACATCTAGTAAACCGGTGGGATTTCAGAGTCATGAGGACCTTGCAAGAAAGCTTCAGGTAGTCTTTCTGATACTTTGCTTAGATAGCTTCATGGATATTTTAAATGTTCGTATACATGTTTTCCCTGTAATTACTTCGTGGCAAAGTCTTGCGACAACTTTGCGCAATCCTTTTTGAGGCTCTTCTGAAGGAAGTGTGTTATCATGCTATAATTTTCTGACATTATTTGTCTGTGACAGGAGGAGATGGAGAAGAATCGTAAAGGATCAGTAGGTAATTTTTTAATCTTAACTGGATACACTGTCCTCATCGCAGCTGTTTATTTTCAGAGGATCCATCTTTTTAATGTATCTCAGGGATTCTGTCATGAAAGTACCCTTTTTTGGCTCAATGTTAGTTGAGCTTGTGTCTATTGTTGACAGAAGAGCTGTCTTTTTACAGGCTCCCAGTCAGATGGTTCTGGAAGGAGGATGAAGGAAGTTGCCTGTCCCATATGCACTGTTCATTTGCAGGTCTGAGACCCTTAACCTACAGCAGCTCAGAGATGTTATGTTGGTCCTATTGTCTAATACTTAGATATTAAAGGGGGTCTGTTCTGGGATAATTGCAGGTCCAGGTTCCGACCTCTGGTTCTGAGACTATTGAATGTGGAGTGTGCCAGCATCCCTTCCTCGTGAGTGCTCACTAGTGCCACCCTCTTTGGGCGAGGAGGCTTCTGCTTTATAACTTCTTCGAATTGTTTAGCATATGTGGAAAAGGGCTTTGGATGGGTACAATGAGGATTAGCGAAGTATTTAGTAAATTCCTTTGTTTTCTTTGGAAAACCTGAGCCAATGTCGGTTATTCACGATATAAAACTGTATATTGAGATTTGAGTTGGTGCTGAGTGTGATGGTGACTTTTGTACATGGATGAAGTGCAGAATTGTCAGTGCAGGTATTGCGGTGATGCATATCGCATACCAGTGGCTTGTCACTAGTTACCTTTCGATGTAAAAATTATTTGATCATGTTGATCCTGTAACTTCTTTACTTTTCATTTTTGCAAGTATATTCTTTGGCGTTTAAATTTTAGCTACCGTTTGCTTAGGCGTTCACTGTCGCATAACTCATAATCAGCAAGATCCGGGGGATAAGTTGCAATAAAGTGGCTTAATTGTGTCGGGATGCAGTTTGGTCATGTTCATTTATGCCATGGGTCAGGTGTTTTCCATACTACAGAAAGGGATTCATCGTCGTGCACCGTCTAAAATGGGCGCTCCAGCTCTTTTGAGTTGAGGAATTATGCTCAGAATGGCGATTCCATTCAGGGGCGGCCTCACTCCTACCCACCAAATTAGTCTATTTGGGTCTGTAATGGCAATGCCTACCATAGTCTAACGAGAAAGCCTGAATAGCCTAGACCTGAATGGCCTTGATTTGATCCCAACGCACATCCATCATTGAATTTCCCGAACTCGGAACGCAAGATCTTTTGGCTTCTGTTGTCCCATGAAACAGAAAACTTGCGAATGTTAAGTCTCTGTATCGTTCACATGGCTAACGTTTTTAACTGTCTTATGTTCCTTAAATCTCTTTCCACTTCTTGTAGAATTAAGTTTCTCCTTCCATAGCGTCTCCAGTTTGTCCCACTGAGAACGTTAACTTGCACCCGATGGAGTGTACTCACTTGATTTTTCTATCCTCCTGTTGAACGCTAATCATTAGGATTCAAACTTAGACTTCATTTGTTTCGCAGAAAACGAATGATTAGAAAAATATTTTCCTAAAAAATGATTGTTTGTATTTGCGTACAAAACAAAGCTGAAGAGCTTTATTGGAGAGGAGAGAGCAGATTCTATTGTTGCCAACGGCCTGTATACCGTGGCTGCAGAGTGGTGACATCGCAAATACCTCCTTTCATACCCCGACTCGGATATTGGAGTACAGCGTTTGTTCTTACACGATACTTTTGGTGCGTTCGGCTTCACCCTTCTTGCAGCTACTTTAATTTTAATGAACCAGCGTGGCTTTTGATCGTTCATGTAACTATCCATGCCATTTATGTCGGTTTTTCGTCCGAGCAATCGGGAAACCAAGAAACCGATCACCTGTTCTCAACAAGCTTTCGATCATCGAACTCATGAATGGCACCCTGCGCATATATAGTTTGTCTAACTGCGCTAGAGAAGCTAGAATCTCCAAGACATCTTAACGTGCTCTAACCCATCACGTGTTATTGCTCTAGGAACTACACGGAAAGGGTGCTAGGAGGATTGGTGTCTTCACGTGTCCCGTCGGGTGCTTACCCTCGCAGAGAACTCTGGCCGGTGAAATTGAGAGAAGATGTGTGGAGAATTACAATCAAATGGCTCAACTGGAAGCTATCATCAGAGTTGCGTCACCTCAAGGGAGCCTTCCCTCATGCCAGGATGGCCCTTGCCGACACCTACGGCTGTGTACTCGACATCCTGAAGAATTTAAGAAGATATGGTAAGACTCGGTACAAAAATGTCGTTGCAACAAATTAAATGTAAACTGATTACAGCTTTTGGTCGTTCACGGTGGTTGCACACTGAATTTCAACTCGGTATTGGAGATGGTGGTCTCGAGCTCGATTTTCTCTCACAGTGACAATAGATTTCTCTGCTTTCCCATCGCGACAGGGTTCAAAATCTCAGGCCGAGGGTGCTGTGGCTCGGGTCTAATAGAGACGGCGTTTTTGTGCAACCAGTGGGAGTTTTTGACATGCTCGAATGTTTCAGGATATGGGTTCTGGGACAGCTATCGTCCAACAGAAAGTGTCCACAAGATTATCGTCCAGAAGCTGCTGGCGAAGCTCCTGGTCGACCTATGCTCATGATGACGACGACAACGATGATATTTTACTGTTCTCTTCATACTACGGACAATAATTAATTCTTGTATGTGGAGGAATATGTATAAGTATACCCTGGATACAACCGACATGGAATGACAGATGTTGGTTAAGTTCGAATACAATAGACCAAGTTATCTATATGAGTTCATTACTGTGTTATGTCACATACCATCATCTAGCATTAACTCAAAACTTCAAAAACAGTCCACTAATTACTTTAATAGAAAAACAAGCATACCGAATTTACTCATTTAAAAAACTTCAAAAGTATTTATGCAATTAAGGAACCTATTTATAGTATCCGATAATCCAAACTCAACAATAATTTTCATCCAAATTTATAATTATTATGTAATGTCTCATCTGGATCTGTCGCTCTGATGCTGGAGTCGGAACTGGACGAGGATACAAGACTCGGTGCGTGGATGGAGATGAAAAGGTCAAATCCCTAACACGTAGAATGGAAAGTGAACTCTGATGATTGCAATGATGAACTGAGCTGGGGTTTGAGTCTCAGTGGGTCAATTGAGGGCCAGTCCAGATGGGATCGTTTTCAAGCCAAATCTTATCAAGTTCCATGTAGGCAAGAAACTCAACCTGCGCCCTGTCATTGTACGTAATTGATGGGAATGCCTGATTTAACAGCTCCTACGGTTTGGTCTAACTGGTCCTTTTAGTTCCGTACATGTAACAGGGCCAAGTTCCAATTCTTTTTGAGGTAGGGTGTTAGCTTTCTTCAGTTATATTGGTGGCAGATCATTTTGTTTCCTTTATCACATGCAATCACTTGGATTATGACCACATGATATTGAATTGACATGCTTGAGAAAAGGGTAGGAACTGTGCAAGTTGTCTAGTTTTGATGCTCTGTCAGAACTTGCAAGCTGAAATGCTGCAGAACTGCTCGTCATCAAGGTGAAATAAATAGACTATTGAATAGCATACCAGACTGATCATTATCAAAAAAATTGATCCTAGATAAATGGTGGCAGTTTACCTCAGCCAAACAGAGGATGAAATGACTCTCTGATACCCATATCTCCTATCTGCTTACCATTGCTCGGAGGGAGCTTCAGTTTAGTGTTGATTTCCTGACATCTACTAATTGCTGGGGGGGTTCTTGCCTGTAACATTCAGCTCTTGCAAAGCCACTTTGAATGGTCATCTCCTGTCAAAAGTATGATCTTGCCGTCTCACTGATTTCCCATTGTGTACCATCATCCCCCAAAAAGATGGTTTATCTGTGCTCTGTCTTGACTGATTGGATGGTTAGTTTTTTTGCAGTTTTAAAATATCTCTGTCGATCGGTTTGTTTCATCACGTGTCAATGCCACGTGATACAGTAGATGTGTGATATATGCTGTCATCAATGTGACTAGTAAGCTGTAAGCACCTCATCTTGCTTGCTTTCTTATGCTTGTCGCAGCAGGGCTGCTTGTTTGAAGTTCCAGCTTGGGATGAAACTGTCAAGGCTACAAAGAAATGCGAATATCAAGATTTTCTGTCATTTTTTGTTAATGGAAAAAGAAGGAAATTGAGAAAATGTACTCTTTAAACTAAATGAAACAAGCCTCAAACATTTGCAATTCTTAAAGAGGAAAATATATCAGGCTATCAGTACCTGTAACCAGATTAATCATTGTTATGGGTCATTGTTTATGGAACTTCCATAGGCAACACAATCATAACCAATTGAGTTCAACATGAATACGACATGTTTTCATTGCCTTTTGTAGTCATATTGTTAGCTCAATCTCTGACAAGTACTCAGCGTCTTGCAAAAGGTTTCTATACTTCTGGCATTAATCTCACTATAATTTCGGGTGTCTAGTTGGGCTTTCCCATTATTAAAGCATGCCACAAGTACCAGAAATAACTGTCTGAGGTTTTTCTTCATGGTTGTGAGCGAGACACCAGTGACTACATGCTATGCTTTTCCTTTTCCTATATGGAACTTAGTGAAAAGCCGATTCTCTTCCACCCCGGGGCATTCAATTGGTCGAGATTGGACAAAGTATAATAGGGAATGCTCGTCATTTGACGGAATGCCTATTCATTCTAAAATGAGCGCTCCAGCTCTTTCGAGTCGAGGAATTTTTCCCCGAATGGCGATTCCAATCTGCACTGCCAAACATGTCAGGAAAGTATTTGGGTCTGTAGCGGTAATGCTCACAGAGAAAGCCTGAAAGGCCTGATTTATGAACATGCATATTTTGTTGCGTGTGAATCGCATTCCCTTGATACCAACACTAATCGATCATTGATTTTCCCAAACTCAAAACGCATGATCTCTTGGCTTCTGTTGTCCCATGAAACAGAAAACTCGTGAATATCAGCTGCTGTATCTTTCCCATGATTAACGTTTTATTTGCTTTTATGTTCCCTAAATCTTTTTCCACTTCTTTTAGAATTAGCTTTGTCCTTCAATAGCGTCTGAAGTTTGTCCCACTGAGAACGTTCACATATAAAAAGGGCCATGCATATGCATCCAATGGAGCATTCTCAGTTGATTTTTCTGCCCTCCTGTTTCATTTAACTTATTTCTAGCTACTTTGGCCTCATCCCATTTTAAAAAAATGGTCCAATTCTTGGTACAGTCTCTAATTCCTCTCTCTCTCTTCCTCATGATGCGAATTTGCACACTGCAAGCCGAGGTTGTGGTGCCAAAAAATGCAACAATCTCCGCTGTTTTCACGTTTGGTGACTCCATATTGGACACAGGCAACAACAACAACCTCATTACTCTGGTTAGGAGTAATTTTCCTCCGTATGGAAGGGATTTCATGGGACGAATTCCGACCGGGAGGTTCAGCAATGGCAAGATTCCCTCGGACTTCTTTGGTAGCACCAAAACAATTATACTTCAATCACTTTCTTTACTTTCTGCATATTGCATTGCGATTGAGCTTCATTTATTTGTCCTTTTTCCAAGTTCTCCAAATTCAAAGGAATGAACGACAATATAAGATTCTTTTGTATTTGTGTGATTAATCATCTCGTGTTTTACTTCAAGTTTGAAAACTTATCATTATGATTTAAGCTTAAGCTGCTTTATTTTGTTTCATCCATCAGCTGAACAACTGGGGATCAAAGAACTGTTGCCCGCATTTCTCGACCCGAACCTGCAACTTCAAGACCTCATCGGAGGTGTCAACTTCGCCTCAGCTGGCGCAGGATTTGATCCTCTGACATCGGAACTCGTGGTAAACAAATTTTCGATCCTTGCAGTAAGAAAACTACCTTTCACCAAACCACTGTTATCAACACTGCTGATGGTTCCTCTCTTTTCTCGGGTTGAAATCAGTTCGTTATACCCATGTCGAAACAATTACGACTCTTCGATGAGTACAAAACGAAGCTGAAGAGCTTGATAGGAAAGGAGAGAGCAGATGCTATTGTTGCCAATGGCCTGTACATCGTGTCTGCAGGGAGTGATGACATTGTGAATACCTATTTTCGTACACCCACGCGGATATTTGGCTACAGCGTTTCTTCCTACATGGAACTTCTAGTGCGTTCGGCTTCATCCTTCTTGCAGGTACTTCACATTTAATGAACCAGTGTGGATTTTGATCGTTTATGTAGCTATCCATACCATTAATGTCGGCTTGTCGTCTGAATTATCGGGAAACCATGAAACCAAGCACCTGTTCTCAACAAGCTTTTTATTATCAAATTCATGAATGGCACTGTGTGCATACATAGTTTGTCGAGCTGCACTAGAGAAGCTGGAGTCTCCAAGAGGACGTGCTAATGTGCCCTAACCCGTCCCATGTGACCACTCTAGGAACTACACGCAAAGGGTGCTCGGAAGATTGGCGTCTTCAGCTTGACTCCCCTTGGGTGCATACCCTCACAGAGAACTCTGGCCGGTGGAATCGAGAGAAGATGTGCGGAGGATTACAATCAAATGGTCCAACTGCTCAACTCAAAGTTGTCATCGGAGTTGCATCACCTCAACGGAGCCTTCCCTCGTGCCAGGATGGTCCTTATAGACATCTACGGCCTTGTACTCGACATCGTGAAGAATCCCAGAAAATATGGTAAGACTTGGCACAAAGATGTCGTTGTGGAAAATTACTTATAAATCGATTAAAGCTTTTGGACGTTAAAGGTGGATGCACACTGAATTTCAACTCGGTACCAGAGACAGAGGTCTCAAGCTAGATGTTCTTTCAGTGACAATAGATTTCTCTGGTTTCCCATCGTGACAGGGTTTGAAATCTCAGACCGAGGGTGCTGCGGCTCGGGTCTAATAGAGACCGCAGTTTTGTGCAACCGGTGGGATTTCTTGACATGCTCGAATGTCTCAAAATATGTGTTCTGGGACAGCTATCATCCCACTGAAAATGTCTACAAGATCATGGTCCAGGAGCAGCTGGGGAAGCTCATGATCGACCTATACTCATGATGATGAAGATGACGGCGACTATGCTCTTTTACTATGCTCTTCATACTAAAGATGATGATTAATTCTTGTATATTGAGGAACATGTATAAGTATACTCTTGACATAACGGACATGGTAGATGAACCTGATCATCATTTGTTGGTTGAGTTCGAATACAATTGATCAAGTTTTTCAAACGACTTGATTACTACCTTATGTCACATACCACTCATCCAGCAATTGACTCAAAACCCCAAATCTAAATAAACGGCCCGCTGAATATTCTAATTAAGAAACAAGCATACTGAATTCGCTCATTCAAAAACCTTCAAAAATATCTATGCAATTATGTTGCGAAATCCATTTACCATATCCAAAACTCCGAATTCAATAATAATTATCATCCAATTTATGATTGGAAGTCTTCTGGCTTTGCTAATATCTGGGCACAGATATACTTCCCTCCTGTCTTTGCACACCCATTTGATTGGTTCTCTAACGGTCTTACCATTGAATCGCCTCTTTCTTTCGAAGCATCTAGTTTGTCTTTTGATGTGATAATACGGATCAAAACATGTCAAGCATGTCGTCTTCGAGTCGATCATAGTTGCCATATGCAAATGTCTCTTGGTAAATTCTTTTTGCGTAACAAAGTTCACCCTTTGAAATCGTATTCTATCATGTTTTGCCAGGCATTTTGTATGCATTTTTTTCTCATTCTTGATGAGAACTAACTGTTAAAAGCATGGGAGTTTAATCAGATTGTTGGTTTCCTTAGAGGATAATATTACCCTTGTTTTCCATGGAACTTACTCATGCTCCTTGGTTTTTACTTATTAGGCTCCCGACAAAGCGGTTTCAAAGTGTACAGCTTGTGGAACAGATTTTCATTCGCAGGGTACATACTTTCTGCCTCACTTGTCTCTTCAGTGTTCATCGGTATCCTTTTCCCTCACAGCTTTGGTTTTTACAGGTTCAGCTTTCAGCACCACTGCAGGAACCGTGGAAATATTGTCTGCGATAAATTTACCTCGTGCTAGGTGTTAAAATATGTCTCGTATACGTGGTGACTTTTGTACATGAATGAACTGCATAATTGTCAGTGCAGGTATCGTGGTGAAGCACATCAGCATTCCAGCGGCTTGTCACTTCTTAACTTTCGATGTAAAAATTACTTGATCATGTTAATCCTGTGTCTTCTTTCTAGTTTAGCTCCAGCTCCCGTTTGCTTAGGCTTTCCCTGTCACTTACCTTATAGTCCTCGAGATCCGGGGAAAAGTTGCAATGAAGTGGCTTAATTATGTTTGTGTGCAGTTTGATAATGTTCGTTAATGCTGCGGGTCAGCTGTTTCCCATACTGCAAAAATGAATTCATCGTTGGACGCTGATCTGAGGTTTTTCTTTGTGGTTGTGAGCGAGACACCAATGACTATAAGCTATGCTTTTACTTTTCCTATACGGACCAAAGTGAAAAGCCGATTTCCTTCCGCCACAGGGCATCCAATTGGTCGAGATTGGACAAAGTATAATGGGGAATGCTTGTCATTTGACAGAATGCCTATTCATTCTAAAATGGGCACTCCAGCTCTTTCGAGTCGAGGAATCATGCCCGGAATGGCGATTCCAATTCGGGACCGACTCCTTCCCACCAGATATGTTGGGAAAGGAGTCGGGTCTGCGATAATGCACCCGAAAGTCTAACGATAAAGCCTGACTATGCACATGCATATTTTGTTTCGAGTGACGTGAATGGCATTCCCTTGATATCAACACTTATCCATCATCGACTATCCCAAACTCAAATGGCATGATCTTTTTGGCTTCTGTTTTCCCATGAAACAGAAAACTTGCGAATATCAGCCACTGTATCTGTCACATGGCTAACGTTTTAATTGCTTTTATGTTCCTTAAATCTTTTTCCACTTTCTCCTAGAAGTAAGTTTCTCCTTCAAAAGTGTCTGAAAGTTTGTCCCACTGAGAAGGTTAACTTATAAGAAGGGACATGCAAATGCACCCAATGCGGCATACTCACTGGATTTTTCTAACCTCCTGTTTCATTCAATTTACTTCCAGATTCCTCGGCCTAATTCGATAAAATAATAATGCAGACAATCTTGATGCAGTCTCTGATTCCTCTCTCTCTCTTCCTCTTGATGCAAATCTGCACACTGCAAGCTGCGGTCGTGGTGCCGAAGAATGCAACAATCTCGGCTGTTTTCACATTTGGTGACTCCATATTGGACACAGGCAACAACAACCACCTCATCACTCTGGTTAAGAGTAATTTTCTTCCATATGGAAGGGATTTCATGGGAGGAAAACCGACCGGGAGGTTCAGCAATGGCAAGGTTCCCTCAGATATCTTTGGTAGCACAGAAACAATTATACTTCAGTAACTTTCATAATTTTGCGAAAATTGCATTCCGATGAGCTTCATTCCGTGTTTTACTTTCACTTTGAAAACTTATCTCTATGATTTAAGCTTAAGCTGCTTTATCTTGTTTCTTCCATCAGCACAACAACTGGGGATCAAAGAACTGTTGCCCGCATTTCTCGACCCGAACCTGCAACTTCAAGACCTCATCGGAGGCGTCAATTTCGCCTCGGCCGGTGCAGGATTCGATCCTCTGACATCAGAACTCGTGGTAAACAAATGTCCCTTCCTCGCATTATGAAAGCTACCTTTCACCAAACCATTGTTATCGACGCTGCTGATGGTCCCTCTCTTTTCTTGGGTTGAAATCAGTTCGTCATACCTATGTCGAAACAATTACGACTCTTCGATGAGTACAAAAGGAAGCTGAAGAGCTTTATAGGAAAGGAGAGAGCGGATTCTATCGTTGCGGACGGCCTGTATATTGTGTCTGCAGGGAGCGACGACATTGCGAATACCTATTTTCATACCCCGACCCGGATATTTGACTACAACGTTTCTTCTTACACACAACTTTTGGCTCGTTCAGCCTCATCCTTCTTGCAGGTACTTCAAATTTACTATACCAGTGTGGCTTTCGATCGTTCATATAACTATACATGCCATTTATGTCCGTTTGTCGTCCGAATTATCGGGAAACCGAGAAACAAACACCTGTTCTGAACAAGCTTTCGATCATTTACTCGAGAATGACACTCTACGCATACATAGTTTTGTCGAGCTGCACTAGAAAAGCTAAAATCTCCAGGGGGACATGCTAATGTGCTCTAACCCGTCTCGCGTAACCACTCTAGGAACTACACGCAAAGGGTGCTCGGAGGATCGGCGTCTTCAGCTTGGCTCCCCTCGGGTGCATACCCTTGCAGAGAACTCTAGCCGGCGGACTCGAGAGGAGATGCGCAGAGGATTACAATCGGATGGTTCAACTGCTCAACTCAAAGTGGACGCGGGAGTTGCGTCACCTCAACAGAGCCTTCCCTCATGCCAGGATGGCCCTTATCGACGTCTACGGCCTCTTACTCGACATCATGAAGAATCCCAGGAAATATGGTAAGACTTGGTACAAAGATGTCCTAATAAATTATACATAGTCCGATCAAAGCTTTTTGCACGTTAACGGTGGTTGCACACCGAATTTCAACTCGGTACCGGAGACAGAGGTCTCGAGCTCGATTTTCTCTCGGTGACAATAGATTTCTCGGCTTTCCCCATCGTGACAGGGTTCGAAATCTCGGACCGAGGGTGCTGCGGCTCGGGTCTAATAGAGGCCGGATTTATGTGCAACCAGTGGAATTTCTTGACATGCTCAAATGCCTCAGGATATGTGTTCTGGGACAGCTATCATCCCACGGAAAATGCCTACAAGATCATGGTCCAGGGGCTGCTGGGGAAGCTCCTGGTCGACCTATACTCATGATGGCGAAGACGGCGGCGACGACGACGATCTTTTACTATGCTCTTCATGCTACGGACGACGATTAATTAGTTCTTGTATGTTGAGGAACATGTATAAGTATATTCTTAAATACAAACAACACGGAATGACAGATTGATTTTATCATCGTATGTTGCTTAAATTTGAATACAACTGATCAAGTTTTTATAATTGACTTCGTTACTATGTCATCCGTTAAGTTCCATTCCATCATCTACCATCTGACTCAAAACTTCAAGAAACAAGCATGCTGAAATCGCTCATTGAAAAACCTCATAAATATTTATGCGATTATGACGCAAATCTGTTTACGGTATCCAAAAATTCAAATTCAATAATATTTGTCACCCAATTTATAATCACTGCCAGGTAAATTTTTACTTTCATTTTCAATACCAAATACTTGAAAGTTGATCATTTCAAAGTATCTTTTTTTTGTTGGTCAAAAGTAAAGTTTTTTTTTTTTGGTCTAAGTCAAAAGTAAAGTTTACTTAGGAGATAATAACACAAATAGTTCCTGAACTTTGGCCCACTGTGCAATGTAATCCTTGAAGTTTTAATTTGTTCGATATAGCCCATGAACTTTAGTCTAATGTTCAATGTGGTCCTCGAACTTTTAATTTGTTCAATATGGTTCCTGGACTTTTGATACATGTTCAATTCAGTCTCTGAATTATATTACATTAAACATGTATCAAAAGTTTATGGATGACATTGAAGATATTAAAAATTCAGGAACCACATTGTACATTAGCTTAAAATTTAGGGATCACATTGAACAAATTAAAAATACAAGAATCATTGCATATTGGACTATATTTTATGAACTATTTGTGTCATTTTTCTTGTACTTGTACATAGTATAAAGCCAGGTGAGCCTCAAAAGGGCTTCGTCACAAATCTTAAAGAGCTGCAGAACGGCCCGACCGTCCGGTCCGCTCGAGTTGCATCCGCAGGCCCGGTTCAGCCGATCCGGTTCGCCAGTCCCATCACCTTCTCCTCCTCGGCGAGGCCGCCCAGCCCAGCTCAGCCGCTTCGAACCTCCAGCTCTCCGGCCTCGAACCACCGCCATGGACCCGATCGCGTCGTTCCTCGAATCGCTTCAAGGGGCGGCCAGATCGGCCCATGAGTTCGTCTCCGGCGTCGTCCACCGCCGCGACGGCCCCGCTCGCCGCCGTCCGGTACGCCCCCCTCTTCCGCCGCCGCCTCGTTTTCGTCTCCATCCTGTTTCGCTCGCGGCGGTCCAGGGTTTTGTCGCTGCTTGTCTCCTGCGCTCGTTCTTCTAAATCCCATCCATTTGCGGCATAGCTTCGTGCTTCGCGTGATGTGAACTGTTGTCTACCCTTCGCGGGAGGCCGATGATGATGATGATGCTAAGAGCGGTTAGTAGTTGTTGATTAGACGTGGAGGATGAATCAGATAGAACTCCGACATCTTCTTAGTAGAATTATAGAGAAAGAAGCAGCTGGTGAGAGAAAGATCTGGACAGGCGACGGGACAGGCGCTCCCAAGTCGAAATTCGCATGCAATTTTTTTATGTAAAGTTAATGGATTCTACGAGTTGGATGATGCAATTTCTTCGATAGATCACATGGTATGCGATCAATCTGTCTGGTTGATTGTTGCGATGACGGTTTCGACTTTTACCGTCCGAGCTCTTTCGATTGAAGTAACAAATCAAAAGGCAAAAAATCAGGATGGTTAGAGTGCAGAATCTTCCACAAATCAGCATGAAGATAACACGTGTTCTAATATTTAGATGATTCTGCGCCGTAACCATTCTGATTTTTTGCTTTTTGATTTGTTGCTTCATTACTTTCATCGTTAACTTGCGCCCGTTCAGATGATAGAACAATTCTCTTAGCAAATGCTGCCCCAAATCTAAGGCTTATCATCTCATTTTATGCTTACATGTAAACCCATTTACATAAATAGTTAGTCCTGCTTTGTGGTTGCAACATAAACTGATATGCAGATTTTCTATGTAGCAATAGGTTGTATGATAGGGCTTCATTGTTCATTGTTGGTCCTGTGATTTTATTCTCAGATTGAAATCTTAAAGCGGTTGCAGAGGGAAGCATTTTCAGACATTATGAAACTGAGGGACAGACAAGACAAAGTCGAGCGCGTCCTCACTTTTTATAAGGCTTCCAAGGACAGTCCTTTCCAGGAAGCCAGTACCCATGTGCGGGGGGAGGTTGATGTTTTGGGAGGTCTTTTGAAGATTAATAACGTTGATCAGCAGGATTATGGTACTTTCCCAGGACCCGGAATTCGAACTGGAATTGACACGAAGTTCACTTTCGAAACAACTGTCCGCGAGAAAGATGTGCTCGTGGCACAGTTTATTGCGGGTCAAAGGGGCAGAGAAGATGTGAATGGTTTTCTAGAAAGCCCACCACTTTCCCTAGCAAAAGTGTTCTACAAGGCACATCTCAGTGATTGGTTTTCTGTGATGGCAGTCCCAATTGGAGCTCAATGCAGAGATGTTGGTGTCATTCCAAGTTGTTTTCATCAGGTACGAGCTGATAGTCAAATTTTCTCACGACTTTGGTTTGATATATGTTTTAGTAAAACAAAGTGCAGAACAAAATTCCTGTTGCATGGCTTTCATAGGAGATAACTAGGCAAATAATTTCAGTACTAGGATCTAATTTGTCAAATAGGTGTTCAAGAATAAGTAGAGCTTTTTTTCTCAATGACGCCATGTACGTTAACCCTCTCCTTACCAGCAACTGTGTGACTTCTCTGCATTTGAATATGTATTCACGTGATTACATCACCCTATTTCAACTTGAAACGCCTTTGTCAACGAAAATTCTCCCAAATCAGCTTCTTGTTCCCCCCTCAAGATTCCAATAACATCTTCTATGTGGCAGGGAAAGGGTCTCACTGAAAATTCGTGTTCTGGACCTCCCCTGATAAATCATCACAGT
Organism: Syzygium oleosum; assembly: GCF_021117445.2. Classification (NCBI taxonomy): domain Eukaryota; kingdom Viridiplantae; phylum Streptophyta; class Magnoliopsida; order Myrtales; family Myrtaceae; genus Syzygium; species Syzygium oleosum. The sequence goes on from NW_026607497.1 coordinate 5,753,663, forward strand.
GGCAGTGCCATCGGACTAACCGTAAGAAAATCAAATATTGCTGCCTCGCTCGGTCAATGTGTTTCTGGATTGCGGAGGCATATCGGTTCTGGCGAAATTGAGCAGTTGTTTAGTACTTTCGGTCAAGTTGTGTGTCAAATTCCAGGAAAAACAAAACTCTCTCTTTTGGGTCTTCATGAATTTCAGAGACTATCTAATCGACATCTTTCTTGTGGACCCCTTTCAGTTCCTATAAGTTTACTGAAGCAAGACAGGGATCATGCCACATTTGGAGAATCTTCTAGTCAAACCATGGGAGAGAGCACAGAAGGTTACGCGTCATCTGGATCTGTCGCTCTGATGCTGGAGTCGGAGTTGGATGAGGATATAAGACTAGGAGCTTGGATGGAGATGAAAAGGTCAAATCCCAAACGCGTAGAATGGGCTGTCAGCTTGTCTGATGATTGCAATGATGAACTGGGCTGGGGTTTGAGTCTCAGTGGGACATCTGAAGGTCAGTCCAGATGGGATCGGTTTCAGGCCGAATCTTATATTAAGTTCAACATAGGCAAGAAATTTAACCTGCGCCCTGGTGTTGTACATGTAATTGATGGGAATGCCAGATTAACAGCTTTCATGGTTCGGTCGAACTGGTCCTTTTGATTTCTGTCCATGTAACAGGGCCAAGTTCCAATTCTTTTTGAGGTAGGGTGTTAGCCTTCTTCAGTTATGTTGGTGGCAGATCATTTTCTTTCCTTTACCACATGTAATCACTTAGATTATGACCGGCATGTTTGAGAAAAGGGTAGGAACTGTGGAAAGTTGTCTAGTTTTGATGCTCTGTCAGAACTTGCAACCCGGAATGCTGCAGAACAGGTTGTCATTAAGGTGAAATGAGAAGGCTATCGAATAGCATACTGGACTGATCATAATCGAAAAGTTTGATCCGAGTTGAATGGTGACATTTTACCTCAGCCGAACAAAAAGATGAAAAAATTGACTCTGTGATACCCATTTCTCCTCTGTGTTTACCATTCTCGGAGGGAGCTTCTGTTTAGAGTTGTTTTCCTGACAATTACTGGGGACTCTTGCATGAGTAATTTGATGGTACTTCAGCATTTTTCAGTTTTAAAATATCTCTATGTTGATCGGCTCGCATCATCGCTTGTCGATGCCACGTGATACACAATGTGACTAGTAAGCTATAAGCACCTCACCTTGCTTGGTTTCTTGTGCTCATCGTAGCGTGGCACTTGTGCGAAGTTCTAATTTTGGCTGGAACTGCTGAGGCTACAAAGAAACGTGAATATCAAGATCTTCTATTCATCGTTAAATTGAGAAAATGTCTCTTTAAACCGATTGTCATGTTGACTAATATTACGAAACAAGCCTCAAACATTTCCAATTTCCAAAGAGGAAAATAAACAACACGATCAGTACCTGTAACCAGATTAATCGCTTTTATAGTCCCTGATTATGAACTTCCAATAGACGATAGAATCATAACCAATTGAGTTCTATCATGAATATGACATATTTTCATTGCCTTCCGTAGTCATATCATAAGCTCAATCTCCGATCAATTCTGAGTGTCATTCAAAAGGTTTCTATACTTCCGGCACTAATCTCAGTATATTCGGGTGTCTAGTTGCGCTTTTCCACTACCAGAATTAACTGTCAACCTCCTGACACTATTTATTCCTGCAGAGAGAGAGAGAAAGAAGGTAGGTAGGTCGAGTAATTCAGTAGTGTTGTTGGGGTCCTGAGAGACCCTTCATTGTATCCCTACAATGTAGCATGAAAATCAGCATTTGCTGTTAAGATGAGAACCTTCTCTCTTTCCCCTTCCCCCTCCGAAAGTAGGATCCGCTCGCCACTCTTTAACCGAACTGGTTCTTCGATCTTTTTGGCAGCTCACATTTCGCTCCGCGTAATCTTCTTCATTGACCCCCTCTAAGTCCGCGTGCTCTCGTGTTTATACAGTCATTTAAACCGTTCTCGGAGTATCGATTTTCTTATCGCCATCTGCTTGAGCATTCTACAACATAGTCTAAATCTGCTTCGCCCGGGTTATGTTGGCTCATTCATTGAACAATGCAAATTCAACGTTTCATGGTTTGCTTGCAATGATATTTCATTGAAAGCTCAATCTTGGATGAAGTTTTCAGCCTCTGTATTGTTCCTATATGGATGACAAAAGTATGCCTTCTCCAATTAAAGCTCACGGGACACATTTCCTTCCGTTGGGTAGTGAAGAATCTCTCTCCACTCTCACCTTCGGTGATGTTCATAGGCAGATGGGGAATCTTGGCAAACCCTTTAACGGCATGACCTTAAACGAACTAGCTAGAGCCACACCAGCTGAAGAAGGCCTTCAGCTGCAGAATCCTATTTCTGCCCCTTCTGTCTTCCTTGGAAACTTCAACCTGAATGAGACGCTGAATAAGAAATCAGAGGAAGATGTTTGGGGTGAGATTGTGGATACTGAGCAAGCCGGTTCCATAAATAATCAGTCCCTGAATCCACATATGACTCTCGGAGAAACCACACTGGAGAACTTTCTTGTTGGTGCTGGTGTTATCAACTTGGATGTTCAGGAAAATCCCATCAATCAGGAACCGCCAGCAGCAATTGATCCCATGATGGTGGTTTCACAGCCGATGGACTGGGTGCAACTTCACATGGCTTCAGTCCAACAGCAGCAGCCAATGGTAGTGCTTAATTCGAATTTCAATGTTTCGAGTTCTGCCTACGAAAACCAAGGTTTTGAAACGGGTTACGCAGAGAACCAAACATCACTGCCCATTTCAGCGCCAGCCATATCTGCTACATCACCTGACTCTCAGGGATCCAGTGAAAAGAAGTGTAGATACTCAGATGAGGTCATGGATAAGACCGTAGAGAGGAGGCAAAAGAGGATGATCAAGAATCGCGAGTCAGCTGCCAGATCAAGGGCGAGGAAACAGGTTAGCCACATGATTTAAGCTGATGGTTGTTTGTGACCTGTTGAAATCTTCTACTAGCTACCTTCAAAGTTGTGTTCTATCTTCTGATCTGTATTCTTCTTGTGTTGATGAAGGCCTACACCAACCATTTGGAACATCAAGTTCTTCGCTTGAGGAAAACAAATAACTGGCTCAGGAAACAGAAGGTATAATTTTTGCTATCTTTTTTGACAAAAGATAAATGACTTCTTGATCTCTTTTGGCACGACATTGTATGAAACAGAGATTAGAATTTCATCCTTTATGTGACAAGAATATTGCACTTTGTTCTACATTTTAGTTTCTGAGTAGATCGTGGAGTTATTTTGGAAAGGATAGAACGACTCCATTCTTCATGGCATTCTTATCATCAATCACAGCTTTGTTTAACTATCACCGTTCATCTCTTTTGTCGCATCTGTTTGTCGCTGTCTGTGGTGGAATCAGCGGAATTGGACTGGTTAGATTTATTAAGCTTACCTGTTAAGAGTGAGATTGTAGGACTTATTAGACTTATCAAACTTACCTGTTAAGAGTGAGATTGTAATTCGTGAGGGTTCAGGTGCATATGGGGGCCAGGTTTTGTAGTGCCTTTTCTTCTGACATGTGTAGTCCAACTTCAATATAGTAAATTTCTGTTTCACTCTCTCGAGAACATAAGCTAGTTGCTGAACGACATGCATTGTAGTGTGCATCTCTGTTTCTTAGTTTTGCATGTCGTTCGTTGCATTGCTTTCCCTCACAGTAAATTTTCCAATCACTTGGAAAATTTTAGCTTGCTCATCATGGGGCATTCTGTTGCCAGCGTCATGGAAGAACTCAATATGCTTATAGTAGATACCACACGACCACCAGATTTTCAGTCTCATTTTTTGCTTTGCAGACTTTCATTTGGTAAATTTTCATAGATTTGCGACTCCTGAGGAGACTTCTTGGGGGAGAAAATCAGAATTAGCAACCACGATAGAATATAGAGACATTTGTCGGATTCTAGTAGAGAGGTTCCTTTCATAACGCCTTCAATCAATTCTCCATGAAAGGATTTCTGCACCAAATCCTAATCGGGCCAAAATCAACGGGTCATCTTGGAATTTTGAAAAGGTTTCTTTGTGCCATAACACTCCGATTATGGTCTCTGAAGTAGGGGCATTGAGTTTCCAACATGAACTGTGTAAACATTTCTCTCCTCTCAGGCTAAGGTAGTTGAGGATTCGACCATTCTTAAGTAGGTCATCAGAAGTCCTCGTTTGATATCTTGTATTTACTCAGGCGGCTGAACAAACTTATATATACAGAAGCGATTTGCTCGTGTTGAGGAGGACCAAAATGCTGAGATTGATAGGAATAGAGGCCTTCGTAAGTCCCCCTTGGACACTGATTTTGTTTCTCTTCCTTTCAGGGGGTGGTGGAACTAGATAGAGATGCCCATTAGCTGTCCAATTCCATCAGGGATTTTCCTTGCATTTTGTTTATTTGGCAGAAAGGATTTTTCTTTACATTGAGAATGTTCATTGTCTTCGTCTTTCTTCCTCTCACTTGCACCCGAATTCCTGCGGCACATGAGGAAAAGAGCCAAACTAGTTAACGGGAATAGCACTATAAACAGCAGCTCTCGTATTGGATTCAACATGTGGTTCTGCATTTTTGCAATCTTTGTGTTTTGGAGGGAAACTCATCTTCTTATCGCACTTGCATCGCTTTGAATCTCGTGAATACATACTTGAAGGTTTCCATTTTCCTACTCAAAATCACTGAAAACATGAGTTCTTACTTATTCTGAAATTTTTCTCTTGCGTAGGAACTGGAGTTGCTCTTTTACTCAGATTCGAGCTCCATGCCCAAGTACCAACTCCGCCGCACCAGCTCAGCTCTTTTTTAATATATAAAACATAGAATATGGGATTTTTTATTCTTTATTGTTTCGATCTACTTGAGTCCTAAGATTGGTTTTCCGGAAACTTCGCCCATTAAATTTTGGAAAGAACTCGTCAACCAGTTTTTGCTGCTATTGTGGAAGAAGACATACCAATAATAGCATTACTTTAAATGAACAGAGAAAAAGTGCACTTTTTTCAGTCTCAGCCTGCTGGCTTTTCACGTTGTTGCTCTTACTCACAAGCATCTAATGCCCAGAGTGGATGTTCTGCTCAGAAAAGACATATAGACCTCTCTGTATGTAGATGAGTGACATATTGTGCATATATCAGGCACATTTCCTTCGCCATTAAATTCCAAAAGCAGAAGGTCTGTTCTGCATTTCTGTGGACACCCGAAGTAGGCACATGTTAATCCAGGAAAGGGGCTTTTTGTAGCTTGAGCATATTAGAAGAGAGAAATCAAATTCAACTACTGATTATGAGTCAAGCTGAAGATAACCGCGAGAGGTGCAACATTAAGGTTCTAATACAGTGGCTCCTGAATATCCTCATCACAGCTATTAGGATTCCTAATTCTCGGGCGCAAAGGTTCCTAGGAAAACATTATGACGACTCCAGTTCTTGAAATGCCATTAGGAATGACTGCATTTCTCGTTCTATAGTTGCAGTAGACATTCGCGATCCATCCACGGTTCTCTAAGTTTTCCCACAGGCATGTTAACTTAAGTTGGTAAGAGGGAAAGAGGTCCATTCACATTCCAGGCTCCAGCCCCCCACAACAGATTCATCAAGTATAGCATGACCGTCCACAATTACAGTCGCTCCTTATCTTAAGAGAGAGAGATCAGACGGACCTGTGCAAAACTATTCAGACTATGATATCCAGCACAAAGTGCCATTGCCTCAATCATCACATTTGTTCCAAACATCACATAAATTCTCGATGAACTTTGGTTTTGCAGGCTCACTGCAGAAGGGCATGACCCCTACACAGACACACTGAAGAATGAAGATAGCTCGCTTCACAGCATTATGACTTCAGACTAAATGAAGATCGAAAGAATTAACAGGAACATGAGTGAATTTCCTTTTCTTCAATTTGGTCCTTCCTGCAGGGAATGTACATCTTCAAGGTGTAGTCTAGTTAGTATCTACCAAGTCGTAACATGGTCTGACAGACAACAGAAAGAAACACTACAACCAAATTAGTAACTAGAGACAGCCCTTTTGTATTTACATGTTAGCACCTAATCCCTATCGCCCCATATTTACAATAGCAATGCTAGTTGAGCAAGTACTTTTTTTGTATGCCCTTTCTTCAATGAACCTGCCAACTGCAAAGAGAAGATCCGAAAACCCTTATAACAGAGTAGCAGAGCTAGCTCTGACAGAAAAACAAGAAGAGAAACCTGCATACAACAACCAGGGAGATGTTTCAGATGCTGTAGTACCTTATAATGATGCAACAAATGACTCTACAATATACTTATTTGAGATTTTTATCCTTTTCCACAAGGTTTTCTTTAAATCAATCAACTGATGCATGAATATGATGGCCAAAAGGTCATAAGTATACTCTCACAGATTGAAGAATCAACGAAGAAACATAGAAAAGTCACATCCTGTCATTTACAACAAAAGTCAAGATTATTGTCCTAAAATGCAAAACTCATACCGAGATGAAGTGTTTTAGTCAGCAAAGTATCTTTAGTGCATCCTAAGAAACTCTGACTACATGATTCAGGGCCTGAACTGAGACTCAGGAAAATGCAGAATATGACCAAAGTATATCAATCAACAGAAAAATACACATCCCCAAGTAAAAATCTGTTTTGAAACTGTAAAAGTTCTTCTTACAAATAAAAGCCACACAAAACACCTACTTAGCCCTAGTTTTAAAGGGAATTGGGGGGGGGTTTAAGGAATCAGAACTTTTGAACTAAATAGCTATTACCATTAAGAAGTCATAACTCTTAAGCGACTTCTACTCAGATATATAACTAATAAATGAAAATTCCTTATAAATCGTACATTTGACACTTCCGGGATATTTTTAACATATCTCGCATACTTTTCAAAAGGCAAAAGCACAAACCAAAACTCAGGGACATACTTTTGACTTCTACTTTTGGGATTTACTTATCGGCTTTTCACTAGGTTCCAGTGCCAACAGCTTCAAGTTAAATTCAAAGCAAAAAGCCAGGACTAGAAGCCAGTGCGAAAAGCCCTCTTAAACAGGCTAAAAGTTCTGCATAGATTCTGCACAAGTGGAACCACAGCATTGATACTGCATTAAAATAAGGGCACTGAGAGTGCTGAATACTGCAACTCAACGACATCATGGAGAAAGCAAAGAAGTTGACAGCTAAATACCAAGGCTAAACTAGTGGGAATTTACAGGGGCCAAAGCTCCTGCCCACTTCCACTTTGAAGGCATTATTGAAAGAATGATATGTCCCTTTCCACATCTTTTAAGTAACTGGCAAATACAGTGCACTAGTATGGTAACTTACATAAAGTAGGAAGGTTGTTTGGTCGCCAAATCATTTCTTTGTGACATCAATAAACATTGCTCGGGTCCAATGCTCAACATCCTCATTTTGTGATGGTGGCGGAGGAAAAGTAGGATGCTCCACTAAATCCCATCCATCGATAAGAGACTCATTCTTTCCTATCTCCGACAAATCAGTAGCATAAAGAAAGCTGGCAGCTGAATTAGGAAGATTGGCATTACCAATGTTTTTCTGCATAGCACGGCAAGCTCATCAAAACCAACGAAGGTGTAAATCAACCAAGATTATGTAAAAGGAATCTCATCTTTGGAAGCTGTCCTCTGAACATAAAAGAATAGAGAAGACATATTGGTAATGACAGTTTTATGCACATAACTAAAAATTTATCCAAGATTCTCATACTAATTCAACCGAAAGAAGGATCAAATGATCTCTTAACAACAGTTGCAATACACAGAATATAACTCTACCAAACAAATTGACTGCATTGCATATCATGGCATGCAATTCACGTTCACAGTCTCTATCTTTGTGCGTTTGGCATCGCCACTCCCTTTGGCAGCATCCACTAATTTGAAAGGGGGAAAGTATACAGAAAAGACAGTTCCTTTCATTTCTATTAGTATTTTTTATTATATTAGCATTAGATTAGTATTAGCCTGTGATACAAATAGCCAAAAACAGATTTCATGATCACAATTGCCTATTGTCTTAATGTAGCCAAAAGAAGAGGGGGAGTGACAGTGTAATTAGTAAAACTGTCCTATATAGCACAATGTAAGCAATTTAAGTAACAGCTCTCAATATCATCTTAGGATATGCCAGTTTTAATTCTATGTGAGCAAAGGTCAAGTGCAAAAGGATCATATTACAGAATACAAGTAAGCTAAAAGTACTCAAATAATATAAGAACTATAAAAAATGAATCAATTGTGAAGATCCGAATATAGTCTCACTCATACCACGAGAGGAAGTGTATGTGCACTTTCCAATAAAGTGCTTGATGTGATAGCTGAGTTCACGTTCCACACAGACTTATTTAACTGTTGAACTTGCTTACTTGATCTGCAAATCAATGGAGATATAAAAGTGAGACACATAATGTATATGTGTATCACGGTATCAGCTAGAAAATGTGGCATATTAACAAAACTAGTATTAAGTTTGCATAATGCCCGATATGCAGAATAACATATAAACTATATCACCTGACCTCAAAGTCATGAAGTCCTTGAGGTTTTGGCACAAACTCCAAGTTACAAGTCAACTTCAAAAGGGAAGTTTTATGTTTCTGACAAATATATCTACTTCTCATCTTTTTGAACAAATATACCTACTATTGTCATCACCTTATCTTGTTCAACATGGTTATTACGGAAGAAACAAGTGATCTAACTCTGGCATATCCATACAAGTACACACCTAGAAAGGTGACAATCTAACTCAAAATCAGACTGAAAACACAGTTTCTACTTTCTTCATTGTGCTAAAAGGCAATGAAAGTGTGTACCTTGAACAAGCCATTTTCAGAGATGTTACAGAGCGAACTTCCTTCGAAGAAGAGAGTATGCTCAATAATCTAGCAAATGCCTCAAAAGTAGACGCCTCAGAAGGGACATCTAAGCAGAGAGAATTGTAGCAGTATGTTGTAATGCATGCCACACTTTTCTTCAAAAGGGATATTCCTCTCTGCAAATCCTTGTGTGTTTCAACAGAATGAGAAGAAGCAGAAGAATAATTAAAACTGCCACTTCTACAAATATCAAGCTGGGGCTTTCTCTCTGACTCCATTGAAGCAACACCGAAATTACTAGAGCTTCTGTCTGACCATGAATTTTCTCCACTAGTGGAGCAATAGTTTTGGCGTGGTATAAAAAGGGGATATTCATTGCTGCAAGGCATACAAAAATTTCAGACAAGCAAGCTTGAGCACTCAAGTTGTCAAATGTGATTGCACAAGATTCTACCTTCGAGAAGATGGACGAGCATCCAAATAAGAATCTCGTTGCCAAATTCGAGAGCAAGAACCCTATTATACAAAAGGGACAAATAACAGTCAATCATCATAGAGAGTTTATTCTTAGCTAAATGAAACATCCTTGATTAAGAAACATAGAGTCATCCATTTTAATAAGATGTGAGTGAAAAATGTTTGGACCGGTTAATAACAGAATATAGTATTGCACTATTAAAGAAACACAACTCCAATTTCTGTTCCAAGTAAATCAATATTATATGAAACAAAGGTAAGCCCACAAATACAGCTAATTCTCAAAAAAGAATACAGGCATTGCTGAAGCAAAGGCAAGTTATACAGTTAGCATATTCATTCAAGCCTTTGGAAAATTAATGCTGATGCATATCTTCACAAATGAATTGAAAAGATAAACAAGTATTACTTTTGAATCACAGCTGCCTTTCAGTTCAAGGGTAAGAGTCCAATTGACAGGTAACCATCAGAAAGAGCAGCAAGCACTTTTTTATTGTTCTTTTTTCCTGTCTACTTATATGCCTGTGTTTGGTTAGAAGTCGACAGTCATTTTGTATCACATTCAAGGATCTAGCACATAGGAAAACTATTTTTACTTTAGGCCAAATGCCGAAAGGAAAGAACCAGAACAAAGATGTCGAGAGAATCACAAATAAAACTCAGTGAAAGAGTTCACATTGTTCAAATCATAAAATTGTCCTCACCGCAAATCCTGAGTTGTGAAGTGCCGGTGCAGCTAAGATCTGAACAACAATATTAAGAAGTTGAACCATGTATCTGTTATGCAACAAAGTAATTACAATGTTAGTAAAGAGAAACTCAAGTTGTTGAGAAACAAGACACTATCAAGGAAGGACTGCATTAATCATTTAAAAACAAAACGACAAACTATGCCTGAAAGAGACTAAAAGGAAAAGGTGAACTAGAACAAGAGAATCTTGGCAAGTTTTTTGTCATATCCATAAAATTACCCCAATGAAGCACCAAGCTCCTCCGAAGGAACAGAGTGGGGATCAAGTCCTCTAGGTAAACGTGCATTGCAAATTTGATCAAATTGACCAATGGATCCATCTTTCCTTTCCCCATCCACATTCACCTGAGGCATAAATTAAATGAACCGATCTATTAATATGATGTTATGCAACAAAATAATAAATTTCAAGTGTTTCACAATGGTTTTCGCCAGGAATATACTCATTACAACAATTACGCCAGCACCATATGAACCATGAAAGGAAATCTATATAGCACATTTCTGACAAAACTTGTGCAACAAGTAGTACACTTCATAAGAAAATCTTCAATAGTATTAACCAAAAGTTATTGTTCATGCACATTAACAGTCGGATGCAGAAAGGCAAACACGCTAAGCCCAAGATTAGATGTTCAGCTGATGCCATTATTAATTCAAAGTCGGCTGAAGCTCTATGAGAGTCAGATAAAAATCTTCAGGATCGTCTACTACATGCAGCAATGACAAACTCAAAATCTTTAGAGCTCAAAGAAGCAAGCCAAACACTCTAACTATAAACAGATACCCAGCAATGTTCTTGTTCTTTACGACCATTATTCCTGTCCATGTTCTGTGATGTAGCTTTGCCTGACAGTCCTTCCAACTGAGAGGGATCGTCATGCATGCTACTTCAGTTGGTGAATTCTCAAGTCTTAAAAATTTTACGCCATCAAGTCTCTCATTCAAATACACCATGATGCACATAATTTCGTACACAAACTCTGTTTATTAAAGACATACATACACTTCACTAGTCATTTCTCAACCTTTTCACTCAAGGGAAGGAAAAGGGCCTTCATAAAGCATAGCAAGAATATGGTGCATTATCAATGCTCACAGTTTCTAATTACTCATTAGCAAGCAGTTATTATTTATGATCTTACTCGACGTTGGGGGAACAATTTGCATATCTGTTTTATGACCACAGATTGTTTATGAAGGCGCTCTGAGGTAATAGCCATCTGCAAATGAGAAGACAGAATTTGTTAAAATAAAAAGCTTAAACAGCTCAGAAAGCATACCAAGAATGCAGATCAAGGAGTCCATATCAAGGCTGAAAACTCTACTCTAGAGTTACATGACCGCCTATGCTAATCCAAAAAACAAAAAAAATCTATAATGTCCATCAAACACTTATAAACAATCACCAATGGCATATAAGAGCTTGTTTGTGCACAGACACAGGTGTCAAAGAGAACTAGTGCATGTGTGATGTCCAAGACTAAAAGCTCAATCAACTACAGAAAGCTGAGAATAGAAAGCAGAAAGATGCCAAAGGAGTCACCGCACATTTAATATGTCATAGTGAACAGCCAAAGAAAAATCAAAAAAGAAATTATCAATGTAATCCCACTGCAAGAGAGAAATTAAAAGTATCACAAAGTATCTAAAATAAAAGGTAATAGGATTAATTCCTCACAAGTCCCAAGGTCTGTGTGCATACAAGGTTAGGATAGAACTTCTCCAGTTGTTCCACACGATTCCTATCCAACTGCATAGAAAAGCCAAAAATTGACTATATTATGGTGCAATAGAAACACAATTTGCTTGATACTGAATGTGACAAAGAACACTACCAAAGTAAATCCGGGAATGAAAATATAAAATAAGGAAACTTGGTTGCACCTTGGCTAGCGCAGAATCCAGTTCCCCATACTTTGCCGCCAAATCGTTTGACAGTCTCTCGACCTTAGCCTTCCCTGCAAGTCATCCATCAGTCTCACAGCTTAGGAAGATTATAGAGCCAAATCTAATACACTGCACTCAAAAATACCTTGAACAAGCTGTTCTTTCTTGCAATGAAGCTTTTCCCTCAACTTTGCAAGTTTCTCATTCTGTGTCACTCTCCAATTAAATTGATCATCTGCCTTGCCCTGATGAACAGAACAAGCATCAGATTGACTGTAACAGCCATGCAATCTTACAAGTCCTGAGCTGTTACCAGCGTTACCAAAAATGGAAAGAACGCTAATCACACAAATATGACATAGAAGAGTATGATGGGTCACATCTCCGCTGTGTACTTTATAATTATCAATAAACGGCAATGATCTCAAGGTGCCCCAGCCCTCTACATATAGATCGCCAAGACGCCAGTAATATTAACAACATTTTATCAACCTCGACTTAATGAAGTGCCGCGAGGGCCAGTGACAGGCCAGAACTACACACTGCTTACATAACCATTGTTATTTGGCACTCTATCAGCATCACCAGCAGAGACAAAGCATGCTATCAATGTCAAGAATGCCATTTTAGATAAGGGTAGTGGAGAACAGTCAAAAGAAAAAAAAAAACTCGAGATAGCTTAGGACTCGGGAATCAAAGGGGTCGCGACAATCCTATTCTACTTAAAGAGCTAAATCAGCATCATCAATTAAAGAAAGAGAAACGAGGGGGGAATAAAATCCGAGTCCTCGCTCCTACTTGCTATATTCCTTTTGTTTTCTGGAAGCACACACGAATGAACAAGAGAATGCAGTTGCTTCATACGGCAGAAACCAAACCTTCGCCACCAGCACTTCGCTCAATCTCGAATACAGGGCGTCCCGACGGCTTTTAAGCGATTTCAAACCATGATTGTAATCATTCAGCCTGCGCACAAAGACAAAGCGCCTCCATGATTCGCATACCCAGTGAATTTCACGGCAAGATAACCCAGCCATCAGCGGCGAATTCATGCTCCACACCGGCAATTCTAAAAGGAGAAGCCTATCCAAACACTTCGACACGTTCCCCGACACGTTGTCCCCGCGACGCTAGACAGAACCCATGAAACACGAAATCGCCATCCACGAACAGGATTCGAGATACCTGTAGTTGACGCACGCCGTGCAGATGGACGCGCGATTCAGATTTTCGCAGATGGCGCAGGTGCTGGGTCTTCTGGCCATCGTCCAGGTCGCCGCCGATGAACCGCGCCCCCGAAGGAACAGCCCGAGACCCGCCCGGAATCCCACGGAACGCCCGCAGGGGATCAGCTGCGCGAAGGAAAGTCCCCGGATCGAAGGAGACGATCCGACGAGGAACGGAGCCCGATCACGACGAAGCTCGATCGATTTCGAATGTGTAGTCGAGGAAGCGAAGACGATCCGCAGTGCTTGATGAGGCTACGATCATTGAACATCGGACAATCGCAGGCGACGACACTCCTCTTTTTTTGCTTATGTGGTTTTATCTTATTGCTTCCACGTTAATTTATCGTTTGTTTTTATTGTCCCCAGGTCGTACGTACACGAGAAAAATAACATAGACGGTGGATAGATTTTGTTTGATGAACGTGGTGTCTGAACTTTTAACCTAATTTACAGTATCGTCCTAATTTTTTAACATATATTTAATTTAACACCTAAAGTAAAATGTTCGATATTATTTTTGAATTCGAAATAATAAAGGATAATATTAGATATTTTCATATAATCTCTAGATTACAAATTAAAAATTTGGGAATGATATTGTACTAGCCTAAAATTCATGCACCATATTAAACAAGTTATAAATTCAGGGGCGACATTGCACATCGGATCAATGTTCAGAGATCGTCTGTGTAATCATCCCTTCATAGAACAAATTTGAAGACCAGTGGAATCATGCATTCATGATCGAGTCTAGTTGGATTGAATTACGGAATTAGGCAAATTTTAGGATGACGTAGCCTCTTTTACGGATTTCAATCTGTGTGCAACTTCGACGAGTTATGACATGTTTTACATGACTCGTGGCCGTCATTAGATTCAGGTAAACGCCGAGGTCCCGTGACTCTGGGCAAGTGTCGAGATTGCACGACTCCAAGTAAACTAAATCTCACCTAGGGTCGGGCCAACGTCCACAAACCCTCACCAAGGTCTCATGACCTCAAGCAAATTGTCTTCGAGCCACGGGTCGACGCGATCTTAAACGAGTCAGATCTCACTTAAGGTCACGCTAACCTCAGCAAGCCCGTGTTGAAGCCGCATGACCCCAAAGTTGTGCGACCCTAGGCGAGCTCTCGTTGAGGTCACGCGACCCCGACCTGCCGTCGATTGCAGCTGCTGGCTTTTAAAATACGTATAAGGTTCAATATTAAATAAAAAAAGTAAATGAGTAATTTTGAATTTCGAATGAGAAGACTACACGCGAGTTACCGGGCATTACCCCAAAAGCGAAAAACGAAAGACATCAGTAGGGGCATTTTGGTCACTTCCGTTTCAGTTTCTGCCGTGGAAATAGCAATTCGGGAAGAGTCGCGGCCCGAAGGTGGACTTGCAGCGAAGGCCGAGGCTGAAGGCCTGGTTACCGAAGAAGAAGAAGAAGAAGAAGAAGAGCAGAAGGAGGAGGATCGTCTTGATCGCGACACGATCGTCTTCCGAACAGCACTGCGCAGCAATCTCGTCGAACGTCGAAGCGAGCTTCTTCAGGAACAGAGAGAGAGAGAGAGAGAGAAAGCCGGAAGAACCCGAAATGGCGGCGGAGGCCGACGTTCCGTTGGACGACAAGGCGAAGCGGATGCGGGATCTGCTGTCCAGCTTCTACTCTCCAGATCCGTCCGCCTCCTCCGACGCGTCGTCCAAATCCTACTCCCTGGACGCCATCAACACCACTTCCTTCGACGCCGATCAGTACATGAATCTGCTGGTACTCTCGATGTTCCTCCTTTTTCCCTTCTCCCGGTCCGATTCGCTTGCCGCCGTGTCCTCTGTGATGATCTCGCGCGAGGAGAGTTTTTTAGTTTAGCTCTCGAGCATGTCGCCGAATCGCTCGGTTCGGTTCGGCCGCGTAGAATTGTTGGCTGAATTGTGTTGGCATCGCGATCTGCGGTGTCCGTAATTCTTTCTCCTTGAAAGATTTTTTAGGCTTGGCTTTCTATTGTCAGTGTTCAGTGGAGATGTGTGTAACTTCTCAGCGTTGGCGTTTCCTGAGAGCTAATTCCATGTTGGACCTTCGGCATTTTACTCCTGTTTTTCGATAAAATCGCAATGACTGGCTTTGGTAGAGAGGGAGGGCTTAAATGATGAATATGATAGGAGTTAATTGGCGACCGTCGCGAATCGTGCAGGTCCAAAAGTCGAATTTAGAGGGGCTGCTCAAGAGGCATGTGGGAATGGCGGCCGAGATAAAAAATCTTGATACCGACCTCCAGATGTTGGTTTACGAAAACTACAATAAGTTCATCAGTGCTACGGATACAATCAAGAGGTAAACCGGGCATCAAATCTTGCAAGTGTTAGAAAGCTTCATTATGGTTTTGATTGTTATCGTGTCATTTTAACATCTAGGCAGTCTTTATGGTGTGAATGATTGTTTGCTGTGTTTCTGTTGGGTACTAGTTAGCTTTCTATTGGTATTCTCGTTATTTAGTAAAGGTGAAGCTTGGTTTCTTTTCTGACAGAATGAAGAGCAACATTGTTGGCATGGAAACAAATATGGACCAGCTCCTTGAAAAGGTATATGGAACCTCTCCCCCTCTCTCTTGTGGGCACATATGTATGCACACTTGTTTGTGTGTGTGTAAATGCACAGGCGCCTTCTTGTGCCAATATAGGTGCGTGTAGCGGAGAATGCACTGATGAATCCTCAACTTTAGATCAGGACTGATTAACTACCCCAACTATGGCAGATAATGTCGGTTCAATCCAGAAGTGATGGTGTCAACACCTCTCTTTTCGAAAAGAGAGAGCACATTGAGAAATTGCATCGCACACGCAATCTACTACGGAAGGTTCAGGTATTTGACCCATAATGTATGATCCTGCTTTTTTGATGTTCTTATTATTTGGGAAGAATTTGGCGCAAAGTCCTCCAAACCTTGGACCATTATAACCTCACAAGGAAAGGATTTGATGGTTAGTAGAATAGCTGATTGGGAATAGTCACATTTCTAGCCTCTAAGTTGTATTTGGACAGGCAGCTCTGGTGTTGGCTCTGAGTGTTTTGTGGTAAGACATGCTAGTTGGTCTAGCCTTTTGTTAATGATGTGACTAGTCCTCATCTTTTATGGTACTACCATAATAGTTTCTTGACATATTGTGGGGATATTACGCATAGAGAGAACTTTTTAATCGTACATACTAAAGTAATGGTGGATGGTATCTGATATTCGGTACTTTCTGTAAGATCTGTTTTTGGCCATGTATGAGTTAAACACGTTTCATCTTCCGTGGACAGAACAGTTCATATATGATCTGCCGGCTAGACTTAACAAGTGCATCAAATCTAAAGCATATGCTGATGCAGTCAAGTTTTATACTGGAGCAATGCCAATTTTTAAGGTCAATTCTTTGTAGTCTTCTGTGTGCTCCCTTCCTCTTTATCTGTTAAAACAAAGCACAGTTAGATTGCCAATGAGACAAGGGAAAAGCTCTATCTCTAAAGCAGTCCTTAATTTTTTATATCTCTTTAGGCATACGGGGACTCATCGTTCCAAGATTGTAAAAGGGCTTCTGAAGAAGCAATGGCGACAGTCATAAAGAACTTACAGGTATAATATCTTTGAATGATGGTAATTTTCTTTCTAATATCCAAAACCTGATCAAACATCCTGACTGTGGATGTTAAATATGTTGCTTAGTGAAATCTCACAACAGAAGATGAAAGAATACAGAACCAATCTCTCATGATTTCTTGCAACAGTTATTGTTCAACTAATTTGCCTAAGTCAGGGGTCAAGCTTTCACTTTTATATTTCTGTAATTTCCTATGCCATTTTGGAGGATGAGCGTTGATTGCAGTTATGTTACTGCAATTTCCTATCCCCTATTGGAGGACTAGCATCGATGCAGTTATGTTACCCTTGATACTTACTGTTGACGGATTGAAGCGATTTGTATCTGTGTCTGAACTATTTAAGTTTGTTTTGGCTGCACGGATCTCTTATAGGTTTTTATTAGTAAGATTAGCAGTGGATCTTGCATGTTCATCTTGCCAAAACATTTGGCTTGGGAAATGAGGAAGAAAAAGATTCAGCCAGGTTAAAAGTTGAAATATCATTTATTTCACATAATCTGTTTGCCCAATATTTTCAAAAAATAAATTAGTCCATCTGTTTATGAACTGTAGCCTTATGTGGGAACAGTCGTACTGGTGGGGTTTTTCCTGCACCAGTTGAATTGTCGAGTCCAATAACTGGAAATGCTTAATAAATCAACTTTGAGGTGTGCCCTCAGTGTCCTTTTTAAATCAGCCCTTGAGAATGAGATAGTATTGACACTGCGCCATGTCATGCCAAAAGGTACTATTAGTGTTGAAGTAGTGTTGCACTTTTTGCGTCTGCTAGAAATCATAGCATTTTACAGAGGGAGTTGTTCCAAAGTCTTCACTTTTACCAACTGCAATTGGTTAACGAGTCATGAGATAGTCAGTTACGATAAATATTCTTAGGCTGAATAATGTGTCCACTATCCCCTTTGTTATGTTTGCGTTCATTAATTATGTATAACACACCTTCTTCCTATTGTTTTCCCCTTCCCTTTTGCGAAACTTTTCAGGGAAAGCTGTTCTCTGATTCTGAATCCATCCAAGCACGAGCTGAGGCTGCAATGCTTCTCAAGCAGTTAGATTTCCCGGTTTGTACTGCTCCATGACTTTCCTTTTTTTTAGCCTAGTGAATGAGTTTTAAGTACATTAGTGATTGTGTTTCGATCCCACTTGTTTGAAATTACAAATGGCAAGAGGAATAAACCTTTTGTTCTTGTTCTCTCTTATCAAGTTACAATTGGTTATTGCAAACTCCTGGAGTTTTGTCTCTTCTTGTCTAGATATTTTATGCTTGGATTTTTCTCAGAAGAGCTCGTCATAAAATATGAGCACTATGATTTATGCATTATCACCTATATCTATGATTGATTGCTTGGTGTTGGCAGGTAGAGAGTTTGAAGGCAAAGCTACTTGAGAAGTTGGAACTGTCTCTTATGGACCTTAATCTTAAGGCTGGAGAAACAAACAAATCTTCAGTGGATCCAAATGACAATTCAAAAGAAGGAAGCTTATCTGAGTTACTCTCCCCCGCCTCTCATGAGGTAAAAAGTGCATACGTTGCCATCTGGCAATTTAACGGAAAGGATTTGAAAGATTGTAATTCCAGAGATAGTGAAAATGTTATCACTCTGAGTTATTAGCTTAATCTCCTTGATCTTGAAGCTGACATAATAAAGCATGCTTCTTATCGTTATGATGTACAAGTTCTCCAGGATTGGCGTATTTTATAAGCGTGTCGAGAAGATGCATGACTTAGATTTTTGTGAACAAATGGCTTGTCTCTATAATTTGGCGTGGGCTTATCTATTTCCATGCTGCACAAGCTATAAAGTGATCTTAGGGGATAGCTTTCAATGATCACCTTCAACAAAAAATCCAGGATAAACCCTCCAATTTAATCACTATTTCTTATTTTCATGTTTCCCATTATTTCTGATTAGCTTCAGATGTTCTTCTATTATGTCGGAGAATAGATGCCCTCTTTTTCAGTGTCAGGTGTGAGAAGTGTTGATCTGACCTTTGAAAGTCTAGTAACCCAATTCCTGCTGGTTACATGCTTACAGATTTAAGTTGTGCATTGATCATTCAGAAGAATGGTAGGTAATGAACCTAGTTCAACTATGGCTGCGACCAGTCATTAGAAGACAATTGTGCCTCTTTTTTTATTTTTTTTATTTGGCTGATTAGTAAGAGTTTTCATAGAAATGGTGGCACCAAGGGGACTCCCGTTTAGCCTTCTTTTTATTAGAAAATGACTAGAGAAACTATTTATTTTTTCTATAAGAAAAAGTATTACTCAAAAAAGTTTCAAGGGGATAACCACCCCTTTTATAACAGCATATTAAATTCTATCAAGCCCAATAAAAAAACCCAAAGCCGAGTTAAAGACCAGAAAGGTTGCCTTGAACCCTGCAGGATGAAACCATTCACTCGTAGATTTACCAATTCTTTACTTCTAAAATCGTTCTCTGCATTCACCCCTCCCAATATGAAGTTCCTACATGTTCTCACATTGTCTTTAATCTTTTAAATCAAATGCCTGTACTCCCACTCAGCGAAAACAAAATTTATGGTAATTGTTTCCTTGGATACAAAATGCGACGCTGACATAAACCTTTTACCAGGTTTACTTGTTAACGTTTGTTCCTTCAAACCTCCTAAGAAAACTAAGGCTGGTTATTAGTAGCATCGTTTTAGTTCTCTCTGTCTCCTCATCTAACTAGAATCACCCTAAAGGATTTTCATTCTTTCCCCCTTATTTGAGGAGCGCTGTTCTTTTGTATGTTCTAAGTAGTTAAGTCAAATTTGCCACCTTCGACTATTCCTTTGCCACTTAATTAGACTACACTTCACACCTGTCACTGGAATATATATCTGTGATTTTGCATGTGGTCACTAGACTTTCAACCCCAAAATGTTCAATAGCAATTGCAACTTCAGATTCAGAATACTTGGATAATTCTTTGTACAAAAAAACATATTATAGTTCCACCACTTTGCACCAGCAGATTTAAAAGATACATTGATAGATTGAATATTGCTACTAGTGTTCTGTTTTGGAATTTTGTGGACCAACAATATAAGTCAGATGAATTACATGTCCATGTTGCTTCAATTAATTTGGTAATATGAAGCAATACTCTAATAAAATAGCCTGCTTAAGATAATCTACAATTTTCTCTAATGTAGATGTTTCATCCTTGTTTTTTGGCAGAGCAGATAGAACTGAGTTTTTGTTTGACTTTTGAGAATAACAAGAAGCAACAAACTAGTATAATTTGCCATTACAGCACTTTAATCTGATGTGAATGGGATAAATGAGCTTGAGATTAACAAGATTTCCAATGAGTTGTTTGGTATCTATTTTGTAATCTATCACCTGCAATTTAATAAAAGTCTCTAGCATCCTGACGAGGATAGTAAAAAGTGCAAAAAGGATTAGGTACCAAGAAATTAAGTGCAATAAACTCCATGAGGATTATTCTAGTGACACCTGTACAGTTGCAATGAGGTTATGATAGAGAAGTTAAGCATTTTGTTCCCCTACTCTGTAGATACACATGACTTGCATCTCCTTAAAAAATATACATTGCATTATCTTTAAACTGCATGCCTTTTAACTTGTGAAGTAGGCTTCTGTTCGGGAGTTTGTGGAGGCCGTCCGTGCTTATCGGGTCATATTTCCTGATTCAGAAAAGCAACTTAGTTCCCTTTCGCGGGATTTAGTTATCAAGTAAGTGTATTATCATTCATGTCTACTGTTCTCTTAGCTAATAAACTCCTTTTGTTGACATATATTTCTTGCATTGTTTAAGCAGACTTTCTTTGTTTATATAGGCACTTTGAGACAATGGAGCAGTATCTTCAGAAACGAATTTCTTCGACTGATCTTATTACCATCCTTAGTGAGTAACCTTGTTGCATTTTATCTAGGGCAGCTCATGCCTACAGTTTTATAAATAAGCTTTTGACTAGGATACTGGTTGCTTTCTGGGGATTTATTTGCTTTTGTTCTCATTAATCTAAGTTTTACTCTTTTATAGCTCTTTCACAATAAATCAATAGTATTCTTGCTTGTTGGGACATATTTATCGATGTGTACCTAGTAGGCTAGGAATGACTCTCCAAGAATGTTTGTTTTCATTTTCTTTTTGCTCAGTTGTCCAAAGAAATTACTCAATGCAAAATTGGAGTCCTTACCTTGAACATGCTTGTCAGAATTATTTTTAACTTGTATTCCAGTCAAATTAGGGTAGTGCGCAAGAGCAGGTCCTTAGTAATTAGTAAAGGCATTATTGGTTCCCTCCCTCCCGACCTCTAAAAAATTTGGGAAAATGACACAAATGGTCGTTAAACTTTGGTCCAATGTGTAATGTCGTCTTGGAACTTCTGATTTGTTCAATGTGGTCCCTAAACTTTGGCCCAATATGCAATATTATCTCTGAACTTTTAATTTGTTAAATGTGGTACTTGAAGTATTGGTAAATGTTCAATTTTCCGTAGACTATGTGAAAATGACGCAAACGGAAGGACTACATTGACTTATTACAAATAGTTTGGGGACCACATTAAACAAATTAAAAGTCCAAGGACGACATTGTACATTGGATATTGCACATTGGACCATGGTTTAAGGATTATTTGTGTTATTATCCTTAAAAAATTTAAAAAAGGTATAGAAAGGAAAACAAAAGGAAGAGATCTGCAGACTTGGAGCAATACATAGTCAGGAGGTTAAAAATGTCGAGACAATTTAGGGCTAGCTTTGCTTTGCCAATCCTTCCAAATGAGTGTCAGATGCCTGATGAGCTTCTCTTGTGGCCAAAAGATGCTTAATGAATTTCTGTCCTCATTTAACTGTAATATTGAGGGCCAGCTTCTTGGTGTTGTTCTTTACTTTAAATGATTACTACACAGTATTCTCTATGATCTGGGTAAAGTAATCAAGTCAAATAGATTATTGGACTTTTGGGAGCATCAAGTTTTGGTGGAAGTTACTGTGTGTTTTGGTTTGATAGTCGTATAGTTGGCTTTCGCTATAGTGATGCCAAGAACACAATGCCCGTGGCATGGAGCTGACTGTTATTTGTACTGTTTAGTGATAAGTGATGCTTGACGTCTTATCAATCACTGTATCATTCCATAAGATCATGTTTGAATTACTTTTAAGAGTGGACTTCCTCCAGGATTGGTTTACGAATTCATGATTTTAAGTCTTCATGATAGGGTATCTTATTACTTTGCCATGTCAATCCAGCAATGCTTAACTAAATCCCTGTCTTATACAGAAACAATATGGACTGATGTGATTCTGATGGATGAGGTCCTAAAGGAAGCTGCTCTACCTGAGTTCTCACTGGAGGTCCTGATTAGAAACCTTTACGCCATTGTTTTCTCACATTAGAATTCTTTAAGCAATTGCTAAAGTGATTAATTCCTTATGTTGCCTCCTTGTTTGGGTGAATTAGTAGATCTCTGTAGTGCTGACCTCTTCTAATTTTTCTCAGGCTGCCCAGGTTGCTGTCAAGAAGTATGTAGCTGGAAAATTTTCTTACCTTCTACAAGATATCTCAGGTTAATATCTATCCATATTTTCTTGGGGATCATTTAACATGAAAGGAGTTGTTAAGAATGATGATTTTATCATTCTGTTAAGTGTAATATTTTGAAAGTATTTCAGGACATTACTATCTTGCCATTGGTGAACTTGTGGATATAATTAAATACAGGACGTTTTACTACATTAATTGACATCCGCATCATCTGTGCATCACTTGACTGCCTGCCGGAATAACTTTTTTATTTTTATTTTTACAACTGCTAATTGATCTCGTATGACTATGAACTGACAGATGACCTTCTTAGGCGAAACGAGAACACTGTAAGTTATTCCTTGCAGATTGCCTTGGAAGCTGGCAAAGAAAGTGTTCTTCAAGGCAGCATAAATGTCTTACTGGTGAGAGATGCTTGCCGTGACAGTTTTACTGACTTTAAGCATGGAGTAATTGGTCTGTTAGTTTTATCTCATATGTCTTTTTATTTTAGGTTCACATCAATCCTCCACATTTGCATTATGCACTAGAAATGTATCTTAAGCTAATAGTCCCTGTATTGGCCTCACTCTCCTTTGCTCCTATTTCAGCAAGTTCCTATTTGGATTGTGAGCATTTATGTGATGCTTGAATCTTCACATTGTTTAGCAGTATTTTGTTCGGCTACTGCCTAATATGGCCTTTCTTAAAATTAGACTGTGAATTTTGGTAACAAATCTTTCTGACTCTTATTTTTTTTAGCAAATTTCTGACTCTTATTCAGTATATTTACCTTAGGACTTCCAGCAACTTTTGGAAGACGACTTGGGGTTACTAGTTAAACTGAGAGACTTTATTGTGGATTGGGTTCAAGAAGGATTCCAAGATTTCTTTAAAACACTGGATGATCACTTTAACTTGCTTTCTGGGAAGAAGAATCTTGCGAATAAAGAGCAAAGTACAATGGAGGTGACACAAAGTGATAAAGGTCTCTTGGGCCTTGTCCTGGTGCTGTCTCAAATCTCTGTTTTCATTGAGCAGAGTGCAATTCCGAGAATCACTGAGGCAAGGAGTTTAATATCATTAGCTGTCAAGTTTGATATTTATGGTTAATGATTCCCGTTATGCTTTTCATCTTTTATCATTGGGGCATGGATTAGAGCTTTTACCCAATTTTCTGCTTGCCAGGAAATCGCTGCTTCTTTTTCTGGTGGTGGTGTTCGAGGATATGAATATGGACCTGCTTTTGTTCCAGGAGAAATTTGTCGCAGATTTCGATCAGCTGGAGAAAAGTTTCTGCACCTTGTATGGTTTGAATTTTATCTCTTGAGAATCCATATGTACGAGTCTGAACTTTCACTCATGACAGACTAGTGATAAATCTGACCTGCATAGGTTGGAAATGGTACCATGTTGAAGCATTATCAGTTAGACCAGATGATCCCTTTTTGTGGATAGTCGATTGCATCCTCTGACATACTTTTGTCAATGTGGCCTTTAGGGTAGCAAAATCAGCACATTGACTCAGAAATTTTCAATTCAATAAACAGGATGTGTCTTCAAGCTTAACCTTTTCATAGCATTGCTGCTAACTGTGATTGTACTTTGGTGGGGGATACTCCGATTAAACAGGATGGCTCTTCAATTCAATGAAAAGGATGTGTCTCTGAATTCAACATTGCAAGTCTGGCCATCATTATGCTTTTTGTTTTTCAAGGGGCAATGTTATGGAAAACCCTCCAATTTTAAAATCTGAAGATGTTTTATGATGCTTCAGCTAGAAGTGACGCGAGAAGTTGTTCTTGGACCTTCTTGTCTTTTAGTTAAAAACATTGGGTTCATCTAACCTTATTCTTGTTGGTTTTTCTATTACTAGGACCAGTCAACTGCCTAGAGGAATTAGTTTTCTATCATGAATATGTGTACTAATTAGTATAGCCGAATTTCGTCTGTTCTGCCGAATTTCGTCTGTTCTAGTATTTAGGGATTTGAAGGAAGTTGATATTGTATCTCTTTTTCACAGTACATAAAAATGAGTACACAGAGGATCTCTGTCATCCTGAGAAAGAGGTTTACTACACCAAATTGGGTCAAGGTCAGTATGGTTATAGTTTCTTCGAGTGAGATGCATTTATTTTGCATTGGCCGTATGTTTCACTTTTTCTTTTCTGACAGCATAAGGAGCCTAGAGAGGTTCATATGTTCGTTGATTTACTACTGCAAGAGGTTGGCACTTCTTCTTTTTTTTGTTCTATTTCTAATGTTGCAGTATCCAAAAGAGAAGGAAGCTATGCCTTCAAATTATGCTACTGCTACATTCTTAATGGATAATCTACAATTAAAATAAATATGAAATCTTCTCGCCTTTAGTTGACATTGAGGTGATTTTATCTGTCATAGTTGGAAGCAGTAGGGTCTGAAGTGAAGCAGATATTACCCCAAGGGCTCCAAAGAAAGCATCGTCGTTCTGACAGCAATGGAAGCACTACATCTTCACGTAGTAATCCATTACGAGATGACAAAATGGGTCGATCTAATACCAATAGGGCGAGGAGCCAGCTTTTGGAAACGCATCTAGCAAAATTGTTCAAGCAGAAAGTGGAAATTTTCACTAAAGTTGAATACACACAGGTCTAGTTCCCTTCCTGCTAGGAAAATGTGGTTGTAAGCAGTCTCGTCATCAAATGATCTGAATCGATATCTCTATTTCAGGAGTCGGTCATAACTACAATCATAAAACTGTCTCTGAAAAGTCTGCAAGAATTTGTTCGACTTCAAACTTTCAATAGGAGTGGGTTTCAGCAAATTCAGCTGGATATTCAGTTTCTAAGGGCTCCCTTAAAGGAAAGTGCCGAGGATGAAGCTGCGATTGACTTCTTGCTAGATGAGGTAATTTATTATATAGTGCAAGATCAAGCATATCTGTGGTGGATATTGATTTGGGTTGTACTGCGGTTCAGTGTCAGCTTTCATCTCCCTATTCAACTCCTGTGTTGGTATAAGTATTCATAGATGTTACCTAACCTGGATAAAGGAGGACGATCTCAGGGAGTTGACACCTGGCTTAGTTGAATCTTCATGAAGTCAATCCCATGCCACTAGCAATTCTTGAAAAATCTTCAAAATTCTAATTTAGCGAAAATTTTGTGAGAAAGAATTCACACGCAGAAGCATCGACCTTCCCTCCAGCTTCTACCAATGAGTTTTTGGCTTTTCATTGTCATGCTACTCAGTGGTCTTCTATATTATTGTTGTGAAATTTTTTGTTGAGGATTGAGAGTAGAGTGTCGGCCTAGTAGACTAATCGTTTGCTGGAGCTGGGGGTAAGGTAACTGTCATGCTACTCCCATGTCATTCTGTTGTGTTTGACCTTCCATGCATCAATGACAGCTAAAACTTGTCCCTTGTCAGGATTAGATTTGCACAGAAAACAAGCTCCTTTTCTTCAGTTGTATGCATGGTTTCTGTTATTTCGCCAAATGTCTAACAAAAAAGTTGTGTTCGTGATCTGTTGACTTACATTTCCTGTTCTTAGCTATTTTGCATTGCTTGTCTCGAGTTTTTAGAATGCAATCGTGATGGTTCTCGTCATGTATGGGGCAGGTGATCGTTGCTGCTGCGGAGCGTTGTCTTGATCCAATCCCTCTGGAGCCACCAATCTTGGACAAACTAATACAATCCAAGTTGGCAAAAACAAAGGACTAGAACCGCTCTTTTTTAACTGGACATTAGTGATGATGTCCGCAATTTCTCCTGTTAATGCGCAACTCTTATTTCTCATCATTTCGTTCTTAAAATTTTGCCCTTGGTGCTTTACATTTGGTGATTCTCCTGTCTCGTTCGTTCCAAGTATTGCCATTGAATGCAATAACTCTGGACATATAAAGTTCTCATCAATAAATATAGGAATTCCTGTATGAACCCACTTAACTTTTTTGGCTTATGCCTCGTATGGTACGGGACATCGTCACCGCGAGAAACTTTAAATGCATGTGCTTTAGTCTTAGGCACAAGTTTAAGGCTGCATCTGGCAGCCACTTTTACAGAGGCTTTTGGTCTCTAAAAGCCCTTGGCCATATGCTAAGGCGT
The DNA here is from genome assembly GCF_021117445.2 of Syzygium oleosum. Taxonomy (NCBI): domain Eukaryota; kingdom Viridiplantae; phylum Streptophyta; class Magnoliopsida; order Myrtales; family Myrtaceae; genus Syzygium; species Syzygium oleosum. Next base: position 5,780,091 of record NW_026607497.1, read on the forward strand.
TTTGGCAAATTTTTTTAGAGAGCTTTGGAGAAATATTATTCATTTCCAAAGTTTTCTAGAGTCCCTTAGCACAAGATAGGTTCGCAGGAGTTTTGGACTTTAGCAATTTCGAAATGTTAATATATGTTTTTCTTTTCAATTTTGGCCTCGCTAAATTTTCAAATTCCAAAAATGCCCTCAATAATTTCCATCTCCTGTGACATTGCCAATGCTAGATTTGACTGCCAAAGAGCTTTACTTGAGGTCGGGTGACCCCTTGCTGAGGTTGACCCTTGTTGGGGTTGCTTGAGGTTGTGTGACCTTAGGCGATGGTCGCTTGTGCCAAATCTGGCTTATCAACGGCCCAAGCTCTTTGTCAGCATCCGGTGAAGGTTTAAGGTTCAGTTTAAAAAAAAAGAAGCTAAAGTCCTTGATAATTGTGGTTTTTCGAACAACATTTAATTAAAGTTGCTTTCCATTACATTTTTATATTATAGGTCGCTAATCACTATTTGCGTTACGAAAAAAAACAATTTAACCTAAATAAATTCTTTGCATTTTTCCAAAGACTTTTCTAAAAAATTGAGCCAAACACACCCTTCACTTGAAACTTGATGAGACAAGTTAGGAGAAAAGTCGTACTGTTTGGATTTATGTCCCGAGCCTTAGAAAAAAATTGATCTCATTACACTATAAAACAAATCCAAAGTAAAAACCGATTTTTTGTTCAAACTTTCCACACCAATGTGTATCCTTACTATAGGATGAATAACGATCATAACTAAGTAACAAATCGCAGTTAAATTTTTTTTCTCAATTACAACAATTCAGAGTCATTTTCTAAAAGTATCTTTTTGACCAAATTCGTAAACTACTTCAAGTCAAACCTTTTCTTTTATGAATCTTTGCCCATTTTTTCTCATATATGTATGCTTTAATTTTTGCTAATAATATCGGAAAATAACACAAAGTTTCTTTACATTCATATAATGTCGGTTTCTTTGTAAAGGGAGCTCCTAACTTAGCTCAAGATATTCATAATCTATTTTATGAAAAATTGGACCTTTCTCCCATTAAAAATTTTGTCCTAGGAAATGCTTCCATGCACCGTTTGTAGTTTGTACACGCGCGGGGAAAAACGACACAAGCCAGTCATCATATCAAAGCTCAAAACCGAACATAAAGCGAACTTCCTTTGACCGACCAACAACAGAACAGATGACATGAGCGAGCTTCTCAGACCGATTCTCCGGGAAGGAACTTCGTACCATTTCAGGCAAATGCTCTCCTCCTACACCTTCCTCTCCGCAAACCTCGCTCCGTTCGACACAGTACCCGCCCCTCTCCTCCGTCAGAAGCCTCAGACGCCGAAGCGCCGCCTTTCGTCGGAAGCAAGAAACGGCGGCGACGGAAGGTTCCGTCGTCCCTCGTGCTCCGAACGCTCGCCTTCGACGTCGGAATGTCGCTTTTCCAGCGATGTGTCGTGCTCCGGAGAAAACCCAGATGGCGATTCGTGCGACGACCCTTCTGGAGCTCAATGCATGAGCGATGATGTTCTTGCTTCTTGGCTGCAGTCGTGTTCTGGCGTGAGGGATGTTCAAAAAGTTCAAGCTGTGGCTTCGAAATGTTCAGGACCCAGTGCTGCTTACGTTAATAATAATCTGATGTCTGCGTATTTGAGATTTGGGAGGCTGGACGAGGTCAGGAAGGTGTTTGACGAAATGACCGAGAGGAATGTGGTTAGTTGGACTACGATGATTAATGCGTGCGTTAGGTTTGGCTTGGACAGGGAGGCTTTGAGGTTATTTCTTGATGCTCTTGGTAATGGGGTTCGAGCAAACTGCAAGACTTATGTGTGCATCCTGAATTTATGTAGCAGGAGATTAGATTTTCAACTCGGAAAACAAGTTCACGCCTGTGTTATCAAGAATGAGCAGCGGAACTTGATTGTTGAGAGTGCTATAGTTCATTTCTATGCACAGTGTGGGGTGCTTGATAGCGCATTTTGTGCATTTGACCGGATGAATGAGCATGATGTGGTGTCTTGGACGACAATCATCACTGCTTGTTCCCAACAAGGACATGGAAAAGAGGCTTTTTCAATGTTTGGGCGAATGTTAAGGGATGGATTATTTCCCAACGAGCATACTGTGTGTAGCATTTTGAATGTATGCGGCGAGGAGAAGGCATTGAAATTCGGGAGACAGTTACACTGCATCACATTTAAAAGGATGATCAAGAATGATGTTTTCATGTGGACGTCTTTAGTGGATATGTATGCAAAATGTGGGGAGATAGTAGATTCAAGAAAAGTTTTTGATGGAATGAAGAATAGAAACACAGTGACATGGACGACCATGATAGCTGGATACGCTCGGAATTGGCTTGGTGAGGTGGCCATACACCTTTTCAGGGAGATGAAGAGAAGGAATATATTTGCTAATAACCTCACCATTGTAAGCATTCTCCTAGCTTGTGGTTCAATCAAGAAGTTAGAGTTGGGAAGGGAAGTTCATGCACAGATAGTCAAGAAATCTGTTCAAACTAATGTCCACATAGGAAGCACTCTTGTATGGTTGTATTGTAAATACGGAAAGTATTCGTATGCCTCCAATGTCCTCCGCCAGATGCCGTTCAGAGATGTTGTCTCTTGGACAGCATTGATATCTGGCTGCGCACATCTTGGGCTGGGATCAGAAGCACTTGAACGCTTGAAAGATATGTTGGATGAAGGTGTGGAACCCAATGCCTTTACGTATTCATCAGCACTAAAAGCATGTGCTAAGCTAGAAGATCTTTTCCAAGGAAAGTTACTTCACTCCTCTGCAAACAAAACTTCTGCCTTGTCTAACGTGTTTGTTGGTAGTGCGTTAGTCCATATGTATGCAAAATGTGGATACTTAGCAGAGGCATCTCAAGTTTTTGACAGCATGCCGCAGCGTAACCTGGTAACGTGGAAGGCTATGATAATGGGGTATGCAAGGAAAGGGCATTGCCAAGAGGCTTTAAAGCTCATGTATCGGATGAGAGCAGAAGGTATTGAGGTGGATGACTATGTACTCGCCACAGTTCTCACTACATGTGGAGATTTGGAGTGGGACAAAGAACCTTCATCAGAATATTGCTTGCAATCTAGTTGACATTTCAGCTCTTAATGCGATTTCCATGGAAACCAATTGTGCATGAAGTAGTCATTGGCTCCCGGATGACGATCCGTATACAACCATTGGCTCAGGAATAGATGATATACATGTTAAAGAAATGTTGCCTGGGTGGAACAGAAAGTCTGCCACGAAGGTTGATTGGCCTGACTTCTGAGTTATATCCGGTATATCCACCCTCTTCCATGCAGCAATATCAAGGAACGTGTGACGGAGGAAAGTGGGGCATGGAACTCCTTAACATCATATAATTTGTCATCTCCAGGAAATGCCAAAGCTCCGTAAACATTGGAGAGCTGGGTGTGTGGGTGGCTGAAGGAAAGGGAGAACTGACGAAACGTACATAACGAGAAAATTCATTTGTCACCTATAATGTATTTGTGATCGGTACATTGCATAATATTCATATCACTTTAACTGGGAAATTCGTCTGTATCGATAAAGATGTGGACGTGCAATTGTACATGCATAATGATATCCAATACACAATCCCTAAGTCAAGCGCTAGGGAAGATTTTGCAAGTCGCGTGTTAGTAATTTTGTTCTTGGTATTCCCACTTGTTAAACAAGACAGCACTGAGCTGCAAATACTACTGAACGCATTGCCGAGACCATAAGACAACTGCCAGGGCTTTCAAATATTTAGATTTGCCTTTTTCAACTGGCTATGCTTGTTGAATTGAATATGCCTGCAACCTTTCTCTGCAGAAATATAAGAAAGAAACTTCTGCTGCTTTGATTGTTAGTATTAACTAAACTAAACAGTGTCACGAACTTGGTCTTTGGCCTTCTTCGTCCTTCCCAGATTGCGCATTAAATAAAATCTCGTGGGAAAAGCTTTTTCAAGTTTCCTATCCGGGTGCAATTACGTATTCCTGCTTAAGATAATGACATGTCAACAAACAAGGATCCAACATCTAATATATGAAGTTGGTCTCTGTAAAGTACCAAGTCTACATGCCAAAACCATGTTTCTTATATTATCGTTTATCGAAAGTCACTGCTCACAGAACAGCTCTCTTTTTGTGACCAGGAAATCCGAAACTCTATGAAATATAATTTGCTATAATGACCATTGCATAACGGAAACTACAAAGAATCAAAATGGCAGCTATAGAACAGATAAGCACATCATGAGTACAGTGAGTTGCAGACCATAGTGATCAGTTGCTTCATGCCATCTTGGCATTTCCGACCGTTTCATGCCGGCAATCTACACTAACAGTGAAAACCCACAAAATTTTGGCCAAAAAGTGAAAACTCGGCCTCAATCATACCCTTGTCCACTCGTTTATGGAATGAATGATTCTCTGAAAATTCATACTCAAAACATATATTGTGCTCAGGCACATAACTTGCAGGCTTTGGCATCAGCATGAGAATGTACCAGTTCCCACCGCAATAGATCCATGATCTCCACACCTGATTGTGTCAGCATGTCTTCTCGAGAATAATACACCAGTTTGATTTGTCATAAAAACGATCAACAACTATGATGTTGTCCATGCCAGATACCAACCTGCGAATGCCAAGACGTTAATTTTATCAGCTGAACACAAGCGCCATGAGAGAGTATGGGCGGGAAGTAATTTCTTGCAAAACGGTTTAAGGAATAAAAACATCAAAACCTTTAGTAGCAGCGTAACCCCAACAGGTAGAACTTTTTAATTTGATCCGAGAATTGCTCAACAGTGTATACGATAGAACTACCTTAAAAGGAAGCATGATGCCAAAAGACCCATAAAGAGCATGTAAAATTAATTTAAAGAATTGACAAAGAACACATAAAATTGTTGTATCTATGTTAATGATGAGTAGTTGTATCTAAAAACATATTAAATTGATTTACCTCTCAAGCTCACCCTCACCAAAGACATGGTAATATCTATTATACACTACGGCACCCTTCTTATCATCCTTTTTTGCCAAACCACTTGCAAGAGCAGTCATGGAAGCTCCACTGACTTCAGCACGATGATAGGGTAAGTGCCAAGGTACAAAGTATTCCTGTTGATCCTTGATATTCTTTTCTTGTCTCGATGCCAATGCCTCATCCTCTCCACAATGATTTAAATTCTGAGTCTTCTCTGGCTCCGCAGCTATATTAACTGTAACTTCCCTCATGCTCTGTACGGAACTGTCATCTGTCTCTGGGATGCTTTCCAACATCAAAGATGAAGGGCTGCGAACTCGGGGACTTCCTGGTCCTACCCATTCTTCCACATATTTCGGTGCTAGAGGAGTCCACTTGGTAAGCAATGATCTATCTTCCTGTTCTACAGCCCAAACAGTTATCAGAACCAGTCCGCCCTTTTTCACGACACGAACTAACTCTTCAATCGCTCTTTTCCTCCTATTCTCCGTACTCAAGTGATGCAACACGGCTATTGAGATTGCAGCATCCCCGAAACAAGTTCTGTAAGGAAGATTGACAGCATCCGCAACCAGAACCTCATGCTCTCTATCTGCACATATTTTGATCAGGGGAGCACTTATATCGCATCCAATGAAATAGCAATCGGGATTCAAGCCCAAGTACTTCCCATTTCCACAACCTGCATCCAAGATGAGCGATCCTGGAGGCAGAGTTTTTAGAAAGGTGGCAACCTTTGGCCACTTAGCAAATCGAGTGGAACTGAAATGAGGAGCTATAGCGTCATAAACACGGTGAACATACTTCTTTTCTATTTCCGGGGTGTACTCCACATTTCTGGAGGAGCATTTCTCGTCGTCACATGTGGAAGCAGATTTCTGGATTAAGTCGCTACCACATCCAGTGGAAAAACTGTTATCTTCTCGCATAGTACTATAGGTCTTAGATAGCCAGGCCCTTGAACTTGTTGGAACACGCAATGCCTTCCGAGTTGCGGACGAGCATCTATTTTCTCTCAGGAAGGTATTGATCATCAACAAGAAACACAGTGGCTAACCAGACACAAGACTGGGGAACAAGAAGACTAAGTTAGAAGAATGACGTAATTAACTTTCCAAAGCATGCCCCAATCACACTCAGGATGGAAAAAAGAAATGCGGTTGTCTAGCAAAGTTCAAGAGAGAAAAATCTCAAGTGCCATCTCGCGGAATTCAGCAGAAAATTGCTAGGGCTCTAAATGTTTCATTGAAATACATCACAATACAGCCACACCTTCGTGAATTTATGGAAGTATGCTGATAGGTCCAGCAACATTAAATGATGTCACAATCAGACCTATCCCGCGATTAAATTTTTAAGTTTTCTCATTTTCCCCGTAATTTCATCCATCGGTTGTAGCTCATGCATAGACCTTTGTGGATCATTTTAATTTCCACACTACATGGAGCACTTCCAGGAAGCCAAGTAAAGCGATAGCAGATGACGAAGGCCAGCAGCGTGCCTTAAAATCAGGAAGAATAGGTCCAAAGAAGACGAGAACTGCTTCTTGAACCGGCTCTACAACCCCAAAACGCAAGTGCAGTGCACCAGCACATGGGGTTGTAGAATGCACAACAATGCCTAATCAACCCTCGATGATGACCGAAGCCGCACTTCGCTCTCACAAAATCTCAACATGCAAAGAGGAGGGAACAACGCCACATCTAAAGCAGGTCGTGAAAACAAACGTTTAGCTCGTTCGAAACGCATAACGAAACGGCAGCGAAAGTCCTAACACGCAAATTTAGCAAAGATTCCCAAAATGCTACGAACAACAAGAACGACGCGAAACATGCTTCAAAGCTCAAATGCATCCAGACAGTCTTCAAAGTTCAAATGCACCATTGCCCCCGAAACATCCTCCGCCACGCCTCGGGTCAAAATTCACCGGAAGGGAAAAACTTTTGACATCATATGGGCAAACGCGCCCTAATCCAACCGCCATCGGCACCAAGAACAACCAACCCACCCACCCACCCAGCAAACGGGAAATTCAAAAGCCCTTTTTTACTTACTTCCCAATCACGTCCTCGAGCAGAACCCCGATAACGGAAGAGACACCCCCAACCAAAGAAAAAAGCGAAGCCGACGCCGCCGCCGCCGCCACAACACACACAAAGGAAAGAAGGGAGAGTCAAATCAAGAACGGACCCGAAGCGCGAAGCAATCGCGTCATCATCACCATCATCAACTACAGAAGAAACGGACGATTCCCAGCATGGTTTTGGTCGAGCAGAGAAAGAGCACCTCCGTAAAAATTTTCATCCGCGCAGCATCGAGGATTGACGAGAGAGAGAGAGAGATGCCGAAGATCGACGAAAGCTGAGGGGGCTCGAAGAGCGAGATGGAGACTCCCCCGCCCACAACGCTCAGCGGCCGCACGGTTCGGGTCGGGTCGGGTCACATTGGCCCGGGCCTATTGGACTTGCGAGCTCTTGAGTGGTAACAACTCGGGCTCTGTCCAGGCCCGACATCCGGGCCTGTTTTGCGGTTCGGGCCCGGCCCAGTAGATGAGTGAGGTGGGCCGGGCCCGCCGACGATTTTTTTGTTAATTATTATTTAAAAGAATTATTCGATTTTAATTTGGCGCCACCAATGATATTCCATCGCCTCTTCAATTTCAATTCACTGAAATCAGAACACGAAGCATTTGATCTTTTCATAATATTGACTAGGGATAGCATTGAAAATTCTAAAACTTGTCACGAAAGTGCAATTAAGTTCTAAAACTTTTAAAAAGCGCAATCAAGTTTTAAAACTTCCAAAAAGTGTAATTATGTCTTAAAACTTGTTACGAAGATGCAATCAAGTACTAAAACTTTAAAAAAAGAACTTAATTGAACCAATTTAACAAGTTTTAGGACTTGATTGTACTTTTTTAAAGTTTTGGGACTCAATTGCACTTTCATAGCAAGTTTCAGGACTTCCAATGCGCTTATCCCTATCAACTAATATGAGGTTTTGTGATGATACGAATGGACGTGAATTCATAAGCATCTCCCACGCGAATATTCCAAATATTTTGTATTTCTTTTTCTTGTTGGCGGCCCAACGAATACTAGCTTTTATCGTTCCAACATAAACAAGAAGTTTCTCATAGGAATTTAATAATGCGGCGACTCCATATAGTCGTTGATTAAAATAAACCTCTTAATCTTTCCACCCATGAAGCGGTGAATAATTTACCATTTTTTTAAGAGTGGTCGAAACATCAATTGACTAAAATGAGTAATAAGTCCTGTCGGGCCACTTTTCATATTCCAATGCCCAAAACAAAAATAAAAAATTCAATAAGTGATTAGGTTGAAGACTTTGCTCATTCGGGTCATGGCAATTTGGAATTGTTTCGAGGGTGACTTTGCTAGAAATATACTGCCATGTTTGTACGGGGCTTTTGGATAATCACCGAAACATCTAAAAATATTAATCATCCATTCATCTCACGGTTTAAACTTTTAAAATACCGTGATTTTTCTTTTGCACATGTTCAAATATACATGTACTTCGCATTTACATCTTTGTTTATATATAATTCTTCGATGCCGGACGCTCTCCGTTTTTTTTTTGAAGCCGCACAATTATGATCCAATTCATTAAGTGGAAAAGTAAGAAGGTTTACCTTGTCATTAGCGAGTTAAGAAGCTTGCCGGTAAATATGAAAAAGAAAGAAAAACACTTCATTACATCATTATAACACATTATTAGCATATTCTACTATAGTCGCTTTGTGTAAGTATTGTTTAATATAAGTTTCATTGAGATTATGAGATGACCAGCGGAAGAGATGATATTGGTAGCCATCGGCATGGCCATGGCCGTGGCGATGGCGATGGCGATGGAGTGGAAGATGGCTAAAGGTATCGGTTAGCGTAGGGAGGGGTAGGTTTTCTTTCTTCCACGACTCTAAATTAACACGCGGCCCATGTGGGTACGGCGGTGCGTGAATAGAGACACCAGATGAATACAAAAGGGGAGGGCATGCTCCTCCCACGCTCCAGTGAAACTTTTTTCCTCCTGCACCAATTGAAGTGGCATCAATCAAAGCCAAGCAATTCTCTCCGACCACGACTCACTGTTTTCCACGAGTTCAGGTTTTGTTTATGGCAGCCATACACTCTCCCTTGCTTCAAAAAGCCATCCCATCTTGTCTTCTTTGTCTCGACAGCATCATTACAAACACCGATGAAAGCGAACCATGTGCGGTGTGGCCCGAACTACCATAGCTTTCCTCCTCAAAACTTAAATTATGCGGGGGCAATTTCACAAAGCTAAGAATATTTGGCTCCACGTTTGATTTTGTCAACGTTGCTTTGCGTTGAGGTCACATCAAGTGGATCTATTGGACATTGGACTCTCATACATTGGCTTAGTCCCGCTTACGTTTGTTTCATATGTGGAATTATGACGTCATCATTCACGTGGGAGCCGACAGGAATCCAGAGTTTGGCAAGTTCGAGGAAAAGATCCTGTTGAAAGTTCACTATAGAGATGTTTTATATTCGTATTTGTAACGAATAGATGATGTGCAGTGGAAGACTATGGTTTAAGGTTTTTTGGAACGAGTGATCCAACAATATTTTACATTATATCAAAAGAAAATTTTACTTTTCGTTTCCATACCATTACGCATTTTTCTCCTCAAGTCCGTATACTTTTGTCTTATCAAGTCCCTTTGGTCTATATTACCTAAAATTTTCCACACATGTCCACGTCGTCATCCTTAAAAGCTGATACTGAGTAAAGGATCCGCGTCCTCGATAATGCACATGTCGATCCACAGTCCATCACAAGCACATGCAGACCAGAATGAGGTGTATTGTCTATCGACTATATAATGACAAAACACAATGTCAAGATTTGATGACACTCAAAAGCTTCAAAAATTTCATGGATATAAGTCATGCTAATTTAGGGGAAAATATTTTCTTACAAATGATCACTAATATCGCTTGTAATAATTCATCAATAAAAAATATTTTCATTATCAACAATAATGTATATCTAAAAATTTTCATAGACGAACAGAATTTTTTTCGTACCACCCGCTTGGGTGGCGCTGCTGGAAAGGGCACTCTTCCTCTCGCAAATGGTTGGGTGTTCGAATCCCGGGCGCCGCAGGGTGACTTAACGGTGCGCGTATGTGGTGGCTAAGCACGTGTCGCCCCAGGGTTCTGCTCCATTTGTCGGCGGGCGGGGTTCCTGGGTTACCAAAAAACAAAAACAAAATATTTTTCGTTCTTTCGCTTTTGTAAGCAATACAAGTAATCATTTTTAGGAAATTTTTTTACAAATCATTCATTTTTTGCGAAAATAAATGTAACTTTAACTAAAAATAAATGGGGACAATGCCCACAATTGTTAAATCTACATATCAAAAGACTAATCGGAGGAAATTTCATTGAACTAGCGATCATGGAAAATATGGTCATTTTTCAAAAAGTACACATTTGGTCCATGAAAATGCACTAATTTTTTCCAATTTCATTTTCGAACTTGTATTTATTCAAACAAGTTCTTGAACTTGTAGAACTACTCCAATTGTGTCCCTTCATCTGTAATTCCAACATATTCTTTAAGCTAACATAGACTGAAATTTTGGAAGAGCATACTTTTGTATGAAGTGAATGATAAAATGAAGCAACGAGTTTTCAATGAAATTCGACCACCTCTTCAACTCCAATTCACTGAAATCAGAGACGAAAGCATTTGATCTTTTCATTATATTAGATAAGATCATGCTTTGTAATAACACGAAATACGAATCGACACGAATACATAAGCGAATTTCACAAAAAAATTTCTAATACCCTGTTCTTGTTGGCGGCTCATTTCATAGGAATTAATAATGCGGCAACCCCATATAACCTTAACTAGTAAACTCCACAATTTTCCACCCACAAAACGGTGGATCTATTGCCATTTTTGAAAGTGGTCGAAGCATCAATTGATTAAACTGAGCAAGTCCGATCGGGTCACTTTTCATATTGTAATGCCCAAAATAAAATAAATAAAATTATAATAAGTGATTAGGTTGAAGACTTTGCACGTTCGGGTCGTGGCAATTTGGAATTTTTCCGAGGGTGACTTTTTGCTAGAAACATGCTTCCACATTTGAATGAGAATTTTGGATAAATTATCGTCGTGGGTGACATTACTCCCACGCTGTAGTCATTTGGTGATGGAGAAAGAAGAGTCGATGTCATCGAACTTTCTGGTGTAATTGCTAGATTTTAGCTTTTGTTTCGTGGAAACCATCGAAGAAAGTACTTAAATATTAAATCATACATTCGTCTTTCGGTGGTTTGGACTTTCAAACGGGTTAAAAGTGATTTCATAGTTTTTTGAGCATGAGGTTCCTTTTTTTTTTTTTATTGTGTATATCCATATAATTTTTGTACTTCTCATTTCCATCTTTGTTTGCTGTAGTTTTTTCGATGTCTATGTATAAAATAAGACAAATCAAGACTATTAGGAACTAGTTCGACTTCAATCCTTGCTCGCAAATGTTTGCCTTCAATGCTCCATCTTTGTCATTTTTTTCCCTACATTACATCGGACACACATATTTTTCTTTGAGGGGTTAGTGTTTAAAGGGTGGCTTGACACATTGAATTTAGTTGGGAAAATTATTCAAAAAGTCCTAAATTATACGGTGGCCAATTTAATCCTAAAATTTTAAATTGTGCCATTTTAGTCCTAAATTTTTTTACGATTTGCTAATATAGTCATTCCAACAAATTTTGACCAGAATCGCTGACGTAAATGCCAATCGTTCTACGTGGTACAATCGACGCTGACGCGTACAATATTTTAAAATTTTTAATTTTTTGTTTTCCTTTGTTTTTTTTTTCTTTCCTCTTTATTTTTTTCTTTTTCACCTATTTCCCTCCACCGGTCGTCGGACCTTGGCATGACCAGCGGAAGTCGCCGGCCGCGAGTGAGAGTCGTGACCCCTCACCGGATCTGGCGAGGGCTAAACTCTCACAATCTAGGTGAGGCTGCCCTTGCTGGATTTGGCGAGGACTCGCCTAGGAGAGGCCATCACAGTCCTCTTTGCGATTGGCAGAGGGCCTAGGATGAAAAAAAATAAAAAATAATAATAAAAAAGGAAAATAAAAAAATTCAATTTGTCCACATCAGTGCCGATCGTGCCACGTAGGAGGCCGGTGTCCACACTAGCAATTTCTGGCTAAAATTAGTCGAAATGACTATATTGGCAACTTGTCAAAAGATTTATAACTAAATTAATTAGCCAAGTTGAAATATTTAGAATTGAATTGACATCCGTACGATAAGTTCAAGACTTTTTTTTGAAATTTTTCCGAATTTAGCTAGATGTCACACGCTCTCTGTTTTTCTCAAGCTGCACGGTTATGATCTAATTCGTTAAGTAGAAAACTAAGAAGGTGTACCTTTTCATTAGTGAGTTAACAAGTTTGCTGGGAAATATGAAAAAGAGATAAGACACTTTATTACATCATTATAACCCAACATTAGCATATTCTACTATAGTCGTTTTGTATAAGTATTTTGTAATGAAATTTACATAAGATCGACCTATAGAGAAATGTTTTTTCGCTGCTCTTATGACATATTGATCTCTACACGTCCCGAGACTGATGCTTTATTTCTTCTATATAAGCATGTATGTTAACATGAACACACATCATGAGACCTATAGCACTTTATGAAAGAAAAACACCCTTGTGTAGAAGCAGGTAATTAAGGGTAAGCCTAAAGTACATCGATTCAGTCAGTGTTGCGGTGTTGCACAGATCCAGCGGGCTAGATTATAGTGCGGATGCCTTCACTTCTACCTTCGGATCTACAGGTCCACGATCGAAACCAATGCCGCCATGGCCATGCCATCTCTCTCTCACAGAAAGAGGAGAGAGAAACAGGTGATACCAGCAGTCATCGTCATGGCGATGGCGATGGCGATGGCGATGGCGATGGCAGTGGCGATGTAGTGGAAGATGGCCAAGGGTCTTGGTGGGGGTAGGAGGTTTTTGTCTCTCTGACAACCCTAAATTGACACGTGACGCATATGGATACGACGGAATCCGAGACGATGAGAAAATGGGAGGCCATGCCCCCACCCTCCAGTGAACTTTTCCCTACTACACAATTCAAAGCCGAGCAGCTCTCCCCGACCACGACTCCTATTTTCTACAAGTTTAGGTTTTGTTTACAGCAGCCAGAGACTCCTGCTTCAAAAGCGATCCGTCTCGTCTTATTTGTCTCGAGACGGTCCTAAAAAAACATCGATGTCTGCCCCAAACTATAGCTTTCCTCCTCAAACTAAAATTCATGTTAGACCGCAATTTCAAAAAAATTATTGTGGAACAGGAAAAATATTTGGGCTCCGACGTCAATCCTCTCCCTTACAAATGTGAAGAAAATCGATCAATTTATAATGCCAGAAACTCTTGCGAAGTTCACACTTGTTTTTTTTTTATGATATTGGACTCTCATTTGTTGGCATACTCCGCTTAGTTTGTTGCATATATGGAATTATGACGTAATCATTTGCGTGGGATCCTTCAGGATTCCATAGTTTGGCAAGTTCAGGGAAAAGATCCTGTTGAATATTTCTGCATAAAAGTTGGCTATAGAGACGTTTATATTCTTATTGGTAACGACTAGCAGGGAAAACGTTCCTGTTGAATATTTCAGCATAAAAGTTCACTATAGAGACGTTAGTATTCCTACCGGCAACGACTAGGTGATGAGTAGTGGAAGACCATGTGGTTTCTCTTACAACATTTTAATATTAACCAATGCTTTCATATAAAAACTTGAAGTTATTAGAATAGTTGGCAGCTATCTCTCCATATCTTGCATGATATTAGAAGGAAAAATTGTAATTTTTGTCCCCGTATTTTTATGATTTTCTGATCAAGTCCCTCTACTTTCACAAATCTTCGTCCCCATGCTTTCATAGATTTTCTGATCAAGTTCATATCATAATAAAAGGTCCTCAATTAAATTCTTTCCATCCACCTAATTTTGCAGTCCTTTTATATACATTTTACGCTTTAGTCTAGCCAAAATCTAGTGTATGCATGGGGTTTTCATCTAATGGCTCAAACTTTTTGATTGTTTACTTTTTATTTGGTTAAATAAGAATAATTTGTTTGGTTGCTTTTTAAATAAAAAGCACTCCGCCTCATAAAATGTAGTGTTGTTGGTGTTGAAATATCGCACATTGCTTAATCATGGGCACATGTGGTTTCCTTCCACCTATCAGTTTGAGCTTTTGTGTTGGACATTCTAAAATGATATCAAAGTCGGATTGTGCACTAGTTGATTTCGCATATGAGTGATATCCATATATTTGCAATTGTCAATCAAAAAACTAGTAAGTGGAAAATATGAACCCTGATGTGTGCCCAGATGATTTTGGAATTTGTTTAATTTCATTTCCTTATAATAAAAAAGATATTTATTCTGAATCATCCATTACATGAATTTTTTTCCCCATGTCAAAATTATATCAAGTGATTGTAGACATTTCAAAGCCCTCAATTACGAAAAACATATGTTCTTAAAAAAATTCGACGGATTTTTTGGATAGATAGATGTGTAGTCAATTTTAATTTAGATAGACATGTCTAAATTTTTAGTGGACAGTAAAATTAATGTCCCTCCCAATGAATTGTGTCAGTATTCCGAGCCTTGGCCTTTTCCAATGTGGGGCATCAATGTGATTGACCTAATTAATCCAAAGGCGTCAAATAGCCATCGTTTCATTCTTTTTGCCATTGATTATCTTTCCAAATGGATTGAAGCATCTTCTTATGCAAATGATACTACATGGAATGTCGTGAAGTTCATCCATCGTGACATTATCGCCCTTTATGGTGTTCCTAAAGCTATTTTCACTAACAATGGATCTAATTTGAATAACAAGCTTGTTGATGAGCTGTTCAAGGATTTCAAGATCTGTCATCTATATTCATCTCCTTACCGCCTAGACTTATATTGGGGCAACTACTTTCTATCTGGTGTATGGCATAGATACGGTTTTGCCCACGGAAGTCAAAATCCCTTCTTTGCGAGTGTTGTCTCGGGTTAAGTTGACTGAAGCAAAATGGATGCAGCATAAGTTTGATCAGCTTAATATGATTGATGAAAAGAAATTGGAGGCTCTGTGCCATGGTCAGTGTTATCAACGGTGAGTAGCCAAGTCCTTTAATCGAAAGATTCACCCGAGACATATCGAGGTAAATGATATGGTCCTACGGAAGATATTGCCAATTATCCTGATCCTCGAGGCAAGTTCACTCCAAATTATAGTGCACCATATGTCGTGAAGAAAGCTCCTTGGAGGTGCCTTGATCTTGGCAGAAATGGATGGGCGAACGTTTGCTAATACAGTCAATTCTGATGCCGTGAAGAAATACTATCCGTGATATCGTTTATCATTTTCTCAGACATTTAATTTGAGTGTTTAGTTATTCATATGTTCTTTGTTCTTATTGCGATGAAGCACTCTGAATTTATTTGAAATTAAAGAAATGTTTTTGACCGTTAAAATAAACTTTTTTGCCTAGTAATTTTACCTATCTAATTCACCAATTCCACTAAGGTTATCAAAATGGACCAATTTAGTGCATGATGTGGAATTACTTGTGAATGCTAAATAAGACATGTCAGGATGATGAAAGGCAAGCCATAATTCTATACAAAATTCCTTGTTTATACAGTGTGAGATGAGTGGGAAAGTCCTAAGTGTAAAAGGTAAAGGGATTTCTTGCGAAAGGTAAGCGCTTAGAAATGATGAGACGCATTTCACTTTTTTATCCTAAGTACTACAGATAAATCATTGTTAACCCCATTGAGCCTGAAAAATTGAAAGAATTCTTTCAAATTACCTTTGTCAAGAACCATCCCACATCGGGGAAGAATGGAGGTAAAGTTGATATTACAAGGTGAGAAAAATGAATAGATATTGCTTGCCCTCACTTGAATCAATCTTCTAGTGTCTTATTGCAAATGAACTCAAATGAGAATTTAAGTGCTCTAAAGTGATGAACAACATATCTTTATCTACCATACACACTTTTATTCTTTGCATTGCCCAAATTGATATTTTAGGCAATACCCAATTAGGGGATTTTCATATATAACAAAAAATCATAATAATCATTCATTTGAGCCGATGTCGGAATCATTTTTTTGATTATTATGATTTTTTGGGTCTTGGTGAATATTTTGATGTGGATGTGGGTCTATTATATTCTAGGTCTTCGATTTAATAAGCTTGCTTATTGTGAAAAATGAAAAAAAATAATTGCACTGCGTATTATGATAGATTAGTTTTCCTAATTAGAATTGCATGTTTAGGAAATATATGGTAATTTAGGTAATCACATAATTTTTTAGCTTAATAGAAAATAAAAAAAAGTCTGAATATGTTATATATAATAGGTTGCATCACCTGCCGTATCATCCTATATGCCACTTCATCTATGCCATGTCACCACCTATGTCATGTCATCAATTCCATGTAATCTAGTAAATGCATATTTAGGGTGATATAAATTAGATTGCATACCATGTTAGAATAGTTCATAGATTTTGTCCGTCAGTAGAATTATGACATATAAATTGTGTATTATATGTCATGTTAAATTAGCATCACATAGACATAACTTAGATTAAAATTGAATTTTATGCATTGCATATAGTTTAATTTTCATTAAAAAGAAAAACCCAATAAGAATTAGTCATTTAGAAACCATGTTAGGCTAGGTATTGCATTTTTAATTAATACTTTGTAGTTATTTGGAAATTAATTGGTAGGGCCATGGTTTCCTCGCTTGAGGCAGTAAATTCTTACCCTATTCTAGCAAATTATTTAATGCTTTGATTTATTGAGTGTTACATTAATTGATTGTGCAGCCGCATGCATGTTAGTAGTTTAGGTCAAAAATTAATCCAAATTGCTTGCAAAATATTTTTGAAAATAAAGAGAAAATGTGCCGAAAGTGCATTAGATTAATTTGGCGTAATCAAGTCCTCGAACTTATTAAAGCTCTGGTTTGTAGAAGTTAAGTATTCTTCAATACTTTAATTGGGTTTCTAATCGACCCTAATTGATTAGTGGCGACTCCTGATCGAATAAAATTGCATGTTTAAATTGATTAAATTGAGTACCAAGTTGTAAGTGGTAGCGCTTGGTAATGTCTGAGCTAAGTTTTTGGGCTTAGTAATCCATTAGCCTTCCCTTTGGTAGTTCACCTCTGGGAAGGTCGCGATAGGACTGCCTAGCTTGTTGCCAATCAAGGACAGGCCAGCCTTGCACCTTCGGCAATTTATCCAACCCGCATGGACCTATTTATGTCATGGGTTTTCCCAATATAAGAAAAAAAATTCCCCTACACAATGACAGGGATGATACTAATACAAAGATCCTCTACTCTACATATGGTGCTTCTATTAGCGTCTCGATCACCTCTTAGCTGTCGATGCATGTAAATTAGGCAAACGGATGAGATACAACGAGGCACCCTTAGGAGTAGCGGACTTACTAAAGGATTTGTGTACTCGATAGCGTGTACATGTCGATCTGAAGCCCATAACAAGTACAAATAGACCAGAATGAGGTCGACAGCTCGTGGAAAGGCCGGGGAAATCATGTATTGTCTATCGACTATGTAATGACTAAGCACAGCGTCAAGATTAGATCCCCCGTAGTTAGCTCTAGGCATTAGATCGGCGTATACTTGCAAAACACAGAGAAGTTTCACTACACCCAATAGCATATAACCAAATATAACATATATCTGCAGATTGTGCTGCCTCTCTTGTTGAACGAGCTGTGTCCAAGTGTAGAAGACGGTTCGAAACTTGCCTGGAACCAGCTAGCTACTTCTTGAATGTTAATTTACTAAAGCAGATTAGCAGAGAGTAACGTTGTAGCTACTCAACGTAGGGTTTGAAGTACTTTTTCAAAGCCCCTTTCTCTTTTCCCACGTTTGACCTCTGTCTCAAGGGGTAGTTTCTTTGAGATGTGCTCCTGTTCTAAGTTGTACGAAATATAAACTTCGGGGCAGGTTCCTAGAATGAATACGATGTTCGCTTGTTTAGTCACTAAAAGCAAGTTATTTGCATGTGACGGTTCGTCATGGACTCAAAAAAGACGATGCAAGTTCTGGGAAAGAGTGCCCCGCACAAAATTTCCACATAAACGAAGCACATTTTGAGAGCAAGTACTTTGAAGATTATACGTATACATGTGGGATGAAAGAGCGATCATATCTCTGCATGTTAGAATAAGAAATAATAATTCATGCTAAAAAACGAAGGCCCCAAAGAAAATGAAGAGAGAGAGAGAGAAAGCCACCAAATGGTTGACGGGCTTGCGTGAGCACCTGTCTCATCTCCCTATGTTCTTTTCCTGGAAGTTCCGACGAAAATTACATGGCTAGTTAGATTTCCACACCCACCAAATGGTCAAATATTTTCTAGGGCTTAGTACTCGTGCACTATATATATGTCCAACCGGCCCTCTAATTCTTCCTAAGCTCACATATCATTCAATCTATAGCATCGTTTGCTTGCTCTTTCGATACAGAGAAGTATCTGATCTCGAAGAAGGGAGAACTATGTATCTTTACCCATCATCTTCTCGCTATTGCATGCCTCATGCAGCTTCTTCCCGCCATCCAAAACTCTATTTGTCCAGGTCTGGTATATCGTGTTACACTTGAGGTTACAAATTTCTCTCCCGATCTCTCTTGTTAATCACGTATGAAGTCAGATTAGATTGCTCAAGGGGAAGATGAATTAGGAGTTATCGTGCCGGTACTACTCTAAAGTAGCTTTCGTGTTCACTGTGTTTTCAGGGTGATCTGCAATGCAACATCGGAGGACAAGGCAAGACTTGGTAAGTCTATCCCAGTGCATCTCACGACACCGAGAATATGCACTTTTCGTAGGATGCGTACCATCTTGATCCACGGGTGGCAAATTGAGTTGATTAAACGAATTCAAATCATGACATGTCACGCACACAAATTATTCTTATCGACGATATACTCATGACTTCATTGGAATAATTCAGCTTTTGATTGCCAGGATTTCTATCACTTCAAGTTGATTTAACCCTTTCTTCGGTTGATCTCACTTTGCTAACAGCGCACCGATTTCTCTCTAGGAGCATCATGTGACAGGATTAGTCCGATCACCACATAATAAGGAGAAAATGGATTTTCTTTTCCTCTCTTTTTTCCAACGTTATCAATGGGTTACCCAAAAAATTCATTTGTTTAAAATAAAAGGATACATCCAAATGTGAATGGTGGTCTTACTTGTACGTGGTCGTTACACGGTTGGCATTTCAACGTCTCTCCAAGCGTGCTTTTCTAGAATTCAACCTGGAGAAAAAAATTTAGGAGTGTTCACTCACAAAGTCAAAGGGAGTACTTCTGTTCTATAACTTGAGCAAGTGGGTGGATTATTCTTCTTCAAAGTCAAGAGAGACGCGAGATCGTCAGTCGTGTCCTCATCTCATCGCTCTCTCTCTCTCTCTCTCTCTCTCTCTCTCTCTCTCTCTCTCTCTCTCTCTCTCTCTCTCTCTCTCTTCTTATCACAATACGTGACACACATGTACGTAGATCGGTCCATTTCGTGTTTGACTTAGTTTTATGTATGCAGTCTAATATATTCAAACTAGGGTCGTTTGAATGGATCAATGGTATCGAAGTTTTCAAATAATTTCTCGTATCTAACCCATACTTCCGAGACCAATCACAGGTAACTGCACAAAAGTCCCCCGAAATGTCAACATGGAGAGCCTGAAAAATGGTTATCTTTTTCCCGAGGTCAGCTCTCAACGGTGGCGATCGAGCAAGACGAGTTCTTTTCTTTTGAGATTTTGTTTTTCTCCTGACATGTTCTGGTTTTTTCGGTGGTGGAACTAAAGATTTCGATTCGTGAGGCTGAACACAGCGAGAAGTATCCGCATGCAAAGTTGATAAAGCTCGGAATAGGCGACACCACACGGCCTATTCCCCACGTCATAACCTCGGCCATGGCCCAGGTGAAATGACTTTATGCAGACAGACTTTGATATTGTCGATATTTGATTTGACCTTCACGATGTTTCTTTTTCGGTTTAAAGATTTTTCTGGCGGGTCTTGTGGACACCTTGGTCCACCGTTGATGGCCCTAGAGGCTAAAAGGTCAAAGGACGAAAAAAAGTGCACCCAAAGTTGATGTTAGAGTACAGAACATGATCGAAGATTAAGCCTCTTAGTTGATCAATTCAAGTCCTAAATCAATTTTAGGTAAAATCGAGTCCTCTCATCGAAAAGAGTAATATAAGTTAATCATGTAGATAATTTCGATTGTCACGAAAGTCATTTTTTAGAGGAACTACCGTAGGACTTAGTTGCGTTTTTTCAAAGACATTTTGGACTTTGATTGCATTTAGTAAAATACTTAAAACTTGACTGCATTATTACGTGCATGAAACTTTGATTGCATTTACATTCCACATTTGATAAAAGCCTATCACAATCACTTTATAAATGAAACTTCTAAATCATTCTTCTTGGTATGGATCTTACTCTTAGAAAATCAATCCGAAAATCAATCCCAAGTTACAAGTAACGTGTACCCATGACAAAGTCCACAAAAGAAATAGTAGAGCTATAAAAATAGGGTTATAAAAATAGTTGACAAATCATTATTAGAAAATGTTATTGAATGCTTGGTCATGACTCGCTTAGTCACATACCCACTACAATATGTCGCATTCTCTTATAATTCAATTTCGTGGTCCAGCTTCTGTGCCCCTTGTATTATTTTGAAAAGTTAACACCAAGTATGATCCCCGAACAAATTTGACGACTGGGTTATAAGTCAACAATAATTTAAGGGACCGACGCGGGGATACCCTTTTCCAGAAGATTTTGTTATGTTCATTGTCGCTGGACTAGAAAAAAACCTGTGGAAAATAAGTGAGTCAAGATAAGTATAACCATTTGTCTGTAATAGCCAGGCGGCCATGGTCATGATCAAGATCCTATTTTTCCCCTTCAAAACCCGTGCACACAACATGATAGCGCAATAGCCAGGCAAGACATGCCAAATGATCAAGAAACTTCCTCCGTCTCCCGGTTGCCCTAGCTGAATCTAAATAGGGGTTGAAAGTCAAAACACGTGGTGCATCTCTCTCTTCTCGAACGACAACTTCTTGTTATACTCCAATAATTAATGGGATACTTTCTCTCTCTCCTTCTTCTTGAGGAAGGTGGTGGGCAGGGTTAGGATAATTTGTTACTTTCCATCTTGGATCTGATATAGAAAAGTATGCTGGATCTTGAATCAGCAGCCACTCTTCCTTTCTCTTTTTAATTTCTCTAAGTGATTCTTCTTTGATTTGGTTTCCTGTTGCAGAAAGCACTTGCTCTTTCCACGGATATAGGATACACAGGATATGGAGATGAGCAAGGAAACAAGGTAAAATATTAGTGTTTGTGTTTTTCTCGCAATTTGTAGTTTATTCTCAACGAAGAAATTTGCTGAATTTATCATTTTGAAGCCTTCGTTTAATTTAACATTAAAGAGCAGACTTGGTGTGTGGATTAGGAGCACGGTACAAATTCAATTCCCCATCCTACAAAGTGTAAACAGTCCTCATTCGGGCCATCCACCCAACATTTGGCCTGCATCTTGTCTACTCCATGTTGTTAGTGGATTATTTATCGACTCAAGATTCACCTATTTAAAGTGAGCTTTCTTGTCAGGAAAATTTAAAAATACTTATTATTGCGGTTGTTACTCAAGAAACCACGAAAAGCATATAAAAATTTGTTACAATATATTACAATCTAAACCTATTCATATTTATCTTTACTAAAAACCCAAAAACGCAAAACGGAAAAGCTAGGAGGGGGCAACTTCTACACCTGACTATTCATTTTGACTTTTCAAGTTAGACTTTGACTTGTTTTTATATTTAAGAGTCAATCAAATCCAAGTCAGGTACAAGGTATAAACTCCCTAAAGTAAGCTCTTTTTACCCATCTTATTACCTAATCTTGCAACGACTAAACTTGTTAGAATGAGTTGGACCATAGAATCTCCATAATGCAAGCAACTTTTCTCAGGTAGATACGAGGAAATGTCTCTTCCTACCTCGTTGTGGTAACCTAGCCCATACCAAAGAGGGGAAGAACTTTTATGCCTTGTTTCTTGTATAAGCAAGCTCTCATTGCGGAAACAAAAAATTAGATTGTACTCAATATAGAAAAATGTCTTTATGAACTATGTAAAATCGAGATTTCAAAGACGGATCGAATTCTACTCACGGGGATCCTTTAAATTCGAGGGTTAGAAGTTAAAGGAGGAAGCATCTTGATTAGGCTTAAACTTGTGAATGAACCATGAGCTGTACGTGGTCTAGAACTTTTGTGCACTTATGATTTATTGCTTGCGTCATAAATAATGTCAGCTTTCGAGCAGGAAACTCTCACGGAAAGTTATTGCTTGACCTCCTCGTTTATAGTACTTGCAAACTAGGAAGAGGAAACCCAAACTCGATGTAATTCCAGTTTTTTGTGGGTCCTTTTTATCTTTTCTATGCATGGTAGATTTACGAGCATTGAGCCTTATTTTTCTAGCCATCCTTGACTACACAGTCGTGGAAAATTTATGCTTTTGACGTGAGTTATGTGACCAAAGTGCTCCATCACCAAGACTAGATTTAAGCCTTTGAATCACGCAACTCCCTAGAACGTGTGTCAGACTACCTTAAAGAGAAAATTCACTTGTCTCAAGCCTTCGGTGAATTGTCAAGGAATAGGGGTCGATCGCACCTATCAAATTTGACTCCCTTCTTTACTTGTCTTTCACCATAAATGAGCAACTCCAAATATGCTTCTTTTGTATCTAGGATTCGAAAGAATATACTGTAGTGATTATAGACAGGAGAGCAATAGCCATGGATGTTGCAAGAATTTTATTATCTCAAGCGATAGTTACGACTTATTGCACCGATGCCCTTGAAAATGATTTCTCTTGTAGTTAACACATAGTATGGATAATGATCCTTATCAACATATAAGATGCCAAACCAAAGTACCATGAAAGGTCATTTTTGGACGTATTAGGTGGCCGCCCATAAGTTCAATGAATGAAACGCTACCTACTCTACTCACATGACAACATTATATGGCCAATGAGTTGTTTCGTGAGGCGTTCCCAATGTTAGGTCAACTTCTATTTAGTGTACCGACAGACAAAAATAACATGGACCACCTTGCATTACTTTATGTTCCACGATGTGGAGGTTAAAGAATAGTGCAATGATTAGGGTTTCAAATAAATTGCAAATGTGCTGCGTCCTAAAGGATGAGATCATACGCATGAGCGATCACGTCACGAGGGCTTCATCTTCTTCTTCTTCTATTTTAATGAAGCTTATGTCCGGTAGTTGTTGTCTGCGCTCGAGTTATTAAGATTCGACTTGGCTTCTGTGAAGGATCTGAGGGAGGTTATCGCAAACGTCGTTTACAAAGACAAGGGAGTGAAGTGGGACGAAGTTTTCATATCGGATGGTGCCCAATGTGACATTTCTCGCCTTCAGGTAATGCATTGTTACTAGAGAAAGCATAAAAAAAATTAATAATAACAAATAAACAAAAGTAGGATAAGAAATACTACTAGAGAAAAAAATGGTCTCCACAAGTCGCATTCGATATATTATATGTAGATTCGTGATCGATGCGGTTATATACATGTCGTTTATTTGACGCGGCTTTTAAAAAATATTTTCTCTCCTATTAGCGTACAACAAAATATGCAAAGAGAATCTTAGTTTTATGTGCGTATTCCGTCGTAGTCATGTAAATTTTGTGGAGAAATAAATGTTCTAAGTATAAAAAGCTAAGAACTATTCTTTAAGGCAGTTTATTTATTTATTTTTTGGGTCAATGAAATGCAGAGTTAACATTGCTTGAAAACCCCGATGATCTTAATTTTCTTCAACAGATGCTTCTGGGATCCGGAGTGACAATTGCTGTGCAGGACCCAACTTTTCCGGTAATTACGACGATAATTCTATAGCATGAAAAGTTAATGTCGTAAAGCACATACATGGTAAAAGAAAAGTTAAAAAATCTACGTGGACTAAGCTGTCAAAAGTACTCAGAAAACCATGTCATCCATGACAGGCGTACGTTGATTCCAGCATAATCGTGGGTCAAGCAGGGAAGTTCCAGGAGGAAACCGGGAAGTATCAGAACATTGTGTACATGAGAGGTTGTCCTGAGAACGACTTCTTCCCTGACCTGACGACAACCCCGCAAACTGACGTCATTTTCTTCTGCTCTCCCAACAATCCGACCGGCACCGCCGCGTCCCGTCCACAATTAGAGCGACTAGTGGAATTCGCCAAGGCGAACGGGTCGATCATAGTTCACGATTCTGCGTATTCTTCGTATATTTCAGACGAGAGCCCTAGGTCGATCTTCGAGATCCCCGGAGCCAATGAGGTTTGTTTCATTTTACACTAATAACCCTCATGATGACCAAGAAGATTGTTAGATGGAACACGTTACCTAAGTACGGCAGGGTAAACAAAACCAATCATATGAGCTCGAATGGTGGAAGATTGAGGTGTGATTAAAGTTGACTAGTGCTCTTTATGCGCAGGTCGCAATAGAGATCTCTTCCTTTTCTAAGTTTGCTGGGTTCACGGGTGTCCGTCTCGGCTGGACCGTCGTGCCAAAGGAACTGAAATACTCAAATGGATTTCCAGTCATGAAGGATTTTAATCGCATCGTGTGCACGTGCTTTAATGGCGCATCGAGCATCGCTCAGGCAGGAGGTCTAGCTTGCCTCTCTGCAGATGGTTACCAGGTGATCAGATCAACTGATATTGACGTTCGTCTATATTTCTCGATTTTTCGAAAGCACCGAGTATGATAATCTAACAGAGGATTTCCAACTTCTTTCTCAGGCTCTTTGCAGATCCATAGACTACTACCACGAGAACGTGGACATAATCGTCGATGCCTTCACGTCTCTCGGATTAAAAGTCTACGGTGGCAAGAACGCGCCATACGCGTGGGTGCACTTCCCAGGCCGGAGTTCCTGGGAGGTGTTCGATGAGATCCTGGAGAGGGCCCATGTCGTGACCGTCCCGGGGGCCGGTTTTGGCCCCGGCGGCGAAGGGTATATCAGAGTGAGCGCATTCGGGCACAGAGAGTCCATGTTGGAAGCTTCAAGGAGGCTAAAATCTCTACTGAAGTGATGACCTTTGGTCACTAAATTAATGACTAGTCGGTATGGGCGTTGCTTGTTCTGGTTTGCTTCCTGTATACTCCTCTCACTTTGAATAAAGCAGCAAGGGCGTTCTTCTGATGCATGTTTGGGAATGTTCGTGGGATAATGAATATAGAATTGGGGATGTGACTGTGAAGTTTCCTAGAGCAAATCATCTCTCTATATTATAAAACAGATGCGTGCCTCTTCCAATCTCGAAAGGTTGGCCAGAAAATTCCATCAAGACTCATGGCAGGTAATATAATGGATACTAATCACATATTTTTAAACAGTGGACAACATGATAATTTCAAAGGGTCCATACTTACCAATCTATTATCCCATAAGTCTCTCATAACATCTAAATTTACGAAGAAATTCCAGCTATTCTGTAACGATATTCATTCCCTAGACTAAGTGTTTCTTTCGCCAAGCAATGTTACCTAAAATCTTTTCTTGGCCGGTGTTCATTAAGGTAACATTAATTAAGTACTAATATTAATTGTGTCGGCAAACACAGATTGACGTTAATGAGGGCAACAGATGACAAGTCTCCTTCCTATTCTCTATATTAGCTGGAAAAAGTTCCATGATCGAGGGCTGAGGGAGGGGAAATCCCTTGGGGTTCCAGGCCAAATAGCCTAAGAGAAACACAAACTTTGGCCCGTCCGACAAAAATAACCCAACCTTTCAAATGTACCAAATAAAAACATAAACTTTAGCTCGTATGACAAAAATAGCATTTTGTCGTGATTCCGTCCAATCCCCACCGTTGGTCGCCAACGCGACACTCTTTGTGCTGATGTGCACAATCGACGATTGTTATCACTAACACAACAATGGTAGATTTATTGAGACGCTAAAACAAAGGCTTCGGGCAGGGATGCAGAGGGATCCTCATCTTTGTTTCATAGTTAGAGAAAGGAATTTCACTTGTGCATTAGAGCTTACGACGCACCCTTCGATTCTCTAGACCTTCGATTGCAAATTTCAGATTTGAGCCGCCCGATTGGGGTTTTGAACTCGCATCTTACTTGCGTGAATCTAGAGAGATACTTCATGGACCTAAGGTTTGCTTACCTAATAAAAGGCTTGCTTGCCACTTAGATCCTCCTTTCTAGGCTCTAGAAATTGCCCCATCTGAGCTTGGGACTAGAATGGGCCAATCTGGGGTAACCCACCAGCTGATGCGTGGGCATAAAAACTGCCATGGGCCACCGGCCAGACAATCAAATGGTCTTTCGATTGGATATGATGTATGCCCTAATTCAACTCGTCCTAGTCCATACGTTTCGCGGGGTCAACTGAAAATTCAACGGTCAATAATTATCAACTAACACGAGCCATTTCTGATCCCACCGGACCGGATGTCTGTTTTTGAATACAATAATGTGGATGCATGCTCACCAAATTGAAAAATAAGGATTCGTTTGTTTCGTCGAAAATTAACGATTTGAAAATTATTTTTTCTAGAAAACGATTATATGCATCGCTTACAAAAATAAACCAACGAAAAAATATTTTCATCGTTCACGAAATATTTAAAAATAAATTATCGCCGATAATGAAAATATTTTTTTTATCAATTAAATATTCCAAACAATACAAGCGGTCATGTTTTAAAAAAACGATTTGCAAATCATTCATTTTTCCGTAATATAAACGGAGCCCATATGAATTTAAAACGATCTTCAATGAAAGACGAGCGATGGGGACACCGATGGTCCCGGCCCGCCCAACTAGGTTTACCCAGGGCAACGCCACCTCATCACTGACGTCATCCCTCCTCTTGGGCCCGCCAATCGCATCGCGCTCCCATCCTGAATCCCCTGGGGTTGACTTTCGGGCGCGTGCCTTTGCCTTGGTCACGAAGTTTGGAGGCGAAGCATGGAGGAGATGTCCAGAACACACGCATGCGCGGGAGATGCCAAGTCAGAGTCGCCTTCTTGCTCCCCGACCACCCATCTCTATATATATAACACGCCCACATCCACATGCCCTGCACACAATTGCACATCCCCTCCATCGCTCATCACGACCCGCAGAAATCCCAGGAAGCTTTTTCGGGTTCGGAAGGAAATGGCCAGCGCGGGGGCTTATCAGCCGGGCGCGAGTCTCGCGGAGGCCTACGTGATGCGGAAGCTTTACAAGGAGAAGATGAAGAAGGAGAAGATGGCGGAGGAGGACGCGGTCGCGGGTGCGGTCGCGGGCGATCGCGAGGAGGAGAGGACGACGACTGGAGGAGGGAGAGGATGTTTCTCTTTGTCTCGGGTGTTTGGGAAGAAGGCCCATGTCCATCCTTCCTCTGCAGAAGCACCGCATGTTGCTCCCTCGGAGTAGCTCCCGCCATGAATGGTTATGGCTTAAGCTGGGATTTTTTTTCTTTCTTTCTGCTTTTACAAATGTAAATAGGCTGATCTTGTCTCGTGAGGATTTTCCCTGTTTTCGGGGTATTGTGTTGATTATTGATGTTGTATTTCTACTGGTAAATTTCTTGAATTGAAAGTACAGTTCGAACTTGAGGGGATTTGCTTTGATTCGCTTCAGACTGCTAGGGTTCGTAGGTTTAATCCCTGATGAGCTATGTGATTTGGGCCATTCAGATAAATCTTTGGGAGATTCACACATATCAATAGGTCCGGAGCGGATCGAGTCCATGGTTCAATCTGGAGTACAAGAAACAGTCGAGAGAAATGAGAATAAAGTTGCTAATGGATGAAAGAGCCCGATAATATCCGATTGGAAAGAGGATTGGCTTCATTCGACATTCAAATTCTTTGAGTTTGAAACTTGAGAAACACACAAAGAAAAAACAAGATGATGACCAAATTTGCTTGCATCTTCGGTAACTAAAGGAAAATTTGTCGTCTGAATTCGCATTATCTGGAGCCCAGTTCACACGAAAGACGGGCCTCATGCGGGACCCACTTGACCTAACGGTTCGTGAGAACCGGGTTCTCATGTTTTGGATGCGAGCAATGATTGCTCCTAATTCAGTTGGGTCGCGCTAGCCACCTTTGCATCGGAACATAAAGTGATTCACATCCATCCAAACATGATTAGCTGAATAATTACTGAAATTTAGGTAATTACGATAAAAATAAAATAAAGTTATTCAGTAATAACTCTCTTATGGAATGATTGTAATTGATTTTCACCATATAAAGTCACAATTGCATTGTCAAATGATAAGGAAACATGTAAATTATCACCACCTGACAAGACTCAAATGAGGGGTCATGATTTTTATATCATTAAAAGAAATTTCTAATCTCAATAAACATATCTATTGCAGATAAATCCACTAATGGTTCTTTTACCTTCATGTTTTATGATTACTCTTGTAGAAAAAAGTTAGATGAATATGAGTACAGTGCACTTAGAAGCACATTACATAACGGAAGAGTTCATAAGTTCTCGATATGTACGCACATATTTATCAATAAAATACAACGAGGAAAACATGAACGAAGAACGACAAATAATTGATGATGCACAAGTCTTTCGATCCTAAACTGGCAGGCATAGAGAAATTGTTGTACAAATTTAGTCATACCTTAGTGTCATTTGAATTTATCTCCGTAATTTTATGGCAGATTTGGAACTCACGCAATAACTATGTGTTTCGAGCTTTCAAATCCGAACCAACCCATATGATAAAATCAGCAAGGACCTTATACGAAAACATCTTTAGAACGTGTTAATTGTATAGTCTTAAAATTTTTCGATTCTACTTTATAGTTCTGTCTTTCAAGCAAGTAAAATAAGGCCCGTAGAATATGAATTGTCGTGTACCTGCATCGCTTATGTTTCATGGACATGGGCATATGAGAAAGAAAAGCATGATATTTTTTTAAGTCATATTCAAAAAGAATTGAAAGGTATCTGGAAATTCCTCACTCCATCACAACCTTTTGTCCACACTGAAGCTGCCATAAACAGTGACTTGGAAAAGATAACGTAAAGATGTCATTGATGAGCTATATACTTCCACCCAGTCACTTTCTAGTCTCTCTGTACATAACAAATTAAAGTTTGAAACTGATGCTTTATGCTTTGCTTGGTCTCCAAGAACGGGCAACCTCAATAAATTGCCTCACCTACTCAGCTCATTAGTTCTTAAGACTATTATTCTCATCCTCCCCACAATAATTGTGCTTCGTTTGTATCGTAGGACATGGCCATCACGTCCATGGCAGGGCCAGACCTAGCAGAAAGTTTAGGGTGCGCATGACAACGATTCTGTGCCCGAAAATTGATTCTACTCAGAAATGATTCTTTTTAATTCTGTACTCGGGAACTGATTCTGAGCATTTGAAAGCGTTTGGTAACAGCCCAAAATTTCCATTCCTGGAATAGAAAAAGAATAGAAATGCGCTTGGTAACGGCACAAAATTTATTTTTATTAATAATATTTTTAAATATTTTAATATTTCTTTCTTTCTTTTTTCTTTTTTTTTCTTTTCTTGGTTTCTTCTCCTCCTTCTTGGCCATGGTCTAGTCGCCGGCCATGGCCGGCGACCGGCCACAAGCCAGGGCCGGCAAGGGCGTCGCGACCCTCAACAGCCACAGGCGAGGGCTAGACCCTCGCGGCCTGGGCGAGGGTTGCCCTCGCCGGATCTGCCAAGGGCTGGATTTTCGCCATCGCCCTTGCCCAAGCCGCAAGCCTCGAGGGTGGCCCTTGCCGGCTCGGGCGAGGGCTGGAAAAGGTGGGCGAGGGCGGCCCTCGCCGGATCGCCTGATCCAGCGAGAGGGACCCTCGCCTATGTCGCCGGTTGCCGGTGCCCCGTCACCGACCAGGCAAAATGAATGAAGAAGAAGAGGAACAGAAAGAACGGGAAAAAAGAAGAAGAAAAAAAAATAATTTCTTTTCCAATTATGATTCTTGTTCCCAGACTCAAGAAGTTACTTTTTTTGCTTCCTGATTCTGTTCCAAAACTGATTCTGGGAACAATTTTTTGCGAATTTGTGCTCGGGAACTAAAAGTTTACCAAATAGATTTCTATTCTAAAACTGATTTTGGGAACAAAAAAACAAAAATTTTCACTGTTTGGCAAGTTGCCAAACGGGCCCTTATTTGCCGAGGAAACAGCACAAGGAGAAGATGAAAAAGAAGAAGAAACAAGGAGGAGATGAAGATGGAAGAGCTACCATTGATGATGAAGAGAAGATCTCTCAAGATTGTTTCTCCTGGTTGATTCACAGAGTTCACCCAAAAACTATGTACGAGGCTCGAAGTTGAGTGTGTTATTATAGCTTCCGTTAGGTTAGAGAGATTGTTTTCAATTGTTGTTCGGTATCAAAATATTTACGTCTTCTATATATGTATCGTACGTCATCATGGTTGAGACCCAAAAATTTCGGTTTGGCTCGATCCATGTGTTATTGACACCCTTGACTCATGGTCGAGATGGAAATTAAGTAGATTCAAACTTAAGCATAGCAAATAGTATTTCATCCTTGGAATTGCTCTAAAGATTGTGGTTAGAGCAAAATATGTCTTTCCACTCAACATTATATTAATCGTTAACAGCAACAATTTTGCATTCTCCCCAGTTTGCAAAAAGATTGAGATTTGTCAATTTAGAGGAGATAAATTCGCTTGATCTATTTTTCTGTAATCATGATATACCCACGTGAAAAACACATGAATGGTTGAGCTATAAATAATTTATATGTGATATATATGTCATGAACTGAAAAATCGAGTTAAGTGCTCGAGAGGATCTGATTGTCTTGTCATAGAGTTTAGCGTTTATTTTTCATAAATATTGTTCTAATACTTATAGCCTAATCGACAAGCATATATCTTTAGAGTAATAATTTCCACTTTGTTTGAGAGAGGAGCTAAAACTCATAAGTCATAATTATATTGGATTAGAGCCCAAAATGAACAGCTTAACCTAATTAAATTGCCAAAAACGATTTAGTTTGCGAATTGTTTTCTTCTTCATTATTTCTTTCTCGAGAATGTACTCTTGTACCTAAAAATTGCAAAAAACGGTTTGACTCGATTTGATTTGACAATTTGAACCGTTCTCTTTGCTTCTCCCTAATTGAGACAATGGGATATGAGCATCCCCGCCCTCCTACTCATAAAAAGAAATTGTGAAAATGAGCACTTTAAAAATAGGGAAAATGACACAAATGACCCTTGAAGTTTGGCTAAGCGTGCAATGTTATCCCCGAACTTTTAATTTGTTCAACATGATTCATAAACTTTAATCAAAAGTGCAATGTCGTCCCTAAACTTTTATTTTATACAATATGTTCCCTGAACTTTTGATACAAGTTTAATTTAGTCCCTAAATTATATGAAAATATTCAATGTCGTCCATGAATTTGAATTAATGAAAGGATAACACTGAATGTTTTCATATAGATGAAGGACTAATTTGAACATTTATCGAAAGTTCTGAAACTACATTGAATAAATTAAAAGTTCAGGGACGACATTGCACATTGGACAAAAGTTCAAGGATATTGCACATTGGGCTAAAGTTTAGGGACCACATTGAACAAATTAAAAACTCATAAATGATATTACACATTAAGTTAAAGTTCATGGACCATTTATGTCATTGTCTTATAAATATGAATTAGGCAGCAAGTAAACTAAACTTGAGAATTTTGCCTTTGCTTTTCACCAAAGTTCAAAGATTTTGTTATGTTCAAATGTCCTAACAATCTTAAACATTGTAACTCTTGTTAAAAATAGCTAGAACTTTAAAACCCATCAACGAGACATTCAAACTCATCATTGTGTATCAAACATGTGATATTGTTTCTCGTCCCTCCTCATCTAGAGTGGAGTAGCAAAAATGTGGTTGCGCCCAATGACGTTATATACATGTGCACGTGATTGAAGACATTGTGCCAAATTGAAGCAACCGTATGCCATTGACAACTTTATTATATGTGACACTTACTGATATACCAATTAATTTATAAATTTGAGGGAAAATTCCAAATAAGGGCACGAAGTACCCTCATTTTCTCAAAATATGGTCCATAGTGAACCTTGTTCCGAATAAGAGCTTGAAAATGACATGCAAGTCTAAAAAAAGGGTCTTACTCTGCCGGCTGGCCAGATCTTCCAACTAGCCAAGGCAATTTTGTCCAAAAATCACAAAGACTTAGTTTTCAATTTCAAATCAAACGTTATTACCATCATCTACCCAGATTATTGACACAGACCAAAATCAATAGGGGGGCTAGACTTCACTTATCAAATTCTGTTGCTTTCTCTCAAAGAGAAAAGAGATGAAAAGAAAAGCACCAGCAACATCGATTTCGTTGTCTCCTTCAGTTCAACACCACCCAAGCAACCTCAAATCTTCTACTATTCTAAAGACAAGATGAAAACAAATCCAGCCTTTAATCTAAACCGAGGAAGCAATCACAAGAATCGAACCACACGTTCGAAAGTCAAAAAACAACTACCTATGCAGCACCGAGTCCCAAATCTCCGCTGAACATTTCCATGCCAAATAGCCAAAGAAAAACATAAACTTTGGCCCGTCCTACGAAAATAACCGAAGCTTTCAAATGTACCAAATAAAAACATAAACTTTAGCCCGTATGACAAAAATAGTATTTTGTCGTGATTATGTCCGATTCCTGCTGTTGGTTGTCGACGTGGCACTAGACCTCTTAAAATGGGTCTAAAACCCATTTAATAATCCAAAAGTATTTAAATGAGTCATAACAAAATTCACATGTTAGTATATTGGGTTCACAAAATAAATAGGCCAAAATAAGTGGGTTATAATGAGTCCATTATGAACCCATTTACAACCCACTTAAGACTTAACCCATTTAAGAGGCATCTACACTTTCACCATCAGGTGGAGTAGGAGATGTAAGGACAACTTTTATAATTTTTTAATTTTTTTGAAATTTTCTAAATTTTTTATAATTTTTTATTTTCTTTTATTTTCTTTCTTTCTTTTCTTTGGGCATGGCGAGAGCCGCCAACTCTTGCTGACAGGGGAGCGCTGCAAAGCCCTTGCTAGTCGTGGGAGAGGGCTTTGTGGCCCTCGCCAGTGATCGGCGAGGGCCTTGCAACCCTTGCCTGTGGTCGGGGAGGATCGGCAGGTCCTCACCTATGACCGACAACCCTCGCTGAACATAGAAGAAAAAAAGGTAAAAGAAAGAAAGAAAAAGAAAAAAGAAAATATAAAAAATTCAATTTTTAAAAAAATTATAATAATTGTCCACTAGATTTGTATTGCATAAAAGTGTTTTAGCAATATAATTTTTTTTAAATCATAATAGACAAGTTTTCCTATATTTGGTTAAATATATAAATATTTCAGTAATATGGATCCAATTGGGTGTGGGTTGAAAAATTTGCATTTCAAATACACTAGTCAATTTAGATAGGACCATTTATCACCCGATCCATCCATTTGACATGTCTACGCGGTACTCTCCATGCTGATGTGAACAATGGGCGATTGTTATCACTAACATAACAATGGAAAATATATTGAGACACTAAAACGAGGGCTTGGGGTAGGGACGTAGAGGATCCTTGTCTTTGTTTAATTGTTAGAGAAAGGGGAATTTTATGTGTAAGGCTTACGACGCATCTTCAATTCTCTAGACTTCCAATTGCAAATTTCATATTTGAGCCGTCCGATTAGGGTTTTGAATCGCGTCTTTCTTGCGCGAATCTAGAGAGATATTTCATGGACCTAAGGTATACTTACCTAATAAAGGCTTGCCTGTCATAGTAATAATAAAATAGAAAAGAACAATAATAAGTAGTTGCCTCTTAGATCCTCCTTTCTTGGCTCTAAAAATTGCCCATACGAGCTTGGAACTAGAATGGGCCAATCTGGGGTAAGCCTAGCCACCAGCTAATGTGGGCATATAAAACTGCCATGGGCCAGACAACCCAATGGTCTTTCAATTCAATATGATCTCTGCCCTAATTCAACTCATCCTAGTCCAAATTCAACGGTTAATAATTAACAAGAGCCATTTCGATCCCACTGGATGTCTGTTTTTTAGTACAATAATGTTGATGTCTGCGCACCAAATTGAAATAAGGATGCGTTTGTTTGAAATAATGTTGATGTCTGTTTTTTAATACAATAATGTTTTTGCATCGCGTTCCCATTCGAATCCCCTAGGGCTGGGAGCATGTGCCTTTGCCTTGCTCACCAAGTTTGGAGGCGTAGCCCAAAGGAGAAAATGTCAATTTTCCTTAAAAAAATGACTCCACTTTATATCCTTCCTTAAGAAAATGACTATTTCGAACTCTTTTTGGAAATTTTCCCCATTGCTAATGTCATCCCTCCTCGCGGAGGGGCCCGCCAATCTTATCGCACTCCTGTTCGAATCCCCTGGGGCTGGGGGTGACTTTCGGGCGCGGGCCTTTTGCCTAGCTTCACCAAGTTTGGAGGCGAAGCCCGGAGGAGATGTCCAGAACACGCAAGCGCGGCAAGTGGCAAAGTCGGAGTCGGCTTCTCTCTCCCCAACCCAACACCCATCTCTCTATATGTAACACACCCACATCCACATGTCCTACACAATTGCATATCCCCTCCATCGCTCATCACGACCCGCAGAAATCCCAAAAAAGCTTTTGGGTTCGGAAGGAAATGGCGAGCGCGGGGGCTTTTCAACCGGGCGCCAGTCTCGCGGAGGCGTACGTGATGCGGAAGCTTTACAAGGAGAAGATGAAGAAGGCGAAGATGGCGGAGGACGCCGTGGGTGCGGTCGCGGAAGATCGCAAGAAGGAGAGGAAAGCGAGTGGAGGAGGGAGAGGACGTTTCTCTTTGTCTCGGGTGTTTGGGAGGAAGGCCCATATCCACCCTTCCTCTGCAGAAGCACCGCGTGTTGCTCCCTCGGAGCCGCTCCCGCATGAATGTTATTGGCTTTAGCTGGGATTTTCTTTCTTTCTTTCTGCTTGCACAAATGTAAATAGGCTGATCTTGTCTGGCGAGGATTTTCCCTGTTTTCGGGGTGTTGTGTTGAATATTGATATTGTAATTCTGGTGGTGGATTTCTTGAGTTGAAAGTACAGTTTGAACTTGAAGGAATTTGCTTTGATTCGCTTCAGACTGGTGGGATTCGTCGGTTTAATCCATGACGAGCTAAGTGATTTGGGCCATTCAGTTTGATAAATCTTTGGGAGATTCACACGTATCATTAGGTCCATTGCGGATCAAAGTTGCTAAAGGATGAAAGAGCCCAATAATATCCTATTGAAAAGAAGATTTGCTTCATTCAAAATTTAAATTCTTTTAAGTTTGAAACTTGAGCAGCCCCACAAAGAAAAAAGAAGATGGTAACCAAATTTGCTTGCATATTTGGTAACGGCAGCGAAATTTGTCATCTGAATTTGTATCGTTTTAAGGTAAATTCACACGAAAGACAGGTCTCATGCGAGACTCACTTGACCTAACGGTTTGTGAGAATTGGGTTTCCATGCTTTGAATGCGAGCAATAATTGCTCCTAATTCAGTCGGGCCGAGCCAGTCACCTCTGCGTCGGAACAGGAAGTGATTCATGTCCATCTGAACATGATTAGCTGAATAGCTACTGAAATTTAAGTACTTACAATGAAAATAAAATAAAGTTATTCTATCATAACTCTGTTAAATGGAACAATTGTAATTTGATTTTCACCATATAAAGTCACAATTATACTGTCAAATGATAAGCAAACATGAAAATTATCACCACCAGACAAGAATCAAATGACGGGTCATGATTTTTATATCATAAAAGATTTTTCTAATATCAACGAACATATCTATATAAAACGGCTAGTGGTTCTTTTACCTTAATGTTATATGATTACTCTTGCAGAAAAAGTTAGATGAACATGAGTACAGTGTACTTAGAAGCACACCAAATATCGGAAGAGATCATAAGCAATGGATATGCACGCATATATTATCGGTAAAATATAACGAGGAAAACATGAGCAAAGAATGACAGATAATTGATGATGGAATAGTCTTTCGATCATAAACCGGCAAGCACTGAGAAGTGATTGTGCAAATTTAGTCATACCTTAGTGTCATTTGAACTTCTCTCCGTAGTTTTAGGACAGATCTGAAACTCGCGGAACAATTATGTCTTTTGAACTTTAAAACCCGAACCAACCATCTGATAGAATCAGCAAGGGCCTTGTACGAAAACATCTTTAGAACTTGTTAATTGGAGTGTCTTAAATTTTTCGATTCTACTTGTAGTTCTGTCTTTCAAGCAAGTAAAATAAGGCCCCTAGAATATGAATTGTCATGTACCTGCATCGCTTACGTTTCATGGACATGGGCATATGAGAAAGAAAACGTACGATATTTTTTAAGTCATACTCAAAAAGAATTGGAAGGTATCTGGAAATTCCTCACTCATTACTACCTTTTTTCCACATGGAAGCCGCCATAAACAGTGACTTGGAAAAGATAACATAAAGATGTCATGGATGAGCTATAAATTTCTACCCAGTCACTTTCGAGTCTCTCTGTACATAACAAATTGGGGTTTGAAACGATGCTTTGCTTGCTCTCCAAGAACATGCAACCTCTATAAATTATCTCACCCACTCAGCTCATTATTTCTTAAGACTATTATTCTCATCCTCCCCACAATAATTGCGCTTCGTTTGTATCGTAGGACATGGCCATCACGTCCATGGCAGGGCCAGACCTAGCAGAAGCTTATGTGCTGAGGAAGCAGCACAAGGAGAAGATGAAGAAGAAGAAGAAACAAGGAGGATATGAAGATGGAAGAGCAACCATTGATGATGAAGAGAAGATCTCACAGGGTTGTTTCTCGTGGTTGCTTCACAAAATTCAAACAAAAACTGTGCACGAGGCTCGTAGTTGAGTGCATTATTATAGCTTCCGTAAGGTTAGAGAGATTGTCTTCAATATGTTGCTTGATGTCAAAATGTTTGTGTGTGCTATATATGTATTGTACGTCATCATGGTCGAGAACCGAAAATTTCGGTTTGGTTCGGTTCGGTTTGATTCGATCCGGATATTATGGACACCCCTGACTCATGGTCAAGATGGAAATTAAGCAGGTTTGAACTTAAGCACAACAAATAGTATTTCATCCCTGGAATTTCTCTAAAGACTGTGCTAAGAACAATATATTTCTTTCCACTCAGCATTATACTAATCATTGACCATAACAATTTTGCATTCTCTCCCTAGCTTGCAAAAAGATTGAGATTTGTCAATTTAGATGAGATAAATTTGCTCGATTTATATTTCTGTAATCATGACATACTCATGTGAAAAACACGGTTGAGTTATAAATAGTTTATATGTGATATATATGTCATGAAATGAAAAATTGAGTTAAGTGTTCGAGAGGATCCGAAGGTTTTGTCAAACAGTTTAGCATTTATTTTTCATAAATATTGTAGTAATACTTATAGCCTAATCAACAAGCAGATAGCTTTAGCATAATAATTTCCACTTTGTTTGAGAGAGGAGCAAAAACTCATAAGTAATAATTATATTGGAGCAGCGCACAAAATGAACAGCTCTACCTAATCAAATTGCCAAAAACGGTTTAGTTTGAGAATTGTTTTCTTCTTTTTTTATTTCTCGAAAATGTACTCTCGAACCTAAAAGTTGCAAAAAAAAAAAAATGGTTTGACTCGATTGGATTTTACATTTTGAACCGTTCCTTTTGGTTCTCCCTAATTGAGACAATGGGAAAATGAGCATCCCTGCCCTTTTTGGAGAATTGTCATCTTCAAACTTTTAATTTATTCAACATGATACAGGAACTTTAATCCAATGTACAATATCGTTCCTAAATTTTTAATCTGTACAATGTAGTCCCTAAAATTTTAATACAAATTCAATTTAGTCCATGAACTATATGAAAAATGTTCAATGTCGTCCATGAACTTGAATTAATGGAATGACAACATTGGCTATTTTCATATAGTTTAGGGATTAGTTTGAATATTTACCAAAAGTTCAGCGACTACATTGAACAAATTAAAAATGCAGAGACGACATTACACATTAGACTAGAATTCAGGGATATTGCACACTCGGCAAAACTTTAGGGACCACATTAAACAAATTAAAAGTTCATAGACGACATTTTACATTAGGTTAAAGTTCAAGAACCATTTTTGTTATTATCCTGTATTTAGGAATTAGGCAGCAAGTAAACTAAACTTGAGAATTTTGCCTTTTCTTTTTGGCAAAGTTCAAAGATTTTGTTCTGTTCATATGTCCTAACAATCTTAAACATTGCATCTCTTGTTAAAAATAGCTCGAACTTTAAAACTCATCCACGAGACATTCAAATTCTCCGTTTTGTATCAAACATGTGATATTATTTCTCTTCCCTCGTCATCTAGAGTCAAGTAGCATAGATGTGGTTGCGCCCTGTGACATGATACATGTGCATGCTATTGAAGACATTGTGCCAAATGGAGGCGACCATGCGCCATTGACAACTTTATTACACGTGACACTTACTAATATACAAATTAATTTATAAAATTGAGGAAAAATTTCAAATAAGGGCATGAAGGCTCCGTTTGTTTCATAGAAAATAACTTCCGGGAAAAAGTTTTCCATGTTTTCTGCTGTTCGTTTCACGAAAAATAACGTCCTGCGGAAAAAATTTTCCTCCCAAATGAGCAAAACACCTTCACTTTTGAGGAAAATGATTTTCTCTTTTTGAGAAGAGGAAAACATTTCCCCCCTCCTCCTTCTTTCACCTTTCATTTTTTTCATTTTGTTTTTCTTTTTTGTTTCCTTCTTCTTCTTCTTCCTCAGCCGGTCGCCGGCCACGGCGACGACAGGCGACCAGCAAAGTCGAGCTTCGCCACAGGCCGGCAAGGCTCGATCCACTGAGCTCGAGCCTCGCCGGCCTGTGGCAATGCTCTGGCTCGCCTAATCCGGCTTGGCCGAGCACGGCAAAGGTTGGTAGGGTGAGCTTGGGCCTCACCGAATCTGGCCGATGATCCGGCGAGCTTGCCTGATCCGACACGGCCTCACCCAGCTCGCCGGATCCGGCGAGGCCCGAGCTCTCCCTACCGGCCTTGGGCGAGCTCGGCCGCGCCGGATTAGGCGAGCCGGAGCCTTGCCATAGGTCGGCGAGGCTCGACCTGGCCGGTTGCCGGTCGCCACTGTGGCTGGCAACTGGCTGAGGAAGAAGAAGAAGGAAAAAAAAAGAAAAAAAAAAGAAAAAAATATTTTTTAAAAATAAAAATAAAAAATTATTAAAAGTAGTGCAAGGAAGAAAATTTTTTCCATACCGAACAACAGAAAATATTTTCCGAAACTTTTTCAAATTTCAGCCGAATATCGGAAAATTATGTCATTTTCCAAGAAAATGACTTCCTGGAAAACATTTTCCAGAAACGTAACATTTTCCGCGAAACTAACAGAGCCGAAATGTCATCATTTTCTCAAAAGATGGTCAATAGTGGATCTTGTTTTAAATAGGGGTCTGAAGTGACCATGCCAGTTTCAAAGAAGGATCTAACTTCGCCGACTGGCCAAATCTTCCAACTAGTCAAGGGATTTTTGTCCAAAAATCACAAAGACTTAATTTTCAATTTCGAATCAAACGTTATTATCATAATCTGCCCATATTATCGACGCTGACCAAAATCAAAAGGGGGCTAGACTTTAGTTATCAAATTCTGTTGCTTTCTCTTCGCTCAAAGGGATAAGAGATGAAACGAAAAGCACCACCAACATCGATTTCGTTGTCTCCTTCAGTTCAACACATCCCAAGCAACCTCAAATCTTCTACTATTCTAAAGACAAGATGAACACATATCCAGCTTTTAATCTAAACCAACCATACGTTCGACAGTCAAAAACAACCGCCTATGCAGCACCGGGTCCCGAATCTCCGCCGAACATTTCTAGGCCAAATAGCCAAAGAAAAACATAAACTTTGTCCCGTCCGACAAAAATAACCCAACCTTTCAAATGTACCAAATAAAAACATAAACTTTAGCCAGTATGACAAAAATAGCCTTTTGTCGTGATTTCGTCCAATTCCCGTCGTTGATTATTGACACAGCCAAATATCCGTCTATTGTTTCTAACCTCAAAACTCCTACGCAGATTTTCTCAGAGAAGTGTGAGAGTTGTTAAAGATGGGTAGAGGAAGGCAACTTTCTAATTGTAATTGTCATGATAGATTTATGCTAACCATTTTAAGACTTCAATTCAGTAAGAGTGAGTCTTTGTTCCCTGGTTTCTTACCTTCTACATATCGAATTTTTAATTACTAGTAATCTTGAGTTTTCTTCTTGGGGAGTATTATCCATATACAGAAGTTTGAATACTCATTAGTTTTCAGATCATACTTTTGGCTGGAATCGGCCTTTTACCTCTCTGATATTAAGATGCTTGCTCTTCTTATCCTTGTCGATGTTATCATAACACAAATGCACAGCAAGTGACTAAATGGTGTGAACATCCTGCACACTTTATGTAACAATGGCATGATATTCCGAAAAATTGGAAGCAAATCACCAACTAGGCAAGTCCTTTCATGGTGAAGACGTATTAGGAACACCTATTTCTGCATTTTCTCGCAAATGAATTATTCAATTTATTTAGGGTATGATACTTTTTCTGAAGAAATCGATGCACAATCCCACTGCAGAGTCGACCCTGGACAGTTGAAACAGTGAAGCACAAAGAAAAAACGAAAGACACTATCAGAAAAATATCACTCCCACATCCGATTCATACATTTCTAATGTGGAACAGAGAAATTCAACGTGATCGAGGTGTCGTCAAAGCAGTTGTGGAATGATTCATCACTGGATTAAGAAATTCTCATGGCCCCTGTAAAGCAGACTAGTCAATTGGAGAAGAAGGGGAAGAGTTGTTGAAAGTGCTCACACGGTGGTTGATATCTTAGACTGGATCTCTGTTGCTCTAGTCAAAGGTGACCTTCATAAACACTGAACCATTCAGAGAACAGTTTATCTTTATCCTTCCCTCAGGACCATTTTTTAACAACTCATGCACTCTCTATTCTCCATCTGCACCAATAAAAATATGTGGTAGCATCATCCACTGTTGTGATTGTGACTCTTAGTCTTCTGGTTTGCATATTTCATTGTCACGGCCATATCAACCTCTATAATGTGCATTAACAAAATGCTCTCAACACAATGTCTGTTTTTCTTTGAATCGCATAATGAGTGGTAATCTGTATTTTTCACTGTACTACATTTTTTTGGGACTGCCTCATACCCTGTACTGGAATTATAGACATATTGGGTTTTAGGATGGTGTTCCTAAGTTGCTCTTGATAGATCTGCGAAGGCGTTGTCAAACGGGGCTCTTTTTATTATTTTCTCTATCATATATGGCAATGACGTGGCGAAATTGTATTTTCATAACAATTTTTAGGACTTCTAATAAACATATCCCGAAGATTTAACTACCATTGAAGAAGACCACTTCCACTTTAGGTTAGTGGAAAAGAGGATAGGTCAAAGTAATGGGGGTTATACAGACCAATAAAAAAGTAATGGGTGTGTCAACGTAGCAGTTGTGGAACAATTCTAATCTGGACATGAGAAATTGACTAGCACGCTGGAGACTTGGTACCTGTCAGGTGTTGCTTATCATAGAAACATAATACCAGGTCAACACTACTTTCATCTATAAAAAGGGATCATGTGTCCGTGCAAGACATCTCACTCCTATCTCAAGGCTCAAGCAAACAAAAGAAGAAGAAGATATCCGAGCCTTAACTCTCCTGTCCACAACTGCAATGAAGTTTCTTCCAACTAGCCTTCTCATCTTGGCTCTGGCAACCGCCACCGCTTTTGCCTTCGACCCAAGTCCTCTTCAGGACTTCTGTGTGGCCATCAATGACCCTGAAGGTTGGAGCTCTGCTCTAGCGTCATTCGTATATTTCTGTTCTACTGATGCTAAAAAAACTACCCAAAAAGAGTTTACGCTTAGATAAGCCTAACAATAAGAATTATGTTTCTTATGCAGTATTTGTGAATGGGAAGTTTTGCAAGGACCCAAAACAAGTCACAGCAGATGATTTTCTCTTTAAGGGGTTCAGATACCCAGGTAATACCGTGAACCCGCTCGGATCGAAAGTCACGCCCGCTTTCGTCGACCAATTTGCAGGACTCAACACTCTTGGCATTTCCATGGCTCGTATTGACTTTGCTCCGGGTGGCCTGAACCCTCCCCACACTCACCCTCGTGGGACCGAGATACTGGTTGTCACTGAGGGCACACTGCTTGTCGGCTTCGTCACGTCCAACCAATTAAACAACACCTTCTTCACCAAAGTGTTGTACAAAGGGGATGTGTTTGTGTTCCCAATAGGTCTCATCCACTTCCAGCTGAACATTGGAAAGACCCCTGCACTGGCCTTTGCTGCTCTGAGCAGCCAGAACCCAGGAGTCATTACCATTGCTAATGCGGTATTCGGATCGAAGCCACCCATTTCGGCTGACGTTCTCACCAAGGCCTTCCAAGTGGACAAGAAGGTTGTTGACTACCTTCAGGCGCAGTTTTGGTATGACAACAACTAAATCGATAAATTGACCTCCAAGATGTCAGATTACCCCTGTATTCTACATACATGATTGCTGAGATTGATAATTGCTTCGCAATAAAAGAATTGCTCTACATGTAATTGATCATGAATGTTAGAGTAATAAAAGATCATTCCTCATAAGAATCTCTCTCTAGTTTACTGAACAAGTTGCACTGCAGATTACCAAGTCTTATTCAGAAGCTTTATCTTTAAAAGTCCAAGAACCGGTCATTCCAAAACAACTACGACCATGTGGCAGTTAGTTTGAATTCCTCCTCTGCAGCTGAAACTATTCACATAATCTCGTATGGAAGTGGTCTATGCTAAACTTTACATCCTTGCATTGGCTTTAAAAGGTTTCCAAGTACTGCCTGTCCACAACCACGTGCATGCCTTCGCTAGCTGGTCGAGGTTGCTGAAAATACTGGTGCAATAACGCGCAAAAGAAAAATATGAAGTTTGGCCAAGCTAGAATATTACATAAGAAGAACCTCGATAACACTATTCTTTTGTCTTAACATTTAAATGTTACAGGGAGCAAGCATATATATAATTCCATAACAGTGGCTATTTCATGATTTTTTAAGCATCTTGACTCTCGAAGTACAAACACCAGTTTT
Organism: Syzygium oleosum; assembly: GCF_021117445.2. NCBI lineage: Eukaryota > Viridiplantae > Streptophyta > Magnoliopsida > Myrtales > Myrtaceae > Syzygium > Syzygium oleosum. The sequence goes on from NW_026607497.1 coordinate 5,823,587, forward strand.
GAGCATTATCAGAGGCCAACCAGAGGCATCCTATATAGACTCTCTCTTCCTCTCGAAGGAACTCTACGCGTGTGTCATCTCTTCTAGCGCTGAAAAAGTTGAGTGAAACAGGCAAACCAGTATTTATTGATAATGGAATGAAGAGATGATTAATGTTTGGTGGCCCCACTCCATGGTTGGCCTTATACAAACTCTCAATCCTTACAGCAAATTAACAAACCCAAAGTAAGGCAGAAAATTACTTAAGATGCAGTTATATATCAGAATGATGAATTTACTTGAGCTAAACAATTCTATAAAGGAACCACCTGCCTGGGTGGCGCTGCTGGAGCGCGCACTCTTCCTCTAGCAAAAGGTTGAGTGTTCGAATCCCAGGTGTCGCAGGGTGACTTAACCGGTGCACGTGTGTGGTGGCTAGCACGTGTCGCCCCCAGGGTTTACCTCCCGGCTGTCGGCCGTGCGGGGTTCCCTGGGTCATCAAAAAAAAAAAACAATTCTATAAAGGAACCTTACCAAAAAAAAACAATTCTATAAAGGAAAAATTATTCACGCACTGATACTTGAGATTGGTATGGAGTGATCCAGTAATATATCTCATTTGGGAAGTTAGTCAGACACCTGGAGCAAGCAGGATGGAAAGAGATCTTGAATTAGTTTTTCATCTCAGCCCTTGAAGGATTTGAGAGAGAGAGAGAGAGAGAGCGAGAGAGAGAGAGAGAGAGAGAGAAAACAGCGGAATCTTATCAATATCAGATAACAAGCAATTGTACTAGTACCCAAAACTCAGTATCTTATTCAAAAGAATTCTTCTTTGTATTGTACTGAAAAAACACAATTACTCTTGTGAACATCTGTCTAATGGTTGTCAAACCAGTTCTGTGTCTGGAGATTAGATCAGTTTTTGTCCACTTGGAAAGCCTTTGTAAAGACATCAACATTGATCAGTGGCTTCGATCCAAAAACTGAATTTGCAATGGTTAGGAGTCCCGAGTTCTGGCTGCTGACGAAAGCAAAGGCCACTGCTCTGCAGCTTACCGAGTCTTCAAAGGTTACATCTTTTTCTTCTCCTTCTTGAGTCCAAGAACACGTTCCCCAACAACTGCGTTGACATGGAAGTTGGTCTGATTTCCATTTCTCCAGCTTAAAGAATTCATGTTCATCTGATATGGAAATGGTAAACTCAAATTATTGCAAACATTTGATTATTTTTTCTTCATCATTTCAACTCTTCAGCATCAATTCAGCGCAGCGTCGTCAATCACGCATTATTTCTTCTAACAATTTCCCATCTGAAGAAATATTGAATCAACAGGCTATGGCTTTGCACACCTATCTTCACCAGGAAAATTTCAGGTTGATGATTTACCCTGTTAATTTATAATTGGGAGACTTAATTTGATTTAACATACCAGGCACGAAAGTTCATAACCATATACTGGGTAGCTGTGCACTCTCTTGTTGGACAAACCTAAATAAATAACCTTTCTTTAGAGGCGTCAAACGATGCACGTGTATGACTTTTTCTTCTTTCCAAGAATGGTTCATGGGGAGGTTGGAAATAAAATACTGTCGTCGCAAGCTGGGACTGTCTTTCAACCTATTGAACTGAAGGTTTTAGTTTCTTGCACAGCACCGTAATCATCTAGAGCTTAGAAGACACAGTACTTGAGGATGGACAGTATAATTTGTTTACTTTCTTGGACTGGTGAATCTTGCAAATTGCTGAATTCTCTTGGAAACTGACGCTTCCGGAAGGTCATGAGTTTTGTGTTAGGAAATAACAAAGAACTAAGCTAACCCACCCCAGATTACGAAATTTCATTTTACTGTTTCTAACTCTAAAGTTTTTGATAAAGTATAGACCAGGACTCGAGAGGATGAACAACGAACGTCTTTTATGCAGTTCAGGATATTTCAGACCAAGAAAGAGCGTATAAACAGAAGGCATTACTGCGGTCAGCTCTGCTATGGCCTGGAGTCAGCAATGCTTCTTAATATAACATGGAGAAATGGGAGAGTTGCTGAAGATGTCTGTCTAGACGATGGCGACTTTTTAACTTGTACCTCTGCTGTGAGCTTCCCATCTGAACCGTTGTCGATACTGAAATTTCATGAGATAATTGTCCGTCTTTACTTATGAAGTATGGAAAGTGCTATGGCTCAAGCGCTCTTTATTCTCCACTGAACACCTGCTCCCTATAAACTATGGGAGAGGACTCCAATTTGTTTATAGCGAGTCTCTGTCTCCCACTTATTTTGAACTTTTCAAATTGAACTTTCCTGAAAACAAGGAGAAGGGAGGGAGGGAGTTTCTTCGAATATGATATTTTATTGTTCAATGACCATTGAGATTAATTATTGTTTTGTTCTGGGCAATCTCTAATGGAAACTGCGAATGATCTCATGGCGCAATTACTCTATCATCTTTTCTTTGATCATGCAAAACCAATTAGATGATAAAATAAGAAACTTTATTTAATTTCTTTTTGTCTGTGTTTAAAAAAATTTAGAAGTATCTTTTATTGTAAGATGTTAGAAGGTTTGGAACCCTTGCTTCGGCAAAGTGTTGCTAGCCCTCCTCCATCCAGGAGAGGGCTCGCAGGCCTTCATTGTGCGGTGGCTAGGGCTCGCGTGCCTCGCCGTGGGTAAGGGGCTGCAACCTTGCTAGAGCATGGCCTAGACCTTGCAAGGTCTTGTAGAGGGCCAAGCGTACCCTATCCTGCCACCATTGATGTTTAGGGAAATGGTGTCACGTCTGATAACTGTCGTGATGTAGAACAATTAATATATTCAGTTGATCCTAAACTTGTTGGCTTATATTTTTGGTTAACGGTAAGTCCAGCTTTATCGCATTTAAGAGGCCTTTGCGCTTTCACTATCAGGTGGAGTTAGAGATGTGAGGCCAATTCTTATCATTTTTTTATTTTTTATAATTTTTTATTTTCTTTTTTCTTTTTTTTCTTTCTTTCTTTTCCTTGGTCACGACGAGGGCCGAGAGACTCTCGCTGACCCGGGCAAGGGCTGTGAAGCCCTCGCCGGTTCGCCAGACCTTACCGTGGTCGGCAAGGGTCAACTGCTCCTCGCCTGTGAGAGGCAAGGGTCAGCCGATGACCGAAAAGAAATAAAGAAAAAGAAAAAAGAAATATATTCAATTTTTTAAAAAAAATGTAAAAATTGTCCACTAGATTTATATTGCATAAAAATATTTTAGCAATATAATTTTTTTAAAAAAATCATAAAAAAACAAGTTTTCCTATATTGTGTTAAATATTGAAGTGTTTTAGTAATATAAGTTGGGTCGGATGTAAGTCGAGAAATTTGCATTACGGATGCATGAGTTAATTTGGATAGGACCATTTACGACTCGACTTGACTCACTCGTTTGACTAGTCTACAAGGCACTCTCCATGCTAATGTGAACAATCAGCGATTGTTATCACTAACATAACATTGGTAGATTTATTGAGACACTAAAACAAAGGCTTCGGGTAGGGACGTAGAGGATCTTCGTCTTTATTTAATTGTTAGAGAATGGAATTTTAGGTGTGCGTTAGGCTTACGACTTACCTTTGGTTCTCTAGACTTCCAATTACAAATTTCAGATATGAGCTGCCCGATTGTGGTTTTGACTTGCATCTTTCTTGCGTGAATCTAGAAAGACCTATGGTTTACTTACCTAATAAAGGCTTGGTTGTCATAGTAATAAGAAAATAGAAAAATAATAATTAGTAGTTGCCACTTAGATCCTCCTTTCTTGGCTATAAAAATTGCCCGTTTGATCTTGGGACTAGAATGGGCCAATCTGGTGTAAGCCACCAGCTAATGTGGGGATAAAACTGCCATGGGCCAGACAATCAAATGGTCTTTCGATTCAATATGATGTATGCCCTAATTCAACTCATCCCAGTCCATATGTTTTCGTGGGGTCAATAGAAAATTCAACGGTCAATAATTATAAATTAACCCGAGCCATTTCAGATCCCACCGGATGTCAGTTTTTGAATATAATAATGTTGATGTCTGCTCACCAATTGAATATAATGGTATTGTTTGTTTCGTCACCGAAAAATATTTTTCTAAAAAATATCACTTGTATCGCTTATAAAACGAAACAAACGAAAAAAATATTTTCATCATCTATGAAAATGTTTAAAAATAAATTGTTGGCAATAATGAAGATAATTTTTATCGATTAGCTATTTCAAACAATACAAACGGTCACTTTTAGGAAAACATTTTTCAAATCATTAATTTTTTCTAATACAAGGAGCCTAAATGAATTTAAAACGACTTTCAATAAAAGATGAGCGACCGGGTCACCAACAGACTCGGCCCGCCCAACCAGGTTATCGCTGAGGAAAAACTCCAAAAAAGGGAACCGAAGTGGAGTCATTTTCTCAAATAAGGGCCTGAAGTGAATATGGTCTCAAATAAGGGCATAAAGTGACCAAATTGTCGCAAATAAGAGCTTGTAGTGGCCATATCATCTCAAATAAAGACCTTTGACCGGCTAGTAACTATTCCGTCATCGGAGAATGGGTATTTTAGTCAAAAAAATAAAAATTTTATTTTTTTGATTTTTTTTAATTTCGTTTTCTTTGCCTTTTTCTTTTTTCTTCCCTTCCCAACGTCATTGTGCTTAGCCGGCGACCTCTATTGGCCTCAACCAAGGGCTGTCCTCGTCAGGCGAGGGTGCCTCGCCCAACTCCGGGGAGGGCGACCCAGGCGAGGGCAGCCCTCGCCTGACGCCACCAAGGGCCGCCTCCGCCTGAGGCACGTGACCTCCACCGGCCTGGCGATGACTGGAGAAGGGAAGAGAGGAAAAAAAAAAAGAAAAGGAAAAGAAAAGTAAAAGGAAAAGGAAAAAACAAAAAAAAAGGAAAAAAGAAATAAAAAAAATAAAATAATTCAAAAAATTAAAAGACGAAAATACCCTTTGACCGGTGAGGTTAGGTTTTTATTTGAGACTAATATGGGGCCTAATTCCAAAAAAAATCCACAACTTTACACTTTGTTCCAATTATATCCTGAACTTTTTTTTGTCTCAAGAAAAACCACAAACTTTTATCCGAGTCCCAAATCTGTCCTCCCGTTATAAATCCGTCCAATTAACGCCAAAAAAAAAAAAAAAAGAACCGGCAGCTGCGAACCGGCAGCTGCGGCGGTGGCCAAGCCTTCGTCGGTGGCCGCCGCCACAACCGCCGGGAAGGAGCGGCGGCACTCGCCTGGGCCTAGGCGAAGGCCGGCGACCCTCGCAAGCCCCGGGCGAGTCGCCGGCGAGGGCGTGCAGCCCCCGATCTGGGCGAGGGTCGCGCCCTCCCCCATCGCTAATGTCATCCCTCCTCGCAGGCGGGCCCGCCAATCTTATCGCACTCCCGTTCGAATCCCTGGGGCTGGGGATGACTTTTGGGCGCGTGCCTTTGCCTTGCTCACCAAGTTTGGAGGCGAAGCCGGGAGGAAATGTCCAGAACAAGCAAGAGCGGCAAGTGGCAAAGTCGGAGCCGCCTTCTCTCTCCTCAACCCAACACCCATCTCTCTATATATAACACGCCCACATCGGCATGTCCTGCACAATTGCACATCCCCTCCATAGCTCATCACGACCCGCAGAAATCCCAAAAAAGCTTTTGGGTTCGGGAGGAAATGGCGAGCGCGGGGGCTTTTCAACCGGGCGCGAGTCTCGCGGAGGCGTACGTGATGCGGAAGCTTTACAAGGAGAAGATGAAGAAGGCGAAGATGGCGGAGGACGCCGTGGGTGCGGTCGCGGGCGATCGCAAGAAGGAGAGGAAAGCGAGTGGAGGAGGGAGAGGACGTTTCTCTTTGTCTCGGGTGTTTGGGAGGAAGGCCCATGTCCACCCTTCCTCTGCAGCAGCACCGCGTGTTACTCACTCGTAGCGGCTCCCGCATGAATGTTATTGGCTTTAGCTGGGATTTTCTTTCTTTCTTTCTGCTTGCACAAATGTAAATAGGCTGATCTTGTCTCGCGAGGATTTTCCCTGTTTTCGGGGTGTTGTGTTGAATATTGATATTGTATTTCTGCTGGTGGATTTCTTGAGTTGAAAGTACGCTTTGAACTTGAAGGAATTTGCTTTGATTCGCTTCAGACTGGTGGGATTCGTCGGTTTAATCCACGATGAGCTAAGTGATTTGGGCCATCCAGTTTGATAAATCTTTGGGAGATTCACACGCATCATTAGGTCCATAGCGGATCAAAGTTGCTAATGGATGAAAGAGGCCACTAATATCCTTTTGAAAAGAAGATTTGCTTCATTCAAAATTCAAATTCTTTTAAGTTTGAAACTTGAGAACCCCACAAAGAAAAAAGAAGATGATGACCAAATTTGCTTGCATATTTGGTAATAGAAGCGAAATTTGTCATCTGAATTCGCATCATTTTAAGTCAAATTCACACGAAAGACAAATTTCATGCGAGACCCATTTGACCTAACAGTTTGTGAGAACCGGGTTTCCATGTTTTGAATGCGAGCAATAATTGCTCCTAATTCAGTCGGGCCGAGCTAGCCACCTCTGCATCGGAACAGGAAGTGATTCATGTCCATCCAAACATGATTAGCTTAATAATTACTGAAATTGAAGTACTTACAATGAAAATAAAATAAAGTTATTCGGTCATAACACTGTTAAATGGAACGATTGTAATTTGATTTTCACCATATAAAGTCACAATTATACTGTCAAATGATAAGCAAACATGTAAATTATCACCACTGAACAAGAATCAAATGACAGATCATGATTTTTATATCATAAAATATTTTTCTAATCTCAACGAACATATCTATATGAAACGGCTAGTGGTTCTTTTACCTTAATGTTATATGATTACTCTTGCAGAAAAAGTTAGATGAACATGAGTACAATGTACTTAGAAGCACACCATATGTCGGAAGAGATCATAAGCAATGGATATGCACTCACATATTTATCGGTAAAATATAACGAGGAAAACATGAACAAAGAATGACAGATAATTGATGATGAAATAGTCTTTTGATCATAAACCGGCAAGCACAGAGAAATGATTGTACGAATTTAGTCATACCTCAATATCATTTAAACTTCTCTATGTAGTTTTCAGACAGATCTGAAACTCGCGCAACAATTATGCCTTTCGAGTTTTGAAATCCGAACTAACCCATCTGATAGAATCGGCAAGGGCCTTGTACAAAAACATCTCTAAAACTTGTTAATTGGAGTGTCTTAAATTTTTCGATCTACTTATAGTTCTGTCTTTCAATCAAGTAACATAAGGCCCATAGAATATGAATTGTCATGTACCTGCATCGCTTACGTTTCTTGGACACGGGTTTATGAGAAAGAAAAGTATGATATTTTTTAAGTCATACTAAAAAAGAATTGGAAGGTGTCTGGAAATTCCTTACTCATTACTACCTTTTTTCCACATTGAAGCTGCCATAACCAGTGACTTGGAAAAGATAACATAAAGATGTCATGGATGAGCTATAAACTTCTACCCAGTCACTTTCAAGTCTCTCTTTACATGACAAATAATTGATGATGGAATAATCTTTTGATCCTAAACTGGTAAGCATAGAGAAATTATTGTACGAATTTAATCGTACCTCAATGTCATATAAACTTCTCTCCATAGTTTTAGGACAGATCTGGAACTCGCGCAATAACTATGCCTTTCAAGTTTTGAAACCCGAACTAACCCATCTGATAGTATCAGCAAGGGCCTTGTACGAAAACATCTCTAGAACTTGTTAATTGGAGTGTCTTAAATTTTTCGATTCTACTTATAGTTCTGTCTTTCAATCAAGTAAAATAAGGCCCATAGAATATGAATTGTCATGTACCTGCATCGCTTACGTTTCATGGACACGGGCTTATGAAAAAGAAAAGTATGATATTTTTTAAGTCATACTGAAAAAGAATTGGAAGGTATCTGGAAATTCCCCTCTCATTACGACCTTTTGTCCACATTGAAGCCGCCATAAACAGTGACTTGGAAAAGATAACATAAAGTTGTCATGGATGAGCTATAAACTTCTACCCAGTGACTTTCAAGTCTCTCTGTACATAACAAATAATTGATGATGAAATAATCTTTTGATCCTAAATCGGTAAAGCATAGATAAATGATTGTACGAATTTAGTCATACCTCAGTGTCATTTAAACTTCTCTATGTAGTTTTAAGATAGATCTGGAACTCGCGCAACAATTATGCCTTTCAAGTTTTGAAACCCGAACTAACTTATATGATAGAATCAGCAAGTGTCTTGTACGAAAACATCTCTAGAACTTGTTAATTGGAATGTCTTAAATTTTTCGATTCTACTTGTAGTTCTGTCTTTCAATCAAGTAAAATAAGGCCCGTAGAATATGAATTGTCATGTTACTGCATCGCTTACGTTTCATGGACATGGGCATATGAGAAAGAAAAGTATGATATGTTTTTAAGTCATACTGAAAAAGAATTGGAAGGTATCTGGAAATTCCTCACTCATTACATGGAAGCCGCCATAAACAGTGACTTGGAAAAGATAACATAAAGATGTCAAGGATGAGCTATAAACTTCTACCCATTGACTTTCAAGTCTCTCTGTACATAACAAATTGGGGTTTGAAACGATGCTTTGCTTGCTCTCCAAGAACATGCAACCTCTATAAATTACCTCACCTACTCAGCTCATTATTTCTTAAGACTATTATTCTCATCCTCACCACAATAATTGCGCTTCGTTTGTATCGTAGGACATGGCCACCACGTCCATGGCAGGGCCTGACTTAGCAGAACCTTATGTGCTGAGGAAGCAGCACAAAGAGAAGATGAAGAAGAAGAAGAAACAAGGAGGACATGAAGATGGAAGAGCAACCATTGATGATGAAGAGAAGATCTCACAGGGTTGTTTCTCGTGGTTGTTTCACAAAGTTCAAACAAAAACTGTGTACGAGGCTCGTAGTTGAGTGCGTTATTATAGCTTCCGTAAGGTTAGAGAGATTGTCTTCAATATGTTGCTTGATGTCGAAATGTTTACGTCTGCTATATATGTCTTGTATGTCATCGTGGTCGAGACCCGAAAGTTTCGATTCGGGTCGGTCCGGGTATTATTGACACCCTTAGTCATGGTCGAGATGGAAATCAGCAGGTTCGAACTTAAGCATAGCAAATAGTATTTCATCCCTGGAATTGCTCTAAAGATTGTGGTTCGAGCAAAATATGTCTTTCCACTCAACATTATATTAATCATTTGTAGTAACAATTTTGCATTCTCTCCCTAGTTTGCACAAAGATTGAGATTTGTCAATTTAGAAGAGATAAATTCACTCGATCTATTTTTCTGAAATCATGACATACCGACGTGAAAAACATGTGAATGGTGGAGTTACAAATAGTTTATATGTGATATATATGTCATGAAATGAACATGGAAGAGCAACCATTGATGATCAAGAGAAGATCTCTCAGGGTTGTTTCTCCTGGTTGTTTTACAAAGTTCACCCAAAAACTGTGTACGAAGCTCAAAGTTGAGTTTGTTATTATAGCTTCCATTAGGTTAGAGAGATTATTTTCAATATGTTGTTCGATGCCGAAATGTTTGTTTGCTGTATATATTGTACGTCATGATGGTTGAGGCCCGAAAATTTCTGTTCGGTTCGATCCGCGTATTATTAACATCCCTAACTCATGGTCGAGATGGAAATTAGCAGGTTCGAACTTAAGCATGACAAATAGTATGTCGCTGGAATTGCTCTAAAGATTGTGGTTAGAGCAAAATATGTCTTTCCACTTAACATTAAATTAATCATTAACAGTAACAATTTTGCATTCTCTCCCTAGTTTGTACAAAGATTGAGATTTCCTCAATTTAGAGGAGATAAATTCACTCGGTCTATTTTTTCTGTAATCATGACATACCCACGTGAAAAATATGTGAATGGTTGAGCTATAAATAGTTTATATGTGATATATATGTCATGAAATGAAAATTCGAGGTAAGTGTTCGAGAGGATCCGATCTTTTTGTCATAGAGTTTAGCGTTTATTTTTCTTGAATATTGTTCTAATACTTATAGCGTAATCGACAAGCATATAGCTTTAACTATTTCCACTTTGTTTGAGAGAGGAGCTAAAACTCATAAGTCATAATTATATTGGAGCACCGCGCAAAATGATCAGCTCTACCTAATTAAATTGCCAAAAATGGTTTGGTTTGCGAATTGTTTTCTTCTTCTTCTTGTTTTCTTTCTCGACAATGTACTCTTAAACCTAAAAATTGCAAAAAACGATTTAACTTGGTTTGATTTTACGGTTTGAACCCTTCCCTTTTGCTTCTCCCTAATTGAGACAATTGGGAAATGAGCACCCCCGCCCCTTTAGTCATAAAAAGAAATTGTGAAAATGAGCACTTTTGTAAATAGGGAAAATGACATAAATGATTCATGAACTTTAGTCCAATTTGCAAAGTTGTCTCTAAACTTTTAATTTGTTCAGTGCTGTCCCTGAACTTTAGTTTAATGCGCAATGTCGTCATTGAACTTTTAATTTGTACGATATGATTTTTGAACTTTTGGTACAAGTTCAATTTAATCTTTAGACTATATGAAAATGTTCAATGTTGTCCCTAAACTTGAATTAGTGGAAGGATGATATTGGATATTTTCATATAGTTTAGGAACTCGTTTAAATATTTATCAAAAGTTCAATGACCACGTTGAACAAATTAAAAGTTCATGGACGATATTGTACATTAGACTAAAGTTCAGGGACTGCATTAAATAAATTAAAAATTTAAGGACGATATTACACACTTAGTCAAAATTCAAGGATTATTTATGTTATTATCCTTTGTAAATAAGAATTAGGTATCAAGTATACTAAACTTGAGAATTTTGCCTTTTCTTTTCTCCAAAGTTCGAAGATTTTGTTATGGTCAAATGTCAATCACAATCTTAATAATCGCATCTCTTGTTATAAATAGCTCGAACTTCAAAACTCATCCACGATACATTTAAACTCATCGTTTTATATCAAACATGTGATATTACTCTTCCCTCCTCAACTAGAGTCGAGTAGCATAGACGTGATTGCGCCCTGTGACGTTATAGATGTACGCACAATTGAAGACATTGTGCCAAATCGAGGCGACCGTGTGCCATTGACAACTTCATTACATGCGACACTTGCTGATATACCAATTAATTATTGAAATTGATATTAACCGATCAATTCTTTCAATGCCATCGATTATATCGCACGTCGACTCGGCTCGTATCAATAAATACCTCAATCGATACACGCAACAAATGTGCAGCACGATACATGCGCATATGGATCATGATCTGGCGCTACGTGCCGATAACGCCGGGCCATTTAACACGGACGATTAAAAGTAATACTATAGTAACAACGCTCGATATAAAACATCTATAATGCATTGACTCCTTAAATATCAATCAAAATGTCCCTTTTCGCTTTACAAATATGATTATTTTGACGAAATCCGGCAATCCTATGATGCCATGGTTATTGAACTTTACAATGGGAAGATCTCTAGCAATGATAGAAAGTAGTGTCGCAATTTACTAATCCTATAACACAATTTAATTATTGCTACTTTTTTTAATGGCTTTCTAGACAAAATAGGTTTAGTTGGAAATTAGTAGGACCCCGGAGATCTCGTGCGATGTCAAAATCGCCTTTTGCTAATGCGATGAGACCCACCTCCTCTTTCTGTTCACTCATCATAAACTCATAATTTTATAGTTAAATGCCGATCTTCACGGGGACACATGCTTTTTTTCCGAAGCGAAAAGGCCACGTACTTACTTCCTCGATGCCCTCCCACGTGTGAGGCGCACGTGACTGGAGGGGATCGTCCACGTGATTAAAGGGCCCCCGGTCGCTTGGCTGTCGACCTCGTGACGAATGATGATGCCAGGTCGCGCACCGTTTCGAAAGTGATCTTGCCCGGGACTCCACCAGAACGAACCCCATGTGCGATGGGTCCATCCGGGGGGCGAAACCATGACCCGTTTCAGTGGTCCACATTCGTGGATTCGCGCAGTCCGACATAATTCAGAGGGATAATGATATAAATGATTCATGAATCCGATATACAATGTAATTCATGAACTTTTAATTTATTTAATGTAATTCATGGACTTCTGGTACATATTCAATGCGGTCTCGAATTATATGAAAATATCTAATATTGTCCTTCCATTAATTCAAAGTCAAGGATCACATTGAGCATTTTTTTACAGTTTAACGACTAAATTGAACATGTCCAAAAAGTTCACGAATCATATTGAATAAATTAAAAGTTCAGGGACTGCATTATACATTTGGTTAAAGTTTGAAAACCATATTAAATAAATTAAAAGTTGATCATACCAAAGTCCATGGGCCATCTGTACGATTTTCCCCGGTCTAGACGGAAAAAGGGAGAGATGATGAATCCTCCGACCGAGCGGGCCGAAATGAGCAAGCCGACCGAGGTGGCAAATGCTCAATTACAGAAGTGCCCTTGGTCCCCCGTCGATTTGTTTGTTTTTTTTTCCTTTTGGGTCGTACCCCGTCAATTACTCTTTGCATGGAGTACGGGTTTCCTTTTATCATGTAAGAAGACTTTTGCCAGATTTCCTATATTTCCCACCAACAATTTTACATCACGAGTAAGAATTTCAGTACGTGACAGCTACAAATCTTTTAGTTAGAGTACCATCCCTCGCCGGCGGCATACGAATTCCACCGTCGGGGGCACTCACGTGTGAAAAACTTCAATTTGTATTGATGTAATTACTAAAAAAAATGCAAGATAAAAAGGGAGACCGCCCATACGTAGATTAGAATTTCACTCTGTATTGATGTAGCAGTAAAGTTTACATATTGAAGATTTTCTTGATCGAGAGAACCACGCCGTAACCCTTATTGTCCAACGTATCAATTTTATGCATCCAGTTCGTAATATTCCATTAGTTTATTATTCGCGATTATATTGATATGTCTATTACAAATGTTCCGGCCTCCATCGAGTTTCGGAAGCTCTCTGTCTCTTGCTCAATTTTTTTGTGAGACTAAATGTACATCGATATGGAAAACTTATAAATGTTGTAAATTATTCGTACCATCCATCAGATATATAGATTTTATTGTTTTTCAAGTCAAAGTAACGAGCCTAAGTGTATCTTTATGACCGACAGAAATAATGGATAAATCATAAATAGAATAACTGATGCATTAAATTATATTGGTCACATTGTCTAAACATATATGATGTCCAATTTTTTTTTTCTCTATAATGCTAATATGGCGAATTTTCCCATCAAATGTTGACATCACATGCACCTAGCAGTAAGATGTCGTCCAACTTGGCAACTCGTCAACCCCAACAATTAGAAAAGAGAAGAAGAAAAGAAACGGGAAAAGCGGATAAAGAGCCGCAAAAATACGAGGTGGAATGAGACAAGGCAATTATTGGAGTATAGTCAGCAGAACATGATTAACTTATTTGAATATTGATATCTGGGTTAAAAACCCATATTCATTAATAGGGTTAATTGTCATTAAAAATTTCAAATTGGTATGCCCTAAAACATTTCTCTCAAATTAATTATCGTGAAATGAAAAATCACAAACCGATATACCAATTGCATATTTACCCTAGATTAATTTTCTTTTCTTAAAAAAAAGCTTACATTGATTCTCCTCCTGACCCAGATGCACCCTCCATTAGCATTCCGTCAAATATCCCGTTAAAAATGCATACTTGCCAATACATGCTGCAGTCGCTTGCCATGTTTATCGACACGTTGTGGTACTAGTGGGATATTAGGCGGAATGCTAGCCAACGGCGAATTTGGATTAGGGGCATTGATTTGGGATATTTCAAGAAACGAAAATTAATTCAGGGTAAAATGAACAGCGGTGATACTATTTTGAAATCGGCTTGAAATTTGAGGTAAAATGTCTCCTCGAAGGATATCAATTTGGGATTTTTAACGGTACCATACCCTTATCATTAACTGTTTGTACTATGTAGGTTGTAACCACATTGTTAGTAGTAATAATGCGGAAGTTCTGCCGTATTTTAAAGTGGCAGTTGATGACAGATCGAAACCATCTCTGCATAATCTCTGACTCCCAGCTCACCAAATCACATAAATGCAGTCAAAGTCAAAGGCGAGAGAGAGAGAGAGAGAGAGAGAGGGAGGGTTGGGGGGGGGGGGCAAAAACGTAATTCCACCCCCACCAAAGCATGGTGTTTAAGCTAAGCAGCTTAGGTGGTCGCGGCAGCAAGCTTTGGCTTTGGCGGGACGTCCCTTTTCCTCATCTCCTTCCTGTCCCTAATTAATTAATTATAATATTATCTAGTAATAATCAAGAAACCTCAAAGCTCCGGAAGCTGATGTCTCACCTCCCAATCCCCCACACACCTCACTAATCACCAAACCTTAATCGCGATTAGCATTGCTAATCAATGAGGGTTTGTGGGTCGCTCCCTCCACCCACAATCCTCGCAAGATCCGGAAAACCAAAAAAACAAAGAAAATCTTGCGCACACACACTCCCTGAAATCTCTCTCTCTGTCTGTCTCTCTGTTTTCAAGAACCCTTCGTTTCAAAGATACCCTTGTCTTTGCTCTTCCTTTCAACTTAAGCAGCTGCAGATCCAGCACTAGGTACTACCTAACCACCCCCAGCGTTTTCTTGTCCATCCTTTTTCGCCTTTTCTTGTTTCCAACCCACATTAATACAAAACTTTAATATACTCTCAGCAGTTAAACGAAGTTTCTCCGAGATTTATTTTGAATTTTGTTGATGCGCTCTGTTCTCTCCTCCCAGCTCACGGACAATTCCGCTGTCCAATCTGGTGAATCATTTTTTTTTATTTTATCATTTCCCCATCTTTGGCGTCTTCTTGCGGAGGCGTAAGAGTTGAGCGTCCAATTATTGCTGGGTTTTTCAAATTCCTCGCTTTTTCCTCTTTTTTGGGTTGCCCCTGAATTCCTTTGCAGAGGGGTTAAGAAAGGAAAGGGGAATAAAAAGAGAGAGAAGAAAAACAGCCTCCGACCTCCATTTTATCTTCTTGCCCCCCGTGCATTTTCATCTGGGTTCGTCTTTGCTTTGCGACATTTGGTCGGAAACATAAGGTCTTTCTTGTCTTGTTTTTATATCTTGCTTTTCCCTTCTCTGCTCTGTGTCAGCCTCTTGGGGTCCTAGTGCGCTGCGGAGTTAAGAGCATTCGTTTCTTCGAACCTCTCGGGTTGTTGAACCTTTTTGCTTTAGTGGGTCTCTGGCTTTGTCGTCTTCGGAGGTGAAAATCTAAGTTAAAACTGAGCTTCGGGCTATACTGTTCGGATCCGGTAATCTTCTGCTTGAGCACTGGGCGATTAAATTATAAATCCAGGCTCTTTTGGCGCTTGGTGTAAAGATCTCGGCCTCCTCATTCAAGGTATGAGCCTGATTCAGCTTCTCTTTCTCCTTCTGCTTTGGTCTCTGCTTCCTTTCGTTTCGAATCTTCTTGGACTTGGAGCTTCTAGATTCGTCGATCTCGTCAAATGTGGGAGTCTTCGCTGCTTGGTTGAGTGAGAGGAGGTCATCTTTATCTTTGATCTGAGCTGCCAATTTCTGCATTTTACATAATTTGAATATCTTGCCGTTTTTGTTTTTTGGTTGAATGCGTGCATTTTGGAATCTCACTGGGTAGTTTGTTAGTAAGTCGCTATGCTTTTGGTCGTGTGATGTTCCTTCGCCTGTTCTTTTTACTGTTTTGAGCTTAGTTATTCGATGTATATCTATATCCCAGTTGCAATGTAATTTTGTGAATCGAAGAACTCATCCTGACCATCTTGCATTTTGGAGTTTGGATCAGCAGCTCGTCGCTCATGGCAGCCTTCTTTCCGTCACAATTTAGCTCTGTATATGGTTTATGTCACATTTTGGAGTTTGAATCAGCAGCTCTGTGGCTCATCAGCCTCTTACCCACCCCACTCCCCTTACATTTGTCTTGTCTGGAAGTCCCAATTTTTCTGGCTTCTCACTATCTTGCATTTGAACTTTCAGTCACTACCAGTGAGATTTGTTTTGATTCTTTGGCCAGCTTGATGTGTTTCAACCTCAATGGGTTCTGCAGACTTTTACCACTAGATCCTTTTAAGCTCTTGGTACTCCTCCATTAGGGCTCTCTCTGTCTCTTTTGATTCCTACCTGAAGCTGCGGTACACTAGCCCACCTTCCATTTCTTACTTACAGCTGTTGACAACAAGTTGAATTCATATTAGATAGGAGCCCCAAAATTGAAGAATCATGAGTTGGCAATATTTTTTAGGTAGATTGAATGGGTGCCTAAGTTGGTTCACTAATCTTTAGTCTCTGTCCAGTGAACTTTTAGATGAAGATCACGACTCTCTTATTTTCCTTCTTCTTCTTCTTCTTCTTTTTTTTTTTTTTTGGATTCTACTGTGAGTATGTAAAAGAAGGAAACATAAGTTCATTGCTTCTTTGTCAGTGAGTGCTTTATCATCGACTTTGCCCTTAGATTTATGGTTTTCATGTTAACTGTACTTGCATGAAAATTCATTCACTCATTTCTAGAATAACATGACCAATTCATATTGCATTGGCTTTACAGGCAGGAAACAAAAGCTGGACCTTAATGTCTTGTTGCCAATGATTGATTGATCATTCAGTGATGTCAAGGATCTCCAAGTGGAAGCCTGAGAAGACAAAAACGAAAGTGGTCTTTAGGCTTCAATTTCATGCCACACATGTACGTTTCTTCACAGTACCTGAATTTAGTCACTAATGTTAGCATCCCTTTCGTTAGTTTTTCAATTTCATTTAAGATGTTATTTTGACCTTCTTATGAATTTTACCAGAAAATGTAAATTTTGAGCTGTTAGTTCATACATTGAATTATTTTTTGTGGCTTCATTCTTAATGATCATCTGTGCGGGCGCGTGTATGAACGCGCACCATGCGCGCGCGGGTGCATATATACCAATTTGTCTTATACTCAATGATGCACGAAGTACCAGTTAATGAATGCCAACAATGTATAGCTTGAGGGTAACTTCTGCATTGACTGTAACAAATAATCATGTTTTCCATGTCCAGATTCCTCAAACTGGATGGGACAAATTGTTTATATCATTTATTCCAGCTGATTCTGGAAAGGCAACAGCTAAGACAACAAAGGCTAATGTGAGAAATGGCACCTGCAAATGGGCGGATCCCATCTATGAAACTACGAGGCTTCTTCAAGACATTAGAACAAGACAATATGATGAAAAGCCATACAAACTTGTTGTGGCAATGGTAAAGTTTCCATCCGTGTTATAAATTCTTAACCTTCTAGTCATCAAGACCACTCATCCCTTAAGCTCCCCCATCCTGAACCTATTTAATGCACCAATTATAGATACTGCGATTTGTAGATATAGCGTCTCCAGTCCTGTGTTCCTTGTGCCTAACTTTGCCTTTTTACTGAAATTTCTTGACGTCAGGGTTCTTCGAGGTCTAGCCTCCTTGGTGAGGCCACGATCAATCTTTCTGATTATGCTGATGCTCTAAAGCCTTCTTCTGTTTCGCTGTCTCTTCGGGGATGTGACTCTGGAGCTATATTACATGTAAGGATTGTCACGATATATCTGAGCTCTCCAGTATTGCTGGTTCTGAATGGTTTTTTAATTTTAGATGCTGAATGCCTTAAGTAATTTCATGTTCGTTTCACCGAATACTTTGTCTCCATTTTGATCTTAATGAGGGTTCTCTCTAAGAATGTGCATCTCGTTATGTGCTGAATTTTTTGTAATGCAGGTTACGATACAGCTGCTTACTTCTAAAACTGGTTTCAGGTAACTCACTTAACACTACAAAATTCTAGAGCATTTTGTCTGTTTCCACCACCTTATGCCATTTTGTGCTGCTTTATAATTTTCAGAGAGTTTGAACAGCAAAGGGAGCTCAGAGAGAGGGGCCTGCTGACTACTTCTGACCAAAATGGTCGAAGTGAATCTGTTAGTGGAAGACTGTCATCATCTGAAGAGATTGTTAGTGAACATACGGTGAGCTTTATTATATTGACAGGTCTCCTATTGGTTCATATACGGTTGTATTTCCCAATAATCATACTCTCATCTGATTGTTTTGTATAAAATTACGGCTGATGCACAGTAGGATAATATAAGTTCTTGAAAGTATTATATGGTCGTAGTCAATAATGGACAAGTTCTTCGTCTTATAAAATTAAAAAAAGAACGAAAAACTAGTGATGATTTCTTGTAACAATCGTTATTGATTTAAGAATGGACTATAAGCTACAAATCAAGTGATGTTTGTTCACATGTCTGAGGATTCATCAATTCGGGGTTCTCACTTGACGTCATGATTGATATCTGGACATCAAACTTGTTTCAAGTTTTATGTCATCTACTATTTGCATAAAATTCTAGTTTACAAAGTTGTAGCCCAGCAACATGAGACATAGGAGGCTGTAAATCGGGACTCGATGCTGTGCCTTATCATCTCTGTAATAATTAGATTAGTATGTTCATAATACACTGATCATCTGTGATCCCAGGGTCAATTTTTTTTATTATACCGTCCTGCATACTGTGAGGAATGACCTCTTTGTTTTATTTCTTTAGCATGTCATTTACTAAGCTTTTGTTGTATTGAAAATTTATTTTGTAGATAACAGAAGTCTTGATTTTATTCTAAACTAGATTTGTGCTCACATTCTTTTGTATACGCTTAGAGCTTGTGTTTATAGGGGTGATTTCCTTTTATATACGTTCCTTAAACCACGACAAAGGTGCATTGTTAACCCGCAGCCTCTTAGATAGGACCATGGCCTAGGCCATGTTTAGCCTCCTTGAAGATGATGAAAAACTTCTGCTGTTTTTGTTGGTAGCTATTTGCAAAATGTGCTAATGTTGGGAAGATTCTACACATTTAGCTTCCGCGCATCCTGAATTCATTTTCTCTCTCCTAAAGCCTCTTTACCTGTCTTCTAGTCAGATTATCGTGATTAGTTTCTAAGGTTTTGTTCCTTGATTAGTGTTTTGTTCGGTGATCTTTTATGATGACAGGACTATGCAAGGGTCAGATTCAAACATGAATCTAGAGAGCTTCTGTCAAATGAAGAAGAGATGGTTCTGAATGAAGAGCATGCGGATTCGCCCATTGGGTTAGATGGCTCTTCAAATACCTCAGGATCTTTATATGCAGAGAAACATGATACATCAAGTGCACATGAAATAGACAGCATTAAGAGTACCGTGTCTGGTGATTTGGGTGGGCTTTCCCTCAGTCAAAGCCCTCGGCCGGGAAAAGCCGACCCTTCAGATCAGAGGCATGTTGGGACCAGTGACTGGGTTCATGGCTGGGGTTCAGATTATTCTGCAGAGAATGACTTGGCAATTACATATGAGGAAAATAACCGACTTAGAGGAAGCCTGGAAGCAGCCGAGTCATCTCTTCACGAACTGAAATCAGAGGTAAGCTCTTTACAAAGTCATGCTGACAATTTAGGCGGTGAAGCACAGAAGTTTGCTCAGCAGCTTGCTGCTGAGATGGCTTCTGGAGAAAATCTGGCGCGGGAGGTGGCTGTGCTGAAATCTGAATGTTCGAAATTCAAAGCTCAAATTGAGATGCTGAAGATTGATAACTTAAGCTCACCTTATGTTGGAAGAGACATGGTTGGATTGGACCAGGATCAAGATCTAAAGCTTAGATGCTTTAGAGGACTTCTTCTTATGGAGGATAAGATCAGAGAGCTTCAGAATAAGACGTGCTTGGGACTTCATGACAGGGACTTCAGATTTCTGGGATCTGACTTGGAGGCCTTGCTCGTTATGCTGCAGGATCTCAAGCAAGGAACTGGACAGGCCGTTTCTAGAATCAGCTTTGCACCCCCAGAAGGAGGTGCCCTAAAGCAGGTTGGAGATTTGAGTATAAATGAGAGCAAGAAACTTGTATCCCAGATTGAGTTCGGTACAGACTTGTATCAACCTGAAAGCATGCTTCATCATCTTAGCGTATCGGGCCTATCTCATGACCCCAGTCCTGCTGATGTCACTGATCCAATGAAAGACAGAATAGTTGAACTTTTAAGAGAGCTGGACGAGTCAAAAGCTGAAAGGGAGAGCCTCACTCAGAAGATGGACCAGATGGAATGTCATTACGAAGCTCTCGTTCAGGAGCTTGAGGGAAATCAGAGGCATATGCTGGGAGAACTGCAGAATCTTAGAAATGAGCATACTGCTTGCTTATACGCTGTTTCTACAGCTAATGCGGAGATGGATAGAATGCGCCAGGATATGAATGAACAGCTGCTGAGATTTACAGAAGAGAAGCGCGAGTTAGATTTACTTAATAAAGAGCTTGAGAGAAGAGCTGCCACTGCAGAGGCTGCACTCAAAAGGGCTCGGTTAAATTATTCAATTGCGGTCAACCAATTGCAGAAGGATCTCGAGCTGCTCTCTGGGCAGGTTTCATCCATGTATGAAGCTAATGAGAATCTCATCAAGAAAGCATTCGAAGATTCCGCACCACAAGGCTTTCAAGGAGTGACTGAAAATTTGCAGAATCAGAAGCCGGACCCAGGGGATGTTCATGCAACCAAGCTTTTGCAACGTCCGAATATGTCTATAGTGCAAAAGAAACAACAAGTGCGTGGAGATATCCTTCTAGACGACTTAAGAAGATCCTTGCATTTGCAGGAAGAACTTTACCAGAAGGTTGAAGAGGAAGTTTGTGATGCAAATTTTGAGATAATCTATTTAGATGTGTTTTCCAAGACTTTGCGGGAAACTTTGCGTGAAGCAAGTAGTGATATTACAGTAACAAAGAACAGGGTAGATAAACTCACAAGGCAGTTGGAGCTGGTGACGGAATCCAAAGATGTATTGACACGAAAGCTGGAAAGTGTTATGAATGAGGTTCGATCCCTAAGTGATTGCAAGGAAGCTTTCTCTCTAAAGTACAACGAAATGACTGTCCAGAATCAAATGTTGGAATCAAATTTACAGACCATAACCTTTGAAAACCATTCCCTTGAACAGAAAATTAGGGAGTTGGAGTCCTTGATGACTGAATGTAGAAGTTATAGACACAAATTTGAGACCAGTGATGCAGAGAGAATTGAATTGGCAGATCAACTGAGAAAGGAAGTCGAGGATTCTGCGATACTTAGAACTGAAAAGGCCGCTCTGCAGGGAGAGTTGCAAACTCTCAAACAGAAAATTGAGGAGGTGGCATCTGCGAAGGAATATCTGCAGAACACCGTCCACAATTTGCAAGATATGTTAATGTGTCATGACATGAACTTTGATGGGGAATTGCTGCTTAGAGAATCAGACCACCAGGACACTGAATCCGGGTATCTAAACAATATTGTGTCAAAATTGGCAGACATTCAGCAGAGTGCACGTGATAAATATTTACAAGTCATGGAAGAGAGAAAAGCTTTAGAAACGGAAAGAAATGTAGCTGTAGCTTCCTTAAGTACATCTGAATCTAATATCTTCTCTGTGAAAGAGAAATTTGGCCATGACTTACGCGTTATGCTAGATAAACTAAGCATGTCAAACTCATTGGTGCAGAAGCTGCAAATAGAAGTTGAGGCTCTTGCTAACAGACTCGGATCGAGCTCAGAAGCAGAAGAAAGACATGAACAGCGGCAGAAAGAAGCTCTTGCTGATCTTTGGCGGTTGGAACTTGAGCTTGAACAGCTTATATCAAGGAATGAAGATCTTTCTCAGAAATTCCTGGCACTAGAAAGCATAAGTGAGGAACTTGGACAAAGTAAGTTGATTATAGCTGAATGTACCAAGGAAAATCATGCTTTGATGGCATCTCTACAGAGTAAAACTGAAACATCTTCTCAGCTGGAATTGGAGGTTTCCGAATTGAGAGAAAACTTGCAATCTCAGGAGACGGAGTTGCATAATCAGAGAAGCTACATAGAAAAATTAGAGATCAATATATCTGATCTTACCTCCGAATTGAATGAGAAGCACTGCCAGTTGCTTAGTCTTGACGAACAGAGAGATGAACTGCTCCATCTGAGGCAATTAATTTCGAATTTAGAGCTGGAGAATTCAAGAGTTGGTGATCTCCTCTTGCATAGTGAAAAATGTCTAAAAGTTTCCCGTGAAGAATCTTCTTCTGTTGCTGAATTGGAAAATCGGTTGTTTGAAATGCACGAATTCTTGATATCTGCAGATATCCAGTTAATTTTCACTAGAGTTCAGTATGAGATGGGGATTCAAGATTTTGTCCAGCAGCTTCAGTGCTCAGATAGGTACCTTGAGATGTTACAGCAGAAGAATCTTGGCCTTGAATCGAGACTCAGTTGCTGTCTTGCAAATGAGGCACATCATGTCGAAGAAAGCATGAAGTTGTTGACACGTCTTGAGTCCCTGAGATCTGATTTAGAAGCCTCAATTGCTCAGACCAGAGAATTGCACGATGTTAATAAGGTTCTGATGACTGAGCTCGAGGAGCACAGGAAGAGAGATGAGACGTTGGATGCTAGTATCTGCGAGGAGAGGAGGAAGCATGCTGAAAGTCTTGAGTCCTTGAAATCTGATTTAGATGCTTCGATTGCTCAAAACAGATTACTCCATGATACTCATAATGTCCTGAAGGCTGAGACCGAAGAACACAGACAAAGAAGTGAATCTTGGGAAACTAGTATTTGTGTGGAAAGAAGGGAGCATGCTGACAGTATCGAGTCCCTGAGATCTGATTTAGAAGCATGCATTGCTGAAAGTAGAGTGCTTCATGATACTATTGGCATTCTGAAGGCTGAGCTTGAGGAACACAGGAATACAAATGCAATGTTGGAAGCTGGTATTTGTGAGGAAAGGAGAAAGCATGCTGAAAGTCTTGAGTCCCTAAAATCTGATTTGGAAGCCTCCATTGCTCAGAATAGAGTACTTGAAGGTACTAATAATGGCCTGAAAGCTGAGCTAGAGGAACACGGGAAGATGAATGAAATGTTGGGTGCTAGTATTAGTGAAGAAAGAAGGAAGCATGATGACAGTATTGAGTCCCTAAGATCTGACTTGGAAGCCTCGGTTGCTCAGTATAGGAAGCTTCGAGAGACTAATAATGCTCTGATGGCTGAGCTTGAGGAACATAAGAAAAGATTTGAAACAAGGGATGCTAGCATCTGCGAGGAAAGAAGAAAGCATACTGAAAGTCTTGATTGCCTGAACTCTAACTTAGAAGACTTAATTGCTCAAAATAGAAAACTCTATGATGCCAATAATGAACTAACGGCAGAGCTTGAGGAATATAGAAAAAGAAACCAACACTGGGATGCTAGTGTGCGTGAGGAAAGGAGAAAGCATGCTTCCGAGGCTGAAATGCTCAAGAGTCTGTTGATGCTTTCTGAAGAAGAGATTGATGGGTTAATGCTTGTAAATGAGGAACTGCAAGTGAAACTTCTGGTGCTTGAAGGGAAGATAGAAGAACAGAGTTCTCAGTTGACTTTGCTAGAACGATGTAATGATGAAATCGTTGTGATGCAGAAGCAGTGTAAAGAGCTTACTGAGAAGCTATCTGAACAAGTAATGAAGACTGAAGAATTTAAAAGCTTGGCCATTCATTTGAAGGAGCTCAAAGATGAGGCTGATGCTGAGGTTCTCCAGGCACGTGAAAAGAAAGAAACTGATGGACAAACATATGCTGTACAAGAGTCATTGAGAATTGCATTTATCAAGGAGCAGTATGAAACCAAGCTGCAAGAACTGAAACAACAGCTTTCCATGTCAAAGAAGCATAGCGAGGAAATGCTCTGGAAATTACAGGATGCCGTTGACGAAGTTGAAAGCAGAAAGAAATCTGAAGCTTCTAATATGAAGAAAAATGAAGAGTTGGGTGTGAAGATCTTGGAACTGGAGTCTGAGTTACAAGCAGCAGTTGCTGAGAAGCGTGAGAAATCGATGGCTTTCGACTGTATGAAGGCGGAGATGGAATGCTCATTAATAAGCCTCGAGTGCTGCAAAGAAGAAAAACAAAAGCTTGAAGCTTCTTTGCTCGAATGTAACGAGGAGAAGACTAAGATTGCCACTGAACTCACACTAGTGAAGGAACTTCTTGAGAGTTCCAAAACACCTACAAGGATTCTGGAGAAGGATGCTGATCAATCACAGATGGATTGCATGCCCGATAACCTGGTTGTAGGGACTCTACATTCTGCAAAATCACTAAATCGTGATGAAGCTGATGAATGCACAAATCATGATCATGAAGATGCCCATGCAAGTGGACTCATGAGCATGCAATCTAAACAGGTTATATGTCGTTTTTCTATCTGATTTGTGAGCTTGAACTTTTATCATATATCATCCCCCGGTCTCTCTCTTGCTCTCTCTCCGCGTGCTTGTGCGTGTACGCGTGCACAGGGGTGTGTGTATGTTGATCTCTAATACTCTGCGCATTCCTTTAGGATCTTCTCACCTCTAAAGGAGAAAATGGAATACAAAACCTTGCACCAGTCGATTGCGATAATGCTTTGCACAGTGACAGAAAGGATCTTGATCTCCTTCATGATCAATTCAAAGTACAAGTTTTAAAGTCAAGCATGGACAATTTAAGCAAAGAGGTAGGTGATACGCTCTGAATATTTGGCCCGCAAAGATGTTCTTGTGGACATATCAGCTAACAAACACTATGATTCTGGTTGTTGCCGATCCAATTCTTTTCCTTGTCTTGCAGTTGGAAAAGATGAAAAATGAGAATTGGCTTCTTTCTCAAGATGATCATTTTGCTGATCCAAAGTTTCCAGAATTGCAGAGGGAATTAATGCGATTAGATAAGGTACTTCTTTGCATCCTTCATCTTCCTAAGAAGCCTGTTTCGACTAATCGAACTCACACTTTCATTTTTCCCCTTGTCTCAGGCAAATGAAGAACTGGGCAGCAAATTTCCTTTGTTCAATGAGATCTCAGGCGGCGGCAACGCTTTAGAAAGAGTACTTGCTTTAGAAATTGAACTAGCTGAAGCATTGCAGGCAAAGAAAAAATCGACAATCCAATTCCAAAGGTACCTTTTGTCATTAGATTAACTGGCATGTGAGGGTCATCAGTTGGAATGTCTTTTCGTGCTTTTTGTGAAGCTCATCACTCATCTAGAACAAACATCGAAGGTTTTTGACTGGGGTCCAGTGGAATATGTTGATTATAAAAATGCTAATTATCCTATCAATCCTATATTCCTGGGAATTTGCTTCATCTTATGATCATTTCACATGGCGATGCATTTTGAACAATCCCTCAGTGCATCATCATAGTGGATCTTCGATTCAGCCACACTTGCATTACAGCTTAGACACGCGGTTATTTCTTACTGAGATGAGACACGGTTAAACTTTATAGAATAGTAAATGGGAGTCGCAACATAAAATGCTGCTGACGAGAGGTAACAATTTGTGAATGGGTCCGTGATTTCTGTTATGCAGCTCTTTCTTAAGACAACACAGTGGTGAGGAAGCAATATTCAAGAGCTTTAGAGACATCAATGAGCTGATCAAAGACATGCTGGAGATAAAGGGAAAGTACGCAGCTGTGGAAGGCGAGCTAAAAGAAATGCACGAACGCTACTCTCAATTAAGCCTTCAATTTGCCGAGGTTGAAGGAGAAAGACAGAAACTCATGATGACTCTGAAGTGCGTCCGGTCGTCCAGAAAGGCCGCTAATTTGAATCGCTCATCGTCAGCGTCCATAGGAAATCATTCCTCCTCATAGCCAAAGTGGAAGAAACCTCCGATTTCCTTATTCCTGGTCATATTCCAGGTGAACGTCTAACTGGCCGTGCTCCTACCACGATCTGCAAGAACGCGTAGGTGCCTTAATCGGCAATGGATAAACATTACACAGCCAAGGTGCTCGGAGTTTTGTGAGATAGGTGTGGGATATCGAGCTCTAAGCTGCCGCCGCCGCCACTCTTTGGTGTATATACGTGCCTATTGGAGGATGATACTGTAACTATTATCAGAGCACATAGATATAGATACTTGTGACAATGAAACCTCTGACCCTATACACCTGTAATGCCTTAATTTATGTACAGTGATCAAATTCGTTGATTGACAAAGTCGATCTCTCCAATTCTCCGGTCGCTTTGCATTCTGAATCTGTTTACTGATTCTTGGCTATGTCTGCACTATGATACAGGGGCTGTGCTTGCTCTGCGTCAATGCATCTGAGCTTAGTAGTGGGAGCCATAGTAAGTCCGTAGTTCCTTTGTGACAGCGTCGTTGACATGGAAATTTCCGAAAGGAACAAAATATCTCACTTGCTGTTTGATTTAATCAAGTAATAATCGATTGCTTGACCGCGAAAATACATTTGAGAAGATGTTGATGTTGCGATGTTTTCTGGATATATATACTGACCAATTACCCTACTGTTCGTATTATTCTTCGTCATCTGATAAGTTGGATTCCATAGCAGTCATATGCATGCAACTCAAGAATGTTTTGGTATCTTCCGAGGTACACTTGTTAAGAATACAAATGCGAGATGATATCGTATGTCAATTAGATACATGGCTTCTTTTTTCAACATCGTATATACGGATAACTCGAAGAATGCATTTGAGAGAAACATTAAGAGCTCTCTAATGTATACGACTACTCTTGACCTCGAAGAGCAAGATCACATGTTCGAATTTCAAATACACAAACGTGAAACGCGAATAAGTCTTGTCGGATCAAGCTTCTAGATCCCATCGTCTTCGTCAGCATGTAGCGAAGTTTTGCCAAATCAAAGCTTCCAAGCTCTGTCTCAACATACATCGAAGTTTCGTTAGATCATGCTTACAAAGCCCTGCAGTTTTCGTCAAGTTATACTAAAGTCTCGTCAGATCACCTTGCAAGACTAGTCATCTTCGTTGAAGTTTTGCTGTATGACTCTTCCAAAAGCCTCGTCGTTTTCGTTGACACTTTCGTTGGATTACGCTTTCAAGCCCTATAGTCTTTGTAACCGTTCATCGCATTTCTACCGGATCAAGCTTCAAAGCCCCGGATATTTTCAAGAAATCAAGCTTCCCATTGTTTGGTTTGAGATCAATAGCTCAGACACTTGGATGAAACGTTTAAGTGAAGAGAGAATCAGAGATACACTTGTAATCGACTTTTCAAATAAGAGATTGTATCCACATCCTTGATATTAATGAATTCAACCCCATTTTTCTTGTGTACAGTTATCTCTTCAAGATCTTGTAAGCCTTGTCATCTTTGAAGAAGTCGTTCCAGGTTTCATCATTCACAGCAGAAATAATGTCGGTTCGCCCTTATTATCACTAGGAAATCGTAGAACAAGCCGAAACCATTTTCCATTTTATAACAAATGTACATGTACGTGTATCTTCATGCAAGAGGGGGGGTTGCTATGCCTGAACAGTGCACAGTAGCCATCTTCCCTCTCATCCTTGGCTAGAATAACAATCTCTTTGGAAGTAAACATTCATTGGAAATCTCTTTATACACTCAAATTGTGCTGATTACATCACTCACAACTCTACAACAAATTTTGCCTGTATAAACAATCCAACAAATTTTCACTTCAGGATTTTATACACTGTTACAGCAAGAATTACTCTTTTTTTTTTTTCAAGAAGATTTGTCGATGCACTCATTCTTACAACGATTCCAAGAGCAACTTAGCAAGTAGCAGCCCTAACTTGACAATGTGTGAAGCAACACCGAGCCATGAAGATGTCGACTCTGTTACCTGGAGCTACAAAATTGAGCATGAACACCCAGTTTTCCCCATAGACTCGTTCTGCAACTTCTCTGAAATAAAGCATATTGAAAGTCATTTCCCTTCCGCATCGACATAGTAAACTTGTTCTTGTTTCCTATAGATGATACTAGCAGATGGAAGAATAACACTGTAAAAGATAACACTTTTTTTTTTTGGCTAAAATATAAAAGATAACACTTAGGCGCCAATAGAATAGTGTTTTAATGATAAGGACTATTTTCTTCCATGAAAGTGGAGTCAAAGTGTCAGAGTCTCATTGTAGCAGTAGGAAGTTTGCTTGTACACAAGTCATGCATGAAATGTGATGGTGAAGTTGCTATCAGTATAATTCTGTGAACCTGAATAATTGAGTATTGCTATATTCACCAGACCTTTCTAGGAAGAGTATGACAAGAACTCTTTTTCATGCGCTTTGGGAGGATGTGTAAAAGAAGAGAAATAGCATATAAACTAAGTTACAGGAACTTCTTCATCTTCATCTGATGATTAAATAGCCAACGATATGCTTCAACCATGCAACAGAAGATGGTTTTGAAGGGTAAGAGATAAAGGAGAATCTTGTGATTTAAGAGTGACAAAGCCCTTTGAAAATGCATCCTAACAAACCTAATGCTACCATGACATGACAGAACCAATTTTGAAAGATACGGTGATAGGAGGAAACAATGGGTTTTTGTCACCATTATTGCCAAACCATGAAAACTATTTTGTAGAACCAGTAGTGTCACGTGCAACCTGTAACCACACACATCGGATGAAAGAGAACTTGTGATGCGATGCTTAAATGAAGACCCTCTCAAAAAGGTCAATACCACTATGACTACTCCGTGAGCTAAGCAGTACTCAAGATAGTGGTGAACTTTTTGGGTGAGGGTCTATACTTAAGAATTACATCACCACCAATCTTCGATTTGGTGTGGGAGTTGGGGTGTTATAATCATAAACATGTTCTTTAATAAACATGTCACATGTGCTGAGAAAATTCACTTAAAGTTAAACATAGAACAGAATAAAGGTTTATTTTTACCATTCTTTTTGTCTGGATTAGGGGGACGCACAACAACATGCATAGTGATGACACCCCCTGGAAGTTCACCGACTTGAAGTCTGGACTCAGCAAGTGTCTTGTTGTTTTCCAGTATCTTTCCAGCGTGAATAAGCTTTACATCGTTCAATGTCTTCGGACCGTTTTCTTTGTCTACCAATAGAAACAGTATACATTAAAAGAAACTCATTCACCATTCAAGTAAGTAACTCTCATCTCATTGTTAAGCACGTAATCTGACAGCTCCCCCCAATTCCAACTTCACAGAAGATACCACTTCAGCCCCAGAGAATTTACAGAAGAGTAGCATAGCCGCGATTCTCAGGATATTAAGATATAAAAGCAAACGAAACAGCAAATTATACCGGAATATTTAACTTAAGAAGGTACAGATATTCTAATCAGGATTGATGCACAGCATGATGCTTCCATCGACTTTGGGGACCATGAATATCGCCATTGCAGGACACTTTCGACACAAAATCCAATTTCTACTTAGTTGCATATAATCACATCTGTGATACTAATTTACCGCATTCGATACCATCAAGAGATCCCTTCGACCTAAAACATACTAAAAACGGCAACTCTGGCCGGTTCAAATAAGCTAAAACATTCATCAATCATTGGCTATCTTACCCCGCACAATAAAGCTATGGAAACTAAAAACACACGAATGCGGCTA
The DNA here is from genome assembly GCF_021117445.2 of Syzygium oleosum. Lineage (NCBI taxonomy): Eukaryota > Viridiplantae > Streptophyta > Magnoliopsida > Myrtales > Myrtaceae > Syzygium > Syzygium oleosum. The sequence goes on from NW_026607497.1 coordinate 5,853,087, forward strand.
ACGACACATGAAAGATATCGGATGCAACAGTACGAAAGCGACGGCACTCGCGAGAAAGATCGCAAAAGATCAGATTACACGGTCTGGAAATCGAAACCAACCTCGAGGCCAGTGAGCGACCACTTTCTCCTTGAGCGAGGCCACCGTCATAGCCGGGCTGTATCTGCTGGGGCCAATGTCGCTGCCATCCGCGAGCCTGAACTTGATCTCGATCGAGCCTTCGCCATCCATCTCATCAAATAAAAAAAAAAAAGACACTCCTCCCTACAAAACCGCCAGAACAAAAATCAAAATCTCCGCACCACGTCAATCCCCAAAAAATCCTTCCTCCAAGTCGCGTTTCCGCAAATCAACACCGATCACTCATCCACTCATCCACTCGAGACACTACCGTAGAAATCTCTCCGTCTAAGAAACAGATGAAATTCTCGGTCGGAATCGATATCGATTTACCGGAGAAGAGCCCGGAGCCGGCGATCGGGAGCCGGATTTCGGCACGGATTTCTCTCTCCCCCCCGGAGCCGCGTGGGGATCGGTCGCGATGCTGGTTCGGATTCCTCAGATCCGACGGCGGCCGGCGGCCGGTGGTCTGATCGAGAGGGGCAGCGGCGAGGGCGGCCGGCGAGAGCTTGAAGATGAGCTCGCAGAACGAAGAAGAAGAAGAAGAAGAAGAAGGAGAATTTGCTTTGGCTAGAGAGAGAGAGAGAGAGAGAGAGAGAAACTCAAATGGAAACTATCAAAGTGGGGATCGGTTCTTACCTGAATCTAACAGAAAAAAACAAGGTAAAAAAAAAAAATCTAATCACGTAGACAGCGACGCTTTTTACGGAAACGCCCCCGTACTTTGCCTTATTTACCATACCAACCACCATTCTTGTGAAACCATTTGGCAATTACGGACTCCGTAATTCATAATCCAATCAAGGGAAAATGATATCAATAGTCTTTGAACTATAACTTGAACTCAATGTGTAATATGATCTCTGAATTTTTAATTTATTCAATGTGATCTCTGAATTTTAACCCAATGTTCAATGTAGCCCTTGAACTTTTAATTTGTTCAATGTTATCCCTGAAATTTTTGTACATACATGTAATGTTCCATGTAGTCCTTTCATTAATTCGAGTTCATGGACTATATTGAACATTTTCATATTGTTCAGGGACTACATTGTACGTGTACCAAAAGTTCAGAGACCACATTAAATAAATTAAAAGTTCAGGGACCACATTGAACATTTGGCTAAAGTTCAGGGACTGCATTGAACAAATTAAAAGTTCAAGGACCACATTGCACATTGGGCTAAAGTTCAAGGACTGTTTGTGTCAATATCCCTTGAGAAAATAAAAATTAACATTTTTTGAATGAAATTAGTACATTTTATATCATTTACTACTATGGTTATGATAAAAAAAAGATATTGAAGGATAGGAACTTTTAATTTTATTTTTCCAAGTTGGTCCTTTCTGATAAAATATGTAAACCGAAATGCTAATGTGTACGTAGATTACCAGGTTAACCGTCGCTGCCATCGGATGTCTCTATGGAGGTGAGGCTCTCACCCTCACCGTCTCGCTCGGGCTAGCAATTGACCCTTGCTGCAGCCAAGGCGAGATTCGTTGTTTTGCTCTTCTTTTCAATTTTTGTTTCTTTTTTTTCTTATAATATTTTCATTTTGTTTTGCTTTAGCTTTTAACGTTTATATTAATCATGTAATTTGTCGGTAAAGCCTTTAATAGCCGCATTAGAATTTTATAAACGAACGATCAAATCGCACAAAAAAACAACATGATTCGCGAAACCAATTAAAAATAAAAGAAAGTTTAGAGACTCGATCGAATATTTGGAGGGAATTCAAAGATGCATGATGCCTGTAATTATCCCATCTTCTATTAAAATAGCCTTTTTCGGGGTTCAAATTCAACGAGAATCACATTAATTTACTTGGCTAAAATCGGAAATGTTGCCTCTTATACCAGTCGACAAAGCATAGAACATTTCCTTTTCCTATTCCTTTTTTTTGGTTAAATTCATTAAAATAATCCATAAAATATTTAATATTGAATTGGTGTTTAGAAGCCTGCGCTGAATTAGACAACGTTAATTAATTATTTTTATGTGGGAATTGGTCCGTGACGGCACCTAATTTCTATGAATTTGCGTCTCCTACCTGCCCTTTGAATTCATTTTAATAAATAAATTAAATTAATAAGAGGATTAAATTCGTATTTTTATAAAAAAAATTGGAATTACTTCTTTCAGCGTCTTTTATACTCAAGCACAATGCTCTTGCCCGCACGCTTCGTCAACCAAATGTTAATTTGTCCCACGAAGTTTTTTTATTTTTAAATTTTGGGATAATCTCGCCAAAAAATTAAAATCCGCCCAAAAAATTCGCTAGGTTCTGGCTCAAGTGTGTTTAATTGCAAAAATTGAAAAGTTTAGTGTACTTGGTGACTGTAATGAAAGTTCGGTGACCTGAATACGAAATCCATTTAATTTATAAGTATATAATAATTCGGATCATACTTTTCTCCCTTCATGATTGGAGGAAACTTCGTTTGCCTAATTTGTTAATTACTGAATTACAAATATGGCCTTAACTCACGTTTATATTTAGTTAAGTTTGCATGTAAGTGATGTCTGTAATTATTAACCTACTGATCATGGATGCTTATAGGAAGTTCTCTCGAATAAGGATCGGACTGAAATACACCTTTAATAATTTGTACAATGACTAGGAATTTGATCTTCATGTTTCATTTTTTTCCCTCTCACTCTCACACAATCAAATATGAACAACATTCTAAAAAAAATATTATGTAAATACCATTTCTTCTTCTAACAATTGAATCCTTATGGTCTAAATGAAACGACTATGTGTCTACCAACCATCAAATAACTATTCCAATATATAATCATGGGAATCACATTTTGTATAAAATTAATCACCACTTTTAATTAAGACTTTTTTCTTTTTAAAAAAAAGGGCACAAATTGGAGAATAAAATAGGTGGAAGGTGGGGCTCGGATTGCTTGCAAGTAGACAAACCAAATTTCGGATAGTGACGTTGGAACAGACACAAGTATTCTCGAGCTCTTTATATTTTTATCAGCATGCAAGAAAAGAATCGAAACCTTTTGAGATTATTATTGTGGATGGGGAATTTCAATGGATTCTCTCAAATGAATATGTTTTAAAGAATGATTAAGTGGATTTAATCATGGTTGATGCCTAACACGAAATTAGCCGCATCGATTCTCCACGGCTATGTTCCATGGTATATCCACAAAAATCAAGAACCAATAATGTTATTAAGTCAATCGAATCAAACTTTCATTAACCATATAAAAAAAGATTTGAGTATGATACATTTACTTTTGTGATGAGCCATTTGATTTCATAGTGGAACGATATATCGATTATCAATTTGGGTTAATGCCACTAGAATCGTACTTGCACGTCGAGTACTCATAATCTCTTGCATCGTAATTGCTATTTGACTAGATTTAGCCAATATGGCGGTTCAAACGGCGATTGGGATTTTTGGAAATCTCGGAATCTCTTACCAGCTGGAGAGCCCCCCGAGGTCGGCGCAATTCGTTAGGGCGTCATGAGATTACTGGCTCGATAACTGAAGGTCACCCGTTCAGATCTCACAAGTCGCAATTGCAAACTGCTCTACGAAAGGGGCTACGTGTACAAGGCAAAGGTCTAAATGTGACTGGTTCATGAGGATGGCAAGATCTTCCTCGAAAGTTCTAACCAGTTGAAGTCTTGAAGAGATCACAAGTCAAAAGAAAGACCAAGATGCAAACATCTGAATAATTTGGGCACGCAACTTGGGTAAGTGAAGTTGACACTTTCTTTTAGGGAAGTTTTGCCGGCCCTTCCTTATCCCCCGCACGTCATCCTTTCAATAAAGAAAAATCCCAATCGAGGCCTACAAGTAACGACACCCTAATACTAATCCGCAAAAATAAATAAATAAATAATCAAGTTTATAAATAAATAAACTAATAATCAGCATAATGGAAGCACTAATTAAAAAGCTAAAGCCATTAGATTCCAGCTAGAAACATATAATTGGGAATAATGTTTTTGAGAGCACCCAAAATTCGATGACATTGTCTAGGACACCCTCAAGTGTATGCAAGACGAGGAATCAAACTTTCGTGCCTACAATGTTTCTTCTAAGCCACTCAACCTCAGTTGCTTAATTAGACCATCGTTGTGAGCTACAAGGCGGGGCGAAATCTCGTCGCGTTTCGGATGAAATTCGTACGGAAGGTCTCGGCGCTAAGCAAACCGTCGGGAACGTCGACGATTAGGGCACCGATTACGAATTAGGAGAGATACCGAATCGACCCAAATTGAGATTAGGACACTGATTATGAAATGCATCTAAGTTTCAAATACACAAGTTAATCACCAGGGAATTTCTTCAATCTGTATTGGCTAAAAAAACAAGCCTTAAGGTGTGGAGTGATTAAGCCTGATGATTAGGGGGAAGGATTGCAGGCCTCATGGGCTGAACCTGTTCCTAAACGTGATGTTCGGCCCAAGCAATCACGATGGGGTACCTTCATTTAAGATTTTTGCGTGCTTTAAAACCTTGATCTTGAGAGGGGGTTGCATAAATGATGTCTTCTGCAATACATCCTGGCCATTGAGGTCGCGTTTGGACTGTCGCTAGGATAAGGATTAAGAAAAGATAAGATTTGACGGGATTCGAAATTCCCCAGATTGTAGATTTGGACATATCTTATGTCAATAACTGTTTGGTACACTTAAGATAGGATTGGAAAAAAAAAATCATTACAGTATTCAGTTATTTCAATAAAAAAAGGAATGAACGAAAAAGAGAGCAAAAACCCTAGGTCTAAGTGCAAGGGCCACTGCGTTGACTGTCGCCGCCATTGGGGCCGCCATCAACGACGGCGTACCACCATCATGATCGTTGCTGGTGCTCTGGTCGATGTTCGCGATGACCTCGTCGTTGGACTCCTCAGGTATGTCAAAATTCATAAAAAAAAAGATTAATAAAAAAATCTTTTTTGTCATTACAATATTGGCACGTAAAATCGTAACCATATATAAGAAATTGAAAACATAAAAAAAAATTCCATACCCTATCGTCCTCCCTTTTTCTGCGAAATTATTTTCCAAATATATATGATTATGAGATAATGATGATGAGAAATAGTAAGTGCGATGGACACTATCCAAAATTAACTTGCTTGGCTAAAAAAAGGGAAAAAAAATAGATGATTCCGAAATTAAATAACACATGAGGAATGCACGAGCTATACATGTGCTATGCTCGTGCAATCCACTTGCAATATGGGAAAAAAAAACTTAGGACCTAATTGGTGTTCGTGACAATGTCGTCACTGTACTCCTCAGGTATGCCAGCAGCCTTCTTGATAGTGGCAAGCCGGAGCGCAGCCCCCTTTGCAGACCTAGAGGTCTTGGCGCCGACGATTGTGATCACCGCAAACAATGTGCCGACGATCGTGATCACCGCAACAATAAGGTGGCCCACTGAGGTGATTGCTTTGAACATCCATAAGTACGTCAGTGATAACCCTATGCTCAGTGGGATGATCTCTGTGCAGTACACTTTCGTGATCGGCCCCACCTCGATCAAGAAGAAGATCACATAGGAAATCGCTGACGTGATGGCCATGTCTATTGCCCATGAGAGCTTTGTGCAGCTGTGGTCGATGAAGCTGAGGTACACCTTGAGGGAGATGAGCAAGAAGAACACACCCGCCCATGCTGCTTAGCAACAATGGCTGCCGCCTGACCCGATCAACGAGAAATGTGGCGTAGAAGATGACCAAAGTTTTCACCAAGTCAATTACCATTAGTCATGGCCACGGTTCGGAACCGGCCGGTTCCGGTTCGGAACCGGCAGTTCCGGTTTGTGGCCATGTGTGAACCGGAACCGGAACCGCCCCTAGCTGTTCCGGTTCCGGTTCGGAACCGGCCGGTTCCGGTTCGTAATTTAAAAAATTTAAAAATAAATTATGAAATAAAAAAATAATGAATTATAAAAATATGAAATAATGAATTATTCAATATAAATTATAATCAAAATGAAAATTATAGGGGTGATCGGTTCCCGGTTGGAACCGGGAACCGAACCGGTAAGACCGGTCCTTTAATTTTAGAACTAGGAACCGGATCGGCAAATCATAGAACCGGGAACCGGACCATTGGTCCGGTCCGGTTCTAGGCGGTCCAATGGAACCCTTTGCTCTTAACTAGCAAAGGATCGTAGCCACAAAAGGTATACAACTTCACATGCTCATGGCTTGGCTTGGGTTTTATAAACAACCCCTTTGATGGTCTTTTCATTCCCATTTGATGTAGGACTCTTGGCATTTGCATGAAGACAAGCCAAGAGTCTCACATTGAAGGTCTTCAAGGCAAGCCGAGAGTCCCACATCGAATGGGAATGAAGAGACCATCAAAGGGGTTGTTTATAAAACCCAAGCCAAGCTTTGTAATTAGAGTTCAACACACTCAAGCCAAGCATTGTAATTGGAGATCAATGCATTTACATGGCAATTAGAGTTCAATTTTTTTTATAAAAAAAAATTAAATAATTAATTTTTTTAAAAAAAAATAATTTGGAACCGGAACCGGGCCGGTAGGCCACGGGCCGGTTCTGGTTCCTAACCGCGAGCCCGGTCAACGGGCCGGGCCCGAGTTTGACCGGGCCGGTTCCAAGCCAAAATCGGCCCGTGGCCATGACTAATTACCATGTTCACGAGGAGTTTTCCGTAGTACGTGGTGATGCGAACCCTCTTGAAAACTTTAGGGCTAAAGAGTACTAGGGTGTCCATGCCACGAGAAATTATTTAGTGGTTTACACACACCACGTCACGTGCCTACGTAGCGTGCGTAAACTCACGTGGACCATTGATAATAGGACATGTGGCTGTGACGTGGAATAAAAAAAATAAAGCTATATTTGGTTTCTCTCTCCTCTTACGCCCTAGGATAGAAGACCCTCTCTCCTCTGTGCCTACAGGAGGAGGCGTGAGCAAGGAAGTGAAGCAATAAATGCGTGCATTAATTGCCGTGTCTCTCTCCCCCTCTCCCTCTCTTTTCTCTTTCATGTTAGTTTGAATTCCAGTATTTTTTTCACTCTTCTCCTTCCCTTCCCATAACGCTTCTTCTCATCTCATCCTTGTTCTTAGCTTTTCTTCTTCACTTTCGTCGTCAGTGGCTCCGGAAACCACCGGTGAAAAGCGGAAGGCCAGTCGCAGCAGCTGGGTCCCGAGACCCCTCCGCCCTCCCGTCTCTTGCCTCCGTTCTCCGCCCTCCAGCCTCCGCCTCCCCCCTCCCACCTCCGCCTCGTCGCCTCAGCCTCGCGGCCTCCGCCCTCTCACCTTCCGCCTTCGTCCTCCCACCTTCGCCTCAACCTCATGGCCCCCGCCCTTCCGCGCCCGTCCTCCTACCTCCGCCAGCCTCGCGGCCTCTGCATCCACCCTCCCACCTTCCGCCTTTGTCCTCCTGCCTCCGCCTCCTTCTCCACCCTCCCGCTCGTTGCCTCCCGCTCGTTGCCTCCCCCTCGCGGCCTCCGCCTCCGCCCTCCCGCCCCCGTCCTTCCGCCTCCGCCTCAACCTCGTGGCCTCCGTCGGAGAAAAGTCGCCTTTGCCCTCCCGCTTCCACCTCCGCAATCAGTCAAATTTTTTTTTGTTGGTGCTAAGGTTTGACTGATCTTTCTGCATAATCCCTTTTTTTTAGAAGTCTCTTAAGTTATATAACCCATTATTTGTGAAGATCAAAGTGACTAACTGAGAAAATGATTCCCAGGAAAGTTTGGAGGAAAAAATAAGACAACTAGAAAGAGAATATTTTCTCTGATTCGTGGGTCTCAAATGAGGTAAGCAACTTTCTACACCATGCTTCTTGTTGTTAGTCAAATTTTACTGGGAAAAATTCTATCATTATGGTTAATTCTATAAGGCAAGCTTTTTTAAGCCACGATTAGTGGAGCTGATAGATTTTGAAAATGATCCACAGGAACATATAGTGGAAAAAGATTGTTGTAGGTTTTGTTATCTATTACATTTATTTGCTTGGATTACTTTTGTTGATTAAATCTAATCTAATTTTGATTATATGATATTATTACTTTAGTATGGCATCTCAAGGATCTTCAAATTGGTCGGTTGATTTTCCATCCAAGATATGTCCATGTCCTCAAGGGAAATTATGCACAGTAAAAAAAGGGAAAAAAAATCCTATTAATCGAGGAACGTTATATTATGCTTTGACTTGTAATGTAAGTGTATCAATTTACCATATTGTGCATGTAGTGACATTTGTAATACTTGATATTGCTTTACATTAATTTTTTTTTTCAAACAGATAATTGTCGAGGTTTGTGCAATGGGTTGAAGATTATATTGAGGAATGCAGGATCTGTTCGCCTAAAAATGTGGACGCAGTCAATTCTGGAGAGGCATCAAGCGAAAATGAAGAATTGGCAATCATAAAAGGAGATTTGAAGTTAATTAGAAGAAAAATAGGCTTTATTATGTCAATGATAATATTATATGGAGTCATCGTATCTTTCCTTCTTGGAATTGTGATTTCTATGTTACTATATAGGTAATTATAGGAGTTAATCTTGGTGGTTATGTAGAACTTGCTTTACTTTACTATGATCAGTTTAGCAAAAGTTAAGACGTTGGCTCTTATTTCTCATTTTCAACAACAAAGGGCGATTGTGGAAATTGGTCCGCCATATATCAGTTTACTTTTTCTGGCTTAGAGAGCCTCCGGGTTCGTCAACCATACGATTATGAGTGAACTCCCCAGTTGTTAACAAATGGGTTATTTTTTCACAGGACAATAATGTTGTCTTAGGGAGATGGGTATTCATGGACCTCAAACACTAGCAATAAGTGAAGCTTCAGTTAGTGATTTGCGGTTGTTTATATATACTTGCTCGAATTCTTCTACAATAACCGAGAATTGTTCCTTCATTATGGAAAGACAATAATGTTTGGAAAGACCGTATTTCTTCTTTGTGCATTCATTTGGAGATTTCATTATCCAATAATTGGTCATGTAAATGGGTCTATCAAATTGAAGTGTGCGTGACATTCGATGTCTGCAATAACATGAACGTGTTTGTTTGATATTCCTCCCAGAGTTATTTCTCTCACGTTTCAGATTCATCGAGATGTTCCAATTTTCGAGCACCATGAATTAGGTTTATGATCACATAAGCGATTGAAGGCAATTCCTGATAAGCTGCCAATACATCTGGAGCTGAATGACAGAGTTTATTTACATGTCAAAATTTCATATAGAATATACAATTTACAATGACTAACAACAGAAGATGGCATGTTATTAAAACAAAACTAACCATTCAACAAGCCCAACAATCAAGAAAAAAAGAAAATCCTTAGTAGAATCTCAGTGGAAGTTTCAGTCACCTAGCTACCTATAACGGGTTTCTCCCTTCATCAATTTCGATAACCAGGAGATGCTCAGGGTCTGACCCCTTTGATCCTTCAGAGTATAGTGTTGGGAGATAAGCCTCATACGCTCGGAGGTAACGGGAGACAAAATCTTTAACCTACAAAATGCAAAACTTTTACTCTTAGAATTCAAGAATCAGATGGTTGCTGCATGTACAACTAAAACCAGAGCATGTCAAAGACTGATAAATAGGAAAGCACCTCCTCATCAGACATCCCAGGATTTCCGGCCTCTCTCATAGCAATTTCTGTCTGAAAAGATTTTGCCAAAACGGTTTGTACACAGTTAAAATCATGACAGAGAAAATAAGTAACACGGTGAATTTGCAGATGGGATTCTACATTTCGATAGAACATAATGTGGTCATAGGGAAGGTGAGATGCCAACCTGCAAGCGCCATTGGTAGACACAATTGGTGTCCTCAATCTTGATGACTATCCATGCCTTGACAAATTTGTCCCACGCATCATAATAAGCTTCAAGATTCTTGTTCACAATCTCTAGCTATATAATAGACTCAGAAGGTATTAGTCCAGTTATCATACAACAGCATGACGAAAAAAGTCATCCAAACATCTGCAAGATTCTTTGAGTCCCAACCTGTGGATCAACAGCTTTGACTACATCTGCTGGCAAGGGTTTGAATCCAAGCATCCAACCTTCAAAAAAAACAGCCTAGAAGACAAGCGAAAGTCATAACATCATTGATGGAATAAAAGAAAATCGAAATTCGAATATGCAAGAGGTGATCAAATCCACAAAAGATCGTAGCCATGCCCACAGCTGAGTCAACCTTTCATCAGGCATCTTTTGAGAAAGGATAACCCACTAAATAACCCCATCAGTTCTGCTTGCCTCGTAGTTGCCAGTATTTATACTACCAAGTCATTGCGACTTTAACATCTCTATAGCCCATGTCCCTTCTATCGGTTAGAAAAGACAAACACAATCGATTTTTCAACTAGTGCAAGTTCATCCTCTCACCATCTTGCTGCCTTTTTGTCTAGAAATATCTTACCGTTAATGGCCCTTCCACTTCTAGCCAAGTCCATGGATCACCTTTGTCACCCTTTCCATTATAAGCAGACTGCAAGGGAGGAGAACTCAGCATTGGTAGCATAAAAATAACACCTGACGTGTAATGTTCGAGCTACATAATGAACTCTAAGGAAGAAACAAGTTTTGACAGGAATCAAGACCGCCAATCTTAAACCTGAAACCATATGCATCGATTCAGAGTACCTACAATGATCATTCATCAAGTCATCTGCAATGATCATTCATCAACTATGAATCTCCCAGTCCATCCACACTAGACCATGATGGATTCAGAACAAGAATTAGAGATGCTAGGCACCCTAGAATTATAGACTTGGCAATCGCATTCACTTGGCTTGGCTAGCCAGTGGATCCGTGAGCTTCAAAGTGTACCAGTGCATTCAAATGAGCATTCATTTCATCTCACATATGGAGAAAACAACACAAATTTTGGGCTGAATTTGCCAAAAGGATCATTTCACTCGGCATCTAAATTGTTTGACTAGAACCACATACAAGATGACTTCACCTCAAGCATCAGGGATACAGAATAACAGCTAAAGCTATTCTACAAAAAATTTGTAAGAATGAACAAAAGATGTAACTATTAACTCAGGTGAATCCTCCAATCAAACCGAACTTAAATAAGAACTTCTTTTGATCACAATCCAGCATCTCGCTCATGCTACAGCCGATGTTCCTTTTGCTCAAAAATTTGTAACGTTGCTCTAGTCTATTTTCAAACTATGGGGAAAGAAGTCAGGATAATCAGCAGCTTCATCGAGTTGTCTCCCCATTATATCAATCAAAAACCTAATCCGAGGTTTTAAAGAGTTGTTAATGCTTTTAATCAGAACTGGAGGATAACCAATCACCAAATTCGCTATCTACCCATCGTAGTGAATGATCGCCGAAGGTCAATCTTGCAAAAAAGGAAGAGTATCATAATAACTTCATGGCTTTTATTGATGAAATCACAAATTAAACAAGCATCATACCTTATGTGAGGTGCCTCCTGCGCATGAAGATGGTTTTCTCTTTCGCTTTTCACTAGCGCCCTTCAACCGAGTGTTTGGTACACCTTTTGGTCTTCTCCGAAGGGGATCAAGTATTTGAATTTCATAGTTTTCTACATCTTCAGCTTCATCACTTTCCACCAAGAAATTAATATGATCATTACCTGTCGAAGATTGCATTTTGTTTGTGATATGGGAGCGAAGACACAGCAAGATTGTGGTTGCGAGCTCCTCCGAAACATCATCGTTTGCACTAATATTCATAACACTGAAAGCCAATTGCATCAATTTCTTCAAGCGTAATGTTTTTGACTTTACCACAGCATGAGAGCTTTGTCCAACATGACAATAAGTCCCTTGTTTTGCAGCTTTTGTCCACGTCTTCAGAATGTATTGTGAAGGAATGCTTGTAACATTTACATGTCTCAAGATGCATAAAGTATGCCTACACAACCATCCTCGCATTTCAAATAACTTGCAACTACATGTAATGGTTAAATCACTTGAACTAAAACAAACAACATGCCTCCTTTCACTACTTTCAGTTGCCACGATATAAGTGTGCATTGGCCCATCAATTTCTGATCTACAAACACCCACAGACAAAGCATGCAAGAACTCATCTTGGAATTTCCGATAAATGACATGAGTATAAATTTGCAGCATGTTTCAAAATTCCACTATTTTCAATCATAATCCGCGGCTCTCCTCGAGCACACTCAAAATCATCAACAACTTCAAAGTTGCGCATTTTTTCTACTTGCTTCTCATAATGATTGACAAATTCAGATAAAGTCATAGTCTTGCATGCCATATCTTGAAAGACGTTATTTGTGCTCTCACTTCTTTGTGTGGATCTAATTCCTGCAGAAAAAATATCTCGGCCAAATGCAGGATATCATTTATGACGTAGCTGATACATGTTATTTAACCACTTGTGATCCCCCAAGCTCCATTCTTGACACATAGCTTTCCAAACATTCTCCATTTCAAATTCAGATTGACAACGATACAAAAGCTTATGCCAATAGTTATCACGAAAACTCGGATTTCTAAGAAGATGCCCAATATGATGATGCGTAGCATTTTTCGCAATGTGCCATACACATAAATGTTGATTAGTATCAGGAAGAACAGTCTTAATGACATTCGCCATGGCATGATTTTGATCGGTGAAAATAGTCTTGGGTGCTTTATTACCCATTGCCTCTAAAAAGGATTGAAATGTCCAAACAAAAGAAGCAATAACTTCATCCAATAAAAATGCACAACCAAAGAGAACATTCTTCCAATGATGATTCAAGCTAACGAAAGGTGCACATATCATATTGTACTTATTCGTACAGTAAGTTGTATCAAATACCACCACATCTCCAAAACTTTCATAGTCTAGTGCAATCCATGTGCAATGCCCGTGCATGCAATCCATGTGCAATGCATGTGCTATACTCGTGCAATCCACGTGCAATATGGGAAAAGAAACGTATTTGGTGTTCGTAACAACGTCTTTGTTGCACCTATCAGGTATTCCGACAGCCTTCTTAATAGTGGCAAGTTGGAGTGTGCCTCCTCCGCAAACCTAGAGGTCTTGGCACCGACAATTGCAATCACTGTGAACAATAAGGCGGCCCCACCGAGGGTGATTGCTTTGAACATCGATATGTACATCAATGATAACCCTATGCTCAATAGGAAGATCTCCACAGTACACATCCGTGATCGGCTCCAGCCCGATCGAGAAGAAGATCACATAGGAAATCACCAAGGTGATGGCCATGTAGTTGAGGCCCACTCAAGGGAGACGAGTGAGAAGAACACCCCACCAAGTTGCTCAGCAACAATGGCCGTCGCTCGACCCGATCAATGAGGAATGCGGAAAAGGGGATGACCAATGTCTTCACCAAGTTAATTACCATGTTCGCGAGTAGTTTTCCGTAGGATATGGTGATGCAGACCCTCTCGAAAACTTTAGGGCTAAAAAGTAGTGTTTGTGCCATACGCTAGTTGGACGATCTGGATTCCAACGGCACACATGAGCATATGCCAGAGGGAACGGTTGGGTGGAGGAGATCTTGCCATACGCTGGTGTTCTAGTTAGTGTTCGTGACGACCTCGTCGTTGCACTCTTCAGGTATGCCAAAATTCATAAAAAAATTAATAAGAAAATCTTATTTATCATTGCAATGTTCGCACATAAATCGTAACCATATATAAGAAATTGAAAACGTAAAAAAAAGATTTCGTGCCCTTTTTTCCTCCTTGTTTTTTGCGAAATTATTTTTCAAATATATATGATTATGAGATAATAATGATGATAAATAATAAGGGCGATGGAAACAAGTTAAAAAAAGGAAAAAAAAAAGATGATATTCGAAGTTAAATAACACACGAGCAATGCACATGGAATGCCCTAAAAGTACATCTAACTTTAGCTTTTGTCTTAATTTTACCTTTTATCTCATAAAAAACCTTCAACTTTAGGTCCAGTTTCAGTTCTACCTTAAACTTTTTTTTGTTCAATAAAAAACCGTCAACTTTAGGTCTTGTCCAGTTCTACCCTAAACTTTTTTTTTGTCCAATGAAAAAACCCCAACTTTAGGTTTTGTCCTAATTTTACCCTAAAAAAGTCACAACTTTTACTTGAGTCACAAATTTGCCCCTATTAACCCCTGTCCAAAATTTCTCGTTTACAACCGAGAGATGGAAAACTTTGAAGCATGAGTTGTTTGAGTGTCTCGAGCGCGAGCTATCCCACCGCAAGAGATGGAACATTTCCAAACATGAAAGATCGACGAGCGCAAAATCACTATTTTTGACGGAAGGTTAATGGAGAGCATATTATCTTTTATGAGACAAAAAAAATTAGAGTGAAATTGAAACTACACCTAAAGTTGGGATTTTTTCAGGAAACAAAAAAAGTTTAGTATAGAAATGATACCGCACATACAGTTAGGGTTTTTTTATGAAACAAAAAATAATTTACGGTAGAATTGGGACGTGACTTAAAATTGGAGGTTTTCAATGAGATAAAAGTTAGAATTTGGACAAGAGCTAAAGCTTGAGATTTTCTTAGGGTATTAGGCTTATTTTTACATGGAAAATGTAATCAGAATAAATGTTCAACAAATAAGTGTTCAATAAATACATTGAGAAAGAGATTATCGGACAACTAACTTTTATAGCGAACCCATGTTCAGATATTGGAGTAAAGAGATTTCATAATTACATTTCCCTTTCTCTCTCCTTTCGAAGTGTTTTTTTTTAATCATGATATGTAATTCATCTTATAAATCCAATTTGGTTGAGAACGGTGCAACGTCTTTTCACGTAACCTAATGCAACAGTGCAGTATCGTTTCCCCGATAATTACTTCTCTTCCGGACCAACCTCGAAGGTTGATGTGATTCGAGCCTTAACCCCTCTCCCTTTCTGCAGAGAGGAGGAGATATCACCAGTTCAACAGTTTCTTGAAAGTAGACCGAACGACATGGGCCGGGAAGAAAGGTAGGTACCTGCACCGATCTTCTCCATGGCGGATCGAGTTCTGATATCAGACACTGTTGCGAACCCTAGGCGAGTCAAACGAAAGGTAAACACCTGTGTTTACACCTGTTTCAGGGAATCTGAGAGAGTTCAGGTGAAAAGTTTCTTCTTGGGGAGAGAGAGAGAGAGAGAGAGAGAGAGAGAGAGAGAGGGGGGGGGGTGTGGTGTTGTGGGGGCGGTGTGGGGGGGCGCGTGTGCGGACCCAGAAACGACACAGCGCCACTGCCAGCAGCAGCAGCAGAAGCGAAGTGCAAGCGCAGGTGCAGGTGCAAGTGTGCAAGCAAAGCAGAAGCTCTGAACGGGATCAATGGCGGAATCTGCAGGGAGGGAAATAGAGGGTCTCCCCAATCATAAGCTCTGACATTGTATCGAACATGATGAATGGTACCAATGATAATGGGAAGTAGCTGTCCGTCATCATCATCGCATCTTCAACCCCCTGATCTCCTCGCAACAGAGAATCAGGTAAGAGTTCTTGGAAATCTCTCTCTCTCTGTAGATCATTTAATATGTAGAACAAAGATATAAGAAAGAAAATAATAAGTGAAAATGCATAGAAAAAACGTGAAGTGATATAAGAAAAACCAATTCTGTTCTATCTTCTTCTTCTTCTTCTTCTTTTTTTTTAAATCTTATTCGTAATAAAGATTGTACGAAAATTGAAATTGATTCTTTCGTTATCTAGCCACTTGTCATCGGGAAAATTACTCAATATGTCCTCAATCTGGATGTCAATTCAAAATTTTTCAATTTTACTAATTTTATTATAAATCTTTAAACGAAATTCTAATGTAGTCATTCCTATCAATTTTCGTCGGAAAATCGCTAGCTTGACGGTCCAGTCATGTCCAGCTGCCTTACGTGGCATACTGCCATGTTAACAAATTTCTGATGAAAATTGATCAGAAGGATTATATTGAAATTTCGCATGGAGGTTTAAGATTAAATTGGCAAAATTAAAAAATTTAGAACTAAATTGGCTTGGGTATAATATATTTGAAATTGATTGGACAATTTCCTCCTTGTCCTCTGTCGGGAGTTTTGGCTTTAACTCCGATAATTTCAGCAACAGTCTAAGGAGATTATACCAATCTCATAAATCTACTTTCACTTTTTTTCTTTTGGTAAATAAAAGTTATTGGCAGGAGATTTCCTTCTCCGAAATTCTGTTGTACTTTAAACTCAAAACGAGAGAGCTCAACATTCTCCTAATTCCTTCTAATGTCTTCAAGCAGGGCAAGGTCCGGCGACATCCACCACGGTCTCCTTGTTGATAAGTTTGCTCGCTTAAATTTCGAAACTTCTCGAATCAGTGCAATCAAATCTCTTCGGCGGTTTTTCTCTCCCCAAGGAATTTGAAACTTAGATTTAGACGGGCATCTTTTACGTCCGAAACCAAATACCTCTCTAATCTTTTGGGAATTTCCCACTCGGTCCTCACACCATCTTCGGCGGTCCTCACACCATCTTCGTGGATATCACTCGGCGCACGAGATTCTCGTGGAGATACCTGTTCCATACGTATACTGTCCCGTCTACAACGGTGCAAACTCTCTCACGACCTAAAAGCGAAGGGGGAAAGAAAAAAAGAGGAAAAAAAATAGATCGCTTTTGTTAATTCTCGACCATTTTCCACGTAAGCACCAGGTGTTGCGCATGCGACATCCGCGTGCCGAGGGGGGGAGGGGGACGGGGCGGTTCGAACGTTACCGATGCTGAAATTCGCAAGCGAGGCAAGTCCAGCTCATGCCTCCTCTCTTTTATCCCCACCCCACCCCCGCATTAATTCCTTTTTCTTCCTCTCTTTTTTCTGATTCCGGAAAATCGCAGGAAATGCAGGCGGAAAATATCATAGACGTCTCCTCTAGAAGAACTCGGAAAAAGAGAGAAAAAAAAGGGGGAAAGCGCTAAAAAAAAAAAAAAAAAGCGAAACGAAAACAAAAACCTCGCTGGTGATGAGCGATGGCGGATTCCCTGTTCTTCCGAACGCGGCCCCCCCTCCCCTAAAAAAAAAAATGGAAATTTCCAAAGGATCGATCGACCGACAGAGGTTGATGGGGATGGCGATGGCGATGGCGATGGTGATGGTGATGGTGATGGTGAATGGGTCGAAATCAAAAATTGAAAAGCCGAAGGAGAGAGAACAATGGCCTAATGCTTCTTCTGGGACTCACCTGTTACTGTAACCCTAGATTGCACCAACCTCCTCTTCCCTAACTCACTCGGATTCCTGCATCCATCCGTCCGTCCGTCCATCCATGGGAGCTTGCGATGATGGGCGGGGGGGGATGTTGTTTCCCGGGACTCCTAGCTATGCACCGGCCGGAGAGCCGGCACCGGCACCGGCACTCCGAATATGCAGGAAGAGCTCGGGCTCACGCTAATGCCGGTGTAGTTCGAGCACTTCCCCGCCCCGTTGCCCCCTCCCATTCCGCCGCCGCCGCTCTCCACCGTCAGCTCCGCGATCGACGACGCCAGCTTCGCGCGATCCTCCTCCTCCTCCTCCTCCTCCTCGCCGCCGCCTCCGCGATCGCCGGCCTCGCCCTGGCAATCGTCGTCGTCGCCGCCGCCGCCGTCGCGATTGTCGAGATCGCCGGCGATTGTTATCCCAGCAGCCTCGGGATTCAAAACCTCCTCCTCCTCCTCCTCTTCCTCGTCGTTGTCGTCGTCCGCGATCGTCGGGAGGTAAGGGGCGTCGCCGTCGAGGGGGACGAGCTGGAGCGTGAGTCGGCCGTTGGCACGGCGGGCGCGGAAGTACTCGTGGTGCCGCACCTTCTCCTCCGTCAGGACCAGCCGGCCGTCGCTGGTGTAGTGCCGCCTCAGGACCCACGGCATGTGCGAGTGCAGGTTCCCCGTGCGCGCCAGCAGCGGGATCGGCGGCGGATACTCCCTCCTCCGCCCCTTCGGCTCCCGCCGCCGCCTCCGACCGCGCTCGGGCTCGGCCCGGAGGAGGGAATCGCCGCCGCCGCCCGCCTCGGCGGGGGCGCCGGGATCGGGCGGCTCCTCGTAGTCGACGACGCAGCTCTCCACGCCGATGTAGTCGCCGATGAGATGTAAAGAATAGGAGGGGGCCCCCATGGAGGAGGCGGCGGCGGAGGGCTTGGAAGGAGGCGGGGCGGAGAGCTCCGATGGGTGCGGCGGCATTTATACGGGAGGAAACTTACGGTGGTGGTGGTGGTGGTGGGAGGCGCGTTTTCGGGTTAATATCTGGCCGGGGATAGTGCATGGGGAGCATTGGGTGGCAGCAGTGGCTGTTTCGTAATTAATGGGCCGACCAAGAGAGAGAGAGAGAGAGAGAGAGAGAGAGGAGGAGTAGCGACAGCTAAGACGTGCTGACGTGGAATATCCAGTATTTACTGCGGTAATTTCTGAATTTCGGGCTCGGGAAAAAGAAAAAACGGGGGAAAATACCTGCGGAAAAAAAGAAACAAGAGAGAGAGGGGAAAATGTGAGTCCTATGCGTGCTTCGAAAGCCAAGTTCAAATTCCATGGGGATTACAGCCGGGTTGCCCTCCTGGAATGATCGTGCGGCCGAGGATTTTTTTTTTTTCTGTATTTAATGGGGATTTAATCGGAGGATCCAGATAATATCTGCGCGATTGTAACCGGGGCTAATCTTAATTCCCTTTGGAGGGAGACCCACTTTTCCATTACGAGCCCGGTTTTGCATGTCAAAATTCCAAATCGCAACGTCGATTTTTCCATATGGGGGGAGGAATATTAATTGACATGGATAAACATTGGGGAGAAAGAAAAGGCTAAGCGAGGCTGACGTCGTGTTGCCTATGGTGACTGTACGTGCGAGGTACTCCGTACCTGGTGGGATTTAGGCGGGGGTTAAGAGCAAGGATATAAGCACTCGAGCGGTTGTAAATTTGGAGAGTTTTTGCTGATTAAGATAATTATGATCACAACGGTGAATTTTTTTTTCCATAGGAAGGAGGAATATTAATTGACTTGGATTAGGATGCGGTGTGTGTGACTGGTGGTGTCTGTCTGTCCCTCATTAGTGTGCCAAGGTTGCTATGGTTATGGAAGGGGATTTTTATTTCTTGCTTCTCTAATTTTTGGGCCAAAAAAATTAATTAAGATGTTCATCCCCAAAAGGCAAAAAGAAAAAGGAGGAAAGATAAGAAAAGTGGGTAAATCTAAAAACCCAAAGAAAATAAAGAAAAATATTTTGACCGAAAAAATAAAAAATAAAAAAATGAAAAATAAAAATAACCACCTTGTTGCATTGCAGTTTAAAAAGCTGATGCCTTGGACGGATGACATGACCGAACACGTGTACAAGATGAGTGTCAGCCAAAGCCTCCCTGGCTTCTCCCTATATTTCTCTATAGCTATTTGGACTGATTATATTAAATGGATAATGGCTATATTATTGACCTAGTTTTCTTATATTGTTGAGGTAGTTAAATATGCTTAGCAAAAACAAGTTTGATTTTGAAAAAATGTTGATTTATAAATACTGCTGCGAGGAAAATTCGGGCACTAAAAATTTTAAAGTTTTTCCCTTCTTTAAATATTCTGAAAATGCCCTTTGAGATAGCTTAGTTTGGATGAAAATTCCATGCTCTTCTCGTGTTAATTTTATGCATTAACTTAATAAATCAATCTTCTAAATTTGCCTTAGAGTTTTTCATCTTACTTTCAAATTTGAACAATAATTTCTTAAGCGTTTGTTAGGATTCGAGATTTATATATGGATTGTTTCGTCTGTGCTTACTGCGTTTTTCTGTTGTTTATGTCACGTGAATGACAAAAGTATAGTTTGCGGGTACACCCCTTATAAATATGCCTATGAAACTTTAGATACGTTGAATTTAAGAGGTTCATGTATTGCAATTGTCAACATGATAGGTTTAGATACATTTAAAAACGTCGATAGATGTTAAAGACAAGTTTGGTGAGGCCATTGGGTTATGATTATAGAAACCACTTTTTAATTTTTTAAGAAAATACCTTTTCATATGAAAACAATGTTTGGATAATTCCGGATAAACTAAGTTATTTGAAGAAACAAATCTTATTATTTGAAAGTAGAAATTTTTTATTTTTCATATTCAGAGTAGTGGCTCTTATGAAAATTATTTTTATATCGAGGGAAGGAAATTTTGGCTCATAAGATTATTTTATCTAAAAACCCACATTTTCGATGCAAAATTGAAAATTCCTATTAGTGCCTTTGATAGTTTTGTTTATCTTTTCATAATTAAAATTTTCTTTCAAATAATAGATAGCGATCATATTGTTCTTATTTTAGAATTAGAGTGAATTTTTAACGTCATTAAAAAATGTGTTGCTTTTGTTAGATTTTAACTTGTAGATAAACAAAAAAGTACAACTAGCATATAAGATATGGAAATTAATGTTTTTTGAAAATAATTCCAAATAAAAATTTAAATAAATAAAAAACAACATAATTAATATCCTAGTGTATAAATAAAAACAAAAAAAGAATGATACCAAACGACACCTAAGAGGTCTTTTTTTAAATGTACTAAATGACGTCTCTGTGTTTAAGTTTTGAAATTCGATGCAATTAATGAACGTGTCATGTTATGATTAAACCTAAACCCGACACAATACAATTTTGAGGTTATGACAAATACGATCATGACTCACCAACTCGGCGATCTCAGAGAAAGTTCAAAGCTCAAAGTATCAACAACAATTAACATACCAAAAAACCAAAGGAAGTTCATACTCGTCCTGCAAATTTGTCTGAAACGTATTATTAAGATGATGGGGAAGCATCTGTGATGCAAAGTTTTTTTTTGGGTAATGATCTGTGATGCAAAGTTGCCTTCCAGAAAAACCAAGAACAGGGTGTTAATATTAAACCTTTTTACTCTATGATTATTCTATGATGGGCTCAAGCATCTGTTTCTCTAAACCACTCTGAATCAATCGTTCTTCCTCAATAATATGTTCTTTTTTGGTTGAAAATCGTGTAAAATTTGTGCCTTCCAATCCAGATTTCAACACTAATGAAGTATAGCAAATCTCTATATTACTTAATCGTCCTTAGGATGAACTTTTAAACGAGCAGGCTTCTTAATCATGAGCACAGAAAAGATGGGCACGCGAGGAAAAATCGCGGCTTCCAGCAGAAAAGCAAGAAAATCTTTCCAACCCTAAGGGAAAATCAAGAACTCAACCCTAAAGAAATGCATGCAGGTGACGAGCTAATGCTCTCACGGCCGAGACGAAACAAAGCAGTCATCAATCAAAAACCAGCGTGAGAAGAAAAACACAAGAACCCGTCTCGTGCCGAAAAGAACAGACGGAAACAGGAAACAAGAACCAATTCATCGCACTTCGATAATCACACAATGATTCCATCCCCTTCAAAGAAAACAAGATGAAGAACAGCAGCTGACGAGAATCACACGTACCTCAAGAAAGAAACGAGAGCGGAGGAGAAGATGGCGTTCTCGGACGATCGTCCGGCTTGTCCTCTGCAGTGGCATGCGAAGGCGAGGGAGCCAGAGACAGCTCAGAACAGAAGGGATAAACAAGAAAGACAGACACTCTTGAACCCTTTCTTTTCTTTTGGGATTTTCTCGAATAACTGGTGGGTACGTATGGATCATCCGACGCTATGCATCCATCCATCTATCTGAGCCTTATCGACTCGATCCGTTTCGCCTTATATACTGCTCGGATCGGTGCTTGCTTGTAGGCGGGGTTTTAGGGCGGGGGATGGAGGCGGTCGCCGAGCCCAACTATCTCTAGGCTGTTGCTGTTAATAATATAATGCTTAATTTATGCCTTTGTTTTTTCTCTTGTTTATCCAACTTTTGGATATTCGAGTACGTACGTTGTGGACAATGTTACGTTTGGGTTTCGCTGGTTTTCTCATTTCCTAAGGTTTGGATTTCTTCGTGGTTCCTATTGCCGCCGGTTGAGTACATCAATGTTCGAAGCAAACGCGTTGTTCATTAGTCATTAGTCTCATCACATAATTGAAAACAAAAATGCGAAGGCATGCAATCTCCAGATTTTTTTTTATGTACCAAACCGATCTCGAATACTCAAAACTTAGGTGCCTGTCATCGGTGGGCTGATCCGGGTCCGGATCTGATGCACTATATAATTGCGAGTAAATACTACGATATGTAAATTGCGAGTTGGAGTAGCGTCGGTTTACCTCTCGCTTTTGACATGATGTGGCTCGAGTGAATAACGGCACCACACTCGGGTTCGACTTGAATTCACATCGCACCATGCACTTGCTTTTCGGAAACCGCGCGACGCCTGAAATCCCACATGGATTGGCCCGGCCCGGGTCTGCCTCATCTGGTGCGGGTTAGTTGAGGCTCCGAAAAGCCACGGACACTATTGCAGCAAGAAAGAAATGCCAAGTTGCTCTACTTTAATCTTGCGTTGCTGACTGAAAGAGGATGTTCGACGCCTTACGTTTTAGCATCAGCAAGGATGAGCACACTCATCATCTTTCGTTTTGTCGCTTGGCTGTTCAATGATTATTAAGATATAGTTGTGCACGGGACCTAATCGCGGATCTAGTCAAAGAAGGATGATGGCTCCAACTAGTCATCCTTCTGGCGACAGATTTTAGTCCACTCCAAGAATAAAGGCATGAAACAAGGCTTTGTCATCCTCCGGGGAACATTTTGTTTCGTTTTCTTGCATGATTGCAGAGACTGGTTACTTGAAGGCTCATGAAATACTTGTGAACCGATTAAGTTCAAGCCTTTGACCCGTGCATGTGACCTTGATGACGAATAATTTGCATGTAATTGGTGAAATTTGAATGAGTGACCTCCAGTCTCTAAGCTGAAAATCATCGATGTTCCCAATCAACTACACCAAATTAAGAGGTTAACAATGTTGTTTCTAGCCTCACAACGTTAAACAAGATTAAAGGCATTTTCAGTTTGCTTGAATTCTATGTTTATCTCCTCGAGTCGAGAGAAAGTTATTTAGCATTGACCCTATGGATCTGGATGGACATGCTATGCTTTTGCAAAGAAACATAGTTCCTCGTACAATCAACATAAAATAAAAAAGTATCTTATACGAGAGAGAGCCCTCACTAATTCTTCAAAAGAAATTAAACTTGAATAATACTAATTATCTACACATAGTTAATTAAAATTAAGCGAAAATTAAAAGAAGGCACCATCGTGGAATTCTTAGGCTGCCAACCAAACCAAAATCCTTTAGAGTTTTGTAAAGATTAAATAAACCGATAAATGATTTAACCAAAAAAAAATCATAAGTGAGGTTGTAGTAGAATGAATAATTTGTAAACTACAAATGTAGGAAACAAACTAGCTAGGTACATATTTTCGAGAACTATAGGTTATTAAGGATAGGATTGTGAAGATTAGTATCAAGAATTAATGAAAGAATATTAAGATTCATAGTATAGATCAACAAAAGCATCAATAACATACACCCGCGGCGACCTTCGATGGAACGTAAAACTAGAGGGATTTAATGGGAAAAGCTTAAAATTATTGAATGATTTGTAAGGTTTTTCACAGTATACATCTCATGAATTAACACTAAAAGTTAGCTTAATTACTTCAAAAATCACAATTAAGAATGAGATTTAATGCTGAGTTTCATTGATTCCCTTATGGAATGATGGATCTGACAAATTCACTTGGACTAACTCTCATGACCATAGCTCTCACGTTCAGGAACAGATTGATATAGCCTGGTGTAATCACCAGAGGCGTACCATGTTGCTTGAAGCCTCTCCCTTTCATCTTTCCTCGCCTTTGTTCCGACCACTCTCCCTTCCTTAATCTTAGTCCCGATAAAGGCTGCAAACGTGAGCGGCCCTTCTGTTTTGAGCCTATGTGGATGCAACACCGGGGGTTTCCTACTCTTTGTGGAGCAAGCTTGGGAAAAAAGAATGACCTTTTACTCCCTGCGATACATAGATTCACCATTGATGTTAAAGAATGGAATAAGAGCACCTTCGGTAACATTTTTCGAAGAAAGAAAGAGCTTACTTGCCTTTTCTGAGGGATCGGAAAGCCGCTTGCTAGGAAAGTTACCCCTTCTCTTGTAATCCTGGACGAAGGTCTTCCAAATGAGTACCGGCTATTCTTGACTATGAGGAAACTCTATGGGCAATGAAATCTCATACGGATTAGACCAATGATGGAGGGAGGAATACTAAATTCTCCCCAGGTAAATGATAATCGCCTTGTGCTCATTCCTAAGACTCAAAACTCAGAGACCGTCAATCATTTTTGCCCTATTAGTTCATGTAATACCACAAAAAAGGTTGTCTCAAAGATCCTAGTCAACAGATGGAGACCTTTTCTGGATGATTGCTCTGGGCCATATCAGACCAGGTTTATTCTGGGGGCAGAGGACTAATAATAATGTGATTATTGTTAAGGAACTGTTGGCTAGGATGAAAAGGGCTCAAGGCAGAAAAGGTTTCATGGCTTTCGATATTGATTTGGAGAAGGCACGTGACAGGATCGAGTGGGATTTTACTAGAAGAACTCTCGTAGTGCGTAATTTCCCATCTGGACATAGCTTATTCTCAACTGCCTCACTAGCTCCCAATGCTACTGTCCTTCTTAATGGAGGTGAACTAGGGGACCCATTTGCCCTCACTTCTTCATTCAATGTATAGAAGTTCTTAGGTTTCTTATTGAAAGAGAACATTGCTCGAGGTGATTGGAAAGGGGTTAATGCTTCTTCCAGAAAGGGGTCCGATGTATACCCGTCTGTCATTCGCGGATGATCTCTCTGTTCTGAGAGGCGGACTGTAAGTTCTCGACCTTTTTTCGTGAAGCTTGCTGGAATCTCTCCTCAAATGGAGATTTTGGTACCCAAGTCTGCTTGTGATCTTTGTGGAAAGGAAGTGGACATGGATTTGGAAAACTAGCAACCCCCTCCCAGAATCCAGTTCTTCATCTTGAGGTGTTTACAGAATGGAGTTGCAGTTAAATCTAACCTTAACTGACAGAAGCCTTCCTATCATTGGTACTTGCAACCAATGCAAGCAGCAAGCAACCAAAGACGAGATTGATCACAATGCTAAGGAATTCGGGGAGCAAGCTCAAAGCTTCCTAAAATCTTCAAGGGCCAGATTCTGAACACCAAGGTCCAATCTGTTTGGGCCGGCCCAATAATCTTCTGCAGGCTCGGCCCTCCCTCGTGGCCCGCGCGTAACCCATACGTTAAGTTCACCGTATTTGAAATTCTCACCCCCCAAGTTTAGATAATTGCCATATTGAGTCCACTCAACTGTTTTTTCTTGGGCTAATTCCCTAAAATATCTCCAATTTTAGTTCCAATCGCAATTCTGTACCGATTTTTTATTGTCCAAAAAAAATCCCTAACTTTTACTGTAGTCTCAAGTCTGTCATTGCGTCCAATAATCGTTACTGGTTTCTTCAAGATGAACAACATTTGGAAGCTACTGTTATTTTATACGAAGGTGAATGTGTTGATGAAGACGTAGGTTTCGATAATGAACCTCTAACTAGCTTTAATATTGATAATTTTGAACCTCTAACTAGCTTTAATATTGATAAATTAGTGGCAGACCCGTAGGCAGATTTGTGATTAAAGTGAAAGTTTGAGATTTTTTTAAACAAAAAAAAGGTTAGGGATAAAAATTGGGGTTGGATCAAAAGTTCGGAGTTTTAAGGGAATGAGGCTCTTTTCTCTTGGTCCCTCATGTGGTGGATTTCAAACACCTTAACAACAGAAGAGAAATGCTACCAAACTTGCTCGCACTCTCCTTCAGAATCTCTGAACTTGACTGGGTCACACAAATCAAATTGAAGATCGTTGGCCAACTGAGAAATCTCAGAATTCTTGAACTTTCAATCCATCCAACCCCTTTCGTTTCCTCCTTCGCCACCGAGCACATCGCTCTCGGTTCGCTGCTTCGAATTCGTCTACCATGTCAAAGTAACTCCATCCTCCTCTCTTTCCTTCTCTGATAAGAAAAGCAGATCATCTTTTTTGCTCTGGTCATCTTCCCATTCCAGGTTTGATTGGTGAATTCCATATTATTCTATGGAATTGGATGGTGATGTTATCCTTTTGTGTTTTGTTCCTTTGCGACCTTTGCGTGCTTGCACAAAACGTTCCCTTCCCCAGCGGATTCTTCTTTACTTTATTTTATTCTCTGTGTCTGGCAAATTATTGCCGTGAGATGTAAGGGTGAATTCGAGTTTATTTTGTCAGAAAGAATTAGTTTAGCATGAGGAAGAGACACGACCAAAATCCGAGAAGATTCAGCGTCCTGTTTCCTTGATAAGGACGGGTATGTCCTCACTTTTGCTTGCCACATAAACAGTGGCAGATCATGCAAATTACAAAGATCGACTCTACGCTGTTTATACGCGTTGAAATCGCACAGCAAAACCGCGATATCTTTTACTTGAGGAGAACGCCAAGAGGTGTGAGCTAGCTCATTTTCCGATGCGAGATTTCTCAACTTAAATAGATTGAGAGTTATCAGTCTACCATCGGCTCTAATATCATTTGTTAGTTGCGCGTAAACTTTTGCTTGGGAAGATTGCCAAAAGGGAGCTTAAATATGAGTATATTAACATATTGAGTTAGACCCATTTTTATTCAAAAATTTAAACTTATGAGTTATACGCCAACTATGATATATTAACTGCTCTACACTACACCAATTCTTCGATGTGGAGTTTGTTTAACACAACTGACACGTACATCATAACAATACGTACAAGGATAGTTAGAACAAAGCGATCCGAACCGACATACTTATCTACAATCAATCATGATTCAGTTACATCCGTTGGATAATTTAAGAAGGTCAGATTAAATTTGCGATATTGCGATATACCATTTCAGATCATTTCAACCACGATTATGTTGATAATGAATTCTTTAACCATGAAGTCTCCGTTAATTTGAGTAGCTTAATTCTTTCACTTTCTTCATTACCCGATTCATCAATCAATTGGGTTGCTATGATCTTCTCCTTAATGAATCGAGAGTGTATTTGTCTAAAGATCTGCCATTTCTCCTTGTGTATCTCGCTGCAAACTAGGAGCCAGAGAGCTCGAGGGTTTTGAAAGCTCCACTTGACCTAACATGGGGTTGAAAGAGAGAGGGACGTCGAATCCGATACCGGCTTTGCCCTGTGGCTTTCCATTTCGAACATCACGTCCATATATGTCCACAATCTCCGGGCACTCAATTATCTCGCTCTCCCTCGCAGACATGAAAAGACTCAGAAGAAAAGGAGACAAGATGCTCTCGATGCATTAAATGTTCAAAACACGTGTAACAATGAAAAGGAGAAGAGGCACGCATTCGGAGAAAAGCAAAAGCAGATTATAGGTTTCCGGTAAGTATTACAGCTACGTGTGATCCATTATTGAGGCCCCTTCTTGTAGATTCGATGGATGACCGGATGAGCTGCGGCGAGGGGGGCCTCCTGATACCTATACCTCTGTCCCATTAGATGAATCAATCATAGTGTTAATATATGTATATTATTGCATACCACGTTAGCCAAAAGTTTATTTTCTTCATACAGTTGGTTGCCATCACAGCAGATGTTTAGATTAATAACCTATGAGTAGAGAGCTGTCACGATTATGTGATTGCGCATGATTTATAAATAGTACCTTTCAGAAAATTCATAATTTGACGAATCATTATCTCGGTATAATATTTGTTTAGATGAAACAATATCGGGATTGATCATAATGTTTGTTTCCAAACACTTGTGAAATAGTTAATTTTGATTCTTGAACTTGTTTGTGCAAAGTATCTTCCTACATTCTTTTTTTTGTACACTTAAATCCTCTAGCTCTTGTTAATTAACATGCAATTGACTTTTCTCCTAGCAATTGTATAATTGGGCTGAGGGCTCGCCGGCCCTCCCCTAGCCACGACAAGGGCCAAACCCGCCCTCTCCGTTAACAAGTACGAAGTTGCGATCGGATAAATTTTTGCCCTCTTCTCTTCTTCTATTGTCCGCATCAGTGTTATCACATATGAAAAATGGACAAACACGTGACAAAAAGAATTTGAGTGCCTATATCAAGCAAGTCGGAGTCTTGATTGCATGAAGAAATCAAGAATTATAACTACAAGTTTGATAAGAGTTCAGAAGATCAACAGTAAGACGATGGTGAATCCAAGATATTTGAAGACCGATATTAAGACAGCTACACCAACATGCTTTGGACGCACATAATGATTTGTCGGGAGAACATCAAACAGTAATTAAGAAAATCTCACTCTAATTATTGCATAATCATATGAAACACTTTTTACTTTTTTTCAATGATTGAAACTTGGGAAAATTATCAATTCAATCATACACCTATTTTATAGATGCCAATTTAGTTCTAAATACTTCAATTTTGCCAATGTGATCCTTACCCTTTATGGGAAATTTCAATATAGTCCTTCTGACCAATTCAAGCGGGAAAACGCTGACGTGGCAGTCCACGGAGGATGTTTTTCCAAGTAAAGTTTTCCACGTCAATGTGTCACGTAAAATGGCCGGCGATGATCGAATGCCACGTCAACAGTTCCCAATGATGATCGGCCGAAATGACTAAATTGAAATTTTGCGCAAGAGTTTAAAATTACATAGATAAAATCGAAAAATTTAGGACTGAATTGTCGTCCGTACAATAGGTGTAGGACTTATGTGGTAACTATCCCTCGAGACCCTTATTGTCAAACTGATTGAAGAATACCAAAGGTCTCCCTCCATTTTTACAAAACCCTAGCATCTGTTGTTTGCTAGTCTCTTTGGATTAGTCATGTTCTTGCCCACGGTAGATAAGACAATGTGTGCACGTAATGTGAAGGGGTAGCTAAAGACTAGAGGGGAGAGACCAGAGAGTCAATGCTCGAGCGGTCACCGCCCATAACTAACGAGCCATTGTCTTCATATGGATCTCATTAATTGTCGTACTCCGCAAACCTAGTAACTCCACATGGGAAGCCCGTAACATTATCGTATTTACATTAAATTTTAACAACCACCCTCATTTAAATTTAAGGAAAAATAAGAATTTTTAAACCTTTTATATAACTAGAACAAGTCAACTGTACGCCGAAACAACCACCCGCCTGGGTGGCGCTGCTGGAGCGCGCACTATTCCTCTCGCAAAAGGTTGAGTGTTCGAATCCCGGGTGCCGCATGGTGACTTAACCGGTGGCACGTGTGTGGTGGCTAGCACGTGTCGCCCTCAGGGTTTACCCCCCGGCTGTCGGCCGTGCGGGGGTTCCTTAAGTTACCAAAAAAAAAAAAAAACTGTACGCCGAAACATTAATGAAACATATGGACAGACATTCTCTAAATTGAAAAGACTGGCTATATATGTACATGCATGTACAGATTATGATGATTCTACCATTAAGTAAATGAATATCTAGATAAGCCCAACAGATTGATCTTGCCTCTCAAAATTCGTTTCGTAGATTGCGATGTTTACTCATTGCAACAAAGCCCTTATATTAGATGAAATGTGCATCGTTGTAACGAGAATTTTACTTTCTTAAACTCGTGTAATCTATACTTTCTTTCGTCACGTAAATGCGTGTTTTCTTTTTGGGCTAGGGGATTTTATCCTCTATATAGGCCTAAATGTATCGGCTATCATGTCGATGTGCTATGCAGTGAAAGAAATGCACCTATCCTTAGCGTTTTCACATTGCATGAACTCTAATATAAGTCTCATTGACATGAGTGATTTAAACATTTCATAAACTTTATAATTTGACAATATTGTGGTCCTAACAACTCCTGCAGCTTTGATTTCACAAGCATTCACTTCATCATTTTGCACACTTTTCATAAGGATAAAAGTGAGTAAATTTACCTTTCTAAATACATATTTCCCTACCAATCCATAATCACAAACTCTCTCTCTCTCTCTCTCTCTCTAACATGTGTGTGTCCGTGTGCGCGTGTAGACTATTGAAGAAACATTGAAAATAAGCAAAAATGAAGAAGGGGAAAATGTAGGAGAATGCATTTCAAACATTGAAAATCAACTAGCCTGTGTGTTCTACTTGTAAGAACTTTAGGCTCCGTTTGTTTCGCAGAAAATGAATAATTTAGAAAATTGATCGCTGTATCGTTTGAAATAATTAGCCAAAGAAAAAATGTTTTCATTAACGACAACAATTTATGTCTGAACATTTTCGTAAACGACGAAAGTTTTTTCATTTATTCATTTGTGTAAGTTAAATAAGTGATCATTTTCAGGAAATTATTTTCCAAACAATTCATTTTCCGCGTAACAAATGAAGCCTAGAATTAAAATGTTAATTCGCTCTTATACAAAGAATTATACCGAGCACACATTTTCCAATTTCAAAAGTGATTTCAAAATCTTTATAGGCCAAACGAAACAATGTGTACGAGGCCCAGGAACGAATTCACCGCCGTATGGCTGACTGACGATTACTAGCAATTCTGGTTACATGCAGGTGACTTGCAGCTTGTAATCCGAACTGATGATGGGTTTTTGGAGTTAGCTCACCCTCGCAGGCTCACAACCCTTTGTCCTGGCCACTGTAGCACGGGTGTTGCTCAGGGCATAAGGGGCATGATGGCTCGATGTCGTCCTCACCATCATCGGCGGTCCGTCCAAGGTTCCAAACTAGTAACATCAAAAGCATCACCTTATCCCTAAAAATAAGGTAAAAAGTCAGCTGAACTACCTTACCATATGAAATCTTTCAAGATACTCTGATTTTAGACTTTAATCTTACATAAGATGGTCAAATCAATTGAAACGCGTCTATGGATAAAAGCACTTCGTTTTGGTCGGCGGTCAATTCCAATTAAATTAGGATTACCCACGAAAAATGCAAAAAAAAAAAAAGAACAACCTCCTTCTTGGTTAAGGATTCAAAGGCAGAATTTCAGGATCTGAACCGTCCATGCATGCCGCGCACCAATCATGTTGCGGAAATATAGTAACGAGAGAGAAAAATCAGTCAATCCGAGCTTTTATTATATCGTTTTCATGCAGATGGACAGATGGTTGGGGACTTTATTTTATATTCTGAAAAAAAAAATGTTTTGCTTCAATTGCACGAGCTTCTACATGCCGCCACGTGTCCCAACTGCCAACCCCATTATATATTCCTTTGATTGGTATCTTTATTATTTTCTACAGTCCCACCGCCCCGGTTTTATAGTGCCCAATCACAATCGGCCAAAAAACCAGAAATGGCCAATATCTCGTAAACATTGTCAACACGTTTAAGCTAAACCCTCGTCCCCAATTTTTCCTATCAGTAATCTTATTGGTCGCCACGTGATCAGAATCGGAGCCGTCGATCTTTTTCACTTCCAAGTGTCGGCAGGATCTGCCGAAACGTGGCGGCCGATGAGGCCATCCGAATTTGGAGAGGGGGTCCTCCCTCTGGGGATTAAGCTAATTTAGTAATCCCCCTTACTCGGGGGACGAAGGAAGAATCTTCTAATTTTTGCTGGCTTTTTGACGAGGTCTCTTTTTCCTTTACAATAACGATGTAGGTTATAATTGGTTTTTGACCCCAATGTTTAGTGTGTAAAAGTATTCGAACAACTTCCTCGATACTATGTAGAGGGGCTAAAACAAAAAAGAAAAAGTAAATAAAGTTCTTACTAAAATGAATTCCTTTGGTACTTACCCTAGAATTCGGCCTGTGACGACAGCATTTTCATGGTTTTGACTCGAGAACCGATGGTTATCGGTTCAAGTCATTACCTGGGAAACTCGGATTTAAGTGTAGGGGTCATGATAATGGGTTGTCGTGTTAGTTCCTTTTATATTGTCGACTGATTACTGTTGTTCTCTTGGATTATCAAAAGAAAATTCATCTACATGGTGAGTGCCGATGGATGGGTTTATAATACATATTTAAATAAAATTGAATATCTTGTTTGCCTGTCGTGGACTAAGTTTGATTAAACATGAGGGTGCATGTTTGTGTTATACGCTAAAGGAACAATTAAGATTAAAGTGTATAAATATGGTTACTATCAGCTAGATGGAATCATAGAGTTTGTCCTAGGAATACCCCTTTCATGGATTAAGTTCGTAAATTCGAGTTGTCCCCATCGTTCGTTAACAAATCGAGCACGCCATGCTAAATAGATGTGTGCATACAATAAGATGACACCCCTTTGATAAACTATGCTCTATCTATCTATCCATCAATCGCAATTTTTTCTTTTCACATGCCAAGAGAATATCAAGTTTTTCCCTGATGAACGGAAAGTTGAAAGCAGCCCTACTTGAACCCATTCTCATCTTTTCTACTTTGTAAGGTAAGAGGGAATATACACCTCTTTATTGCATGCATTTTGGGAGAGAAGTTTCGTGCAGCTTCTAGCTATCTGCCAGAGACCCCACTTCATCATCTTGAAAAATAAAAGTAGAAAAACCAAAAAAACATGCCTTCTTATCTATGTTTCGGAAGAAATTCTTGTCCTCTTTTTTCATCTTTCTTTATCAATTATCCTAAAGCCGTGTTTTTGGGCCAGTGCTCTCGCTATATAAACCCCTGTCGTTTGACGCCAGAAAAGCATCGGTTTTGTCCCGTAAGGCCATCCTCGAGCTCTTAGCCTCACAGACAATCAACCCTCATGCACGCCTAGTCACTCGCACTTACAGTGCAAGAACAACGAAAGAAGAAGAGAGAAAAGAAGAGAGATGGGAGTGGAAGGAACGATAGAATACTTCTCCAACTTGCTGAGCAGTGTGACCAGCAAGAAGAAGAAGAAGCAGATCCAGACCGTGGCCCTCAAGGTCAGGATGGACTGCGAGGGTTGCGCTCGCAAGATGAAGAGCGTCCTCTCCTCCGTCAAAGGTCATTTCACTAGCCCTTCTCGCTTCATAACTTCGTTTCTTGGTTGAATAATCGTTAGTTCGACTCGTTCGCGTTTTGTGATCACGAAGCTGTGATTCTCACGATCTGCGGAACGTCTAATGCAGGTGCTAAATCGGTGGAAGTGGACCTGAAGCAGCAGAAGGTGACGGTGACGGGGTACGTGGACCAGAAGAGGGTGTTGAAAGCGGCCAAGTCCACCAAGAAGAAGGTGGAGCCGTGGCCCTACGTCCCCTACACTCTGGTGGCTCACCCCTACGTCTCCCAGGCCTACGACAAGAAGGCCCCCGCCAACCACGTCCGCGCCGTCCCCGTGACCGCCACCATCAGCGAGTCCACCGTCGACGACCGCTACACCATCATGTTCAGTGACGAGAACCCAAACGCCTGCTCCATCATGTAAACGCCGTGCATATATATAATATATATGTGATCCACAACGTTACCTAGATCACTGTAATTATCTTGGAAGTGTTTTCGGACAGTAAGTTTGTTTGTTGAAGTAATGAATCAGATATGATGATTTTTGGCCAATTCAAATGATGAAACTTTTGTTTACCACTTCATTGTGGTCCGAGTCGATCGGTCCGCCGATAGATAGATGGGCATTCTTGTAAGGATTTTGAGTTCAGTGGATCGAGTACATCATTGCTTTTTATTTTGTAGGATTCTTGCATCGGCCATGCGAGACTCACAAGATCAAAAGTCCTAAATGCATTTAGGAAAGAACGAAAGATCACAACATAATAATTAATTTTACGAGGAGGGTTTCGAACGCCGAATTTAGGAAGCGGATGGATATTATTCTGCGGTATGACCATGTATCATCGCAAGATCAAGAACACCGTCACACGAAATCTTTCCATTAAGTTCAGTGGGGGTGGTTGTTATCCAGAGCAGGTAACGTTGAGTCCAGATGTTTACGTTCGATCGATTGACCTTTATTCTGCATGATTGTCTGCGATTTCTTTTTCTTTTACGTGTTTGGCGCAACTTTTTCAATGGTCCTAGCCACGTACCCTCAAAGAAGCAAAACATTATATTAGTCAAGCGCGTAAATTACAAGTTTGGGGTTAGACATAATCTCTTCGGACTTTATCTTATTTTATTTGTTTCTTTTGCCTGCGAGGCTGGGTGGAACGTGATCTTGGTCGGGCCGTAAAAATTAATTGACCCCAGTCATTTTTCTACAAATGTCAAGCAAGTGCGAAGGGGGAGGGGAACTTTGCTCTTTTCTCGTACGAGATTGGAAGGTCTGGCGATTGAAATTCATGAACGCTTTGACTGCGAGAAAGGAGAAACCGCAACGCGGTTGCGCAATTGGAATGGATGCTTTGCTTTCCATTTTTCCCATCTTTGCAAAGATGTGAGACACAAATTATTGGACCGATCATCATGGGATCCTACCCAAAAAAGAAAGAGCGATTGTCCTCGATAGACCGCTCGGTTGAAATTTTAGAGGTGCATAGACTCTCCTTTTTGAACAAAAATGGTCTCTAAACTGTGATTGTTGTATTAAACTAAGGCAATAATCTCTCTGAGGACACCGGATGGCCGCACCGCTGCGATGTTAGGCAACATGTTCGTGAGGACCCCAAGTGAGATCCATCCAACTGTGGTGGCGGCGGTGGCGGCAAGCGCAGCTCTCTCTCTCTCTCTCTCTCTAGGGGTATGGATAAACTTCATATCACGGTAATTAACTAAGACCGACAAAGGAAACTAAGAAACTTCATGGCCCGATCCATGTAAGTCGAGCTTTGAAAAGGAATATTTTACCGTGTCTGCTCAGGGTGACGACCATCGGGGACGCGTCTTTACAAATGAATTAGTTCACTCGATCTCTCCCATCCAATGTGGGACTTGGGGTACGTTACAAACTCCCCACCTGAAGTAGTGACGATTTTGTCAATATAAATCCACGTTGCCTAGCGATAACCCCCTGCCATTAGATGAGTAATTCGGTTCATTTCCATTTCATTTGCCCTTCTAGAAATTTGCTAGGAATCATATCCAGTTGAGCTTTCTCACCCTCGCGACCACTCCTCGCCTTAATGGAACATACTAAGGGCTTGATCCGTCTGCAAACCATACATCCACTAGACGACTAGCTCTAACATCATCCGTGACGACTCAACCTAATCTATGTGGATCAACCCAAAAAGAAAAGAAACTAAAATATAACTAAGCAATGTGATAATGATTTGGAATTACTTCCGAAATCCAATTAATCAATGACTTGTCAACATATAATAGCGACATGACCATTAGTTGCGTAGGTCCATACTCTCACGAGAAGAAAGATGGACGGTCCAGGTACCTTCATCATTTAAAGTATATGCAGGCAATAATTTATGGATTCAGATATTTCTCAGGCGACTTCTAGACTTAGGTCAGCTGGAACACTACGTCATGAATTTGCTTCCTCCAATACATAGTCTACGTTTGTTTCGCGAAAAATGAATATTTGAAAAATATTTTTCTAAAAACAAACACTTTGCGCACAAAAATAAATGAATGAAAAGTATTTTCACTGTCAACGAAAATATCAAAAATATCGAATCATGGGAGATGGATGGAAAATGAAAGTAACACTTTAAATCGGTCCTGGTCGGGGAAGTTTGGGCCCAGAACCCAATTTTTCAAAAGTACATATTCACATACTTTTGGAATTATTATTCATGGCTTATCAAGTTTGAAGACTCAAACATGCAATTATCAAATAATTAATATGACATTACTCTAAAACATATGGATTACATTCGCTTGAACAATAATCGTGCACCTCGAATTTAGAATTACTCAAATTGAGTTAATGGGCACATTATACTAATTTGGAAGCTCGTTAGGAGCCCGAAAAGTCCGATTTTCGATTTTTCGACCCACTTTTTCAGGATTTCGGCTAATTACACGTTTTATTATTAATTTCAACTTCCTTTTTAAGGGTCTCTCAAGAATAAATACTTCATTCCTTACCTTATTTCCATATGTTCGATTTATGTAATTTTATGAAATAATTTTTGGGCCGGTCTAGGCCAACTTGGGCTTCTCACGCTGAAGCCCGAAAAAACAAGAACGAAGACCGGGTCTGAATTGGGCCCCAAAATAATTAAAGTTTTCGGGCTTTTTGGGGTTTTTCAACACCCCCAATTGTTATATATACCACAAAAATAATAGGATTTTATTATCCTCTTTTGATCCAACACTATGCCGATTCATGATGCTCTAAGAGAAAGTGCCAACACGTTCGACTCTTTGGCCATAAATTCTTATGCAAGAATTAGCATTTTTATTATCGTGTATGCGATAATCCGGGCAAACGAAGGATTATTCAGAGTGGGCTCGACGAACAATGATCTGTCCAAGTTAGCGATGCTACCGCTAACATTTAACTCGATTTAAACGATAAGAACGTTTAAAAAAAGAGCATAGAAAAATTATGCATCCGTGATGATAATTTGGGTTTAAACAGAAAGGTTACTGCCAAAGAGAACCAACGTTGGTTTTCATGCATTAAATCCTGCTTTGTCAGCCCATTGACTCTTTGCAGTATCAGATCCCTCGATATGCGGGCTATAAATACCACGACTAAGCTCAATGTAAGTAAGAAATTGTTGGCTAACAGCGTCTTCAAAGCAACGTTCAGAGATAATTATTCTTCCGGTTGTGATATAAAATGATGTTAAAATTATCGGTACATCGAAAAAAGGGTTAATACCACCAAAAATCCCAAACTGGTACATCCGTGACAAATTTACATTAAACTAATTTTTTGACCATTAAAAATTCCAGATTTGTTCACCCGTGACAAATTTATTCTCCGTTAGTTTCCTTTAAATTTTAATTGCTGAGTTAGATGACACGTGGCAATTGATAAATGTACCATTTTAGGGTTTTGCCTCTCTATTTGTCACAAGTTTACCAGTTTGTGATTTTTCGTGGTATTAATCTAATTTAACGAAGAGTAAATTTGTCACGAGTATACCGGTTTGATTTTTTCGCGGTTAAAAAATTAGTTTGGGGTAAATTTATTACAAGTTTACCGATATGGCGTTTTTCGTGGTATTAGCCCTAAAAAAAATCGATGATAAAAGGTGCAATTTTAGCGTAATTTCATGAATTTCACATATATATTCATCAATTTTGATTTTCAATACGTTTTTTCTTTATTGGTTTTGGCCGATGAAACGACAAATTTTTAAAAGATAACATCGCGCTGCAGGCCGGGGCTGAGATGGACACGTGCGACGTCCCACGTGCAACCATAACAAAACATTCGCATTATTCGGGGACTATGTATTAAATTTTACCAACGTCGCCTAAGCTAGCCGCAATATAATCTTTTAGATTTTGTCCAGGTTTTTTGTCCAGATGCTAATAGAGTTTTTTTTTCCTTCTAGCTTTAAGTGAGCCCGCGGATATTTTTGTGTAGTTCCGAAATATTACTTTTTTTTTTATAATCCGAAACACAGGCGCAAAGGGCACGACTACCGTTCTCATAACCGGTTAATGGTACATTTGATTTGGCTTTTGGGTAAAGTTTTTGGGACAATGCAAACGCCTTTAGGTTGAAGGAATTTTTCGAAATGTAGGTAGTGTTTAATAAATTATAAATTTAAAAGTGTATTGAGAAGCAACTTTGGTTTAAATGGTGTTAGGAAATATCACACTTTGTACTAAGGGCTCTATGGCCAACGAGCTAGATCTGGTGTGACCTCAGGCCACTTAGTTGCCGATGCCAGTTTTGGCCTCGCCGGCGACGTCGTGTGAGGTGAGGACATTTCTAGAATTATGAAAGTTTAACGACACAAAGTTGGTAGAAAAAAAATGTATTAACATTCTAGAAATGCTCAAAACCCAAAGCACATTTGGACGTGCCTTAGGCAAAATGCCTTTAGAGGCTTTTGGAAATGCAATTGCATCTCCATAAAACTCTTCACAAAATTTGTCAAATGGTACTTGTATTTGCCGAACGCACTCTAAGTCCAGGTCTTTGCCGGCATGAGTGGTCCTAAATAAGAGGCATCTTACAAGCACTTGGTGAAATTTAAATATGTGACATTTTCGAGTTAGAAATCTCTCGACTTCTGCACAATTGTGACCGAGTCCTAATCGGATTCAATCGTGAGTGATGACCAAAAGAAGACAAATTGGATTTGAATGATTGGTGCATTGAATCATAAGTCTTTGTCAATCTATTAAGGCTTGTAATTGAGATTCCAAATCAGTTGACCAAGTTAAAATCCTCAGGTAGATTATAAATCAATAAGATTAGATTTTGGGCAAGTGAGGAACTCAATTAAACTACATTATGTACTACGATATGTAGTTTCTTTTTCCAATCTTTTTATGATGGAAAAGAGTGAAAATGAGCGATTAGCACTGGCGACTCTCTAAACATTATTGTAATGTTCCACGTGCAGGTCCAATCTGATGTCACCAGGGCCACCACTTTGGTAGTCTATCAATCATGGTTTGAAAATCTCAAAAGACCATGGGACCTATTTTGTGAAAAAAATCATATTCTCGTCACATTAGGCAAAAATTATTTTGTAAAAGATAGTTGTATGGATAGGGTTTTTATTGTTTAGTGTGTCAGAATGACATTCACTTTTATAATCTCAAACTTTCGATATTCTTTTCCCTCCTAGTAATTGAGATTTCAAAGTGAAATCTCAAACCTTTGAAAATATATAAATATTTTCAATATTCGAAGTCTTTTCTGGCAGGTATAATTGGCCAATAAATTTATAGTTATTTATAAATTGTGTATTCTTTAGCATAATTTCTTGGGAAATTCAAACATATTTCCTTAATGAAAGCGGAAAGCCAAAAGTAAGTATTTTTTTTACTTATCAAGACAAGACGAAGCAAAGACAAATTATTTTTGTTCACAATATAAAGAAAAAAGAGGAAAAAAAGGGGCCTAGTACAACCAAAATTTCCTTGTCCAAAAGATGCAGAGGAACCCAAATCAACAGAATCAAAATCTGTCACCCCATGACCCGGCTCTCTTCCTCTTATAAATCCCCCATTCTCTCCCTTCCATCTCTCTTCTCCCATTAACTCATAACCATCTCTCTCTCTCTCTCTCTCTCAACAAATCCTCCATTCAAGGCCTCCTTGTCCTGGCATTACATCCACCGGGAAAGATGCATTTCTGTGGAGCTTGAAAATAGGAGGAGGATTTGAAGCTCTCCAATGGAACATTTTGCCTCTCCTTAGGAGGATGATCGACTGCATCGGCGACGAATAAAAGATGGGTCGTGTTAAGCTAGAGATAAGGAGGATAGAGAACATCACGAACCGCCAAGTGACGTTCTCGAAGCGCAGGAATGGGCTCATCAAGAAGGCGTACGAGCTCTCCGTCCTCTGCGACATCGACATCGCTCTCATCATGTTCTCTCCCTCCGACCGCGTGAGCCACTTTTCGGGAAAAAGAAGGTAACGTTGGTCGTGTTTGATATGTAATTATCTCCGAGCTTCAGGTTTCGAAATTTAATCGTGGCATCTTTTGCTGGTCATCTTTGTCATTTACATGGTAATAGAGAGACCGATATCTGGCATGCTTTGTCATGTTGTTTGTCATTTGCATGGTGAGAAGAAGCCAAAATGCCGTCATTGCTTCGTTGTTGGGGTGAAATAAAAAAACTAGGAAGCGGAACTTCTTCCAGAACCCGCAATCCTGTTGATTACTTTAGACAAGTTCAAGAGACAATTCTGTACTTGTCTCATTTTCTGATAAACAACACAGAAATTATTAGGGGAATGTAGAAGCTTTTGACCTTTTTGTTTGTACTTTCAACGATATGAATATTGATCATAGGTCGTTCCCAATCATCTCCATAGGTTGACCAATATTTAAACTTTTGAACATACCTAATGATTATTTGAGCAATGCTTACGGATATGTCAGGAGGTAAAATAAATTTAAACACATCTTACTAATTCAAGTCAATTACACATGAAGAGACAGAATTTTTTCGTTTTGTTTTGGTTGACAATAGGGCGTCAAAGATTATTCGAGTAGCCGACTAATCCCGCTCGAGTGCGATAGCCCCTGTACACAAAATAATAATTGGAAATGCATAGGTCCGTATCCTCAATAATGGCTTCAAGAGAATGCATAATTGTCATGATTACAACCCAAGTCTTGAGCATGGAACACGAGCATGTTAATCAATTGAGCAACCCCTTTGGCATTGAAATAGTATGACGCATATCACATGGAAAAGATAAAAAAGACCGACTTTCTCACATATCTTGTACAGTGTTGGGTTATATTAATCATATGACACACAGAATGAGCCTAAAAATTACTTTATACAGCTTAGATGCATTTTTTGTCTTCATTTTTCTTCGACAATGGTTTCCATCAAGTATATGTCCTGATTCTTTTCGCCCTTGTTTCTATCATTGCTTTCCTTCTCTCCCTTTGTTCTGTTTCTTCTTCTATCAATACTGCCCTTCTCTTCCATGAGCCTCTGCACTGCATATTGCACTCAGAGACTTCCTCCACCATCGCCGCCGACCTCTGTCCGAGCCATGCAACCCTATTGCACGTCTCATCTGCCATCGCCACTCTCTCTCTCTCTCTCTCTCTCTCTCTCTCTCTCTCTCTCTCTACTGAGTTCACGTCTGCTAATTTGAGGTTGAGACCTCATTTTGCACGGTCCATTAATCGGAGGTCGCCCGAGGCCCGGTGACCTTTGATTCATGAGGAAGAGATCAGCAAATAGTGAGGAGGCGGAGGTGGCGACGAGCGACAGTAGCAGCCGAGCGAGGCGACATGGGTAGGATAGAAGCATAGAGATCTCTACAGTTCTGTCATGTGTCAAATAGTAGTGTTATTCTGGGATGGATTAGTGTTAGCAGTAATGAGATATCTCTTCAGATACTAGAGAAAAACAAGAAGGCACACATGCATGTATGAAGAGGAAACGAGACTCAACTTAGTTTTGAAAAGTGAATTTAAATTGTTGTAAGATGAAAAATATTTAACTCATATTATTTTTGTGGTGTCCATTGTTCGAATATATATTATCATTATTACTTCAATGTCAATCAGGAAAAATAATTTCCCATTTTCTGCGCGAATTTCTACTTTTTGTTGCCTCTAATTTCGTAATTTCATGCTCAGTTTTATTTTGAGCTTCAGTTGAAGTTCCGCTACTTCTAATTGTTTAATTTGACTAGACAAATCTCTTAATCAGGATCGAGGATGTGTTCACCCGTTTCATTAACCTCTCCGACCAAGAACGAGACACGTATGCAATTAAAACTTTACAAAAATGTCGACCACTTCTTTTTTTTTTTTTATGGTTTTTCTTTCAAGATTAATTGTTTATAATTTTGTTTTTTTTTTTTGCCTTTTGTCAGTCCTAGATGTCCAGGATCGTCGCACGCTGACCACCCCAAATTTCCGTAGGCCCTCAAATTTATC
Organism: Syzygium oleosum; assembly: GCF_021117445.2. Taxonomy (NCBI): domain Eukaryota; kingdom Viridiplantae; phylum Streptophyta; class Magnoliopsida; order Myrtales; family Myrtaceae; genus Syzygium; species Syzygium oleosum. The sequence continues at coordinate 5,894,486 of NW_026607497.1, forward strand.
AATTTTTTTTATCCTAATTAATTTCTTGGTGCTTGGTTCTGAACTTGATTCCTCATAATCATCTCTAATTTTTGTTTTGCAGCGCTATCCAAAATAAAGAGGTGCAAATGGACACTCTTCTCACATTGCTTTTCAGAAATTTTCTCTCTAAGTTATCAATTTTCTCTCATAATTAATTTGCTCTCGCAGTACTTGCTCAGGACCCTCCAGCAACTCAGGAATGAGAATGACCTCGCTCTCCAAATTGCAAAGTGTGTCGGACCCTCCCTCCCTATTTCATTTTATTATATTCGTAAAATCGGATCGAACTAACCCCGAAATGAATTTATTTGCTCCACACTTCGATGTATCTTTGATTGATTCGACAAAAGTCCGGGGGCAGTCGACTCCGATGCCGAGGTAAACACGAACTTCTCCGCGATAAATTAAGCTCTTGTGGTAGCAAATGAACATTTTTTTCAGGTGTCTAAATTGAGCTGAGTATTGTAGGAGCTCCATCAGCAAATTGGCATATTGAGGCAGCAACTTCTGGAGGCAGACGAGCAGATACGGTACTCCTAATAGAAATCTATATATGTGCACCTAGATTTGATTTAATGGTGTGGTTACTTATGTAATTATCGATTTGCTAGTCACTCCGCACGACTGCTGGGGCACTAGCTCCTGTATGAATTTGACAATAGGACATTTTGGGATACGCGTTGTTATTTATTAGAAATTTTGAATAGAGTGAAAAATCATGCATGTTTTGCTGCTCTCAATTCCTAGAAAAGAAATTAATAAAAGTTTATACTAATAGTCATAAATTACTTTTATTTATTATTGCTAATTCTCGGTAACTGGAAGGACATCTTTTTGGCTTCTGAAAAATGCAGAATATATGAGCCGACTCTGCTTCCAAAAAATACATCTTTGAAGGATCTGGAGTCAATTGAGAATACTCTTGTGGACACCCTTCAACGCGTGGTGCAGAGAAAGGTGAATATTTGTAATTTAGCATAATATTCTTGAAATGCATATGCTTTTTATTTATTTATTTATGATATTAGCAAGAATGAACCAACACAACAATTTATGTAGAAAAATTTAAGTTATTGTGCTTGTATATAGTTACATGTTCACTGTTCAGCCCCAAGTCATAACTATTACAAATTGTACATTGTATATTTAAAATTAAATTCGTTGGATTATTAGACAGATTATAATGGTAGGAAATTAGACCACTGAGCTAAAATTGCTAATATTCTTTTTGGCAGGAGCAGTTGATGGTAAACCATCTATCTCCTTACGATCCATCCGGTATGCAGGTAATTTAGCAAAATTTAGACCTTATCAAAACGTGTAAATAGTCGTTTTTCATGTTATTTATTTCCTTTATAATGAGTTGCAGCAAGGGATGTCGAGCTCCTTCGACAATGATGTCGGGTGGTTGTCGGAAAACGATCCAAACAATGCGCAGTTCTTCGACTCATCCGCTTCTCTCATGCAAGTCAGGCAAGTTGTGAGCATTTTATTGAATGGCTTAGCTTGTGTAGAATAATTTTAGTTTACCCTTGTAATTTTGTGTTTGCTTGGAGTTTAATTTCCGAAATGCAAGGCTTCAATAATTATTTGTCGACTAATGACGAACCCGTAACTTCCCGGCATAATCAAATGTTGTTTTTGCATCTATTATGCAAGTCATTAATATACGAAGAGCTACAATTGCAGGGATCTCTCATCTTCACTATATCAAACGTTAGTACAAGCGACGGGCTCAAGCTGCATTGACCCAAGAAGCATGGCAGAGTCACATGTATCAAACCCTAGTGAAGGAAATATCTCAGCTTGGCCTCAGGAGTACACTTCAACTGCCCACAATCCAAATATGATTCCTCAGTCCTTTTACACTCAGGTTTAACTTTGTGTTTTATTAATTTCTTTTGCCATGATTTTTCACGTGTAATTATATTTAAAAAGTTATAAATGCATATTAAATAAAAAATTGTTGTTGAAGCAGCATGGCATGGGGGTCCCGGAATTGCCAGAAGTGATGCAATGTGAGCAGGTGGAGATGCCAATGAGCAGCTCCCACCTAACAGCAGATAATGAAGCTCCACAATATGACACAGAAAGCCCTCATATCAATGGGCAATGAGTAATTAATTATTATTATTTTTTGATTACCCTTTGTTGGGTTAAATTGTATTTAGAAAAGTGCTTACGTGTGTGGAGAAACCCACTCCAGCAATTACTTGTAATTAGTGGCCAGAATCTTTCACGTGAAAGCTTTGTAGAATATAATGAATTGTTGTGAAATATGAAGTTCCTATGCTCTTCACAAAAATTTTGTGTGCCCCACCAGCTGGTCATTACTTTGGCTCTATCTAAATGTGTCTGTTAAAAGATGTTTTGAGTTCGAGCTCATTGAACAAAACATGACCCGAGATTGATTAAAGGAAAGTCCATGAAAGTCGACATTTTTTTTGTGGATGTTTAAATTCGAGGAAAGAAGATTACTACAAATTGGAGTGGGCGTAAGAAAGAAAAATAAATAGAAAAGGAAAGTCTCATATCCACTTTTCTATTTTGAGAGATTATTTCGTAAAAACTCGTGAGAGCTAACCAATTGTGGGTTATTTGAAATAATTACGGTTGGTGCTCAAGAGGAGTCAATTGACAGTAGAGTTGCATTTTTCAAGAACTTCGCTTTTTATGCCTGAATAGCTTTGACAAACTTGAATCCATACAAGTTGATCACGGAGCACTGCCTCCGACACTAGAAAGGTGCCACCATTCATCACATGTCACTCAAAGTTGAAATGCCTCGAAACCAAAGGCTCCAGGTAAGCCATATTCCAACTTAAGATGAGTTAAAATTTGAAGTGTTGATAAAGATGAGTTAAAATTTAAAGTGTAGGGTCATGAGATTAAATCAACCACTGCTATCCCAAATAATGACCGTGCAGGAGAAAAGATCTAAATTGTATTAATTTGTGAGATGATACAAATGAAGGGAGGAGGCCCCTATTTATATAAGTATGGATTGAATCACAGCCGTAGATTGCTTCTTCGATCTAACGATGGAGATCTACCGCTTTATATACATTTACCGTATTGCCCACCCTTAGGAATATCCTAAATAATATGCTGGGTATCTTCTAGGGAATAATTTAGACAATATTTTGGAGTATAAAAATAATCCAAAAATACATAGAAAATTTGAGGGTCCCACTTCTTTTTGAATTATCCACGGTCCGGAGACCGTGACAATTGGAGCTGCCTCTTGAACTGAAACCCGCATCAACTGCATCTGTGGTTTTTCACTTTTTTTGGGGGCAGATTTTGCGATTTTGAATGTGGCTTTGTTTTCAAGCCATTTCTCTTTTTCTTCTTTCTTTTTTTTCTAATGAAGAAGTCATCTTTGGAGTGACTTTCGCAACTTCATGAGCTTTAGCAGTTGTTTGTTCTTGTTTCCTCAGTAACAATAGCTTCCTATACTTGTCATTTTGCTTGGGTTGTTTACAATTGGTTCAAGGCAATTAAGAAATGTGCCTAGATGTTTATAGCTAAAAGAAAAAATCCGGGGGTTTGTTTGACGGAATAATTCAAAATTGCTCTAAAACAAGCGTGCTTGTAACAAACAAACGTGATATTTTAGTTACTTTTCACTTTTTGCTCCATACTTGTCGAAGCAAATTTAAAAGCATAAACACTAATTCCTCGCATAGAGCTAGTCAGGTTAATGTTCCGACAAGTGAAATTTTCTCAGAAGGGATGTAGTCACCAATGGAAATGGCCTACCCGGACCTTATCTCCGAGCAAGTATTTATATAGACGAGGTCTGTTGAACCAAATTAATCATATTTCATATAATCTTTCGAATACGCAGCTCAAAATATGATAGATCACATCATCAAATTTGTAAAATATATCGTCATTTCATTTGGGGCATTAAGTTTGTATTTGGAATTGGTTACGAACTTGGCACTATAGTCATACCATTGCTGATAAATTAATTTGTTAGATTATAGATTGTCCTAGTTGATAATAGTTCAACTAAATAATACACTTAAGCTTAACCTGATAAGAATGATCCAAATGCGGAAGATTTACTGCGTTTGTGGGTATATTTCATTATGTTCAAGCGGATTTATGGGCATTGTGGCATGGCCTGAATTTGGGTTTATTAAACTAATTTTTTGACCATTAAAAATTTCAGATTTGTTCACCCGTGACAAATTTATTGTCCGTTAGTTTCCTTAAAATTTTAATTGCTGAGTTAGATGACACGTGGCAATTGATAAATGTACCATTTTAGGGTTTTGCCTCTCTATTTGTCACAAGTTTACCAGTTTGTGATTTTTCGTGGTATTAATCTAATTTAACGAAAAGTAAATTTGTCACGAGTGTACCGGTTTGATTTTTTCGCGGTTAAAAAATTAGTTTGGGGTAAATTTATCACAAATTTACCGATTTGGCGTTTTTCGTGGTATTAGCCCTAAAAAAAATCGATGATAAAAGGTGCGATTTTAGCGTAATTTCATGAATTTCACATATATATTCATCAATTTTGATTTTCAATACGTTTTTTCTTTATTGGTTTTGGCCGATGAAACGACAGATTTTTAAAAGAGAACATCGCGCTGCAGGCCGGGGCTGAGATGGACACGTGCGACGTCCCACGTGCAACCATAACAAAACATAACAAACCATTCGCATTATTCAGGGACTATGTATTAAATTGTACCAATGTCGCCTAAGCTAGCCGCAATATAATCTTTTAGATTTTTTCCAGGTTTTTTGTCCGGATGCTAATAGATTTTTTTTTCCTTCTAGCTTTAAGTGAGCCTGCGGATATTTTTGTGTAGTTCCGAAATATTACTTTTTTTTTTTATAATCCGAAACACAGGCGCAAAGGGCACGACTACCGTTCTCATAACCGGTTAATGGTGCGTTTGATTTGGCTTTTGGGTAAAGTTTTTGGGACAATGCAAATGCCTTTAGGTTGAAGGAATTTTTCGAAATGTAGGTAGTGTTTAATAAATTATAATTTAAAAGTGTATTGAGAAGCAACTTTGGTTTAAATGGTGTTAGGAAATATCACACTTTGTACTAAGGGCTCTGTGGCCAACGAGCTAGATCTGGTGTGACCTCAGGCCACTTAGTTGCCGATGCCAGTTTTGGCCTCGCCGGCGACGTCGTGCGAGGTGAGGACATTTCTAGAATTATGAAAGTTTAACGAGACAAAGTTGGTAGAAAAAAAATGTATTAACATTCTAGAAATGCTCAAAACCCAAAGCACCTTTGGACGTGCCTTAGGCAAAATGCCTTTAGAGGCTTTTGGAAATGCAATTGCATCTCCATAAAACTCTTCACAAAATTTGTCAAATGGTACGTGTATTTGCCGAACGCACTCTAAGTCCAGGTCTTTGCCTGCGTGAGTGGTCCTAAATAAGAGGCATCTTACAAGCACTTGGTGAAATTTAAATATGTGACATTTTCGAGTTAGAAATCTCTCGACTTCTGCACAATTGTGACCGAGTCCTAATCGGATTCAATCGTGAGTGATGACCAAAAGAAGACAAATTGGATTTGAATGATTGGTGCGTTGAATCATAAGTCTTTGTCAATCTATTAAGGCTTGTAATTGAGATTCCAAATCAGTTGACCAAGTTAAAATCCTCAGGTAGATTATAAATCAATAAGATTAGATTTTGGGCAAGTGAGGAACTCAATTAAACTACATTATGTACTACGATATGTAGTTTCTTTTTCCAATCTTTTTATGATGGAAAAGAGTGAAAATGAGCGATTAGCACTGGCGACTCTCTAAACATTATTGTAATGTTCCACATGCAGGTCCAATCTGATGTCACCAGGGCCACCACTTTGGTAGTCTATCAGTCGTGGTTTGAAAATCTCAAAAGACCATGGGACCTATTTTGTGAAAAAAATCATATTCTCGTCACATTAGGCAAAAATTATTTTGTAAAAGATAGTTGTATGGATAGGGTTTTTATTGTTTAGTGTGTCAGAATGACATTCACTTTTATAATCTCAAACTTTCGATATTCTTTTCCCTCTTAGTAATTGAGATTTCAAAGTGAAATCTCAAACCTTTGAAAATATAAAAATATTTTCGATATTCGAAGTCTTTTCTGGCAGGTATAATTGGCCAATAAATTTATAGTCATTTATAAATTGTGTATTCTTTAGCATAATTTCTTGGGAAATTCAAACATATTTCCTTAATGAAAGCGGAAAGCCAAAAGTAAGTATTTTTTTTACTTATCAAGACAAAACGAAGCAAAGACAAATTATTTTTGTTCACAATATAAAGAAAAAAGAGGAAAAAAAGGGGGCCTAGTACAACCAAAATTTCCTTGTCCAAAAGATGAAGAGGAACCCAAATCAACAGAATCAAAATCTGTCACCCCTCTGACCCGGCTCTCTTCCTCTTATAAATCCCCCATTCTCTCCCTTCCATCTCTCTTCTCCCATTAACTCATAACCATCTCTCTCTCTCTCTCTCAACAAATCCTCCATTCAAGGCCTCCTTGTCCTGGCATTACATCCACTGGGAAAGATGCATTTCTGTGGAGCTTGAAAATAGGAGGAGGATTTGACGCTCTCCAATGGAGCCGACCGGGTCGCCGGAAGAGGTCGAAGTCCCTCGTTTTTGGTTGTGCCCCCCACGTGCTCGATGAAATGTCTCAAGGAGCCTGGTTTGTTTTTTGGCCGCCGGCCGGCGAGAGGGGCGTCGGACGGTAAGTGGACGGCGGAGGAAGCTCGGGGACGGTCCTAGAGGCCGGATTTGGGGCCGGCGCCGGTCTGGGTCGGCCGGCGGAAGGCCAATTTTGGCTCCGCCGGCGTCCTCGCGTGTTTGTGCACTCGGGGTTGACCCGACCCGGATCAACCGACCCGTCCCGGGTCAACGCCCTGGGTCGGATCTGTTGACCCGGGTCGGTTCCGACTCGGATCAACTGACCCGACCCGGGTCAACGCTCTGGGTCAGATCCATTGACCCGGGTCGATTCCGACCGACCCAGATCAGCTGATCCGACCCGGGTCAACGCCCTGCATCGGATCCGTTGACCCGGGTCGGTTCCGACCCGGTCCGGATCCGCTACTCGACCCGGTTTTAATATTATATTATATTATTATTATTTTATTTATTTATTTTTTAAAATAAAATTTGTAAAAAAATTTTAAATTTTTTTTCTTCCGTATTTACTTTTTTTTTAAATGTAATTATTTTAATTTTTTAAAATTATGTGATGTACCTAAGTGTTTTGTTTTATTGTTGTATTATTATGCAATGTTGTTATAATTGTATAAATTACCATGTTTAAATTAAACAAGCCTATGAGGTTACGCGGTAGTATTCTGCATGTTATTTTTATTACCGTCTTGTTATTATTATGCATATTTTTAATTAAAATACAATTGCATGAGTTGTTGTGTTTTGAATGTCATCTGACTTAGTTAGGACTAGAACCTAAGGCTGCATATCTATCTTGACTGCTGATCGTTTATGATTATGCACTCGTTTGATCACCTCACATGTTAGGAGAAAGGTCCTAAAATCAATCCAAATTGCCTGACAAATGTTTTCAGAAATGAACAGGTAAAATGATACCGAAAGGGCATTAGTTATCCAACTAGTGTAACCAAGTCCCCGAACTCAGTTAATCTCCGGTTCGCAGGAATAGGGTGATTCTCCCATCACCTTATTTGGGTTTCTAATCGATCCACCCCAAATCGATTAGTGGCGACTCCTTGGTATAAATCACTTGCATGTTAAATACTTAAACCCTAAGTCGCGATATGGTATGGGCTTGGGAGAGCCCGAGTTAAGTCCTGAACCTAGACTTAGCATATACCAGACGGAACCCCCTTTTTTTTGCACATGTCGATAAAAAAGAGCGGGAGGTCGGTCGCGACAGACTGGCGACTCCGCTGTGGAGATCTTTTTTTAAAGTGGACTTAAGCCAAAATTTTTATTCTGTTCAAAAATAATTTTTGTTTGGCAGCAAGGACTTCAGGTATGATCCTGAAATTAAGGTGTTATTTATTCTTGCATGTTCGAATTGATTGTTTATAAATTGTTGTGCATGCTTTAATGATTTAGCATTACACTATTGCACACACAACCACGCTGCCGGACCTGGGCCGCAATAGGGCATTTTAGGATGGTGTTAAGAAAGATACGACCTCGAACGCGAGCCCGCGATGTAGAGGTTGCCTTTCTTTTCCCCGAAATTTATTTCTAAAAAATCGTAAAAAAATATCTTTAGTCACTATTCGCGTGACTATAAGATATTCTTTTCGATTTGGCCGAGGTTAAAAGGACTTGACACCAACGCGAGACTGCGACGGTCAAGCACCCTTTTAACTTCATTTTGCTGAGCCAGTCTAGATAGAAATCGAACCTCACTCCTCATGTGCATGTCGTTGTGATTGCCATGGTTCAAGGAAAGGTATATGTTCTGTCCCTTCTCATTTTATTATGCAGCCTGCTTATTCATTTGATTTGTTATTGTTAGGCCACCTGTTGATTGCATTCTATATACGATGGGAAGAGCTGATGTCCAATTCGTCCCCACTCCTAAAAAAGAACTTCTGGCATGGTGGGACCGACTCGATCGAAATGGCCAACAGTATGTCAAAGCAAAAATTGGTCGCCTACTCCCATTGCTCAAAATCAACATCCATTCTGGCATGATGCAAGCATTAGCACATTTTTGGTGCCCACAAACATCCACTTTCATATTTGGTAAGTTTGAGATGACCCTAACTCTGGCAGAGTATAGTGTTGTCATTGGAAAGCCTTTGGGATTTGAACTCATCAAACCACTTTTGGGTGTATCCCCTCTACCCGAATTATCCCAGTTTTTGCGAACCGAAAGTAGTACCGTGAAAAGAGTCGTTAAAGCTTATTGTAATGCCTACCCCTGGTTTTTCTTAAATGAGTGTTTTGAAAGCCAACCCATGAGCCAAAAAGCTAAGATTTTTATCCTTGTTTTTGTCGGGTGTGTCATTTTCCCCCATCGCAAAAATTCAATAAACCCCTTGATTGCGTATGTGGCCAAACAAATTTGCACCGGCTTGGGTTATGTTAATTCGGTCATGGCAGAAACATTTTTGTCTCTAATTTTTTTTTAAAAAAATGATGAGAAAATCATGCGGGCCGCCCCAGCAGTCCCAGAAATTTTGCAAATCTAGTTTTTATCTCATTTAAGAGGATTTGGGCACCTCATGCAGCTTTTTGAAGTTGATGACTTTATGCATCCGATACAAAGGTTTGAGGTTTTAAAAAATAATTTCCCTCGTAAGGATTACTCTACCTGGATAAATTTTTTGAAAGACCCCGATCCCAAAGCTTTCTTATGGCATGCTAAATGGTTCCATGAGGGTCAAGCTCGGTATGCTCACCAGTTTCACAACCTTGTCCCACTACTCGGATTATCAGGCGCCACTTCGTACTATCCCTACCGGGTAGCCCACCAGTATAGGGCCCTCCAGGAGATCCCGCCACCTCTCAAGACAGACTTGGTTGGAGTTCGATTCACTCGCTCGAATTACAATTACGCTGGCGAAATTCGTGCTATCCAGGGGGTGTGGACTGAATGTCAGCCTGAGAACATTCTTATGCCTAGACTATTGAAAGGGCAAGAAAAAGGTCCACCATGCTTCTCTGTTCTACATCATATATCACCAAATCCCGGCAGATCTATAGCCAAAAGTCCCGGATGTACCCAACAAGCCCAGTCGCCAAACGCAGATTGACTAGCTCGAAAGGACTGTGGGGACAAGGGATACGCTTATTGCGGAGCTTATCCGTGAAAATAAGCAACTCCGAGAGACTGTAGCTTCCCATCGTTTATAGAATGAGCATCCAGGAAGGGCGCCTTTTTGCAAAAAGCCCATGTATTTTATTTTTTTCCTAGTATTTATGTTTAGGGGTATTGGTTTTCATCTTTAAAAGTGTTTATGGGTTGTGCTAATGTTAATATAACTCGGACCGCTTTTTATTCTATAAATAATATTTTTTGCGCCTTAATGACACCACCGTGGCCTTCGGCCCAGTGGTATCCGGGGATGTAGCGTAACGGTTCGAGGCGACCGGGGTTTGAACCCTGGAGACGCCGCCTGTAATGTTAATATTAATAAAAACCTTTTTTCTCTTTTTTTCTTTGCAAATAAAGAAAGTATGTAATAATAATATGCCTAGGTCATAGAATGATTCTTTATTGGATATTATACTCATTCATATTAGCGTTTTCACAGGTAGTTACAAAAAATGGCCGAAGAAAACGTCCGTCTCAATAACATGGAGGACGAGATGAAGCTGGTCCTCAACGCGATCCAAAATCTCACAAAGCAGGTGGAATCCATTCAGGGCAAGCTCACGTCCACGCCTGCAGCAATTGAGGTGGTGTTACCACCACCGTCTACTGGAAAAGACAAGGCCTCCGCCAGCGACAGCAAAATGCCCCCGCTAGAGGACGATCCGCTTTCCCTTGCCGTCTGGAAGCCTGAACTTGAAGCTGTACCGATGACAGAACATGACAAACGCCTTGCAAAGGTCGAGGAAATGCTGAAACAGCTACAATGCCCGCAAAATGCTGTACCACTTGACCTGTCTATATATAAATGGGTCAAAGTACCAGAAGAGTTCAAGATGCCGGAATTCGAGAAGTATGATGGTACCTCATGCCCCAGACACCATTTGCACATGTATCATGTGCGGATGACCCAGTACGTTGATAATGAACCTCTCATGATTCAGACCTTTCAAGCGAGTTTGACGGGGCCAGCCTTGACATGGTATATGTCGAAAGATGTGGATGCTTTTAAGTCTTGGGATGATGCCGCTGATGCATTCCTCAAGCAATATCAATTCAACCTCGATGTCACCTTTGCTCGTGACGATCTGGAACGCACTGAAAAGAAGAAGAGTGAGTCCTTCAAGGAGTATGCCACCAGATGGAGAAACTTGGCCGCCCAGGTTACCCCACAACTCACTGATCATGAACAAGTGAAGTTGTTCATAAAGTCTCTTCCGTGTGAATACAGACACCGCCTGGTTGGTGCCACTGCTGAATCCCTTAATCGTCTTGTTCCTGTGGGTGAACGAATTGAAATGGGATTGCGTGACGGATGGTTCACAGACCCCACTTCCACAAGTAGGAGACTCAACACGCGAAAAGATAAGGAGCCCCCGACGGATGGGAACGTTACATATACCCAGACTGTTCATCCTCCCCGGACAGTCCAGGTGAACAGTGAGCAGCAGCCAACCTCAAGTCGCCAGCCTCAGAGGCGATATAAGAAAAGACAATTCACTCCATTGCCTAGATCCCCTTCTCAAGTCCCGGCCATACTCCGGAAGAAAAACCTGCTTTCTACGGAACCAAAACGGCCAAACTCAGAAAGCTTTTCGAATTATGATCTGTCCAAAAAATGTGACTATCACATGGGTGTGGTAGGGCATTCGATTGACGACTGCTATACCCTCAAACACCGAATCCAAAACTTGCTCGACACCAAAGCCTTTTCATTTCAGACACTCAAGTCAAATGTCCAAAACAACCCGCTACCCGAACATGAAAACAGAATCAATGCCATATCCACTTTCGACGCTGGTCGAATCAAGAGTGAGAGGGTATACACTGTTGATGTTTATAACGCTCTAGTGAGAGCAGGGTATTATCCTACTGGTGAAGTACTGTCCTTGTCCCTAATGAAAGAAAGGGTTGCCAGCATGGCGAAAGCAGGTTTGATTGTGTATGCCGACCGTACCGGCTTAGTGGCCACCATCTCTGAGGTTATCATCAACTGGGACAAAGAACTCTCAGCATTGAATGCCGAAACAAGTGAATCCATCCCCATGCTTATGAACGAACCTTTGTCTGATAACCCAGACGAGGAGGAGGAGCTGACGATCGAGGTACCCCTAACCGAGGAGCAAATAGTGATCGAAATACCTCAGCCTTACCAGTATGAGAATGACAAAGCAGTCCCATGGTCCTACCAATTGGATATTGTCCTAATCACCAGGTCAGGACGAACGTATCCCCAAGCTGACGCGCAGCCTCCGAAGCCTGTTACCGACGAAGAAGCCAAAGAATTCCTGGCTATTGTCAAAGCCAGCGAATACAATATGGTGGATCAGCTACGCAAATTGCCTGCTCAGATTTCCTTGTTAGAACTACTCCAAACGTCCGTAAAGCATCAGAAAGCTCTGATGAAGGTACTCAGTGAGGTAAACGTACCAAAGACAATTGAGCATGACAAGTTAGAAGCATTTGTGGGGTCTATTCTTTTAAAGGATCAGATAACATTATCGGAAGATGAATTTCTCGCCGAAGGAAGGAGACATACCAAGGGCCTCTACATCTCCGTCAAATGTAGAAACTCCCATATGGCTCGAGTTCTGATAGACAATGGGTCTGCGTTGAATATCTGCCCGCTGGCAACCTTGCGCCGTCTTAATGTGGACACGTCTAAGCTCCGTGCCTCCAAAACATCCGTCCGAGCATTCGACGGGATGAAGAAAGACACTGTGGGTGAGATCGACCTTGATGTCCAGATTGGCCCAACAGTATTCAGCATCCTGTTTCAAGTGATGGACATCCCCACTGCCTTTAGCTTTGTGTTGGGCCGTCCCTGGATTCACTCTGCTGGAGCTATACCTTCAAGCCTTCACCAAAGCGTGAAGTTTGTAGCCCAAGGGAAGCTGATCACAGTCCTTGGAGAGGAAGACCATCGGATCTACCAAGAAACCGCCATCCCATATGTCGAACCAAGTGGCAAGGTGGAATCTAGCTATCAGTCCATCGAGCTCGTTTCAACCGTGCACGGATATCGAGGAACTTCTCCCTTCGTCCCTGACATGTCAAAAGCCTCAATCATGGTAGGGAAGGTTATGGTTGGGAATGGCTTCACCCTAGGTCAAGGACTCGGCAGAGGAGGCCGGGGCATCCGAGAGCCTATCCAAGCTGCCAAGAATCACCGTACCGCTGGTCTAGGGTATCGCGGAGGAAATCCACAGGCCTACAAGGGGCACATAACGGGTCAAGTTGGTTTGTTACTTCCCCATATCCGGGAAACTTTCTCGTCACCTGCTAAATTGTTTCAGGATGAAAAAATTTATCTTAACCTCTCAGGACAATCTGGTGAGGGGTTTAAGCAGCCTGCTGAATGTTCAAGTCACCCTAGCTCCTCGACACTTCCTATAAATGTTGCTGTTGACAGACATCGGAACCCAGACAAGCTACCGATTGAAGAAGATTGTGGACGAGAAGAAACGCTGGATAGTGTGGTCTCCTTATTTGACGACATCTTTATAGGAGTTGTACACGAAGACTCGACCTCAGAAACGAGTGCAAACCCGCCTGATTTGCTTACACGTTTGCAGTATCAGTTAGGCGAGCTACGAGATTCGCTTACGTCCTTAATGGATACCATTGGCCAAATCTCGAACGTGTCACTGTCATTTCCCGATCAAGAGCAGGTGACCCAAGTAAATTGTCCCGAAGAAAACCCGCCGTCGGGAGCCCTTCCCGACATGACTTGGCGAGATGTCCAACTCTTACAGTGGCAGGGCAATGTACGACGATACTCGCCGGTTCCCAAATCCATGGATGTAATATTCCCTATCCTTTTGCAGAAGGGGCTGATCACGAGGAGGCCAAAACACCCTACTCCTGAGTACTTCATTAACTATGATCCCTCCAGATCTTGTGACTTTCACTCAGGAGAGGTCGGGCACTCGCTGGATGATTGCGACGCTCTGAAGAACAGAGTTCAAGACCTACTGGACGCCAGGGCATTTACTTTTCGTGCCCCATGGCTGTGTCATGGTGAAAATGACCTCTTGATAGTACCTAGCCTTCGTGCCGCTGTCCCTGAGCTTTCTGATAAGGCACGCAAGGGAAAGGCAATTATGGATACCCTGGGCCAGCCCAGTGGTAAGTTCGACTATTACGTTGACTACCAGATGCCATCAAGTTTTTGTGAAGACCAGCAGAATAGCATTCATAGTGGATGGGACGACATGGAAAAGCTGACACCAGTAAAGAGGAGAGCCGATGAGCTGGATTCCTGGAACGATGATTTCGAAGATTTCCCGTCGGCGCAATAGACGAAGGACCGGTGGAGGGAATGGGCGCAAGCCCGCTTGAGTAGAATTCCTCTTCTCCTTTCTGCATGAATCCCTGAAAAAGGGGCTATCCTTGTGTTTTGTTTTTTGTCGTCATTTCTGCTGGAAGAAATGTCTTTTTGAACTCTCCCTCTTTTGATGTTGTAAATCCGTGTATTGTAAATAAATAATGTTTTGAGGGCATGAGGTAGTATACCAAACCGGCCCGTTGATGATATCCGGCCACGAAAAGGAAAGTATTCTGAGGCCCGGGCTATCTCATGCTTCCTCGTTTCAAATTTTTTTTAGAAAATCAAAGACATTTCACTATTGCTTCAAAAAAAATGTTTTAAGAGGAAAAAGACAATAAAAAATCCATATCCCCATTTGTTCTTCTGATCAATTTACCCTGTGTTTCAAGCATAATCTTGCGACTTGCGAGGGAGTTAGTACGGCCCAGCCTGATGATGAAGATACTGACAGCAGCGATTTTGACAATTCAAGTGATGACCCCGTTGAAATCCGAAGAAATTGAGAACAATATGAACAAATCAAGCCCCTTACAATCGAAGATACTGTTACCATCAATTTGAGTAGTACTCAGGATCCAAAAGAAGTGAAGATTGGGGCCAACCTTCTCGAAGAGAAAGCCATACGTCTGATCGCTCTCCTCAAAGAATATCAAGACGTCTTCGCATGGTCTTATTCTGATATGTCAGGACTAGACCCTCGGATTGTCGAGCACAGTTTGCCTACCAATCCCGATATGCCTCCCAAGAAGAAAAGGTTACGAAGGACCAAACCCGAGCTGTCAAAAAAGATCGAAGAAGAAGTAATAAAGTTATTGAAAGTAGGTTCATCGATGTTTCGCAATACCCTGATTGGGTAGCAAACATTGTCCCAGTGAAGAAGAAGGATGGTCGAATTCGAGTTTGTGTTGATTACCGCGACTTGAACAAGGCCAGTCCAAAAGACGACTTTCCGCTCTCCCACATAGATGTCCTTGTAGATAGCACTGCTGGTTTCGAATTATTTTCTTTCATGGATGGATTCTCTGGGTACAACCAGATAAGGATGAATGATGAAGACAAGGAGAAGACGGCGCTCATCACTCCATGGGGGACCAGATAAGGATGAATGATGAAGACAAGGAGAAGACGGCGTTCATCACTCCATGGGGGACCTTTCATTACAGGGTTATGCCTTTTGGTTTGAAGAATGCTGGGGCAACATACCAACGTGCTATGGTCACTCTCTTTCATGACCTGATGCACAAAGAAATTGAAGTCTATGTCGATGACATGATCGCTAAGACCATATGCAGAGAGGACCACATTAAAGCCTTGAAGAAGCTGTTCAGCTGGTTGCATGAGTTTAAATTACGCCTGAACCCTGCAAAGTGCATATTCGGGGCAACCTCTGGTAAGTTACTTGGATTCATCGTGAGTAGCAAGGGGATTGAGGTCGACCTCTCGAAAGTCAAAGCAATATGTGAATTGCAACCCCCATCCACAGTGAAGGAGGTCAGAAGCCTTTTAGGAAGGTTGAATTACATTGCTCGGTTCATCTCTCAACTCTCTGAGACTGCACGGCCTTTCTTCAAACTTCTCAGGAAAGACGCTCAGATCAACTGGGATGAAGACTGTCAGGAAGCATTTGAAAAACTGAAGCAGTATTTGATGAATCCCCCGATACTAGTTCCACCAGTCCCAGGGCATCCTCTAACTCTCTATTTAACGATTCACAGTGAATCGTTAGGAGCCGTGTTGGCCCAGAGCCATCCCGACGATGGAAAAGAACGAGCCATCTATTATTTGAGTAAGAAATTCACCATTTCAGAACAGAATTATTCCGAATCAGAGAAAACATGTGTCGCATTGGTGTGGGTGTTGCATAGGCTCCGACAATATACTTTGCACCACCAGACGTTCCTCGTAACTGAAAACGACCCTATCCGGTATTTGCTTAACCGACCGACATTAGTGGGAAAATTAGCTAAATGGCATATTCTAATTTCAGAATTTGACATCCAAACATCATCGTAGAAGTTAGTGAAAGGCCGGGTGATCGCTGATATGCTGGCTGAATGCCCTGGGGAAACGCATGAGGATGATCTTCCAGATGATCGCATTTTATCAACGAAGGAACACACATGGACCATGTTTTTCGATGGAGCAGTAAACCTGTCTGGCTCTGGCACTAGGGCAGTCTTGATATCCCCATATGGGCAGCATTATCCTGTGGCCGTGAAATTGGTGTTTCCTTGCACCAACAATATAGCCGAGTATGAAGCATGTATTCTCGGTTTACAAGCAGCAATTGATATGAAAATATCCAAACTAAAAGTGTTCGGCGATTCTGCCTTAATTATACTCCAGACTGTGGGTGAATGGAAGACTAGGGATACTAAACTAGTACCCTATCGTGACTATATGGAGGAATTGGTTTCAGAATTTAACGAGATCTCGTTTGATTACCTATCTAGATCTCATAACCAATTCGCCGATGCACTGGCTACACTATCATCCATGTTGCAGGTTACCAATGGTTTGGAAATAGAACCTCTGAAGATTGAAGTCCTGACCAGACCGGCCCATTGCATGACCTTGACTGAGTAACCCGATGGTAAATCATGGTATTACGATATCATGAACTACATCAAGGAGCAGCAATTCCCTGAAGGGATTAGCTCTGCAGACAGAAGGTACATAATGAAGATGGCAACGAAATTCTTCGTCAATGGTGAAAATTTGTACAAGAGGTCCTATGATTCTATTTTGCTAAGATGCGTAGATGCGACAGAAGCAACGCGAATTATGCAGAAATTGCATGAAGGAGTATGTGGTCCACACATGAATGGACACATGTTGACTAAGAAAATAACCAGATTAGGTTATTACTGGCTTTCCTTAGAAAGTGATTTCATCCGACACATTCGAAATTGTTACCGTTGTCAAATCCATGGAAACAAGATAAACGCCCCACCAACTGAATTACACCAGTTGTTAGAGTCATGGCCATTTTCAATGTGAGGCATCGATGTGATCGGCCCAATTAATCCGAAAGCATCGAATGTACATCGCTTTATCATGGTCGCAATTGATTATTTTTCCAAGTGGATCGAGGCCGCGTCATATGCCAACGTCACTGCTCGGAATGTGATGAAATTCATCAAGCGAGATGTAATCGCCCGTTATGGCGTCCCTGAAGCCATCGTTACAAATAACGGGACAAATATGAATAACAAGTTTGTTGATGATTTACTCAACGAATTCAAAATCCGCCATCTGAATTCATCTCCTTACCGTCCCCAAATGAACGGAGCTGTTGAAGCTGCCAACAAAAACATTAAGAAGATCTTAGCCAAAACTGCTGAGAACTACCGAAATTGGCACGAAAGATTGCCTTTTGCATTAATGGCATACTGAACATCAATTCGGACATCAACTGGGCAACCCCTTTTTCCTTGGTATATGGCATGGAAGCAGTCTTGCCTGTTGAGGTAGAAATCCCCTTGCTGCGGGTGTTGTCCCAAGTGAAACTGTCTGATGCAGAGTGGAAGCAGCAAAGATTGGAGCAACTGAATATGATTGAAAAAAAGCGGCTACAGGCTCTTTGTCATGGGCAATACTATCAACAGAGGGTAGCCAGATCATTCAACCGGAAGGTGCGCCCAAGACACTTCGAAGCAGGCGATCTTGTCCTGAGAAAGGTGCTACCACTACCCCCTGAGCTTGGAGGTAAGTTCGCTCCAAACTACAAAGGTCCTTATGTCGTGAAAAAGATACTCCCTAGACGAGCTCTGATTCTGACTGAGATGGATGGACGCCAATTCTCCAACCCGGTCAACTCTGATGCTGTGAAGAAGTACTATCCTTAAAATAATCTCTATGTTCCTATTGATAACAAGGGAATTGGCAGAAAAGTTATTGATAGGGACACTCCTGGTGACAAGTTTAATCGGAAAGGATTTCGCACATGACAAAATGGCGCCAAGACCGATCCTGACAACCATGAAAGTCTCGATGGCAGTCACGCCCATATCCGTCAAAGACCTTTAAAACAGAAATTAGCTTTGCTGCGAAGATCCCCATACAAGCAATTGCACATGCCTGTGCAGTCAGGAATCGGAGCATTTACAAGAAACTCCTCAACATGCCGGAACCGCATTGACACAGCATGTGCTGACAATAGAACCCTCTATTGGGAGTACCCTTAATTATAGAGGATTTTATTCGAGCTTTGTTGACACCTAAATTTCGACCGACTATTTAATAATAATTTGCATAGAAAATTAGGGATTAAATTTTAACCCCTAAACAAAAATATTAAAATTGCATAGCATATAGTTTAAGTTCATATAGGTTAGTTGCATTCCGCATCGGACCGGCGGTGGTGAGAAAGCTGAAAATTCATCGCGTAAACCGAGCTCGAGCACTCGGCTCACTCAAGGGATGGGGGCAAAAAATCACACGTCAAAAAGGCCTTGGTTGTCTTAATTTGAGCTTAAATTAGCCCATCAAGTTTAATTGAATAAAAGCCCGAATTAATTCAACCAACTTGGAATTAAAATAAAATTAAAGGATAAAAGCCTAAGCCTAAGCCCATTAGGACTAGGAAGTCCGGTCAATTAACCTAGGATTGCAATATAAATATGTGATTATACCCTTCAATGAAGGGGGACTCTCATAATTTTCAGATCAGAATTTTTAGAGAACACAAGTGTGAGTGAGAGCAAAAAGTGAGAGTGAGAGAGAGAGAGGGAGAGGTGATTGCAGGTCGGTTCAATCACGTCCGTCCTGTCCCACCACCGCACCGCCGCGCCGACATTCCCGCGTCGTATCCAAGTCACAGCCTGTGCTACTCCCAGCAACCCGAGCTACCACTCCGCCTGCCGCCCGTCGTCGCACCTTCTGCTCATGGCCATACCTGTGGCCGTGAACCTCTGGCGAGCGCCTAAATCGATCAACTCTCCAGCTTGCTCTGTCGTGCCCAACCGAGTCGCACTCCCTTCTGGCAAAGGAGTTCACCGGACGAATTTTCAGCGAACTCCAGTAACGTCCATGCAGTCTCCTCTCCAGCCCACCTAGTTGTAGTCTACGCTCTCAAGTTGACCTTCAAGTCTTGTTACTGAGTTTTCACGGTGTGCATAAGAAGAAGCCAAAGAAAAGCATGGAAGAAGTGGTGGAATTTGTCCCTTCTTGGCTGGTGAAACATGGAAAGTTGACTGTAAGTCCCCATGAAGAGACCACGTGGAATTGAAGACAAAAGAAGATCGTGACTTTGCGGTTCAATCGAGGATCAACGGGTTGTTACTCGTTACATTATCAATACTTCTGAATCCTTACAACGTATACTCAGCGTCCACTGCCTCGTTCTTCACCGCCACGGAGGCACCCCTTTGCCTTGTTCGAATGCTCCTTTGCAGGTGTCTAACAATTTTTCCGGTGATTCCGACGAGCTTGGTTTCGAGCCATAGCCTTCCCTCATCGGTGGCCGTAAAACTTCTTGCTGCCATTCCTTCGTGAAGCCGGAGAAGTCCACACTACTGCAAGCCGCCGTCCCGCGGGGAGTCGCTGCCCGTCGTCGATCCGTCCGCCGCTGGTCCACTCGCCACCGTCCCGATCCGCAATCCCGGCGATTCAAATTTGGAAAGAAATCTGCAAACCCGATCCGGCATCAAGCTCGAATTTGGAAGTTATCCGGAAATTAGGTAAGAAACTTTATCCGATATTGTTTCAAATATTTAAATTCCTAATTCGAGTGATTTTGTTGTCTTTGGTTGGTTAGTAGATATATTTGAATGATGCATGGCATATTCGCAAGATTCCAAAAAATACACTAAGTTAGGAAATTCCTAACTTAACAACGTGTCGGGACGACTATCCGATCTCAACCATGAGATATGATACTCGGTGGCACGGAAAATCTTTATCCTGTCCATAACTATTTGGATACGATAGTAGATTTTATTTTGTTCCCAAATTCAAACGAATAGCCTTCCATCAATATCCATAACCACATGGATATGATCGCCGGTTTATATCGTTTCCCTAATTCAAAGATAATAAAACAAATCTTGCGGATCGCGTGGATTGGTTTTGATCGTGGTGGTTATCTGCCTGTTTGATTTATTTCCTTTAAAAAGAAAATTCCAAAAAAAGATTAGTTAGGATTTGAATTGATCTTATTAGAAGATAATGATGCATGTTTAGGATAGGTTTAGAATAACTTTCTTTGAATAAGTCGATAGGATGACTTTTTAATTTAAATTAGGAATTAGAGTAATTTATTTCCTAGTTTAATTTAGATATTATCCTAATCTCGACGGTTCATTTTAGGGTAATTCTTGATTTCGAATTTTCATAAAAATACCAAAAAGAAGTCACTTTAGGATAGATTAAATTATATTTTTTTAGAATAGATTGCATGTTAAGTTAGACATTTTTTTTAATTCCGAAATTCATTGGAAAAAAACACATCGTTTTCCGTCATTAGAATTAGGTCACGTCATCGCATGTCATATAGTTCGCATGCTAGGTTGCATTAATCACATGTCTTTTTTTACACGTCATTGCATATAGGTTAGTTTGCATTTTAATAAAGCGCAAACCCTAATGAACACCTTGAGTACCTTGCTTTGTTAATTAGAAATCATATTAGGATTGTCTGTGTGATTTTCTACTAACAATGCAGATGCTTGCGTGGCTTTAAGGTATGTTATCCTGCTATTTATTTACTGCTTTCTTGGGTGTTAAATTGGTGGTTTGCGCACCCGCATGAACATCTCACATGTTAGTGATTAGGCAATAAAATGGATCCAGACTGCATGCATAAACATTTTTTGAAAAGAAAAGGTACCGAAAGGGCGTTAGACTAGATCTAGCGTAATCAAGTCCCCGACCTTAGAATCTTTGGTTCGTAGGAATAAAACATATCTCCCTATATTTTATTTAGGTTTCTAATCGACCTACCACAAATAGATTAGTGGCGACTCTAAGAATGAAAACTTTTGCATGGTAAAAAACTTAAACTCTAAGTTGCGAATTGGTAGGGCTTGGGAGGGCCCGAGTTAGGCTTAGTCTTAATAATCCATTAGCCTGAGAAATTTTAGGTCGCGACAAGCTTCGAGACCAAGAGTATGGAAGAGCAGACTGAGACAGAGAAGGCTGAACAAAGTAAAGAGGAGAAAAGACTCTACTAGCTTTGAAGGCAAAATAGAAGAAGGGTAATTTGTATCGTTCTTAATTTACCCTCAATCCTCTCATTTCTAACATAAGCTCCTGTTTTTGTCAGAAGGGGATTATAGACATCCCAGAAAACTTAAGGAGCTGTCAATCTAATCTCAAATGAAGGGAGTCACGAAGGGTAATATTGTATCGTTCCCAATTCCTGTCCCTCAAAGTGTCGTTCATTAACACGGTCTTCCTTATTACCTTGCAAGTTGTCTTACTATTGCAACATAGGTAAGTATTTTTTTCCCTAAAATTCTTCTCATAAGAGTAGAAAGAGATAAAGAAAGAAGAAACATGTTAAAGCAAATGAATGCTTAACCTCCCCCAAGTGCATCGCATGTCTTTTGGAAAGAATTTCGCATGGTAATTTTACCTGTTTAATTCACCAATTCCTTGTGAAAATTTTGACAATTCGACGAAAGGTGTCGAACTGCTCCGATGTATTGAACGAGGTGTGTCAGGATGATGAGAGGCAATCCTTAGTCTATACACATTCTCAAGTACCAAACCCTTGCAAGATGAGCCAAAAGATTTCATTTCTACAAGGTAAAGGGATTTCTCGCATAAGGTACAGTAGCCAAAATGACGAGAGGCAGTTCATTTCTCTGCCCCATATACTACCATTGATCCTTTGTTTGACCATTTTTGAGCCCATACACTCGGAGGTTCCTTTTAAATCAATCCTGTCAAGAATCACCCCACATTGGGGCAGCTTGAGGTAAATTGGCATCACAAAGAGGATTCAAATTCAGAGGGAGCAAGAAGAGCGTCCCTCCCTTTCGATCACCGCCCCTGTGGTTTCGGCCTCGTCGTCTTCACGGGTTTGGTGGTCCTCGATAGGGTCCCCCAAGACAAGCACACTATCGACGGCAAGACAATCGAGGTTAAGAGGGCTTTATCAAGAGAGGAACAGCAAACTAAAGCCTGTCCAAAATGCCAACATGTCATTGATAACAGTGATGTTTTCACCTAGAAACTGAGCAAGACAAGAAGGATGAGGAGTTTATAATATCTAAAATTTTCTATGATTATCAGCCGCAACAGCTCGCACAAGGTGAAAAAGATGAATAGAAATTTTCTTGCTCTCACTTGCAATTAATCTTTGAGTGTTTTTATTACAGATGAACTCTAGCGATAATTTAAGTGCCCTAGGATGACGAAGAGCAGTTCTTCTTCTATCCCATACACTTATATCCCTTGCTAGCCCAATTGAGCCGGTAATCTCATTTCGTACGAACCCAGTTGGTAATCATCCTCCACACCGGGGCAAGGCAAAAGTCACCACAGTTTGAGCATCATGGTCCAAAGTACCGAATGAAGATGAAGACTCCAAGAGCCAAATAATATTGTTCTGTTCAAACTTGTTCAGGCTAGTCCTGACAACACCAAAAGAACACCAAAAAAAATGCTAAAAACTAGGGGCATGAAAAAGCAGTGTGCCTGGTAAAAGCAAGGCCGATGCCCATGAATAAGAAGAAAAACGATAAAAAAGATGAAGAGAAAGGAGTCCCTAATTTCTGGGTAACTGCTATGAAAAACAATGAAGTTTTAGCTGAGGAGATCTCTGAGCGTGATGAAGGCACTCTCAAATATCTCAAAGATATTAAGTGGTGTAGAATAGACGACCCCAAAGGGTTTAAACTTGAGTTCTTCTTTGATACAAATTCCTACTTTAAGAACTCTGTCTCGACAAAGATCTGCCACATGACAGATGAAGACGAACCTATTCTTGAGAAAGCAATTGGGACAGAGATCGAATGGTATCCAGGAAAATGCTTGACACAGAAGCTTCTCAAAAAAAAAAAAAAGCTATCCAAGAAGCCAAAGCACGGGATTACCCAGAGAATTTTCCAGAAGGATCCTGATGGTGGAGAAGAAGAATGGTGACAATGCCAAGATGATCACCAATTCTCACCCTCACACACATTTTTTGAGCCCAACGATTATTTCGTTCCTCAACCTGTAAACCGAGCCTACGTTACGTCCCTCATGAAGTCTCTTCTGACTAGGGCACTTGAATTAACGTGAGATTTCAAATGTTTATAAACAACGCTCGAGGAAGTGCGAGCAAGACTATTTCTATCTCGTTTTGCAGGGTTCTTGACTTGTAAACCTGGAAATGATTGCAGAATATTTTCTTTCATGGCCTCGACTCGGACAGTCTCCTTTGTTAAGCCATTGACCAAGCCTACATTACGACCCTAAAGAAGACTTCTCAGATTGGCAGTGTCGTATCGCTTGCGAGAAAACTCAGACCCTTGTTGATGTGATAGCGGTCAGATTGAGTGTTTTCGATGTTCCCGCCTTAATGGACGGGACAAACAACCCTTTTCAATGAGAGTGAGTGGAAAGTCCTTTCTGACTGAACATCCCTCGTTCAGCATCTCGAGAAGTCGACCTTGCGAGCGAAAATTGTCTCAATTGATAATTACCCTCGGTGGATGTTTGGTAATGCAAACATGGCAAAATCATCATGCATGAACTTTCAAATACACATTCTGGAGTAGCCTAGCTTGTCTATCCTTGATGAATGCATACATGTTTGCGCTAATCATCTTTGACAGCTCAGAGTTTTAATCCCCAGTGATAGGACATGAAAATCCGGGCGCCGGAGAAGTCCTCATTATCATCCCAAGAGAGATGTCCCGAAAAATGATGGGTATTCAGCAGATGATGCATCAAACCTCCGGGTAAGAAATCCCAGGTATTTCATCAAAATTCTTTTCAAACTACCCAGAAAGTAAACAGGGTGTTCCTTTGAAAAAAGAAAAGCATCTTGACTAGCTGGTCAAGATATTTCATATGATATTCTAGAATAGCCTCAGTTGTCTATTTCTCCGATAAATATGTATGTCTTTGCACAAAAAAACTTGTCTGACAGGAGACATGCCCTTAAGAGGCAGGAACGTGCCCAGGTAAGTACATTTTTACCATGCCCGGTTCCAAAAATCCAGGTACCTACGATTGTTATGGTACCCTTTGAACATTGGATTGACCCATTTGTTCACCAACTGAACATTGGATTGACCCCTCTGTTCACCAGGTACCTACGATTGTTATGGTACCCTTTGAACATTGGATTGATCTCTTTGTTCACCCTCCTGAGCATAGGATTAACCCCCTATGTTCACATCAAGTATTTTCAGGTACCCCTTATGATGCAGGTACTTTGGTAAAGCAAAATCCAGTCGAGCCAACCGAAGGTAGATTCGGGTCCGAGACAAATGAAATCCAGTCAAGGCGACCGAGGATAGGTTCGGGTCCTAGGCAAGCGATTTTCCCAGTCAAGGCAACCGAAGAAAGGTTCGGGTCCTGGACAAACGAAATCCAGTCAAGGCGACCGAAGATAGGTTCGGGTCCTAGGCAAGTGATTTCCCTACTCAAGGCGACCGAAGAAAGGTTCGGGTCCTGGACAAACGAAATCCAGTCAAGGCGACCGAAGATAGGTTCGGGTCCTAGGCAAGTGATTTCCCCACTCAAGGCGACCGAAGAAAGGTTCGGGTCCTAGACAAATGAAATCTAGTCAAGGCGACCGAAGATAGGTTCGGGTCCTAGGCAAACGATTTCCCCGGTCAAGGCGACCGAAGAAAGGTTCGGGTCCTAGACAAACCATTTCCCCCATCAAGGCGACCGAAGACAGGTTCAGGTCCTCGACACACAATATCAACTATTTGGAATTACTCTACCCTTCGGCAAGGTAAGTAGCTCCAGGTATGTTTTTATTTGCTTTAGCACACATCATCTTATCGCATAAAAAATGAGACTCACGGTCTCGCCAAAAATAACATTTATTGAGCATGCATGAGCCAAATTTAGGTGTCAGTTTATCTTTGAATGTAATCTCTACGAGCTCAACCTCTGCGAGCTCACCTTCAAAGAGGGACAGCTGTTGACACCTATTTTAATTTGCCCAAAATTAATTGCACAAAATTTAGGAGTTAATTTTCTTTCATTCCTAAAACAAAAAAATATTTCTATTTAAATGCATTACATATAGAAATTAGGCACATTTTGTATTAATATGATCTATTAGAGTTTAAAAAACAAATTCGAAAAAAATCGAGTTGGGCCGGGTCGACCCAGCCCTTTTCTTTTTTTCTTTCTTTTTCCCGTACGGGCCCGGCCCTTTTCTTTTTCCTCTTCCTTCCCCCCCGGGCCCGGGCCCTTTTCCTTTTCTTTCTTCCCCTCCGCGGGCCCAGGCCCTTTTCTTTTTTTTCTTCCCCATCTCCGCGCGGCTGGGCCCAGCCCGGCCCAGCTCCATTCTCCTTCCTTCTCCCCCGTCGTCGGTCCCTTTCGCCTCTCCTGTTTGCCCCTGTTCTGGCCGCAGGGCGATGCACGGCGGCGCAGCCCCGCGCCGTCCCTATCCGGCTAGAGCAGGGCCGGGGGAGCACGCCGACGAGACTGTCATTAATTGCCAGTCCCGTCCTCCCCGTTTTCCCGGCCTCCCTTATCCCCTCCGTCCTCTCTTCTCCCTGTTCCTCTCTGCCATCTCAGAATCAGCCCCCCATGCTCTGCACCGGCCTAAGTGGCCACGAAAGTCACGGGCCAGCGTAGGCCGGTGCAGGCCATCGTCAGCAGACGCAATGGAGCAGAGCGACGCGTCGTCGCCGGCTATATATAGCCAAAGAGAGAAAGAGAGGCCGGTCGGCCGTTTGAGAGAGAGAAACAGAACAGAGAGAGAAAAGAGAGAATAGAGAGAGAGTGAGAGCAAACCGAGGGTTCCTCGGCCGCGAGAAGGAAGCCAGCAGCATCGCCGTCGAGCCCCAAACCAGCCGGAAGCCCCCTGGAAGTCAGCGCAAACCGGTGAGCCTTCCCGGCCGCGACATCCCCTGTTCACCCCTGTTTTTTGGCACGGTTTGGCCGGGACTCGCGCCGGCTGTCTTGCGCGAATCCCGGCCCATACCGACGTCGGTCCCGGCCCCCACTTGCTATTGAAGGCGAACCACAGTCGCCGGAGCCGACCGGGTCGCCGGAAGAGGTCGAAGTCCCTCGTTTTTTGTTGTGCCCCCCACCTGCTCGACGAAATGTCTCAAGGAGCCTGGTTTGTTTTTTGGCCGCCGGCCGGCGAGAGGGGCGTCGGACGGTAAGTGGATGGCGGAGGAAGCTCGGGGACGGTCCTAGAGGCCGGATTTCGGGCCGGCGCCGGTCTGGGTCGGCCGGCGGAAGGCCAATTTTGGCTCCGCCGGCGTCCCCGGGTGTTTGTGCAAGTGGGGTTGACCCGACCCGGATCAACCGACCCGACCCGGGTCAATGCCCTGGGTCGGATCTGTTGACCCGGGTCGGTTCCGACCAGAATCAACTGACCCGACCCGGGTCAACGCCCTGGGTCGGATTCGTTGACCCGGGTCGGTTTCGACCGACCCGGGTCAACTGATCCGACCAGGGTCAACGCCCTGGGTCGGATCCGTAGACCCGGGTCGGTTCCGACCCGGTCCGGATCCACGACCCGACCCGGTTTTAATATTATATTATATTATTATATTATATATATATATTTTTTAAAAAAAGTTAAAAAAATTTAAAAAAAATTTTAAATTTTTTTTTCTTCTTCCGTATTTACTTTTTAAAATTTTTTAAAAAAAATGTAATTATTTTAATTTTTTAAAATTATGTGATGTACCTAAGTGTTTTGTTTTATTGTTGTATTATTATGCAATGTTATTATAATTGTATAAATTACCATGTTTAAATTAAACAAGCCTATGAGGTTACGCGGTAGTTTTCTGCATGTTATTTTTATTACCGTCTTGTTATTATTATGCATGTTTTTAATTAAAATACAATTGCATGAGTTGTTGTGTTTTGAATGTCATCTGACTTAGTTAGGACTAGAACCTAAGGCTGCATATCTATCTTGACTGCTGATCGTTTATGATTATGCACTCGTTTGATCACCTCACATGTTAGGAGAAAGGTCCTAAAATCAATCCAAATTGCCTGACAAATATTTTCAGAAATGAACAGGGTAAAATAGTACCGAAAGGGCATTAGTTATCCAACTAGTGTAACCAAGTCCCCGAACTCAGTTAATCTCCGGTTCGCAGGAATAAGGTGATTCTCCCATCACCTTATTTGGGTTTCTAATCGACCCACCCCAAATCGATTAGTGGCGACTCTTTGGTATAAACCACTTGCATGTTAAATACTTAAACCCTAAGTCGTAATATGGTATGGGATTGGGAGAGCCCGAGTTAAGTCCCGAACCTAGACTTAGCACGTACCAGGCGAAACCTCCTTTTTTTGCACATGTCGATAAAAAAGAGCGGGAGGTCGGTCACGACAGGGATGCAGTCACCGATGGAAATGGCCTACCCGGACCTTATCTCCGAGCAAGTATTTATATAGACGAGGTCTGTTGAACCAAATTAATCATATTTCATATAATCTTTCGAATACGCAGCTCAAAATATGATAGATCACATCATCAAATTTGTAAAATATATCGTCATTTCATTTGGGGCATTAAGTTTGTATTTGGAATTGGTTATGAACTTGGCACTACAGTCATACCATCGCTGATAAATTAATTTGTTAGATTATAGATTGTACTAGTTGATAATAGTTCAACTAAATAAGACACTTGTTGACACCTATTTTTAATTTGCCCAAAATTAATTGCACAAAATTTAGGAATTAATTTTCTTTAATTCCTAAAACAAAAAAATTTCTATTTAAATGCATTGCATATAGACATTAGGCATATTTTCATTAATAGGGTCTATTAGAGCATATTTTCTTAATTAATTTTCAAAAAATTAAATAAAAAAAATTATTTAAAAAAAAAAAATATCGGATCGCATCGGGCCAAGGCCGGCCCAGCCCTCTTTTTCTTTTTTCTCCTCCTCCCTGCGCGGACTGGGCCTGGCCCGGCCCAGCCCCTTCCTTTCTTCTTCCCCCTCGCCAAGCGGTCGCTCTCCTTCCCCTGTTTTCCGCGCGGCTAGCGAGGCGCAGCTGGCTGGTGGCGCGCGGCCGCCAGGTCCCCATCCGGCCGAGCGGAGACCGGGCAAGACGCCACGGGGACCGGCCATTAAGGCCGATCCCTTCTCCCCTGTTTCCCGGTCTCTCTTTTCTCTCTCTCTCTCCTTCTCCTCTCCGTCTCGGCACATTTGACCCCTCGCTCCGCACCGGCTCGCCATAGCCACGAAAGTCGTGGGGTGGCGTAGGCCAGTGCAGGCCATCGTCACGCCGACGCGGCCGGGCCCAGACTCGTCGTCGTCGGCTATGAAAGACAGAAAGAGAGAGAGAGAGGGGGTCGGCCATTTTTGAGAAAAAGACAGAGAGAAAGAGAGAGACTGAGCAAGACAGAGAGACCGAGAGCTCTTCCGGCGACTGCCGTGCTCGCATCGCGTCTCAGCCATCCATCCCCGCCGCCGAGCCGACGGCGGTGACACAGTGAGAGAGAGAGAGCCCCCGGTCGGCGAAACATAGAGAGAGACTGAGAGAGACAAAAGAGAGAATAGAGGGAGAGAGAGGGAGCCAAGAACCAGCCGGAGCTAAAGAAGAACCAGCAACGGTCGTCGACGCCGCCAGACTAGCCGGAAGCCGCCCAGACGCGCTGTCGACCGGTGAGCCCCCCTCGGCCGCGAAGCTCCCCTGTTTTCCCCTGATTTTTGGCTCGGTTTGGCCGAGACTCGCGCCGGCCGTTTCGCGCGAATCCCGGCCCATACCGTCGTCGGTCCCGATCCCTAGTCGCCGTCGGAGGTGAACCCAAGCCGCCGGAGTCGACCGGATCGCCGGAGGAGGTCGGAATCCCCCGTTTTTCCACGCGCCCGCCAGGCGTTCGACGAAATGCCTCAACCACGCCGGTTTTTGTTTCATCGCCGGCCGGCGAACGGTGGTTCGACGGCGGCTCAGGTGAGTGGCACAGCCCACAGGCGGTCCTAGTCGGGCGACTTGGGGGCGGCGCTGGCCTGGGTCAGCCGGCGGACGGCCAATTTTGGCCTCGCCGGCGCCCCCCTCCCCGCGGGTCTGTTTGTTCGGGTCGGATTCGACCCGAATCAACAGATCCGACCCGGGTCAACGCCCGGGTCGGATCCGTTGAATCGGGTCGGTTCCGACCAACCCGGATTCACAGTTCCGACCCGGGTCAACGCCCAGGTCGGATCTGTTGACCCGGGTCTGTTCCGACCGACCCGGATTGACCGATCCGCCCGGGTCAACGCCCGGGTCGGATCCGTTGACCCGGGTCGGTTCCGACCGACCCGGATTGACCGATCCGACCCGGGTCAACGCCCGGGTCGGATCCGTTGACCCGGGTCGGATCCGACCCGACCCGGTTAATATTATATTATTATTTTATTTTATTTAAAAAAAATAAATTAACTTTTTTTTGTATTATTATTTTTTTCTTTTTTTTCGAAAAAAAAAATTTAAATTTAAATTTTTTTTAAAAAAATTATGTTATATCTAAGTTTTTAATTTATTGCTGTATTATTATGCATATTATTGTCTTATTTAAATTGGACAAGCCTGAGATTGCGCGTTAATATTTTGCATGTTATTTTTATTATCGCCGTATTATTATGCATGTTTTTAATACAATCGCATGAGTTGTGTTTTGAATGTCATCTGACTTAGTTAAGGTTAGAACCTTAGGCTGCATGAATTGTTGTGTTCCTGACTGCTAATCGTTTCTGATTATGCACTCGCTTGATCACCTCACATGTTAGGAGAAAGGTCCTAAAATCAATCCAAATTGCCTGACAAATGTTTTCAGAAATGAACAGGGTAAAATGGTACCGAAAGGGCATTAGTTATCCAACTAGTGTAACCAAGTCCCCTAACTCATTTAATCTCTGGTCCGTAGGAATAGGGTGATTCTCCCATCACCCTATTTGGGTTTCTAATCGACCCACCACAAATCGATTAGTGGCGACTCCTTGGTATAAATCACTTGCATGTTAAATACTTAAACCCTAAGTCGCGATATGGTATAGGCTTGAGAGGGCCCGAGTTAAGTCCCGAACCTAGACTTAGCACGTACCAGGCGAGCCCCCCTTTTTTGCATGTTGTTTAAAAAAAGGGCTCAGGAGTTCGGTTGCGACAACACTTAAGCTTAACCTGATAAGAATGATCTAAATGCGGAAGATTTACTGCGTTTGTGGGTATATTTCATTATGTTCAAGCGGATTTATGGGCATTGTGGCATGGCCTGAATCTGGGTTTGTTAAACTAATTTTTTGACCATTAAAAATTCCAAATTTGTTCACCCGTGACAAATTTATTCTCCGTTAGTTTCCTTTAAATTTTAATTGCTGAGTTAGATGACACGTGACAATTGATAAATGTACCATTTTAGGGTTTTGCCTCTCTATTTGTCACAAGTTTACCAGTTTGCGATTTTTCGTGGTATTAATCTAATTTAACGAAGAGTAAATTTGTCACGAGTGTACCGATTTGATTTTTTCGCGGTTAAAAAATTAGTTTGGGGTAAATTTATCGCAAGTTTACCGATTTGGCGTTTTTCGTGGTATTAGCCCTAAAAAAAATCGATGATAAAAGGTGCGATTTTAGCGTAATTTCATGAATTTCACATATATATTCATCAATTTTGATTTTCAATACGTTTTTTCTTTATTGGTTTTGGCCGATGAAACGACAAATTTTTAAAAGAGAACATCGCGCTGCAGACCGGGGCTGAGATGGACACATGCGACATCCCACGTGCAACCATAACAAAACATAACAAATCATTCGCATTATTCGGGGACTATGTATTAAATTGTACCAACGTCGCCTAAGCTAGCCGCAATATAATCTTTTAGATTTTTTCAAGGTTTTTGTCCGGATGCTAATAGATTTTTTTTTTCCTTCTAGCTTTAAGTGAGCCCGCGGATATTTTTGTATAGTTCCGAAATATTACTTTTATTTTTTTTATAATCCGAAACACAGGCGCAAAGGGCACAACTACCGTTCTCATAACCGGTTAATGGTGCGTTTGATTTGGCTTTTGGGTAAAGTTTTTGGGACAATGCAAACGCCTTTAGGTTGAAGGAATTTTTCGAAATGTAGGTAGTGTTTAATAAATTATAATTTAAAAGTGTATTGAGAAGCAACTTTGGTTTAAATGGTGTTACGAAATATCACACTTTGTACTAAGGGCTCTGTGGCCAACGAGCTAGATCTAGTGTGACCTCAGGCCACTTAGTTGCCGATGCCAGTTTTGGCCTCGCCGGCGACGTCGTGCGAAGTGAGGACATTTCTAGAATTATGAAAGTTTAACGAGACAAAGTTGGTAGAAAAAAAATGTATTAATATTCTAGAAATGCTCAAAACCCAAAGCACCTATGGACGTGGTTTAGGTAAAATGCCTTTAGAGGCTTTTGGAAATGCAATTGCATCTCCATAAAACTCTTCACAAAATTTGTCAAATGGTACTTGTATTTGCGGAACGCACTCTAAGTCCAGGTCTTTGCCTGCATGAGTGGTCCTAAATAAGAGGCATCTTACAAGCACTTGGTGAAATTTAAATATGTGACATTTTCGAGTTAGAAATCTCTCGACTTCTGCACAATTGTGACCGAGTCCTAATCGGATTCAATCGTGAGTGATGACCAAAAGAAGACAAATTGGATTTGAATGATTGGTGCGTTGAATCATAAGTCTTTGTCAATCTATTAAGACTTGTAATTGAGATTCCAAATCAGTTGACCAAGTTAAAATCCTCAGGTAGATTATAAATCAATAAGATTTGATTTTGGGCAAGTGAGGAACTCAATTAAACTACATTATGTACTACGATATGTAGTTTCTTTTTCCAATCTTTTTATGATGGAAAAGAGTGAAAATGAGCGATTACCACTGGCGACTCTCTAAACATTATTGTAATGTTCCACATGCAGGTCCAATCTGATGTCACCAGGGCCACCACTTTGGTAGTCTATCAGTCATGGTTTGAAAATCTCAAAAGACCATGGGACCTATTTTGTGAAAAAAAATCATATTCTCGTCACATTAGGCAAAAATTATTTTGTAAAAGATAGTTGTATGGATGGGGTTTTTACTGTTTATTGTGTCAGAATGACATTCACTTTTATAATCTCAAACTTTCAATATTCTTTTCCCTCTTAGTAATTGAGATTTCAAATCTCAAACCTTTGAAAATATATAAATATTTTCGATATTCGAAGTCTTTTCTGGCAGGTATAATTAGCCAATAAATTTATAGTCATTTATAAATTGTGTATTCTTTAGCATAATTTCTTGGGAAATTCAAACATATTTCCTTAATGAAAGCGGAAAGCCAAAAGTAAGTTTTTTTTTTACTTATCAAGACAAGACGAAGCAAAGACAAATTATTTTTGTTCACAATATAAAGAAAAAAGAGGAAAAAAAGGGGGCCTAGTACAACCAAAATTTCCTTGTCCAAAAGATGCAGAGGAACCCAAATCAACAGAATCAAAATCTGTCACCCCATGACCCGGCTCTCTTCCTCTTATAAATCCCCCATTCTCTCCCTTCCATCTCTCTTCTCCCATTAACTCATAACCATCTCTCTCTCTCTCCCTCTCTCTCTCTCTCTCAACAAATCCTCCATTCAAGGCCTCCTTGTCCTGGCATTACATCCACCGGGAAAGATGCATTTCTGTGGAGCTTGAAAATAGGAGGAGGATTTGAAGCTCTTCAATGGAACATTTTGCCTCTCCTTAGGAGGATGATCGACTGCATCGGCGACGAATAAAAGATGGGTCGTGTTAAGCTAGAGATAAGGAGGATAGAGAACATCACGAACCGCCAAGTGACGTTCTCGAAGCGCAGGAATGGGCTCATCAAGAAGGCGTACGAGCTCTCCGTCCTCTGCGACATCGACATCGCTCTCATCATGTTCTCTCCCTCCGACCGCGTGAGCCACTTTTCGGGAAAAAGAAGGTAACGTTGGTCGTGTTTGATATGTAATTATCTCCGAGCTTCAGGTTTCGAAATTTAATCGTGGCATCTTTTGCTGGTCATCTTTGTCATTTACATGGTAATAGAGAGACCGATATCTGGCATGCTTTGTCATGTTGTTTGTCATTTGCATGGTGAGAAGAAGCCAAAATGCCGTCATTGCTTCGTTGTTGGGGTGAAATAAAAAAACTAGGAAGCGGAACTTCTTCCAGAACCCGCAATCCTGTTGATTACTTTAGACAAGTTCAAGAGACAATTCTGTACTTGTCTCATTTTCTGATAAACAACAGAGAAATTATTAGGGGAATGTAGAAGTTTTTGAGCTTTTTGTTTGTACTTTCAACGATATGAATATTGATCATAGGTCGTTTCCAATCATCTCCATAGGTTGACCAATATTTAAAGTTTTGAACATACCTAATGATTGTTTGAGCAATGCTTACGGATATGTCAGGAGGTAAAATAAATTTAAACACATCTTACTAATTCAAGTCAATTACACATGAAGAGACAGAATTTTTTCGTTTTGTTTTGGTTGACAATGGGGCGTCAAAGATTATTCGAGTAGCCGACTAATCCCGCTCGAGTGCGATAGCCCCTGTACACAAAATAATAATTGGAAATGCATAGGTCCGTATCCTCAGTAATGGCTTCAAGAGAATGCATAATTGTCATGATTACAACCCAAGTCTTGAGCATGGAACACGAGCATGTTAATCAATTGAGCTACCCCTTTGGCATTGAAATAGTATGACGCATATCACATGGAAAAGATAAAAAAGACCGACTTTCTCACATATCTTGTACAGTGTTGGGTTATATTAATCATATGACACACAGAATGAGCCTAAAAATTACTTTATACAGCTTAGATACATTTTTTGTCTTCATTTTTCTTCGACAATGGTTTCCATCAAGTATATGTCCTGATTCTTTTCGCCCTTGTTACTATCATTGCTTTCCTTCTCTCCCTTTGTTCCGTTTCTTCTTCTATCAATACTGCCCTTCTCTTCCATGAGCCTCTGCACTGCATATTGCACTCAGAGACTTCCTCCACCATCGCCGCCGACCTCTGTCCGAGCCATGCGACCCTATTGCACATCTCATCTGCCATCGCCACTCTCTCTCTCTCTCTCTCTCTCTCTCTCTACTGAGTTCACGTCTGCTAATTTGAGGTTGAGACCTCATTTTGCACGGTCCGTTAATCGGAGGTTGCCCGAGGCCCGGTGACCTTTGATTCATGAGGAAGAGATCAGCAAATAGTGAGGAGGAGGAGGTGGCGACGAGCGACAGTAGCAACCGAGAGAGGCGACATGGGTAGGATAGAAGCATAGAGATCTCTACAGTTCTGTCATGTGTCAAATAGTAGTGTTATTCTGGGATGGATTGGTGTTAGCAGTAATGAGATATCTCTTCAGATACTAGAGAAAAACAAGAAGGCACACATGCATGTATGAAGAGGAAACGAAACTCAACTTAGTTTTGAAAAGTGAATTTAAATTGTTGTAAGATGAAAAATATTTAACTCATATTATTTTTGTGGTGTCCATTGTTTGAATATATATTATCATTATTACTTCAATGTCAATCAGGAAAAATAATTTCCCATTTTCTGCGCGAATTTCTACTTTTTGTTGCCTCTAATTTCGTAATTTCATGCTCAGTTTTATTTTGAGCTTCAGTTGAAGTTCCGCTACTTCTAATTGTTTAATTTGACTAGACAAATCTCTTAATCAGGATCGAGGATGTGCTCACCCGTTTCATTAACCTCTCCGACCAAGAACGAGACACGTATGCAATTAAAACTTTACAAAAATGTCGACCACTTCTTTTTTTATGGTTTTTCTTTCAAGATTAATTGTTTATAATTTTTTTTTTGTTTTTGCCTTTTGTCAGTCCTAGATGTCCAGGATCGTCGCACGCTGACCACCCCAAATTTCCGTAGGCCCTCAAATTTATCAATTTTTTTTTATCCTAATTAATTTCTTAGTGCTTGGTTCTGAACTTGATTCCTCATAATCATCTCTAATTTTTGTTTTGCAGCGCTATCCAAAACAAAGAGGTGCAAATTGACACTCTTCTCACATTGCTTTTCAGAAATTTTCTCTCTAAGTTATCAATTTTCTCTCAAAATTAATTTGCTCTCGCAGTACTTGCTCAGGACCCTCCAGCAACTTAAGAATGAGAATGACCTCGCTCTCCAAATTGCAAAGTGTGTTGGACCCTCCCTCCCTATTTCATTTTATTATATTCGTAAAAACGGATCGAACTAATCCCGAAATGAATTTATTTGCTCCGCACTTCGATGTATCTTTGATTGATTCGACAAAAGTCCGGGGGCAGTCGACTCCGATGCCGAGGTAAACACGAACTTCTCCGCGATAAATTAAGCTCTTGTGGTAGCAAATGAACAATTATTCAGGTGTCTGAATTGAGCTGAGTATTGTAGGAGCTCCATCAGCAAATTGGCATATTGAGGCAGCAACTTCTGGAGGCAGACGAGCAGATACGGTACTCCTAATAGAAATCTATATATGTGCACCAAGATTTGATTTAATGGTGTGGTTACTTATGTAATTATCGATTTGCTAATCACTCCGCACGACTGGTGGGGCACTAG
Source organism: Syzygium oleosum (assembly GCF_021117445.2). Taxonomy (NCBI): domain Eukaryota; kingdom Viridiplantae; phylum Streptophyta; class Magnoliopsida; order Myrtales; family Myrtaceae; genus Syzygium; species Syzygium oleosum. The sequence goes on from NW_026607497.1 coordinate 5,930,355, forward strand.
CTCCTGTATGAATTTGACAATAGGACACTTTGGGATACGCGTTGTTATTTATTAGAAATTCTGAATAGAGTGAAAAATCATGCATGTTTTGCTGCTCTCAATTCCTAGAAAAGAAATTAATAAAAGTTTATACTAATAGTCAGAAATTACTTTTATTTATTATTGCTAATTCTCGGTAACTGGAAGGATATCTTTTTGGCTTCTGAAAAATGCAGAATATATGAGCCGACTCTGCTTCCAAAAAATACATCTTTGAAGGATCTGGAGTCAATTGAGAATACTCTTGTGGACACCCTTCAACGCGTGGTGCAGAGAAAGGTGAATATTTGTAATTTAGCATAGTATTCTTGAAATGCATATGCTTTTTATTTATTTATTTATGATATTAGCAAGAATGAACCAACACAACAATTTATGTAGAAAAATTTAAGTTATTGTGCTTGTATATAGTTACATGTTCACTGTTCAGCCCCAAGTCATAACTATTACAAATTGTACATTGTATATTTAAAATTAAATTCGTTGGATTATTAGACAGATTATTATGGTAGGAAATTAGACCACTGAGCTAAAATTGCTAATATTCTTTTTGGCAGGAGCAGTTGATGGTAAACCATCTATCTCCTTACGATCCATCCGGTATGCAGGTAATTTAGCAAAATTTAGACCTTATCAAAACGTGTAAATAGTCGTTTTTCATGTTATTTATTTCCTTTATAATGAGTTGTAGCAAGGGATGTCGAGCTCCTTCGACAATGATGTCGGGTGGTTGTCGGAAAACGATCCAAACAATGCGCAGTTCTTCGACTCATCCGCTTCTCTCATGCAAGTCAGGCAAGTTGTGAGCATTTTATCGAATGGCTTAACTTGTGTAGAATAATTTTAGTTTACCCTTGCAATTTTGTGTTTGCTTGGAGTTTAATTTCCGAAATGCAAGGCTGCAATAATTATTTGTCGACTAATGACGAACCCGTAACTTCCCGGCATAATCCAATGTTGTTTTTGCATCTATTATGCAAGTCATTAATATACGAAGAGCTACAATTGCAGGGATCTCTCATCTTCACTATATCAAACGTTAGTACAAGCGACGGGCTCAAGCTGCATTGACCCAAGAAGCATGGCAGAGTCACATGTATCAAACCCTAGTGAAGGAAATATCTCAGCTTGGCCTCAGGAGTACACTTCAACTGCCCACAATCCAAATATGATTCCTCAGTCCTTTTACACTCAGGTTTAACTTTTTGTTTTATTAATTTCTTTTGCCATGATTTTTCACCTGTAATTATATTAAAAAAGTTATAAATGCATATTAAATAAAAACTTCTTGTTGAAGCAGCATGGCATGGGGGTCCCGGAATTGCCAGAAGTGATGCAATGTGAGCAGGTGGAGATGCCAATGAGCAGCTCCCACCTAACAGCAGATAATGAAGCTCCGCAATATGACAGAAAAGGCCCTCAGATCAATGGGCAATGAGTAATTAATTATTATTATTATTTTTATTTTGATTACCCTTTGTTGGGTTAAATTGTATTTAGAAAAGTGCTTACATGTGTGGAGAAACTCACTCCAGCAATTACTTGTAATTAGTGGCCAGAATCTTTCACGTGAAAGCTTTGTAGAATATAATGAATTGTTGTGAAATATGAAGTTCCTATGCTCTTCACAAAAATTTTGTGTGCCCCACCAGCTGGTCATTACTTTGGCTCTGTCTAAATGTGTCTGTTAAAAGATGTTTTGAGTTTGAGCTCATTGAACAAAACATGACCCGACATTGATTAAAGGAAAGTCCATGAAAGTTGACTTTTTTTTTTGTGGAGGTTTGAAATCGAGGAAAGAAGATTACTACAAATTGGAGTGGGCGTAAGAAAGAAAAATAAATAGAAAAGGAAAGTCTCATATCCACTTTTCTATTTTGAGAGATTATTTTGTAAAAAATTGTGAGAGCTAACCAATTGTGAGTTATTTGAAATAATTGAGGTTGGGAAATACTGAGAGTATTTGAGTGATTCAAGTGTGGTTGTAATCTTCTTTATATCACTTGATCTATAGTGGAATCTTTTGTTGCTTTCACTATTGACGTAGATCACACCGACCAAACCATATAGAACTAGTGTCTGATTTTTTTTGTTCTGTTGATTTTATTGTTCGATCGCTTGTTCTGCAACAATTGGTATTAGAGTTAGTGTTGGGTGAGTTGAAGCGCATCGATAGTAATAGAAGAAGGAAAAATGAGAATTGACAAATTAAATTGGAAGGTTTTTGGTTTCTAGAAGATGCAAATTGATGATTATCTTTATAAGAGGAATTTGCACTTGCCCATGTTTGTGGAGACACCCCACTTGTTGCAGCAAGCTAATTAGGAATTGTTAGATAGACAAGTGGCTGATGTTGTCTTATAATGTTGCATTTAACATCGTGAAAGCGAAGACCACTACAAGATTATTGAATGTCCTGTCGAACATGTAATAAAAGCCCTTTGCGATCAACAATGTTTATTTGATATGACATCTGTTTAACTTAAAGATGGGTGAATGTGTGTTAATTGTTGAGCATATTAATGAATTCAATATGGTTGTTAGTCAATTGAGTTCAGTTGAGATTGGCTTTGAAGATGAAGTACGTGCTATGATTCTATTATCCTCATTGCCTGATAGTTGGAATACTACTGTGTTATTCCTATTAGTAATTCCTCTAGGTCAACAAGCTTGATGTTTGATGGGGTTTGCGATTTTATCCAATGTAAATAAGTCCCCGTATTTATAATATCTATGGTTCATAGAAGTAAAATGTTGTCCTATACTTCTTGGGTTTCTAATTGACCCGTAATAGATTAGTGGTGACTCTTAATTGAATTTTTTTTTGTCAGACTCTTAATTGAATTGATTTGCATGTTAAATTGATTAAATGAAACCCCAAAGTTGCGATTGGTATGGTATTGGGAGAGTCCGTGCTAAGTCTTTGGTTTAGTAATTCATAGCTTTCTCTTGGTGGTGCACCACCGAGAAAGTTGCGACAACCTAAAAAATTGTATGCATAGTGCCTATTTTTTGAAGGATTAAATTACATTGTTTTTGTTGTTTATGTTGTGAAACAGGCAATCCAACAATATTAATAAACATAATAAGGAAATAAATCGGATACCGAATCTACGTGATTTGGTCGATATACTCCACGGGGAGAGAGCAACACGAGATTCTACTATAGATCAAGAAATACAATATAGATTACAACTTCTTTTGATTTACTCAAACACTTTCAATATTTTCCATTTATCAAGTACACTCAATAATTCACATAACGTTTAGCTCTCATAATTCCTTATGAAAGAATAACCCGTAGTTTTTAGTCCTCACAAATATGATCGCTTGTTTTTGTATATATTGGTATTAGAGCCGGGCTCAGTTGATTTGAAATGAATTGACCGTGACATGAGGAGGAAAAATGATATCACGAGCATTTATTAACTAATTTGGAGCCATGCTCAATTCAATTGCGCAGGCTTATCTCACCATCGTCCGTTTCGAAAGAGAAATTTTGAAAAAAGAAGTTGGTAGTCGGAGTGTTCCCATATAAAAAGTTGTGTACCTTGTTAGACGAAATTAATTGCAGGATCTGGCATTTAAATCTAGATATCACGAGTATTGAATGAATTCAAAGAAAATCTAGTGTGTAACGCTTAAATTACGCGGCATGCATGACGCACACTGTTATATCATCCATTCAAATCAAGTGTGGTTGTTTAAAAATCATATAAAATTTGTGATATTGTCCTTTTATTAATCATCCAGAATATGCCAAAAAGTGCAATGGTCTAAAGGGTCGATGTTTAAAAGTCCAGTTCAAAATGGGAAAAATGTTAATTGCAAACTTAGAGCAAGCATAACAATAGCATAGCAACACAGAAACAGCAAATGAAAACACTATAATTGTAACGGTCTGAATTTTCGATCCTTTTCTCGGGATTTAAGAAATGAATTTGACCAATACACTATAGTGAGATCTCACCCGAAACAGCGCATTCACGGGATGCTAATCTTAGGGGTAGGGCTATTACGGGATTGAGTTCGCACTACCAAAGAACTCGATCTGGGTTCGACCTTTGACCATAAGGATTGACGAGGGAATGTTTTGGGCCAACAGAGACCGATCTAATTGATTGATCGTGTCCGAAGGGAACTAGTGACAGACCCTCGCAATTACATGACAATCGAGGTCGGCTTGGCTCAAGCAAACTTAAACGTGATTTGACTTAGTGTCGGTCACGGGTTGAGAGCGCGTAATCCCAATGAGCCACCCGTTAGCCAGAGATAAGCTAAAGTCGCGATTGTTCAATTTTAGTCATTTCTTGGAATTCGGGCCCGGGAATCGAGAATTTTGAAAGTGACAATTTTGAGCGGCCGATGACGTTTTTGGCTTGGCCAACCTTGGGGCCACCCATTTCTGCAAAAAAATGGATTTCGGTTCGGGACCGAAAAAATTACGATTTTGCCCTCGGGACCCCGATGTTGATTCTGAGGCCGTATGAGATTATTTTTCGAGGCCGATGTCATTTTAGGATGGCCACGCATATTTGGAGTGGTTACGGTCAAAAATTGGAATTTTGGCCCGGGAAAGGAAAAATTATTATTTTATTCCTCCGGATTCGCAGTCGATTTTCGAGGGCTTAGAAGGCTATTTTTACGAATCCGACACCATTTCTGAGTGGCCATACACATTTGAGGTTGGTACGGGCGAAAAATGGAATTTCGACTCGGGACCGGAAAAATGACCATTGTGCCCCTAGGCTAATTTTGGGGTTCCGAATTTTGGGCTATTTTGGGGATTAATTTAAGGCTATATTTCAGCCTAATAATTCAGCCTAGTAAATTACAAGAATGCCCCTCAATTATTGGATGAGGATTAATGTGAGCCAAGTATTTGAGGGCATTTTGGGCATTTAGGAAAAGTTGGTCCAACTTAGTCAAACCTCTCTCTCTCTCTCCTCCCATTCTTGTTCCCCAAGCTGGTCACTCCCTCCCTCTCACTCTCCCGTGTTCACTCTCTCTCTCTCTCTCTCCCGTCCTCCCCCTTGCTCGGCCGTGGACTCGCCGGAACCGCCGCACGCCGCCGCCGCTGCTGCTGCTGGTGGGCCGGCTACTCCAGCCCTTATCCAGCCCGTTCGTCTCGCCTTTCTTAGGTAAGTGTCTCCCCCAAAAACTACCTAGGACCTCGGGTATTTCTAGGCTCGTTTAGGACTCGGTTTAGGGTGAATTAAGTGGCTGTTTTGGGTTCAGATAGGGGCTGGAAATTGGTTGTGGTGGACTGATTTGGAGACTGAAAATATGAGGTTTGTGAGGTTCGGATAGGGCCGTGATGATACGAAACGATTACGGCTTGAATTCGTGTGATTTTGTGTGATTTTCGGATTTGTGACTACTGTACCCGTCCGGTTTGCTATTTTTGTGGAGAATTTTGGGGGCTGAATTTGAGGAAGTTTTCTTCATTAAAGTTGCTCCCAACATCTTGAAGTATAACATACTTTAATTTGGGAATTTTTGGAAATCATTTGAGGCCATTCGGAAGTCCATCTTTGGACCGAAACAAAAATGCCCGATTTACTGTTCGCCCGACCTTCTGGTTTGTTGGAATTTTTATAAATTTTTTCAGGCCTATTTTCAAAATACTCCCTTCACAAAAATTGTTGGGGACATTTGTGGTTATAACATATAAAAATTTCAAAGCTTTTCAAGGTGATTTGGGTGTTGAAAGAAATGTATTTTGAGGACAAAATAGTCTGTTAGACCGAACTGATTTTGGTCTGATTTCGAGGGACAAAAAGGCATGGTTACAGATTGAACCGGATTTTGTGTTCTTCATAAGAAATGTTGATCAAGATGTGTTTTATGATATATCCAAATTTTAGAATTTTTGGAGTTCGTTTACTATTTATTTTGATGAGGCAATTTTGTGGCTGTTTTGGGACTGAATGAGTGGCTGATCGTTTGGTGGTTGTGGACTGAATTGGCGATGAAAATTTGAGATTTAGGAAGCTCGGGTAGGGCTGTGATGTTGTGGCTGGATTGGGGGTTGAATTGTGCAATCGATCGGTGGGATTATGCTATGAATTGAATTGTGTACGTGGTTGTGTGATTTGTGATTGTGGGCTGATTTGGATTATGCTTGGGTTGAAGGTGGTGCGGTAATGTGCCGTAGGTGTGTGGCTGTGAGGTGTGGTGGTGTGATAGTGCATTCGCGTATTATATTCTCGTGCCAAGAATGTGTGATTGGGTGGCGTGTTTGTGTGACAAGAATGTGAAATTGTGAAATGTGTGTGTGAGGTGTGTATGTTTGACCGTGCGATTGTTGGCCGTGTGTAAGTATGGTTTGAGTGGAACGAGGGTATGGAAATGTAGGATTTGTGGTAAAGGATCCGTCCTGAGGTGTGTTCGTTTACGCGGAACGATGCCGTCCTTGACAAGGTGACGATGCCCGGCCCGACGGGGTGACGATGCCTGACGTGGTCAGAAGACCGTTGACCTGATGCGTTTTACGCGGACGCGGTAGAAGGAAAGTGTGTGTAGGATTCCGTCCTGAGGCGTGTTCGTTTACGCGGGATGATGCCGTCCCTGACGAGGTGACGATGCCCGGCTCGACGGGGTGATGATGCCTGACGTGGTCAGAAGACCGTTGGCCTGATGCATTTTACGCGGGCGCGGTAGAAGGAAAGTGTGTGTAGGATTCCGTCCTGAGGCGTGTTCGTTTACGCGGGATGATGCCGTCCCTAACGAGGTGACGATGCCCGGCTCGATGGGGTGATGATGCCTGACGTGGTCAGAAGACCGTTGGCCTGATGCATTTTACGCGGGCGAGGTAGAAGGAAAGTGTGTGTAGGATTCCGTCCTGAGGCGTGTTCGTTTACGCGGGACGATGCCGTCCCTGACGAGGTGACGATGCCCGGCCCGACGGGGTGTCGATGCCTGACGAGGTCAGAAGACCGTTGGCCTGATGAGTTTTACGCGGGCGCGGTAGTGGTGGAAGAGTTGAGAATGAGCGGGAATTGGCTTGAGGTGCGAGGCTTGAGAAAGTGACGCATGGTGTGAGTTAGTGTGCGAGTGTGTTTGTATCGCATGATGTGATGCTTAATTATGGGGTAGAAACTGCTAGGCACGGTATGGGACGTGCCCAAGTGGTTTCTGTCTTATAATTAAGGCATGCGCGCGTCTGTGATGTATTACTGTGAGGTGCTGGCTGTATTATGGTCTAACGTGCAGGAACGTGCATGATGGGTTTCAGGTAGGTTCGTGTGTGATTGTTAGATTGATTGATCGCTGTGTGAGATGCGTGTTCTGTCTGGCGGTACGTGAGTGCCTACGTGGGGTTTGGGGTTGTACACTTATTGAGATTCGTCTCATAGTTGTATAATCCACAATTTCAGACCCCCAGCCGTAAACCCGGGAAGTTCGCCTCTTCTTTTTGGAAGTTCAAGGAACCGTTTTGGTGCCCGGTGGAACTGCAGGTGAGTGTCCGGAGACTCAAGCCCAAAGAATCAGGAGCGGAATGGAAAGGAGGCGACCAGTAGGCTTTCCCTAGGGTATATTAGGGGTTGTTTAACTTGGGTTATCCGATAGTGAAGTTAAGATAACCAAACCCCTTAACTTTTGTTAAAACGGTGGCGGAGGATATTCGTCTGTATTTATGTCTGTAATATGATGTCTGTATATTTGGTGCTGTATGAAGATGTTGTTGTTTGATTCTTATGGTGTTCTACCCCGTCATCGTCATCTTTCTGTCCGGGCTTTTTATATTCGCTTCCGCATGTGGCTCTGATGTTTGGGTTGGGTCGGCGACGTTCTTGGGACGTCGCATCATTTCGACCGGAGCGGGATGTCGTGAGCTCGATGAGGTTCGGGGCATGACATCCCCGCTATAACCATCACTATGCACGCCTCAAGAAAAATCCAAACAGACCTACATATTTTTGAGTTCTTTTAAGGAAACATAAAAGCACTAAAAAATTTGAGATTGTCTCACTTATTGGCAGTGGGTCAAAACAGCCTTTGATGCCTTCTCTCTTTCCCTATATATGCGCTCCAAGGGCCCCCATTCAAGAGCACACCAGAAGAGCTCATTTTGCCTTGATGCCTTCTCTCTTCACCTCCTCAGCTTGTCATCTCTTATCTTCTGGTATGTCTCCTCATTCCTAGTTTAATTACTTAACGGATCTTCTATTTTCCTCAACTACTTCCTCTATTTCTTCTAAATTGTCAAGATCCAAGAACCCACCATTTGCAGGCACCAATAGTTCCTCAAATGGAGATATCTTGCATATCTTTTCTTTATCTCTTAATTAAAATAGTATTTTTCATTCTTTTCTATGATTCATTATTTCTCTCAATTTCATCACTGAACAGGATTTCATCTTCTACTTGAGTAGATTTTTGATAGATATATAGGTAGACACGATACGATTCTTTTCTTTCTTCCAGTTACATATATGAGTTGTCTCTGTTTATGTTTTCTTTTCTTTGATAATTTACTTAATTATGATGTTCTCTCAAAAACACTTAAAATGTAGAAGGAATTAGGTCGTCAAGAAATCTAGGATCCTCCCTTGAAATCTCTCTAAAAAACACTTTTAAGTTTTATTTTCTTTGAAACTTTATTTTCTTATAATGTTGCATGACGAACTCCTAAAATTTGATAGTTACAAATACTTTAAATTTTTCACTCACTAAATTGTTGATAGAATCTCTCTCTCTCTCTCTCTCTCTCTCTCTCTCTCTCTCTCTCTCTCTCTCTCTCTCTCTCTCTCTTACTGGTCAGGTGTGCATGTGTGAGCGTGCTACTAAATTCAAGACACGTCTAGTAGATCCACTTAGAAAAGACCAGATCTACTAAACGTGCTTGGACAGACTAATCTGAATTTTTTTGTACATTTAGACGCATGTGACCTACGCATGCGCACACAGAGAGAAATTCTATCAACAATATCGTGACAATGTAAATTTTGAAGTACTTTGTAAGTATTATAGTAAACGAATTTTATAGGTAGACTCCAAATATTTTCAGTTACTTCGTTGTTTTCAAATACTAAGAGTTCCTTATGAAGCATTGTAAGTTAATAGATTTAAAAAAAAAAAAATGAAACTTTAACACCAATGGGGTGATTGGTCGAGTGATTGAGAATTCCTAGCCTCAGACAGTTAAACTGATGAGGTCCCAGGTTCAACTCCCGCCGATCACATTTTGGGGGCTTACCCGGTGGCATTGGTCTTGTACCCCCACCACCCCGAGGAATAGTCCATTGCACGTGGGATACCTCGGTTATCAAAAAAAAAAAAACTTTAACAGGTCATATAGAGAGATGGAAAAAGGGAGAATCCTAGATTGGTCAGCAACCTAATTGCTTTCATAGCGTTTCAAATGGACATTAAAAGTAAATAAATTATCAAAGAAAATGGAACATAGATAGAGACAACTCATACATGTAACAAAAAGAAAAAGAAAAAATGTATCATGTATACATGTATATCTATAAGAAATGTACTCAAGTAGAAGATGAAATCCTATTCAGGGATAAGATTGAGAATGAAATAGTAAATCATAACAAAGTAAATTTTCAATAAAAATAAGATTATTTTGATTAAGAAATAAAGAAGAGATATGCAAGAAATCTCCTTTTGAGGAACTATTGATGCCTTCAAAGGGTAGATGGTTGGATCTCGACAATTTAAAAGAAATAGAGGATTTGTTAATTAACCACATTGAGGTTAAAAAAGGTAAACTTAAATTCTATGAACCATCATGAGCAGAAATATTAAGAAGTCAATGGGTTGCTAGGAAGAGGATCTTGATTTGTTGCATTGGAGACATTTGAGGCATTCAGGAATATTGGTACACGTGGTATTAACATATTTGGATAGTTTGACAAGTAACTTTTGAAATGACGAAATATGTCAGATATTTACTTAAATAAAGTCGTAAGTAATGAAAGGTTAACTCTTGGAAAGCAATATGCTTACTGTCTTTTTCAGTGCCTCACTTTAACCGGCTGTTGCCTAGTGTGACAAATTTCACCAAATTGTCATTGCGGTTAAATTAGTATCAAGATAAATAGCTAATTAACAATTTTTTGACATAAAGAAAAAATAAATAATATATATAATTATGTCTGGCGAAATGGAAAACAGGCAAGATCAAAAAGCATATGGAGGAAACAAGTGCGAGGATAGGGGCAAAGAAGAGAGAGACGGGCCTTGTTCTAGGGAAATCTCGTGCATAAACAAAAAATTAAGTGCTGCTAAACCATGCTAAGTAACCTTTTATTCCAATAAGCAACGCAACACTGGTGGAGAGTGTTATTCTCACCTGCAGTCTCAAGATCATAAACGCGCACATTTAGTTGGAAATCTACCATAACAATGCATACATATTGTGACATCCACGATTTCGGGCCTAAGAAGCCGAGGGCTGGTAATAAGTGGATTAGCGGGTAAGTCGAGTTGAGAGTCGGTATTGGAATGGACAGCATGATCGGAATGAGTGTACTGAGGGTTGGTTGTGGTTTGATCGAAAGATTGTCCATGAGTTGGCCTAGGGATCGACAGTGGAATGACCCCTGACTACGCAAATGATTAGAGTGATATGACCATGGGGTGATCCTTCGACCATAAGGGCCGTTAGTGGAGCGGTCCGGGATAACTGTTGATCAGTCCAGTGTCAGCATATGTCGGTCGCGGGTGATACTGCACGGCCATGCATTAGTCCCGGGTGACCACGAGTTAATTCCAGGGTACCGGATTTCCACGAGGCTACATGACAATCGAGGGTTGACCAAGGATAGTTGATACTCGAACGTGACCCGATCGCGAATCGGCCACGGATCGTTGTGCCAAGTCGGGAAGGCCATGGACGAGACGTGTACCAGGCCATGTGCCTAATGGCTTAGTCGCGGCCCGAACAAAATTGCCGGTCGCGGTGACCAAGGCCATGTGCCCGGCCATGACCGGCCATTGTGCCCGTCAGCCAGGCCACGGACCGACTACTTGCCCGGTCGTGTGCCTGCCATTGTGCCCGACCCTCGTGCCACAAGTCGTGCCCGTAAGATCCGGTCCCGATCTTGTCCCGTGTCCAAGACATGTGGCCATGAGTCGTGCGTCGTGCCATTCCCGGGCCGATGTGCGTGCTTGGCCGTGAACCGACCTCTCGCCCGTATGATTCGGTATGGTGCCCATGCGGCCGGCCAAGCACTAGGCACGTCGCCCGTGCGGCCAGGCATGCCGCTCGGCACGTCGCCCTTGCAGCCCGGCACGTCGCCCGTACGGCCCGGCGCGTTGCCCGTGTAGCCCGGCCACTGGCCAGGTCAGCCCAGCCACTGGCCAGGTCAGACCGGCCAATTTGCCCGATGGCTCGGCCGTGTGCCCAGTCCACCCGAGAAGGCCAATTTGGGTTATTTTGGCTTGGATTGTTGTAGGGCCACGTTTGGGCAATTGTGAAGGCCTTTTTACACTAAATTCCATTTTAAAAGGGTATTATTGAAATTATTTTGTGAGAAAACCCTCGGGAAAAGTTGGGAATTATTATGATGCGGGGTTCGTTTTTGGACGATCCGTGCGTATTTCGCGAAACCCGTTTGATCCGAGCAGATTGGGATGGAAATCAGCCAAATTGAGAAAACCCTAGAAGGTTTGACTTGGTCAAACTTTATCTATATCATCATTACCCTCATTTATTCCTTGGCATAGTTTTCAAACTAGCCATTATGATCCATTATGAAGCCATTTATGAAGTCTTGGCCATCAAGAATTGACCAAGAAGAAGCAAGGAAGCCACGGAAAGGAGGGGGGAGAGAGAGAGGGGGTCACGGCCAAGCTTGAGGAGAGAGAGAAAGACATAATTAGCCATATTCTTCATAATTTTTGGCTTAGGCTATTAATGCTTGGATAACATGCGCGCTTACCTCATCGCCCAAGTGACACGCGCGCTTACCTCACCTCCCCGATGACACGTGCGCTTACTTCATCAACTCAAGTCTTGCTCCTCTATAAATAGAAGCCATTAGGGAGAAATTGGCACACTTTTCCCACGTACACAAACTGGCCGAGATAGAGAGAGAGAGAGAGTGCCGAGATAGAGAGAGAAAGAGAGAAAACCCGAGAGAGAGAAAAGAAAAGTCGATACCGTGAGTTGTCCGAGACCCGAGGCCGTTACTTTTCCCGCCCATTCTCTACCCTTTAGTTCTTGTTTTATTAGAGTAAGTGAGATTTTACTACCGGAAAATGACGTTGAAATACGTTGTATCACGAGCTTTCCCCGTTCTCGGTTCTTGGTGTTCCGATGTTGTGTTCTCTATAACAAGTTTGCCTTGTTTCGTGTTTTTGCATATTACCTAACACGAATTAGAAACCGAGGCGCGACACATGAGGTAAACCGTGACTTAGCCATGCCCGGAATCCTTGTTTTATGCTTGCTATGCACGTCGTTGTTTGATTGGCCACGGAGGCCGGTACGGTAAGAATGTTTCGTGTAATGACGATTGATATGTCCTCGCCTGTTAGTAAAATTTTACTTGCTGAGTCTCCTCGACTCACCCCCCGTTGTTTCCTCTTTTTCAAGTCCTTAGGAATGGCGTCACCCCCGGCCCTGTTTGGCAATCCGATCGAAATGAGAGTCGAGCTCCTGACGATGATCGATGCCCGTGAGAACCGCGCCTACTGCAGGATTACAACCTACGTGATGGTTGACGAAGGTCGGGTAGACCTTGTCCCGCACCCGTACGTGTCTTGGTATCGCCTAGCCGACGGGGACTGGGTCGGCCCCCTTCGTGGATTTAATGGTCCTTTCAGTGGCATGGGCGGTTCGGCTCCGGGATCGGCCATGGGCGGGGCGTGAGGACGGCCGTACGGACGAGGGCGGGGAAGAGCGAGCGAGGACGAGGAGATAGTAGCCGTAGAGAAGCTAATGACCCAAGCCAAAATTTTGTTGTGCATATGGCTTGTTTGTTTTTCGGAAGTGCCTTTGAAATAGACATGTGAAAAAACAAACAAGCCATATGCACAACAAAATTTTGGCTTGGGTCCTTAGCTTCTCTACGGCTACTATCTCCTCGTCCTCGCTCGCTTTTCCCCGCCCTCGTCCGTACGGCCGTCCTCACGCCCCGCCCATGGCCGATCCCGGAGCCGAACCGCCCATGCCACTGAAAGGACCATTAAATCCACAAAGGGGGCCGACCCAGTCCCCGTCGGCTAGGCGATACCAAGCCACGTACGGGTGCGGGACAAGGTCTACCCGACCTTCGTCAACCATCACGTAGGTTGTAATCCTGCGGTAGGCGCGGTTCTCACGGGCATCGATCACCGTCAGGAGCTCGGCTCTCATTTCGATCGGATTGCCAAACAAGGCCGAGGGTGATGCCATTCCTACGGACCTGAAAAAGAGGAAACAACGGGGGGTGAGTCGAGGAGACTCAGCAAGTAAAATTTTACTAACAGGCGAGAACATATCAATCGTCATTACACGAAACATTCTTACCGTACCGGCCTCCGTGGCCGATCAAACAACGACGTGCATAGCAAGCATAAAACAAGGATTCCGGGCATGGCTAAGTCACGGTTTACCTCATGTGTCACGCCTCGGTTTCTAATTCGTGTTAGGTAACATGCAAAAACACGAAACAAGGCAAACTTGTTATAGAGAACACAACATCGGAACACCAAGAACCGAGAACGGGGAAAGCTCGTGATACAACGTATTTCAACGTCATTTCCCGGTAGTAAAATCTCACTTACTCTAATAAAACAGGAACTAAAGGGTAGAGAATGGGCGGGAAAAGTAATGGCCTCGGGTCTCGGACAACTCACGGTATCGACTTTTCTTTTCTCTCTCTCGGGTTTTCTCTCTTTCTCTCTCTATCTCGGCACTCTCTCTCTCTCTCTATCTCAGCCGGTTTGTGTACGTGGGAAAAGTGTGCCAATTTCTCCCTAATTGCTTCTATTTATAGAGGAGCAAGACTTGAGTTGATGAAGTAAGCGCACGTGTCATCGGGGAGGTGAGGTAAGCGCGCGTGTCACTTGGGCGATGAGGTAAGCGCGCGTGTTATCCAAGCATTAATAGCCTAAGCCAAAAATTATGAAGAATATGGCTAATTATGTCTTCCTCTCTCTCCTCAAGCTTGGCCGTGACCCCCTCTCTTTCTCCCCCCTCTTTTCCGTGGCTTCCTTGCATCTTCTTGGTCAATTCTTGATGGCTAAGACTTCATAAATGGCTTCATAATGGATCATAATGGCTAGTTTGAAAACTATGCCAAGGAATAAATGAGGGTAATGATGATATAGATAAGGTTTGACCAAGTCAAACCTTCTAGGGTTTTCTCAATTTGGCTGATTTCCATCCCAATCTGCTCGGATCAAACGGGTTTCGCGAAATACGCACGGAACGTCCAAAAACGAACCCCGCATCATAATAATTCCCAACTTTTCCCGAGGGTTTTCTCACAAAATAATTCCAATAATACCCTCTTAAAATGGAATTTAGTGTAAAAAGGCCTTCACAATTGCCCAAACGTGGCCCTACAACATTCCAAGCCAAAATAACCCAAATTGGCATTCTCGGGTGAACTGGGCACACGGCCGGGCCATCGGGCAAATTGGCCGGTCTGACCAGGCCAGTGGCCGGGCGAGTGGCTGGGCTACACGGGCACCGCGCCGGGCTGCACGGGCGATGCGCCGGGCGACGTGCCGGGCTGCACGGGCGACGTGCCGAGCGGCATACCTGGCCGCACAGGCGACGTGCCTAGTGCTTGGCCAGCCGCATAGGCACCATACCGAGTCATACGGGCGAGAGGTCGGTTCACGGCCAAACACGCACATCGGCCCGGGAATGGCACGACGCACGACTCATGGCCACATGTCTTGGACACGGGACAAGATCGGGATCGGATCTTACGGGCACGACTTGTGGCACGAGGGTCGGGCACAATGGCAGGTGCACGACCGGGTACGTAGTCGGTCCGTGGCCTGGCTGACAGGCACAATGGCTGGTCATGGCCGGGCACAATGGCTGGTCATGGCCGGGCACATGGCCTTGGCCACCGCGACCGGCAATTTTGTTCGGGCCGCGACTAAGCCATTAGGCACATGGCCTGGTACACATCTCGTCCATGGCCTTCCCGACTTGGCACAACGATCCGTGGCCGATTCGCGACCGGGCCACGTTCGAGTATCAACGATCCATGGTCGACCCTCGGTTGTCATGTAGCCTCGTGGAAATCCGGTACCCCGGAATTAACTCGTGGTCACCCGGGACTAATGCATGGCCGTGCGGTATCACCCGCGACCGACATATGCCGACACCGGACTGATCCACAGTTATCCCGGACCGCTCCACTAACGGCCCTTATGGTCGAAGGATCACCCCATGGTCATATCACTCTAATCATTTGCGTAGTCAGGGGTCATTCCACTGTCGATCCCTAGGCCAACTCATGGACAATCTTTCGATCGAACCACGACCAACCCTCAGTACACTCATTCCGATCATGCTGTCCATTCCAATACCGACCCTCGACTCGACTTACCCGCTAATCCACTTATTACCAGCCCTCGGCTTCTTAGGCTCGAAATCGGAGATGTCACAATTCTCCCCCTCTAATAAAAATTTTGTCCTCGAAATTTAAACACATACCTGATTCCTCTATAAGGCTTGTTTGCCCGAAGTAGGGCATGTAAATAAGCACGAGTCCATCATGTAAATACGACGTGCACCGTTTGCTTTTATTGCTTGGTCTGGTCTCGTTGAATTGCTTCCGCATGCTTTTCATATTTAAAATCAACGGGATGTTCTAACAATGATTTATGCTTCACGGGCTCGTTCCGATCATGGTCGGTCAACGAGTATCGACCGTAAGTGGTTCGGGACGTGACACATATGTCATAATCTCGAGGTCACTTGTGAAAATAAAAGAACTTTTCACTGGCGGAGGTGTATATAGAATTATGGAAATTCATAGTATAAGTGTGTGGCCTAAAATTAGTGACGATCCTGCGACATTTGGTTCCTTTTTCTTTACGTCCAAGAATTATTAATTAGCTTTTATCTCGATGCTAATTTAACCGCAATCACAATTTGGTGAAATTTGTCACACTAGGCAATAGCTAGTTAAAGCGTGGCGCGGAAAAAGACAATAAGTATATAGCTTTCCAAGAGTTAACTTTTCATTACTTTTTCACTTTTTTTAGTACATTTTTGACATATTTCGTCATTTCAAAAATTATTTGTTCAACTGTCCAAATAAGTTAATACCACGTGTACCAATATTCCCAAATGCCTCAAATGTCTCCAATGCAACAAATTAAGATCCTCTTCCGAGCAACTCATTGACTTCTTACAATTTCTCCTCATGATGGTTCATATAATTTAATTTTTCCTTTTTTCACCTCAATTTGGTTAATTAAAAAATCCTCTATTTCTTTTCAATTGTCGAAATCCAACAATATATCCTTTGAAGGCATCAATAGTTCCTCAAAAGGAGATTTCTTGCATATCTCTTCTTTATTTCTTAATCAAAATAATAATATTTTCATTGACAATTTACTTTGTTATGATTCACTATTTCGATCTCAATTTTACCCGTGAATATGATTTCATCTTCTACTTGTGTACATTTCTGACAGTATACAGGAAGACATGATGCATTTTTTTTCCTTTTTCTTTTCGTTACATGTATGGGTTGTCTCTATCTATGTTTCATTTTCTCTGATAATTTATGTACTTTTGATGTTCTATCTGAAACACTATGAAAGCAAATAGATTGCTGACCAATCTAGGATTCTCCCTTTTCCATCTCTCTAGACGACTTGTTTAAGTTTCATTTTCTTTGAAAATCTATTTACTATGCTTCACCAGGAACTCTTAGAATTTGAAAACAATGAAGTAGGTGAAATATTTGGAGTCTTCCTGAAAAATTCGTTTTCTATAATACTTACAAAGTACTTAGAAATTTAGAATGTCACGCTATTATTGATAGAATCTCTTTCTTCGCTTGCATGCGTAGGGCACGTGCATCTGTTTTTGAGTATGATATATATTTTTTTGCTGAAGACAAATTCCAGGATCGATTATCGTTTGTGCAACATGCCTTGGGGATCCCGGAATTGCCAGAAGTGATACTATGTGAGCAGGTGGAGATGCCAATCAGCACCTCCCACCTAACAAGAGATAATGAAGCTTCGCAATATGAGACAAAAGGCCCCCGACAATGAGCAATTAATAATTTTTTTATGGAATAAATACATTAAAAGTTCTAAAACTTAATATAAAAATACAATTTAATCTTAAAACTTTCAACAAGTGCAACTAAGTCCTAAAACTTGTTACAAAAGTGCAATTGAGTCCTAAAATTCTCAGAAAGTGCAATCAAGTCCTAAACTTGTCACAAAAGTCCGATCGTAATTGGATCAATTTGATAAGTTTTATGACTTGATTACAGTTTTTGAAAGTTTTAGGACTCAGTTGGATTTTCGTAACAAGTTTTAGGACTTAATAATTGTACTTTTTGAAATTTTTAGGACTTCTAATGCACTTATTCCTTTTTATTATTATTTTTATTCTCTTTGTTGAATTAAATTGTATTTAGAAAAGTGCTTACGTGTGTGTATGTGTGCGTGGAGAAACTCACCCCAGCAACTACTTCTAATTGGTGGCTAGATTCTTTCACGTGAAAGCTTTGTAGAATTTTAATGAATTGGTGTGAAATACGAACTTCCTACGCTCTTAACAAAAGTTATGCGTGCCCCAACACCTGGGCCTTACTTTGGCTCTATCTGAATATGTCAAGCGGAAATATTGGTTGAAACACCTGACAAACCAAATAGGAGGGAATTTTCATACTAATTATTATTTGCCTCAAATTGGATGAGTAGTGCCTATTTTTTGAAGGACCTAATGTTGAGAAAAACAAGCAATCCAACAATAATAATGTTGACACCTATTTTTAATTTGCCCAAAATTAATTGCACAAAATTTAGGAGTTAATTTTCTTTAATTCCTAAAACAAAAAATATTTCTATTTAAATGCATTGCATATAGAATTTAGGCACATTTGTATTAATATGGTCTATTAGAGAAGCATAAAATTTATTTCAAAAAAAAAAAAAAAATCGAGTCGGGCCGGGTCGGGGCCGGGCCGACCCGGCCCGTTTCTCTTTCCCCCCCCCCCCCCCGCGCGGGCCCCCGGCCCGCTCCCTTTCCTTTCCTTTTCTTTCTCTTTCTCCCCCACGCGGGCCTAGCCCACTTCCTTTTCTTTTTTTTCTTTCTTTCTCTCCCCGCGCGGACTGGGCCTGGCCCGGCCCAGCCCCTTCCTTTCTTCTTCCCCCTCGCCGGTCGCTCTCTCGCCCCTGTTCTCCCCTGCTCGAGACGTCACGCCGACGCACGGCGGCGCCGTTCCTCGGCGTCGCTATCCGGCCAGAGCAGGGCCGCGTGAGCACGCCGACGGGACTGGCATTAATTGCCAGTCCCGTCCTCCCCGTTGTCCCGGCTTCCCCTTATCTCCTCCTCCCTCTCAGCTCGCTATTCCTCTCTGCCCCGTCTCAGACCTGCTCTGCCCCTGCTCTGCACCGGCCTGCAAATGGCCATGAAAGTCGTGACGTGGCGTAGGCCGGTGCAGGCCGTCGTCACGCCGACGCAGAGAGGCAGAGAGTGCTCGTCGTCGCCGGCTATAAATAGCCAGAGAGAGAGAGAGAGGCCGGTCGGCCAAATAGAGAGAGAAACAGAGCAGAGGGAGAGAGAGCGTGAGCCGAGAGAAAGAGGGAGACGGAGCGAGACAGAGAGACGGAGAACTCTTCCGGCGGCCACCGCGCCTCAGCCATCCATCCCCGTCGCCGAGCCGACGGTGTCGACACAGAAAGAGAGAGAGAGAGTCCCGGTCGGCCGATTTCAAAGAGAAACAGAGAGCGAAAAATAGAGAGAGAAAGAGAGAAAATAGAGAGAAAAAGAGGGGAGAGTTGATTCTTGCAGGTTCCCAGCCGCGTCGCCGTCGCCCCCCGATCAACCGGAAAGCCCCAGACGCGCCGTCGACGGTGAGCTCTCCCCCCAGCCCGAACCGCCTCTGTTCTGCTCTGTTTTTCTGTTCTGTTTGGCCGGGACTCGTGCCGGCCGTTTCGCGCGAATCCCGGCCCATACCGCCATCCCCCGCCGTCCGTGTGTCCTCACCGAAGGTAGGTTGGGTCGCCTGAATTCGCCGGTTCGCCGGAACAGGTCAGAATTTGTTGTTTTCGGTCGCGCACACCATCTGCTCGACAAAAGTCCTCAATGAAACCAGTTTTTGTTTTGGTCGCCGGCCGGCGAACGACGGTCGGACGGTGACCCCGGTGGGTGGAGAGGCTTGGTTTTACTCCCAGGAGACCGATTTGGGGGCGGCGCTGGTCTGGGTCCGCCGGTGAGAGGCCGTTTTTGGCTTCGCTGGCGGCTGCTCCCACGGGTTCGGCCTGACCCGGTTCAGCCGACCCGACCCGGTCAACGACCGGGTCGGATCTGTTGACCCGGGTCGGTTCCGACCGATCCGGTTCAGCTGATCCGACCCGGGTCAACAACCGGGTCGGATCCGTTGACCTGGGTCGGTCCGACCGACCTGGTTCAGCTGATCCGACCCGAGTCAACGCCTCGGGTAGGGTCAGTTGACCCGGGTCGGTTCCGACCCGGTCCGGATCCGCTCCTTTTTTATTTTATTTTTATTTTATTTTATTTTTTAAAAAAAAAGTAAAAAAAAATTTAAATTTTTTTTTCTTTTTTTCTTTTTTCTCCTTCCCTTTTTTATTTATTTATTTTATTTATTTAAAAAAAAGGTTTTGTATTTTATTTTATTTTATTTTATTTTTAAAAAAAAATTTTAAAAAAAACTTTTTTTATGTGATATATTGTTGTTGTTTTAATCTAATGTGATATTATTTTGTAAGTTTTTGTCTTGTTTAAATTAGACAAGCCCGAGGTTGCGCGGTAGTATTTTGCACGTTAGTTTTTATTACCGTTGTATTGTTATGCATGTTTCTAATACAATTGCATGAGTGTTGTGTTTTTGAATGTCATCTGACTTAGTTAAGGTTAGAACCTTAGGCTGCATGAATTGTTGTGTTCCTGACTGCTAATCGTTTCTGATTATGCACTCGCTTGATCACCTCACATGTTAGGAGAAAGGTCCTAAAATCAATCCAAATTGCCTGACAAATGTTTTCAAAAATGAACAGGGTAGAAAGGTACCGAAAGGGCATTAGTTATCTAACTAGTGTAACCAAGTCCCCGAATTCAGTTAATCTCTGATTCGTAGGAATAGGGTGACTCTCCCATCACCCTATTTGGGTTTCTAATCGACCCACCCCAAATCGATTAGTGGCGACTCCTTGATATAAACCACTTGCATGTCAAATACTTAAACCCTAAGTCGTGATATGGTATGGGCTTGGGAGGGCCCGAGTTAAGTCTTGAACCTAGACTTAGCACGTACCAAGCGAGCCCCCCTTTTTTGCATATTCGATAAAAAAAAGGGCTCGGGAGTTCGGTCGCGACAAATAATAAACAAAATAAGGAAATAAATCGGCTATTGTATTTACGTGGTTTGGTGGATATGATCTATTTCATAGGTAGAGAGCAACATAAAATTCTACAATAGACAAGAAATAACATGCATATTACAACTATACTTGAGTAACTAAAAAACTCTTTTTGTTTTCCAACCGCCAATCACACTTAATAACTTACACAATTTTTCGTTCTCACAATTCCTTGCAAAACAATAAGTCACACTTTTTTGTCCTCACAAATTGGATCGCTTGTTTTTTTAACAATTGGTGTCATCGCCATGCTGAGTTGACTTGCAATGGATTGATGGTGACAAAAGTAGGAAAAGTGATATCATGAGCATTGTTTAACTAATTTTGGAGCCAGGCTCAATTTAATTGCATAGGCTTATCTCACCATAGTATTCTTGGAGAAAAGCAGTTGAAAAAAAGATGGTAGTCGTAGTGTTCCTCCAAAAAGTTGTGTACTTAATTAGACAAACTTAATTGTGGATCTGGCATTTAAATCTAGATATCGCGATTATTGAATGAACTTAACCTCTCTCTTAAAGAAATCTAGTGTGTAACGCTTAAATTATGTGGCATGCATGAAGCAAAGTGTTGCATTACCCATTGAAATTAAGTGTGATAGTTTAAAAATCATATGAAACGATAATGCGTTGACTTCATTTGATGCGAAGTTTACCTAGCATACGTTTTCTCTCATCTAAGAGTAAAATCTTATGGAAAGCATCGTTAAGGAAAAAACTATTTGTTTGGCATTTAATCAGTTCCAACTATGTAATGGTACTAGTTGTCCAAAAATTGAAGTTGCCAAAAGAAGGCTTTGTAATATAATATTTTCTTAATAAGACATGGTGTTTTTATACTTTTCGACTTGACTAATTTTCACAGATGTGGACAAGTTCTCATATGCATCAAGTAAGACTCCACCCATATACATGACTCCAAGGTTATCTTGAGTAGAAGACGTTGTGATTGGAAAATAGATTTGTCGTAGCCAAACTAAGCACTTAAACCACAAAGTGAACCCCTTGAGGTTTACCAAAAACTAAATTGACAATTAAAAAGCAATTTGAAAGAGCATACCCAATTTAAGATATTTTGCGAGATGGTGCAAATGAGTCACTTGCCATGCGTGTTTCCCTGTTAGCAATTTAATGGGGATATTGGACAAAGAAGTTAACGGATGGTAAATTTGTCATGGACTTATTGATTTAAGATTTTTAGTGGAGATGAAAACTAGCTTGATGTAAATGCATTACAAGTGTATCGGTTTGAAATATTTTTGTGGTATTATCCCTTTTATTAATTATCTAGAATATGCCAAAAAGTTCAAAGGTTTAAAAGGTTGGTTTTCTTTTCTCTTTTTTGTCCTGGAATTACTAATTGTATCCAATGCTACTTTAACCGCAATCACCACTACATGAAATTTGTCACCCCATGCAAGAACTGGTTAAAGCGTGGCACGCAAAAAGGCAATAAGCAAATAGCCTTTTAAGAGTTGACCGCTCATTACTTTGCATATTTTAATTTTTTGACTATTTCTGACACAAATCTTCGTTTCAAAAGCTAATTGTCGAACTGTCCAAATAACTTAATGCCACATATACCAATATTCCCGGGTCCTTCCAATACCTCAAATGCAACAAATCAAGATTCAAATCCTCTTTCAAACAACTCATTGACTATTTGCCATTTCTTCTTATGATAGTTCATAGGATTAAATTTTCCTTTTTGTCACCTCAATTTAGAGACTTCTCTAATTTTCCTCCATGTGAAATTGGTATCATTGAGACCAAAGCAAGGTAACAATAATATTTTTGAGGATCTAGTTCGAACTAAAACTAAATTTACAATGTGAAATATTAGAGATTTTAATCTTTAGTTGACATGAAAATTAGTTCAGAGTAAATCTATTACAAATGTACCGGTTTAAAATATTTTTGTAGTATTATACATTCTATTAATTATCTAGAATATGTCAAAAAGTTCAATGGTTTAAAAGGTCAATTTTATTAACTTTAACCGCAATCACTACTACATGAAATTTGTCACCCCATGCAAGAACTGGTTAAAGCGTGACATGCAAAAAGACAATAAGCAAATAGCTCCTATCATTACTTTGCATGTTTTAATTTTTTGAGTCCATTTCTGGCACGTATCTTCGTTTTAAAAGCTACTTGTCAAACTGCCCAAATAACTTAATGCCACACGTACCGATATGCGGGAATCCCTCCGATGCCTCCAACGCAACAAATCAAGAGACAAATCCTCTTTCGAGCAACTCGTTGACTATTTGCCATTTCTGCTCGTGATAGTTCAACGGCTTAAATTTTCCTTCTTGTCACCTCGATTTGGAGACTTCTCTAATTTTCTTCCTTTTGAAAGAGTAATTTTGGGAAAAAGAAGTTGAAAAAAAAGTAGGTTCTCGTAGTATTCCTATACAAAAGTTGCGTAGCTAATTAAACAAACTTAATTGTGGGATCTGGCATTTAAATCTTGATATCACGAGCATTGAATGAACACAAACTCTCTCTTAGAGAAAATTTAGTGTGTAATGCTTAAATTAGCTGGCATGCTATGATATTATATTATTCATTAAACCAATTGCGATAATTTGAAAATTACATAAAACGAGAATGCATTGACTTCATGTTATATGAAGAACCGAAACCAACAACCAACCTTGACTGGTTTGGTTACTGATTCAATACCCTGAAGCAGCCGGTTTTACATAAGAACTTGAACTTTGGATCTTACAAGAAGGCCGGTACATGATTCTAGGTTATCTTAGAACCAAATTGGCTTTTAACCGGTTTACCCCTAGCTCAGTATGTTTTTTTAACTCTTTTTTAAATCAGAAAATATTTGTTGAAATTGATTATGTTTAACATATTATCGACAAGTAGAAAGAATTATATTCATATTTGACACATATATATTGTATGTATAATAAAACGAACTTAACAAAAGTAAAAGAAAAGCCTATGCTGCTCCTAGGGTGAGCAGGGTTGGTTTTCATTTTCAAGAACTGGAAACCGACCCTGACAAGATAGGTCCTAGGTTTTAAATCTGGAACTTACCTACTCTAGAACTGATCATCCTTAGTATTTAACCAAGCCAAACTATGCAGTGATAACAAGTTGTCCCAAAAATGTAAGTTAGCAAAAGATGGCTCTGTATTACACTATCTATTTTATTATAAGACCAGATATATTTGTACTTTTCAACTTGACCACCCTCATGGATGCACCCAAACTACCCTATTCATGTGTATCTGCTCAGAGTCCACTCACAGTAGTAATGGACATGGCCCCACGTCACATTGAGTGGAAGACGTTGTGATTGGAACACACATTTTCCGCAACCAAACTAAGCACTTAAAACATGAAGTGAACCTCTTGATGTTTCTAAGAAGTTAAATTGACAATTAAAAAGCAGTAAGGAAAAAATAAACCCAATTTAGGATTTTGTGTGAGATAATATAGATGAGTTGTTTGTCATGTGTGTTTTCATGTCAGCAATTTCACGAGTCTATTCGTTGGAAACTAACGAAGGGTAAATTTATCATAGGTATATCAATTTAGGATTTTTTGTGATACGATATGAAAATGCATAACGAGTATACTAATTTAGAATTTTTTTTGTGATATTATCCCTTTTGTTTATAATCTAGAATATGCCAAAAAGTTCAATGGCCTAAAAGGTCAACGTTTCTTTCTTTTTTGTCCTATAATTATTTATTAGCTATTAATGTGGATACTACTTTAACCGTAATTACAACTCAAGCGAAATTGTGGCATGGAAAAAGAAAACAGATAGACAGCTTTTCCAGAGTTGACATTTACTTTTCAAACTATTCAATTATTTAATGCCACGTGTACCATACTCCCGAATCCCGCGAATGCATCAAATGCAGCAAGTCAAGGGACAAATCCTCTTCCAAGCAATTCATTAACTATTTTTCATTTCCGCACATGATAATTAATAGTATTTAATTTTTCCTTTTTTTTCACCTTAATCTGGAGACTACTCTAATTTTCCACCATCGTGAACTTAATCTTTTGGGGACCCAAACAAGGTAATAATAATATTTTCATGTATCTAGTTCAAAATAAAACTCAATTTACAATGTGAATTAGGGATTTTAATTTTGTATTGATTTTGTTTCCTAGGAAACTTATCGAGGTAAATTGTTAAAATGCACGTTATGAAATTTAGAAATTCTCCATCACAAATATTTAGTGAGACGTCATGATAAATCATTTACCTTATCGAACTTGAGACATGTATAAAGACTACTTAATTGAGTTCGTTAAGCGTTATAACGAACAAAATCATAACGGAATTTACCGGTCACAACGAACAACGTCTTAACAGGAAAAAAAATGTTAATCTCAAACTTAGAGCAAGCATAACAACAACCGTACAGAAACAGCAAATGAAAACATTATAACCATCACTATGCACGCCTCAAGAAAAATCCAAACAGACCTACATATCTTCCTATTTATAACAATTATCGGTACTGCTTTAAGGAAACATAAAAAGCACTTAAAACTTTGAGATTGTCTCACTTAATCGGCAGTGGGTCAAAACAACCTTTGATGCCTTCTCTCTTCCCCTATATATGCGCTCCAAGGGTCCCATTCAAGAGCACACCAGAAGAGCTCATTTTGCCTTGATAACCTTCCCCCTCCCCTCTTCAGCTTAGCATCTCTTATCTTCTGGTATGCCTCCTTATTCCTAGTTTATTTACTTAACATATATTCTATTTTCATAGTCAAGATCCAACAATTCACCGTTCGCAAGCACGAATAGTTTTTCATATATAGTCCGTATCTCTTAATTAAATTAACATTTTTTACTTTTTTTATGATTCACTGTTCCTCTCAATTTTATCACTAAACATGATTTCATCTTCCATTTGAGTAGATTTTGACAGAAATACAAGTATATAGGATACGATTCTTCTCTTTCTCCCAGTTACATATGTGAACTGCCTCCGTTTATGTTTTATCTTTTATGATAACATACTTAATTCTGATGTTTTATGAAAAACACTAGAAATGTGGAAGGAATTGGGTCGATGAGAAATGTAGGATCCTCCCTTTTACATCTCTCTAGAAAACACGTTTAAGTTTCATTTTCTTTTACACTATTTTCTTACAATGTTGCATAAGGAACTCTTAAAATCTGAAAAAAATGAAGACGCTGAGAAATTTGGAGTCATCATGAAAGTTCGTTTACCTTGATAATTACAAACTAGGAAAATTTTGAATGCTGTTGATTGAATCTCTCTCACTCTCGGTTAGCAGATGTGCATGAGTGCGCAGGCTACTAAATTCAACACGCCTCTAGTAGATCCACTTAAAAAAAGACCAGATCTACTAAACAGGCTTTGACAACTTTCAAAGTATCTGGAAAAAAAAAAAGACCAGATTGAGTCTTGAATGTATCAAGATCTGGCCATTTTTGTATAATAATCACTCACCATCCTGCCTCTCATGAAAAGCACCCCTTGATGACACCCAGAAAGAAAGCAGCGTCAAACCTCACCTACGTGTCATAGTTTTGTCTCGGAGTAAATTAGGATACGAGTTCCTTCGTCGTGTTAACGTTTCTTAAGTCTATCCTAGCGTGGGTTAATGAATAAAGAATCTCGCTTTAATACAAAAGATGACGACATAATAAGTATCTCGAAATTCGTGAGACTGTTTCTAACGTTATCTAAATATTTAAATCGACATGTGAACACACAATATTTAAAAGTCTAGCTCTTTTAACACTTCCCACAAATCTGCTCAGCTGTTCTCAAGCAAAGTAAATTGAAATAAATTTATTTTAATGTGCAATAATTATATTGATTATTTTTTTTTGGTAGTCGAAATATTGATAAGTTCAAATGGAATTCCTACTATCGCGCTTACATTTTTTCTTCAATGTTTTCCTTACTATTAGATATTTTCACTAATCCTTTTATGTAGCTTGATATGGTATTCTATGTTTCGAATAATTACGTTGAATTACTTACGGACGATTTTAACCAACACAAACACAAGCACTCAATGCTGTGTGTGTGTGTATATATATATATATTCATCATAAATGGATGATTACGTAGTTCTTCCCTTTTATTTGTTTATTTATTTTTACATTTCATTGTTCTTTTACTGGACGAGACTATGTCTTTACTTAAAAAGACAGGTGGGACAAAAAAATTAAAATAAAAAATTTAGAAGATAAGCGAAAAAATTATGTAATTTTAGAGTAATATTTTGGAGGTCAAAGAATACCTTGTTAACTAAGACAGCGCTTCTTTTTCCTTTTCGACGATTTGTGAATTGGACTTTTCTTTAATTTGATTTTATTTGAATTATGTGCAGGAACACATGGAACAATGTTCTTCAGATGGAAATAGCCATCCATTTAATATGGCACCACCAAATCCAAGTCAATTTGATCTTCTGGTCATGTCTCCAAACCTCGAGCTTCAAGAAGGAAACTATCTCGACAACAATGAAGAACCATCATCATTGGTTTCCTTCCCTCCGCCAACTGTATGACTACAATTTGATTAATCTCTAAAATAACGCACCACAATTATCATCTTTTCTATTCCGTATTAACTATAGATAAACGTACATTAGAACATATATTTGTATATATAATTGTTTATATTTCTTCGTTGTGATCAGTTTGGATTAGTAACTCAAGAACCAGGTCAGTCTGCCCGCCAAGCGACGCGGCCCAGTCAACCGGCAACTAGGTTTGTGGACATGAGCTTTTTCCTTAACATGTCAAACTTCAATAAAGATATTTCATATGACGATATGTCAACTGTACAATAGCTTCTTCTAAGGATTCTCTCAAATGTCTGATGCATGAAAACCCAGTCTTCACCAAGGAGGTTTGCTAGATGATGGCAACACGAGCGGCGAGCAAGCATCGAAGATTGGAGGGAATCATTCCGACCAAAGTTGGCCAATTTCTGGGCATCAAACGCCATTCCCTCACAGCGTAGTGAGTATATTCATGACTTCAATCCTTGTGATAAGCCTCATGAAACTCAATATAACAATGCAATTGGAACATAATGGTGTTAATACTTTGAGAATGCGAATACTTGTTGCTCTTAACTAGATGGGACTTGGAGTGGGGCATGGAGCGCCTCATTTGACCCACCAACAAGAGGAAAATCAGGTCATCTGCAACCAAACTAATCCTTATGAAGCCTCTTCTGGGTACATGATCGAGTTCTTCACCATTGTTTTATACTCATAGCACATGTTTTCATTGACTTTAAAACCTATAAGAAATAACCAACTGTGCCAAATGCGAAGAGAAAATATGTATGTTTATCAACTCTTTTGAAAATTCTGGACTCATCGATTTATAATTGAAGCTCCAAGCATCCCAAATGTACTCGATGCTCAGTATACAGAAGCGTCTATTCGGTATTCATTTCAACCTTTTATATATCTATCATCAGTAGTATTTATAATTATGTAATGTGAAGATACTGTTGAGAGTAAATACATAATGCAGTTTGTAGAATCACGGAGTTGTGTAATATTTCATATTGTTTCATCATTGTCACGAATTACTCGAATTCAGGTCCCACCAATTCATCAATGAATCACCACTGATCCCAATTGATCTTGATGCTCAGTATTCTAGCTCTGTGACACCTCGGCAAGCTATGCCTTTTTGGTATGTACTGAACTTTTCTTTTCCTCATCTTTACCATGAGAACTGCTTAAAATCGGAAACACAACTTAAGTTGAATTATATCAGGGCTCGTGGTGTGTCTCAGCAACAGATCAATGACCAAGTGCTTATGGATGCATCTAATGCAAGTATAGATGCAGCTGTAGAAATATCCATTTTACTACCTGAGCCCTCTGTCCCATATTGGTATGTGTTCTTACATTAGCACTCTTGCTTGAGTTTTCCCAATGTCTTCAGTAATGTCTTTGGGTGTGGATACTTATTAAGCATGTATACTCCTACAACAAGAGTTATCTCTTGTTGTCAATAGTTTTTGCCTTGCTGGGGGAGTTGAATCTCCTACTTTGTACCCAGAATTATTACCTATCCTTTCTTAGTATTTTTTTTGTTAACAAATTATCTTGTAATTTGATATTCCTTTCCAAAAACTAGAAATATATAATGTCGACCATCACAATCAATCAAACTTAGTACTCTTTGAGCGAGGTTGATGTCGCATCATTGACTTAAATTTATTGTAATTTCCTTGTCTAATGTTGAAGTTATTTCGTATCCCTGAAAGGAAGAATTTTAAAAACCCTAGATGAAATGGACAGGCCGTTAGGAAATATTCTGTCCACCACTAGAAGCACAAACACTGTCTACAACTTGCGATGCTCTGACTCTTCCTTTTATAGACTCGTCGTTCTGTGCAAATTGAAAAGAAGGCAAGACATAATAATGAAAGGTGATAGTATGAGATTTGTTGTATTGTATAAACAGGAAAAGTCTCTATCCAGGACAACATGTGCAACCAAATCAGCTTCTAATCCAAGATGCGGATCCACAAAGTCGTGATTATACAATGCATGAAACTTCGATGATGATTGGGTCAGACTTTGCTTATCTTTGCAGTTCATTTTCATTTATGGTTTAACATTTTAAGCAGTTATATCTTCATGAAGTAAAAATAGTTCGAATATATTAGGCTTTTTGGTTGTAATTTTGATGAAGTGTGCACTTTCTGCAATGGCAAAGCATGAAAGTCTTCCTAAAAAAACTGTGGTTAACATTGATGTTGATAGCTTTCGTTTGTAAAACCGTGTTATAAATGTCCTCAAAATATGTTGCCGAACCCGATAGTAAATATCATTTAAGACGTCCTGGTTAGTTCTAGATGATTCAAAATTCTAATGATGATCCTTCCTTTTTGACTGCTTCTGTTTTGTGTTCCTTACCTTATATGTGCAAGTTATAGCAAGATCAAAGCATGACAAAAGTTATATGCTATATGCTTTCGTTGATCATATATGTCACCATAGTTATTTCAATGACATATACTCTTTATCATCGTTGTTAATCCTTTTTTGCTCTTTGAATCTAGGCCTCAATATCCAGCATCTTATCAACAAGTTAATCAAGCACCATTTGTGCAAAGTTTTGTTAATGAAGCTGACGCTGGCATAATGCTCTCGCCTCCTGCATCATCCATACCTCAAAGGTATCTAAACTTAGTTCATACTCCATCAACTGCAAAGTTTGGGAACCTTTTCCAGATCTCTTTCGATTTTCCATCAACTGCATTCTTTATTGTGTATCATCCTACATTATGGAGTTCTTTCATGGTACTGTGTTGACTTACTTACTGGGTTTCGTTTACTAGTCCACTTGGATTTTCTAATGAAGCTCCTCCAGTTATCCCAAATCTGAATCCAGGGCAAAGCCAATTCATGAACCCAGAAATGGTAAAACTACAATTTCTTTTCTAAGTCCAGACTATTCATATGTTTTGCTTTTTAGGTTCGACATACATCAGTCGATACAAAAACGTCATGTTCATTAATTGTCTATAGGATGGGGGAAATTATTTCAGTACCATTTGAGAACAATGAACAGCAAGAGTGAGGTACTTATAGTTTACGATTAATCTAACTCTACATTTTTTTTATCGACTAACGTGAGCCCTCCCAGAGAAAAACTTTAGCAAGAAAGTAGAAAGTGATCTCGAATTGGTGATGGTATCTACGAGGAATGAGATTCGTCATCCTCGTCAACTTTCTCATAGATAGTAGTGACATAAGAAACTACATTATGGTTATTGACTCATTTCATACCTAAATATGGTTAGGATCCTAACTAAGATATTTTCTCATGTGTCGATCTTGTAGATGGATGGAATCACTCAAGAGCAATCTCAACCTTGGCTGAATTTGGGACTTGCTAATAGTAGTTCTCAACCTCAAGGGTATGGGTTAAATACGCACTGAATAACCATTTCGACGTATTGGAGCATTTAAATTTGGATGACTTCCACCTATTTTATGTTCATTTTCTCTCTCATTTTTTTGATGTCTGGTAACAGCTCTGGGAGAATTATAAACAGCGTCTATGACCCGATGTACGAAACTCTTGGTTTACCGATCGACCCCCATCTGAGGATGTTCTTGGCGAGTCAAGGCGGTGAGTGCTTGGAAATTATTGCTTTAATAAGCATTTCAACTCATTCTAAATCACATGGACCTCATGATAATACTATATGCCATTTTAGTCTGCCGCTATATGATGAGCAAATCACATGGTAATTAGGAGCGCACTTGACATCTGGACTCGAAGAATTAGGTTAATAAGAATTAGGCGAAGATGACTTTGAGCATATCATACTTCCATATCATGTGCATTTTTCATGCTTTTGGCTCATTACGTAGTACGGGCATTCGTCAGGTAATCCTTCAAGCTTCGACACAATGCGATATGGCAATCCAACAGTGAGCCGCAACCGTGGAGGCGGACAAGTGATCGGAAAGAAAGATTTGCAGGAGTGAGAGGCGCGTGTCCTGGTGGACCTGGGTTTTCTTTTCTCTTAAGTTTCAAACTTTGAAATGTAGCTTCAAACTTTGCCTTCTTATCTTTGTTACTTGTAGCTAGGTTAATTAGGCGTGAAGCTTTGACATTTGTATTTATATGTGGGTCTATTTGCTTAAATTTTCTGCAGTCGCATGAATTGGATTTGCATCTGGGCTCACCGGTTAATAATCACAATAACAATAATAAAGAGAATAAGGGGAATGACACTAGAAGTGTCAAAAGTTGTGTAGGGCTCTCATTTTAATGCCAAAAGCTTCCTTTTGATCATTTAAGTGCCAATTTTTTTAAAAACGCTCATTTCAGTGCCAACTCCGATTGCGGTGAACTTTTGCATTTCCAGCCCACAGGAAGTGTCGAATGTTCTTCTCAATCTCATAGATAGTTTGCTTTAGGAGTATAAACATATGCATCCGGTAAGTGCATATGGAAATAACTACCAATTTGGTCAACTGGAGTCGTCCTGCAAAATTGAAATGAAACATGCTCCATCCTTCTATTCTTTTAAAGATCTTTTTTGTTAGCCCCTTGCAATATGCTTGCGTGAGCCTTCTAATAAAAACGAGGACACTAAGGTATTTGATGAGGAGGGTGCCACTGGAGAAAGGCCTCAAAAGGAGATTTCTTGTATATTTGTTCTTTGTCTCTTAATTAAAATAAATATTTTTTATTGATAATAGCTTTATTACGATTTACAGTTTTGTTCTCAATTTTATCCCCAAACAGGATTTTATCTTCTACTTTAGTACATTTCTGACAGATATATGGATATATATGATACTATTCTTCTTTGTTTCTCTCTGTTACATGTATGAGTGTCTCTGTTTATGTTTTATTTTCTTTGATAATTTATTTACTCTCTCTTAAACACTTGTAACATGAAAGCAAGTAGGTCGCGGACCAAATTGATAATTTAAGAGAGCGGCGTAAGATTTTGCTGTAGATCAAACGATACAAAGAAGATTACAACCGCACTTGAGTCACTATAACACTCTATGTTTCTCATCACCTAATTACTCCCAATAATCCACACAATTCTTAGTCATTCATAAGTTTGGTCACTTATTTTTCGTCACAATTGTTATCAGAGTCGGGCTCAGTTGGCTTGAAGCGAATCGATCACGATAGAAGAAGGAAAAGTGAAATTAAGAGCATTGAATGACTAATTTTGGAGCTAGGCTTAGTTTAACTATGCAAACTTATCTCATTGTGGACTCGATTTGAAAGAGTAATTTTCGAAAAAAGAATTTGAAAAGTAGTAGGTTCTTGTAGTATTCCTATACAAAAGTTGCGTAGCTAATAGATCGTGGCATAATAGGTCGTGGCAAGAAAACCTCCAGTGGGCTGTCAGGTTCATAGGTGGAAACAGCTTTCGCCAGCGAATTGCTCGCTTCTCCCTTGGGGCGCTTTGCCATATTATTTGGTCGGAACGTAACCATATCCTCTTCAGGAATAAACCCCTGTTTATGTCGGCTCTACACGGGCACCTTTCTAAGTTTGTAAGGGACAGAGGGCTGTCCTACAAGTCTGTTCAAGACTCCCCCCGCAACAGAAGGATCCAATCTAATTGGGGCATCTCGCCTTCTATCTTTGAGTAATCCCATTGCGGTGGTTTAGTTTTTTGCCCTTTCGTATTCTGTTGGCCATTGTTTGGCCTTGTTTTGCAACGCTTGTGTTGCTTTTTTACGTTGCACCAGTCAGTACACCCTTGCACCAGTCGGGACACCCTTCCGTGTCTCTTCATGTGCGGGGTTTTTGTGTTCGGCTACTCTTTGTATATTGCATTGAAAAGTTATAACAATCCTTACCTTACCAAAAAAAAAAAAGTTGCGTAGCTAATTAAACAAACTTAATTGTGGGATCTGGCATTCAAATCTCAATATCATGAGCATTGAATGAACACGAACTTTCTCTTAGAAAAAATTTAGTGTGTAACGCTTAAATTGTTTGGCATGCAAGACGTATGATGTTATATTATTCATTAAACCAATTGTGATAATTTGAAAATTACATAGAACGAGAATGCATTGACTTCATGTTATTAATTAGCTATTTATGTTGATACTACTTTAACCGTAATCACAACTCAAGCGAAATTGTGGCATGGAAAAAGGCAATAAATAGATGGCTTTTCAAGAGTTGACCTTTCATTGTTTTGCATTTTTTTAATTATTTGTGTCCACTTTTGACACACTTCTTCGTTTCAAAAGTTACCTTTTAAACTCTACACATAACTAAAAAAAAAACTATACACATAACTTAATGCCACGTGTATCAAATTCCTGAATCCCTCGAATGCATCCAATGCAACAAATCAAGAGACAAATCCTCTTTCAAACAATTCATTAACTATTTTCCATTTCTGCTCATGATAATTAATAGTATTTAATTTTTTTTCCTTTTGTTCACCTTAATCTGGAGACTACTCTGATTTTCCTATATTGTGAACTTTATCTTTTTGGGACCAAAACAAGGTAATAATAATATTTTTGTGGATCTAGTTCAAAATAAACTCAATTTACAATGTGAATAAGGGATTTTAATTTTTTAAGGATTTTGTTTCCTAGGAAAGTTATCGAGGTAAATTGTTAATATGTACGATATGAAATTTAGAAATTAATTCTTCGTCACAAATATTTAGGGAGATGTCACGACAAGTCATTTATCTTATCGAACTTAAAAAGCATATAAAAAATACTTAATTGAGTTCGTTATGCGTTATAACAAACAAAATCCTAACAAAATTACCCGTCACAACGAACAATATCTAAACGGGAAAAATGTTAATCACAAATCCTAACGAAATTACCCGTCACAACGAACAACGTCGTAAACTTTGAGCAAGCATAACAACAGCCACATAGAAACAGCAAATGAAAATAGTACAACCATCATTATGGCCTCAAGAAAAATCCAAACAAACCTACATATTTTCCTCTTGAAATAATTATTGGTACTGCTCTAAGGAAACATAAAAGCATTTACAACTTGAGATTGTCTCACTTAATCGGCAGTGGGTCAAAACAGCCTTTGATGCCTTCTCTCTTCCCCTATATATGCGCTCCAAGGGTCTCATTCAAGTGCACATCAGAAGAGCTCATTTTGCCTTGATAACCTTCCCTCTTCCCCTCTTCAGGTTAGAATCTCTTATCTTCTGGTATGTCTGCTTATTCCTCGTTTAATTACTTAACAATTCTTCCATTTTCCTCAACCACTTCCTCTATTTCTTTTAAATTGGCAAGATCCAACAACCCACCATTTGCAGGCACCAATAGTTCCTCAATAGTTCCTCAAAAGGAGATATCTTGCATATCTTAACTTTATCTCTCAATTAAAATAAGACTTATCATTTTTTTATAATGCACTGTTTCTGTCAATTTCATGAGTGAAGAGGGTCTCATCTTCTATTTGAGAAGATTTTTGATAGATATACCTATATACATGATATGATTTTTTTCTGTCTCCCACTTACATATCTGAGTCATCTTTGTCTGTGTTTCATTTTTAGTGATAATTTACTTAATTATGATGTTTTATCTGAAACACTAAAAATGTGGAAGCAATTAGGTGGCTGACAAATCTAGGATCCTCCCTTTTGCATCTCTCTGTATGACATGTTTAATTTTCATTTTCGTATGAAATCTAGTTTCTTACAATGTTGCATCAAGAACTCTCAAAATTTGAAAATAGAGAAGACACTGAGAAATTTGGGGTGTTTATGAAAATTCGTCTACCTTGATAGTTACAAAATACTTAAAAAAATTTTGAATGTCACAAAATTTTTGATAGAATCTCTCTCTCTCTCTCTCTTCTCTCTCTCAGAGTCGGGTGTACATGTATCCATTTACAAAAGACCAGATCTATCTGGTCCCAATTAACTTTTAACACCACTTTTAGTGTAAGGTTTCAAAGAAGGAGCAGAAAAGGACCAGATCTTGGTAAGGAGTGTGTCAGGGACTATAGTTAATAACTCGATAACTCATCCCAGGAGATATTTACTTGGGACATGATGAGTGAGTCATGAATGTATCAAGATCTGGCCATATTGGTAGAAGAATCATTCACCATCTTTGTCTCCCCTGGAAATCATCCCCTGGTATAACCCAGAAAGTAAATAATGTCAGACCTCACCTACTGCACATGCGAGTGTGACGTTGTTTTGTTTTCGTAGTCATTAAGGTTCTGACTTCTTTTGTTATGTTAATATTTCTCAAGTCGATCCTAGGGCGGTTTAATAAATAAAGAATCTCGCATTAATATAAAAAATGACGATATAATAAATATCTGTGGGACCGCCTCTAACGTCATCAAAATGTTTAAACTGAAAGGTGGATCCAAAGTCCCACTCACTTTCCACACTTCTCACAAATCTGCTTAGTTGTTCTTAAGCAAGGCAAATTGAAATAAATTTACTTTAATGTGCAATAATTATCTTGATGAGTTCAAATGGAATTCCTACTGTTGTGCTTACATTTTTCCTTAAACGACTTCCTTAGTCGTAGAGATTTTCACTAATCCTCTTATCTTCCTCACTTATAGCCCCCACTTCCCCATTTTATAGAGAACATGTGGTTTAATGGTACGGTACTCCATGTTCCAAATAAATTATATTGAATTACTTACGGCCATTTTGGCAAGTACAAACACTCAGGATAGTTATAATTCAGCACAAAATTATTTTCAAGCCGCCAAAAGAATATTATTATTTTTATTACTACTATGACTTTAATTTATATTATATAATCACAGATGGAACCAATTCCGGAATCGTCAAAAGAAGGGGAATCGAGCGAGGCTACGTTGCTTGATGACGTCACCGCGCTGAGCCCTCAACACCAAGTTTTGAGAAGCCAATTACATATGTCCTCGGTATGTATTTTTTATCATCCAATAAGTAATTGCATAGTTCTTTCCCTTTTCTATATATTTTTGCATTTCCTTGTTCTTTTTACTTGACGAAACTATCTCTTTACTTAAAAGATAGAAAGGAAAAAAAATTTAAAAAAAGGATAGAAGATGAGCGAAAAATTATGTAATTTTAGAATAATACATTTCGAGGTCAAAGGTGACCTTGTAAACTCTATGCTTCTCTTTTTGACTATTTGTGAATAGGGCTTTTCTTTAACTTGATTTTTATTTTTTTGAGTTATGTTCAGGAGCACATGGAACAATGCTCTTCAGATGGTAATAGCCATCCATCGAACTTGTCATCACCATCAATTCCAAGTGAATTTGATCTTCCGGTCGTGTCTCCAAACCTTGAGCGACAAGAAAGAAACTATCTCGGCAACAATGACGAACCATCAGCATTGGAGTCCTTCCCTTCGCCAACTGTATAACACTATTTGATTAATCTCCAAAATGATGCACCATAATTGTTATCTCTATTCCGTATTAACTATAGATAAACATACATTAACATAATTTTTTTTGTACGTAACTGTTTTCATATCTTGGTCATGCATGATCAGTTGGGATCAGTAACTCAAGAACCGGGTCAATCTTCCCGCCAAGCCGAAATAATTCCGACGCGACCCAATCAACCGGAAACTAGGTTTGGGGCACATGAGCTTTTTCATTTACATGTTGAACTTCTGAAAAGATATTTCATATTACGTTATGTCAACTGTACCATGGCTTCTTCTATGAATTTTCTAAATGTTTGATACATGAAAACCCAGCCTTTACCAAAGGGGTTGGCTAGACGGCGGCAACATGAGCGGCCAGCAAATATGGAAGATTGGAGGGAATCATCCCGACCAAAGTTCGCCAATTTCTCGACCTCAAACTCCATTCCCTCACAGTGCAGTGAGTATATTCATGACTTCAATCCTTGTGATCATTATTGTCTCTATTCTGTATTAACTATAGAGAAAGATACATTTAAGTATATATTTCTGTACATAATTGTTTACATTTCTTGGTCATGATCAGTTGGGATTAGTAACTCAAGAACCAGGTCAACCGTCCCACCAAGCAGAAATAATTTCGATGCAACCCAATCAACCGGAAACTAGGTTCGTGGCACATGAGCTTTTTCATTAACATGTTGAACTTCTAAAAAGATATTTCACATTACATTATGTCAACTGTACCATAGTTTCTTCTATGAATTTTCTAAATGTTTGATACATGAAAACCCAGCCTTCACCAATGGGGTTGGCTAGATGGCGGCAACACGAGCGGCCAGCAAGCATGGAAGATTGGAGGGAATGATTCCGACCAAAGTTCGCCAATTCCTTGGCCTCAAACTCCATTCCCTCCCATTGCAGTGAGTATAATCATGACTTTTCGACCCTTGTGCTAAGTCTCATGAACGTCAATATAACAATGCAATTGGAATAAAAAGGTGTTAATAACATGTGAATGCGAGTGCTTGTTGCTCTTAACTAGATGGGACTTGGAGTGGGGCATGGAGGGAATGACTTCTACCAACCTTTGGGAATTCCTCGGCCTCAAACTCCATTCCCCCACAATGCAGTCAGTATATCATAACTTTAACCTATATGATAAGTCTCATGAAGCTCAATATAACAATGCAGTTGAAATATAATGTTATTTAATACCATGGAAATGTGCTTGTGGCTCTTAACTAGATGGGAATTGGAAGGGGGCATGGAGGGCCTCATTTGACCAACAAACAACCAGAAAATTGGGTCACCTTCAACCAGACTAATTTTTATCAAGCCTCTTCAGGGTACATGATCGAGTTCTTCTCAATTGCTTTATACTCATAGCACATGTAGTCATTGACTTTGAAACCTATAAAAAAATCAATTGCACCAAAAGAGAAAATGTGTTTGAAAGTTTGAAGAGTCATACATTACATAGGTTCATGAATTCTTTTGAAAATTCAGGACCCATCAATCTATCAATGAAGCGCCAAGCATTCCAAATGTACTCCATGCTCAGTATGCAGAGGCTCCTATTCGGTATTTAGTTCAACCTTTTATATATCTATCATCAATAGTATTTACACTTATGTAATATGAACATATTGTCAAGAGAAAGTACATATTGCAATTTGCAAAATCACGGACTTGGTTTAAAATGTCATATTGTTTCATCATTTTCACAAATTAGCCGAATTCACGTCCCACCAATTAGTCGATGAATCACCAATCATCCCAATTGCACTCGATGCACAGTATTCTAGCTCCGTGACACCTCAACAAGCTATGCCTATCTGGTATATATCGAACTTATCTTTTCCTCATCTCCATCATGAGAACTTTGTAAAAATACAGACATAATGTATGTTGTGTGATATCAGGTCTAATGCTATGTCTCAGCAACAAATCAATGACCAAGTTCATGCATCTAATGCAAGTGCACATGCAGCTATATATGAATCCATGTTGTTAACTGAGACCTCTATCCCGTATTGGTACGTGTTCTTTCACTAGCACTCTTGCTTGAGGCTTTCCTAATATTTTCAATGATGTGTTTGGTGTGGATAATTATTAAGCACATGAAATCCTAAAATAAGAGCTAGCTCTCGTTGTCAATAGTTTTTGCCTCATTGGTAGAGTGGAGTTTCCAACTGTGTATCCAGATTATTATCAACTATCAAAATGAATCACATTTATACGTTTTGAACGAGGTTCATGTCGCATTATTGACTTAATCTAATTATAGTTTCCTTATCTAACGTTGAAGTCATTTTTGTCCATGTGAGGAAGAATGTTAAAAAAGCCTAGATGAAATAGAAAGGCCAGAAATTTTATTTTGTCTATCACTAGAAGCACAAGCTTGCGATACACTTTACTCTTCTTTTTGTAGACTCGTTTCGATCGTGTAACAACTATGCAGATTGAAAAGCAGGCAAGATATAATGTCGAAAGGTGATTATATGAGGTTTGTTGGAATTGTATAAACAGGCAAAGTCTCTATCCAGGACAGCATGTGCAACCAAATCAGCTTCCACTCCTTGGTGTGGATCCACAAAGTCATTACTCTACGATGCATGAAACTTCGATGATCATCGGGTCAGACTTCTTTTATCTTTGTAGTTCATTTTCATTTATTGTTCAACCTTTCGAGCAGTAATATCTTCATGAAGTAAATATAATCCGAATATATCAGCCTTGTTAATTGTGATTTATTTAAGTGTGCTTTTTGCGATATCAAAGCATGATAGATTCCTAAAAAAACTTATACTTAACACTGATGTCGATAGTTTTGGTTTGTGCAATACTGGGTTACAAATGCCCTCAAAATATGTTGCCGACCCGATTGTAAAGATCATTTAGACCTTCCTTTCTAGTTAATTAAGCTTCTAATGATCATCCTTCCTTTTTTGGCTGCTTATGTTTTGTCTTCCTTATTGTGCAAGTATTAGCAAGAACCAAAGCATTACAAAAGTTAACATGCCATATGCTGTCATCAATCATCTCTGTCACCATGGTTGTTTCCATGGTATATAATCTTTATCATCGTTATTAATACTTTTATGCTCTTTGAATCTGGGCCTCAATATTCAGCATCTTATCAACCAGTTAATCAAGCACCACTTGTGCAAAATTTTGCTAATAATTCTAACACTGGAACAGTGTTCTTGCTTGCTGCATCATCCATACCTCAAAGGTTACTTAATTTAGTTCACTCCGTTTCTATTTGGGAACCTTTTCTTACTCTCGTTCAATTTTCCATCAAGTGCATTCTTTATTGTGTATCATTCTACATTATGGAGCTTTTTCATGGTAAATTATTGACTTACAGGGTTCCGTTTACTGGTCCACTTGGATTTCCCAATGAAGCTCCTCCAATTATCCCAAATCTGAATCCAGGGCAAAGCCAATTCATGAACCCAGAAATGGTAAAAGTACAACTTTTTTCTCAAGTCCCGACTATTCATTCGTTTTGCTTTCAGTGTTCAACATACACCAGTCAATACAAAAACGTCATTTCCATTATTTTTCTGTAGGAAGGTGGAAATTATTGTATTGGTAATCCGTATCATTTGAAGACAATGGACAGCTACAGTGAGGTACTTGTAGTTTCCGATAAATCTAACTCATAAATAGCAATCTTTTAGTTCGTTATTTCATTGTTTTTGATCGACTAATATGAGCCTTCCCGGACAAAAACTTTAGCAAGAAAGTAGAAAGCGATCTCGTTTTGGCAATAGTACCTATGAGGAAGGACAATCATCATCCTCATCTGCTAAACATTTTCGGGTACTTTCTCATAGATAGTAATTATATCATCCTGTATTAAATTTTGATTATCGATTCATTTCATACCCAAATGTGGTTAGGATCTTAAGATATTTTCTCGTCTGTGGTTCATGTAGCTGGATGGAATCACTCAAGATCAGAGTCATCTTTGGCTGAATTTGGGACCTCCTAATAGTAGTTCTCAACTTGAAGGGTATGCGTTAAATGCACACTAAATAACCTTTTCGAAGTATTGGAGCAATTCATATCAGATAACTTCAACCTGTTTTATGTCCATTTTCCCTCCCCAGTTTTTTTATGTTGACATCTGAATGATCAAGTGTCAGGAACAACTCTGGGGGAATTACAAACAGCTTTGGGGGAATCATAAACAGAGTCTATGACCCGAAGAACGAACATCTTGGTTTACCGATCGACCCCCATCTGAGGATGTTCTTAGCGAGTCAACGTGGTGAGTGCTTGAAAATTATTGCTTTAAAAGCATTTTGCTCATCTTAAAACACATGGACCCCATGATAATACAATATCCCTATTTTTCCTGTTGCTATATGATGAGCAAAGCAATTAGGAGCGCACTTTATATCTTGGATTCAATGAATTAGGTTAACAAGAATAACGCCAAGATGACTTTGAGCATATCATACTTCCATTTTGTGCATATTTCCCATGCTTTTGGTTCATGGCATTTGTCAGGTAACCCTTCAAGCTCCGGACAAACTGCGACATCGCAACCCAACAATCAGCCGCAAACATGGGGGCACCCGGACCAGAGATCGTGAAGAAAGATTCGTAGCAGCCTTTTACATGAATGTCGTCGCGAGTACCTGTAGGGTTGAGAGGCATGTGTAATGTTGGACCTGGGTTTTTCTCCTTGTTCAAGCTTCAAACTTTGAAATGTAGCTTCAAACTTTGCCTATTTCTCTTGGTTACTTAGGGCCCGTTTGGTAACGTGTCAAACAGTAAAAATTTCTGTTCATTTGTTTCCAGAAATAGTTTGGGAACAGAAATGCGTTTGGTAAACTTTTTGTTCCCGGGCACATTTTTGCAAAAATTTGTGCCCAGAAACAGTTTTGGAAGATAAACAAGAAGTAAAAAAAAGTTGCTTCTTATTTCTCGGCACAATTTTGAGAATCAGTTTTTTTCTTCTTTTTCTTTTTTTTGTTTTCTTCTTTTTGTGTTGCTCTTCTTGGGCTGTGGCCGGTCGCCGGCGACCGGCCACAGCCCAGGGCCAGCGAGGGCGTCACGGCCCTCGCCGGCCGCCGGCGGAGGCGAGGGTCCCCCTTGCCGGCGAGGGCGAGGGCTGGACCCTCGCCGCCTGGGCGAGGCGGCTTGCCGTCGGTCATGGCGAGGTCGGCCTCGCCCAGATCAGGCGAGGCCGAGCCTCGCGTGGGTCGCGACGGCGAGGCTCGACCTCGCCGGATCCGGGCGAGGCCGATCTCGCCGTCGCGACCCACGACGAGGTCGGCTCGCCTCGATCGGGCGAGGCCAAGCCTCGCCGTCGCGACCCACGGCGAAGTTGACTTGGCCATGGGTCGCGACGGCGAGGCTCGGCCTCGCCGATCCGGGCGAGGCCGATCCCGCCGTCGCGACCCACCGCGAGGTCGGCCTCGCCCAGATCGGGCGAGGCCGAGCCTCGCCGTGGGTCGCGACGGTGAGGCTCGGCTTCGCCAGATCCGGGCGAGGCCGATCTCGCCGTCGCGACCCACGGCGAGGTCGGCCTCACCCGAGATCGGGCAAGGCCGAGCCTCGCCGTGGGTCGCGACGGCGAGGCAGGGCGTCGGGGCCGCGACACCTGGCTTGTGGCCGGTCGCCGACGCGGCGACCGGCCATGGCCAAAGAAGGAAGGATAGAAAGAAAAAAAAAAGAAAAAAAAATATTAAACAATTTAAAATATTATTAAAATATTATTAATAAAAAGAAATTTTGTGTAGTTACCAAACGTATTTCTGTTCTTTTCTATCCCAGGAATAGAAATTTTGGACAGTTACTAAACGCCTTCAAATGCTTAGAAATTGTTTCCGGGCACAGAATAAAAAAGAACCATTTCTGAGTAGAAATAGTTCCCCGGCATAGAAACATTGTCATGCGCACCCTTAGTAGCCAGGTTAATTAGGCATGAAGCTTTGACATCCTTTCTATTTATAAGTGGATCTATTTGCTTAAATTCTCTGTAGTCGCATGAGATGCATTTGCATTTGGGCTCAACAACGTAGCCTGTAGAAGTACATGCTCCTTATCAGAGTTGGGAGGTTGTACGATATG
Source organism: Syzygium oleosum (assembly GCF_021117445.2). Taxonomy (NCBI): domain Eukaryota; kingdom Viridiplantae; phylum Streptophyta; class Magnoliopsida; order Myrtales; family Myrtaceae; genus Syzygium; species Syzygium oleosum. Next base: position 5,972,921 of record NW_026607497.1, read on the forward strand.
TGATAAAGTTTCTCTTCCTTTATTTACCTTATTTTAGGCTAATAGTGTGGTTGATCATAGTCAGGTTGAGCAACTAGATTTACGATTATTAATTTTGTTAGGTTTATTGATATTAAAGCTGGTATCATATATGGTTTGGAAGCCTTTCCCTTCTCGACCTAAATATCTTATTAAGGAGTCATTATAATGTAACCAAACTTTTTGGAGGCTAAATTATATGTTCAATATCAACAGACCATATTTATAGATTGATTCCAACGAGTCCATATTGGAAAATCCTATTTGTTTTCTTTAGTGTGTAATAATCGAGTAGAATCCCATCTTTTAAATATATCCAAAAAAGAAACTTTTTTTAGGAAACTTACTCGAACTAAGAAGCTATTCAAACTAGGGAAACCACTCAAATTAGTAATGAAGGAGCCAACTGGCTAAATGAATAGGAAATATGATATTTGTCTGAAAAACGTATATATGAGCCCAAATTTCATCATAGTCCCTCATTTATTCAAAAATCTTTCAGTGGGTTGCCTTGTTACAGTTTATCCTTCAAGTAAGTCACTCCCATGGACAGCAACATGGTTTTCATTTTATGATTTGACTCCATTTTGCGGTTACTCTTTCATTTATTTTCGTCTACCACTAGGACACCATTCAGGCAGGAACATAGACACCCGGTTAAACATTTGGGAAAATAGCCAATGAATCGTTTTAAGAGGACCCTTAAAAGGAGGGGACGGACTAGGGAGGGAGGTGTTTTCCACTTTTCAAACCAGATGTTTGTCCTTATTTGCATGTGAAAAATGCAACGGTCGTGCTTTTTTGTCAATAAAGGATACTTGAGGGACTCGGGAGTAAACATTTTGATGTTCGTTTTTTTGGCAGGGCCTTTTCTGGAATTTAACTAGATTGAAGTTCTTGTCAAGCGTAATTTAGTCCTAACAAATCTAAGGCTGAAGACGACCTTCAAGCATGTATCTTTGGGCAATTCTTATTTATACGTCGCCTTTGTACCATTATATACTCCAAAATGCAAAAATTGTGAGCCATATATGTATGTCGTTCTTCGTGTATTCTGCCTAGGAAATATATACACATACATATATATATTAAAAATTTAAATAATATTATGCCTTTGGACGTGACCTCTAGCTAGTTATTTAAGAAGATTGAGAGAGAAACTTGTAACAAAGAATTTCTCTTATTGGATGAATGCTCAAATTTTCGTGACTATACTTAGCAATAAGGATCAAAAGTAGAGATAAGGTGAAAAATTGCGTAATGCATTATGTATGTCATCTTGCGTTCATCATCCAATCAAAATAACCGTGTATGATTCGCAATAATACCAGACGTTACTCTCCATGCGCCTATCTCCCATAACTTATCAGAACGCTTGAATTTCAATTCTTTGCACTTACCATGTTAAGAATGCCGAAATTGTTTTTTCAGTTCCAATTTTGGAAATCATGGAAGTAAACTATCGAGATCAATATACCGTCGCCACGTGAGCATATGGGTTTTCTAAATCATGGGGAACTAGTCTAAAATAAGGAGAAAAGTAACAGCAAGACTATTTCCTAAAAGAGAATTATTACATCTAGATGCATACGGATCTAAAAACAAAATGATATGGCTGATCTGGTCGATTCTATTCAAACGTCAATCTAGGTTTGATAACCATAAGTCCATGAGGTTTCTTTTAGTTTAGTGCCTACACTATTTGTCTTCTCTTAGCTAGCTGTATAAAATGATACTGTTTCTCCGTAATTTAATCCGTAAGGAAACAAACACCGAAAATGGATCTTTGGTTTTTAATTGAAGGACGGGTTCTGTGGTGATTTGACAGGAAATATCCAAGCGATCATAAAAATCAACGTGGAATTGTACAAACCTAAACCAAACTGGAGTTTGACTCGACGGAAAAGTTTAGGAAGTACTATCGAAACAAACTTCGACGGAATTTGACTCGGACAAAGCTTGAAAGAGCGGCGGTACTACGCCGGGATTTAACTCGACGACGAAGCACCAAGGATGAAGATTCATATCGGAGGACGACTCGGCGACGTGAATCTGAGCATTAGAACTACTCCTAAAGAATTAAAGCTTGTAAATTGCAGGAAAATAATGGCCTTGGCCAAATGTAAAGGTACGAGTGCAGGAAATGTAAAAGATATAAAAAAGATAAACTGATAAAGAACGTGAAGTTCTGTTGTTGATTTTTTTTTTTTGGGGGACTTCAAAATACAAACTTGGGATATTTATAATCTCGTACAAGCGTTTACAACTTTTAAATTTTAAAACTTCCTAATGGTGGTTATTATCTTCCTATTTTCTAGGCACTCTCCACGTTCAAATAACCACCATTATCCATAAGCAGTTTTGTTATTGACACCTAACTATCGGTAAGTTGCTGATGCTAATCCTCTGCTCACCCACTATCGGTAAATTGCGAACTATCGGTAAGTTACTGACGCCAAAGCTCCCGATGCCTATTTCCATGATTTTTTTTCACTTTTTGGTGTAAACAGATACTCATTAACATTTTAATTCAAGTGGGTAGAGAGAATATGGGGAAAATTCGGACTTGGAAATTGCTATATGCTTTTGAGTAGAGTTTACCGAAAACTTTCTCTCTTTTCCTTTTCTTTTACGTTTTTCTCATCTTGCCCTGACTCCATAAGGCAATCTAATCCATACTTTTGATCATATGAGGAATCGCACGAGGCAAAAAGGCAATTTAGAAAAGTTGCTCATGCCACATGTAAACGCAACCCAAGATAACTTCTTTGCTATGAGTACCCAACCATTTTCTCTACTTGATCTCACTTCACTAGGCAAAAACTAAAAGCCCTCCTCACTTTCTTCTTCTTCTTAAGTCAGCAGTATCGTAATCGTACATGGCTAACGAGGTTGATGTGGTGGTTAACGACGTTGCTTCAATGGCACTGATGTAGTGCAAACTTCTAATAAATAAACTAAAGGGAAAAGTGCCAAAAAAGTCCTAAACCTTTTGCATTGGTGCCAATTTAGTCCTAAACCTTTTTTTGGTGCCAATTCAGTTCTAAACCTTTTTGCATTGGTACCAATTTAGTCCTAAACCTTTTTTTGGTGCTAATTGAGTCCTCAACCTTTTGCATTTGTGCCAATTCAGTCGTAAACCTTTTGTCTTTATGCCAATTCAGTCCTTCCGATTAATTTTTGCCGGATTTTGCTGATGTGGACGCCGATCGGCCAGCGGCCGGTCACCGGCGCTGACGTGGACAACTTTAATAATATTTTAATATTTTTTTTGAATTTTTTTGAATTATTTTCTTTTTTTCTTTTCTTTTTTTTCTCTCCCCTCCCTCTAGCCGGTTGCCGGACCGGCGATCGGCCGGTGGCCAGAGGGCAAAGGCCGGCGCCGGCGAGGCTCGCCCTCGCCGGCCACTGGCAAAGGCAGCCTCGCCCAGCCGCTGGCGAGGTCGGGCCTCTTCCAGCCGCCGGCGAGGCTCGCCCTCGCCAGCGATAGCGAAGGCGAGCCTCGCCATGGCTGGGCGAGGCCCGACCTCGCCAGATCCGGCGAGGTCGTGCCTCGCCCAGCCGCCGGCGAGGGCGGCCTCGCCCAGCCATGGCGAGGCTCGAGCCCTCGCCGGAGGCCGCTGGCGAGGGCTCGAGCCTCGCCGGCGGCTGGGCGAGGCCGCCCTTGCCAGTGGCCGGCGTAGGCGAGCCTCACTAACGCTAGCCTTTGCCCTTTGGCCACCGATCGGTCGCCGGTCCGGCGACCAGCCGGAAAGAGGGGAGAGAAAAAAAAAGGAAAAGAAAAAAATTAATAAAAATTCAAACAAAATATTAAAATATTATTAAAGTTGTCCACGTCGACGCCTGTGACCGGCCGGTCGGCGTCCATGTCAGCAAAATCCGGCCAAAATTGATCGGAAGGACTGAATTAGCACAAAGACAAAAGGTTTAGGACTGAATTGGCACCAACGCAAAAGATTTAGGACTCAATTGGCACCAAAAAAAGGTTTAGGACTAAATTGGCACCAATGCAAAAGGTTTAGGACTGAATTGGCACAAAAAAAAAAGTTTAGGACTAAATTGGCACCAATGCAAAAGGTTTAGGACTTTTTTGGCACTTTTCCCATAAACTAAACTTTGGTCATGTATGAAGCACCAGAACAAAGGGAACTGATGAATATGAATAAGAGGGAAAGAGGAAAAGGCAGGAGCACTGACTATTTGGTGGAGTGGACACTAAGAAGTAAAATAAGTCAGGAAAATTATCAAAAAAATCATAAACCTATTGCACTTATATCAATTTCAGTCATAAATCTTTTAATTATGCCAATTTAACCCTAAACACTTTCACACTTTGTTAATATTGTCCATTCAGCCAATTTTAGCTGGAAATCGATGACGTGGATGCCTGCCTTCCTACGTGACACTATCAACGTTGCCGTTGACAAAATTTATTAATTTATTAATAAGTATTGAATTTTGAATTTTATTTCTTTTATTTCCTTTTCTTTCTTTTTTCTTTTTTCTTTTTACTTCTTCCTCCGCCAGTCGCAGAGCCTTAGCACTGGTTAGAGACCGGCCACAGGCTACAACCAGCGAGGGTTGCCTCGCCGGCCTCAGGCGAGGTCACCCTTGTCTAGATCTGGCGAGAAGGGACCTCTTCGGCCTCGCCAAGCGAGGTGAAGCCTCGCTCAAAGCTAGCAAGGTTGGCCCTGACTAACCTTCGGAGAGGGTGACCTCGCTTGAGGCCAGTGAGGGTGACCTCAATGGTAGTTGCCTTTGGCCAGTCATCCGCCATCACCGAGGCATGGCGATCGGAGGAGAAAGAAGGGAAAAATAAAATAATATCAAATAAAAAATTAGTAAAAATTTTGTCTACATCAGCGCCGTTCATCGACCATGCTACATAGAATGGCCAATGTCTATATTAGCGATTTCCGATCAAAATTGGTCGGACATTGGAAAAACAGTAAAAATGTTTAAGGCTAAATTAGCACAATTGAAATGTTTAAGACTAAATTGGCACAGTGCAATAGATTTACGGCTTTTTTGGTAATTTTTCCAAAATATGTCCTAGTCTATTCGTTAATACAAAATCTGAAGAAATCTGTTCAAACTTTGTGGCATCAAACATGTGCATTCCTTTAAGCTAGAAGGAGCCGAGTTAAATTTGCATGTGGATATTGTACCTAATTTGTCTTCCACAAGCGTAGGTGTACTCCAAAAGAAGAGCCAACCATCATGAATCGGGACAATACTGAGTTTACAATTTGTCCTAGTATAACTCGGCTCTAAATTAAAGCAAAACTCACAAGTATTATCTCATAATCTCTTAAGGAAAACTTACAAAGGGAATATCCTGACTTTCCTTGTATTTGCTCTAGTGTATAATCAACCAAATAGAATACCATCTTTTACATATATCCAAAATAGAAAAATCTTTTTAGGAAATATACTCAAATTAGAAAATCTACTTGGATTGGCTTTCCTTTGCGGGCTCAATGTATAGGTAATGAATGAGCCAACAAACTATATTAATAGGAAATACGATATGTATTTGGAAAAACATATTTATGAGTCTAAATTTCATCATGGTCCCTTATTTATTAAAAAATCCATTCCATGGTTTGCCTTGTTACCTTTTATCTTTTAAGTAAGCCACTCTTATGGGCAGAGACATGATTTTCACTTTATAATTTGACTCCATTTTGCGGTTACTCTTTCATTTGTTTTCGTCTGCTACTTGGACACCATTCAGGCAGCAACATGGACACCTGGTTAAACATTTGGGGAAATAGCCAAGGAATCTTGCTAAGAAGGCCCGAAAAAGGGGGATAGGAAAAGGCGTTTTCCACTTTTCAAACTAGATATCTGTCCTTATTTGCATGCGAAAAATGTAACGGTCGTGCTTTTTTGTCAATAAAGGATATTTGGGGGACCCGGGAGTAAATATTTTGAAGTTCGTTTTTTTGGCAGGGCCTTTTCTGAAATTTAGCTAGATTGAGGTTCTTATCAAGGGTAATTTAGTCCTAACAAATTTAAGGCTGTAGACGACCTTCGAGTATGTATCCTTGGGCAATTCTTATTTATACTTTGCCTTTGTACTATTATACTCCAAAATGCAAAAAATGTGAGTCATATATGTATATATATATTTCCTTTCTCCGTGAATTCTACCTAGAAAATAAATACATATATGTACATAAAACCTTAAATTATAATGTGCCTTTGTACGTGACCTCTAGCTAGCTAGTTATTTAAGAAAATTGAGAGACAAGCTTGTACCAAAGAATTTCTCTTATTGGATACATGCTCAAATTTCCGTGACTATATACTTAGCAATAAGAATCAAAAGTAGAGATAAGATTGGGTAACGCATTATGTACGTCATCTTGCATTCGTCATCCGATCAAAATAACCGTATATGATTCGCAATATACCACCTCTCCAAGCGCCTATCTTCTAGAACTACTTTGACCGCATGAATTTCCATTTGTCGGACTTACCATGCTAAGAACGCCGAAAGTGTTTTCGGTTTCAATTTTGAAAATCACAGAAGTAAACTATCGAGATCGATATACTGCCGCTACGTAAGCACGTGCGGTTTCCAAATCATGGGAACTGGTCTAAAATAAATAGAAAAGTTAAAGCAAGACTAATCCAAAAAGGGAATTATCACATGTAGATACATCTGGATCCAAGAACAAAATATAAAAGCTGATCCGGTCGATTCTACTCAAACGTCAATCTAAGTTTGATATCCATAAGTCCATGAGGTTTGTTTTAGTTTAGTGCCTACACTATTTGTCTTCTCTTAGCTAGCTCTATAAAATGATATTCATTAACATTTTAATTCAAGTGGGTAGAGAGAATATGTGGAAAATTCAGACTTAAAAATTGCTATATGCTTTTGAGTAGAGTATACTGAAATTTTCTCGCTTTTCCTTTTTGTTTTACGTTATTCCCATCCTGTCCTTACTCCATGAGGCGATCTAATCCATATTTATTATCATATAAGGAATTGCACAAGGCAAAATTACAATTTAGAGAAGTTGCTCATGCCATATGTAAACGTAATCAAAGCTCACTTCTTTATTATAAGTACCCAACCATTTCCTCCACTTGATCTCACTTCACTGGGCAAAAAGTCCTCTTCCTCACTTTCCTTCTCCTTCTTGAGTTGATGGTATAGGAATCATCCATGGCTAGGATGAAGGCCTCGGTGATGGACAAGATGAGACTAACTGCTGCGAAGTATAAAAAACATCGTACGAGGAGAATTAGGGCTTTCCGAACCCCTATTCCTCGTGACGCTGATGTATCTCTTGTCAAACCTTCTGATGCAAGCGCAGCTAGTGCCCCACAACCTATTCTGAGTGACAGGTTCTTATTCCTTGGGCACCTCGAACTAGTTAATAAGATCCAACACTATTTTCTTTGTATTAACCCTATCTCGCGTTGATTTTGATCTTTTTGAAATGGGATTAATCATGTCGGTGAAAAAATATCTCTAAGCTAATAGTTGAAGCCGTCTTACTCCTCAGTTTTGATGTTTAATGTGTGAGTGTGGATCAAAAACCAGAGAGGTAAAACCCTAATAAACACAATCGAAAAAATAAAATAAAATTGAAGTAGGAGTTCCCTTGAGAAGAGAAAGGAAGCTTTTAGAGAGGGTTCAGGCTATCTTGGCTTCATTATTTTGAGCAAAAATAATCTGAGCTTAATTATGTAATGACCATCATTAATGCTTTTTGACTCTATCTCGCTTGACATGCAGGAATGATGCTGAGTCATTTGATATGGAAGAGGTGGTGTGGCGATGATATAAAGGACCATAATCATATTTCTTCACATTTTACTTCGGTGTTTTCATTTTAAGCATGAGAAGATATAAGTAATCTGATTTTTTTAATAATTTTTGTTTTAATGATCTACAATGTCACGCAGGATGAGCAAGACAAGCTTACAAGGATGAATATAAAGAAGGCATTAGTTTCAACGCATGAATGGTAATTGTCTCTTCACAGATAATTTCGTTGCCATCCTATCAGTCCTTCCGTATTTACTGACCATGTTATGATATATGGTATATGTGCATCTCTAGAGGATCTGATATTGGCTTATCTTTTTTCCTTTTTCTGCATGTGATGCCTCGCATAAAAATGGCATGGCATTAAACATCAGGTTTCAGGTAAAAGACGGGCTATATTAGGTTTTCCCAATTTGGGAAGGAAAATCGACATCTTGCAAAATCTTGTTTGAAATTTTGATTGTTGTTTTACGATTACAGACTTTCCGGAAGGAGATTGAAGAAATGAGGCGCGACATACAAGCTATGCAAATCAACCCCAAGGTCGAATTTTTTACTGCTTGAATAAACATAGCTATTTGAATATTTATCATGTATTTTGATTTAAGGTACCTGTAAACAAGATTATAATGCATCATGCTTTTTGGAACAGTCGAAGGCTTGAAAGTGGTGCTTGAGTGTGGATCCATGGGAGAAAAGAGGAGGCCAAATTGAGTCAACCATTGAGTCTGAGTCGTTTGCATTTGTAATTTATATTCGTGAGTTGGTCGCGTATCGTGTCGTGTGTAGATAAGTTTGTATCTGGTGATGTTTATGTGTTGTGATAGCACATTATATATGTGCATGCAAGTGGTAGCTAGCTTTTGTATGGCTTGTGTCCTAGCGTGAGGTCTTCCTGGAGTCTTAAAGTCATGTTTCTGTGTGATGGTCTTCTCTTTTAAAGAGTCTTTGTTGTTGATCTCTAGACAACTCTATTACAACTCTCTCTTTCTCTCTCATTGCACTCTCATTGCACTTCACAGCAAATTACTTTGAAAAAACTTGTGTTTTGAGGGTTTTGAACTTAAAAATTCTAAATGATCAATTTCTATTCTATAGTACCACCGTGGAGAGTACAAAACAAAATTGTTGATGTAGTGGTTAACGACGTTGCTTCAATGGCATTGATGTGATGCAAACTTCTTCTAATAAATAAATTGAACTTTAGTCTTATATGCAACACCAGAGTAAAGGGAACTAATGCATATCGATTGGAGGGAAAGAGAAAATGGCAGGAGCAATGACCCATTGGTGAAGTGGACACTAAAAATTGAAATATGTCCCCGATCTATTCATTAATACAAAATCCGAATGAATCTGTTCAAAGTTGTGGCATCGAAAATGTGCATTCGTTTAAGCTAGAAAGACCTGAGTTAGATTTGCTTCTAGATGATGTACATAACTTGTCATCCACTAATATAGAAGAAAACATCCAAGTTAGAAAAACCATTGGATGAGAGCTTTTTAGGATGGAATTGATTAACTTCTTAAAATTACAAAGAAATAAAAACATTCCTGAAGGAGTGGACTTTCTAGGTTTTTTTTTTTTTGTTGATATAAGGGCTTTTTTGACGGTCAAAACTTATGAAAGAAAAAAACGCTTATTTGGAAGAGAATCCACCCCTAAAAGGTTGTAATATATATATATATATATATATATATATATATATATATATATATATATATATATATATATATACACACACACATAGGGAAAATCGTCCAAAAAGTCTTAAATATATTGTAGCAACTTGTTGTATCACCAGGAGGGCTCCATTGATGCATTCCTTATTTTAACATGCCTAAGCCCACATGTCTCGCAACCCCCAATTCTCCCTGTATCTTTTTCTTTCCTAGGAGGTTGGAATACTCTTCAATTACATCCCAATGATTCCGAGATCCGGATGAGGATCGAGATGGAGCCTCTTAAAGACCTGCTTAGGTCCAAAATCCACTCTTAAAAGGTTAAACGACTATATAGGTATATATACACATGGGGGTAATTGTCCAAAAAGTCATAAACATATTGTACGACAACAAATTTAGTAATGAACTTTTCAATTTGGCCAATTTAGTCCTAAATATTTTGATGATTTGCCAATTAGTCTTTTCAACTAATTTTTGTTGAAAATTGCTAATGTGAACATCGGCCGCCTTACAACCGTCCTACGTGATATATCCGGTAGCTAGCGCTGATGTGGATGATTTTGCAAATTTCTTTGAACTTCTTTTCTTTCTTTTTTACTTTCATTTTCTTTACTTTTTCTTATTCCCTTTTTTTTCATATTTCCCTCGACCAGTAGCCAAAGCCTCAACGATGGCTAGTAGAGTTCGTCGGGCACTGGCGAGGCCTCGCAAGGCCAGCGACGTCCTTGCCTCATGTCGTGACCCTCCCCTTGTCTCACCGGATCTAGGCAAGGCCGTGACACTCTCGCCTTACCCAGATCTAGCAAAGGTCGTTGCGGCCCTCGCCAGGACTTGCCCAATTCCAACAAGGGCCATGGCGCTAGTATGTGGCCGACAACCTCCGCCAGCCATCACGAAGGCCCCGGTGACTGGCTAAGAGAAAATGGGAAGAAAAAAAAAGAAAAAGGAAAGGAAAAAAAAGAAGAAAAAGTTCAGAAATTAAAAAAAAAACTATAGAAATCGTCCACGTCAACGCCGATAGTTCCACATAGCATCAACTGTGCCACGTAAGACGGCCGTCCGGCCAGCACTGACTGAATCGTAACATCGGTAATTTCTAGCTAAAATTAGTCGAAAAGACTACATTGGCAAATTATCAAAAAATTTAGAACTAAATTGGCCAAATTAAAAAGTTTAGAACTGAATAGGCCGGCGTACAAAATTTAGGATTTTTTGGACAATTTTCCTTATACACATGCATATAGTATAAATATAGAACACCAAAGATTTCCAGGTTCACTCTAAGTGTCGCGAACCACTCCGAAAGAAGAGCCGACCACCAAAAAATCCAATATGAATATGTAGGATGTAGAGTTTACAATTCTTTGTGTGTTTCCCAACTTTAAATCAAAGCAAAACCCTTGAGTGTTATATCATAATCTCTCACATAAATGTCACTCAAAAAACTAGCATAGAAAAAATTCTCACACTCCTTTTGTTTGTTCTAGTGTGTAATAACCAAGTAGAATTCCGTATTTTACATATATCCAAAATAGGAAGCTCTTTATAGGAAATTTACTCAAACTAGGAAACCACTCAAATTAGGAAACCCAGTTGGATTGGATTTCATTTACAGGTTCAATGTACAAGGAATGAATGGGCCAACTGGCTGTATGAAATCCAACCAAAAAAAAAACTGGCTATAGGAATAGGAAAAATTATATTTATCTGAAAAAACGTATGTAGGAGCCTAAATTTCATCACAGTCCCTCATTTATTAAAAAATCCAATCCATGTAGTCATGGCCACGGTTCGGAATCGACCGGTTCCGGTTCGGAACTGGCGGTTCCTGTTCAGGTTCGAAACCGGTCGGTTCGGAACCGGTTCCAGACCGGTTCATAATTTTTCTTTTTTTTTTTTCTTTTTCTTTTCCTTTTCTTTTTTTTTTCTTTTTTGGTGAGGCCGGCCTCGGCCGACGCCGGCGAGGTCGAACCCTCGCCAGATCTGCAGCTTTTTTTTTTTTTTAACTGAGCCCGGAACCGGCGGTTCCGGGCCGGTTCAAAAATTTCTGGAACCGGAACCAGGCCCGTAGGGCACGGGCCGGTTCCGGTTCCAAACCGCGGGGCCCGGTCAATGGGCCGGGCCCGGGTTTGACCGGGCCGGTTCCGGTTCCAAACCGCGGGCCCGGTCAACGGGCCGGGCCCGGGTTTGACCGGGCCGGTTCCGGTCCGGTTCCGGGCCGAAACCGGCCCGTGGCCATGACTAAATCCATGGGTTGCCTTGAGTCACTCCTATGGGCAGAAACATTATTTTCATTTTATGATTTGACTCCACTTTTGCGGTTACTCTTTCATTTATTTTCGCCTGCTACTTGGACACCATTCAGGCAGGAACATGGACACCTAGTTAAACATTTGGGAAAACAGCCAATGAAGCTTATTAAGAAGACCCGAAAAAGGGTGGGAGGGAGGGAGTTGTTTTCCACTTTTCAAGCCAGATATTTGTCCTTATTTGCATGCAAAAAATATAACGGTCGTGCTTTTTTGTCAATAAAGGATATTCGAGGGACTCGGGAGTAAATATTTTGAAGTTCCTTCTTTTGGCAGGGCCTTTTCTGGAATTTGACTAAATTGAAGTTCTTGTCAAGGGTAATTTAGTCCTAACAATCTTTAGGCTGAAGACAACCTTCAAAATGTATCTTTGGGCAATTTTTATTTATACTTGGTATTTGTACTATTATATACTCCAAAATACAAAAAATGTGAGTCACATATATATATATATATATATATACATATATTCTGCCTAGAAAATAAATACATATATACGTAAAAAAATTAAATAATATTGTGCCTTTGGACGTGACCTCCAGCTAGTCATTTAAGAAAATTGAAAGAGAAGCTTGTAACAAAGAATTTCTCTTATTCGATGCATGCTTAAACTTTTCGTGACTATATACTTAGCAATAAGAATTAAAAGTACATATAAGGTGAAAAATTGCGTAATGCATGTACGTCATCTTGCGTTCATCAACCGATCAAAATAACCGTATATGATTGCAATAATACCAGACATTACTCTCCATGCGCCTATCTTCTGGAACTTCTCACAACGCATGAATTTCCATTCTTTACACTTACCATGTTAAGAATGTCGAAAGTGTTTTTTCGGCTTCAATTTTGGAAATCATGGAAGTAAACTATCGAGATCGATATACCGCCGCCACCTGAGCATATGGGGTTTGCAAATCATGGGTAACTCATCTAAAATAAATACAAAAGTAAAAGCAAGACTATTTCCTTAAAGGGAATTATTACATGTAGAGGCATCTGGATCTAAAAATAAAATGAAATAGCCGATCAGGTCAATTCTACTCAAACATCAATTTAGATTTGATAACCATAAGTCCATGAGGTTTCTTTTAGTTTAGTGCCAACACTATTTGTCTTCTGTCAGCTAGCTGTATATAATGATACTCACTAATATTTTAATTTAAGTGGGTACAGAAAAAATAGGGAGAATTCAGACATAGGAATTGTTATATGCTTTTGAGAAGAGGTTACTGAAATTTTTCTTGCTTTTTATTTTACATTTGTGTTATTCCCATCCTACCCTTACTCCATGAGACAATCTAATCCATGCTTTTGATCATACGAGGAATTGCATAGAGGCAAAAATGCAATTTATAGAAGTTGCGCACTCCACATGTAAACGCAACCAAAGCTCACTCCTTTGCTATAAGTACCCAACCATTTTGTCCCCTCGATCTCACTTCACCGGGCAAAAGGCCCTCCTCCTCACTTTTACTCTCCTGCTTGAGTCTATAGTGTTGGAACCATCTATGGCTAGGGATAAGGTCTCGGGGAAGCAGAAGATGATACTAGCTGCTGCAAGGCTTAGAAAACACCGCACAAGGAGATGCAGGGATTTCCGAACCCCCGTTCCTCAGGACACCGATGCATCTCTTGTCAACCCTTTCGTTGCTAGCTCATCTAGTGCCCCACAACCTATCTTCAATGACAGGTTCTTGTTCCGTGTGCACCTCGAACTATTTCTTGAGATCTGACACTATTTTCTTCGGATTAACCCTATTTCGTGTCGATCTTGACCTTTTCAAAATTGGATTTAATCGAGTCGGCCAAAAAGTTTCTCTAGGATAATAGTTGAAGCCCTTTTTAGTCCTCAGTGTTGATGTTGAAGGTCCGAGTGCAGATCAAAAACCAAAGAGGTAAAAGCCAAAAGAACAACATCGAAAAAAAAATTGAGGTAGTAATTACCTTGAGAGGAGAAAGGTGGCTTATAGAAAAGGTTATGGCTATGGGGCATCTTTGGATCCTTAGTGTTCGGTAAGGTTTATCTCACCAAGGATGAGTGTTTCCACCTCTAAAGGCTACAACGCCTTGTTTAACGACCCGACGGCCGATCAAGCCTTACACCCCCTGTCCCTCCCCAAATGTTTTTCCTCCTGGGAGAGGACAAGAGTATCCCATTAAAGGTTTTACATCCCTAAAAACCTAAGGTAGAGACATTAGAGATGGAGCCTTTAATCTTGGCTTCATTATTTTGGGCAAAAAAAATCTTAGCTTCGTTGTGTAATGACCATCATTAATGCTGTTTGACTCTTTCTTGCTTGACATGCAGAGATGATGCTGAGTTCGACGATATGGAAGAGGTGGTGTGGCAAATGAGAAGATATAAGTAATCTGATTTTTTTTTTTTGTAAAAGTTTGGTTTTAATGATCTATATCTGTCGCGCAGGATGAGCAAGACAAGATCACAAGGATATACATTCAGAAGGCATTAATTTCAACGCTTGAATGGTAATTGTCTCTTCACAGATAATTTTATTAACATCCTATCACTCTTTCCATATTAAGTGAACATATATGATATATGGTATGAGTGCATCTCTCTAGGATCTGATGTTGGCTTATCTTTTTTCCCTTTTGTGCATGTGACGCCATTCGCACAAAAATGGGACCGCATTAAACATCAGGTTTGAGGTAAACGACTGGCTGTATTGGCATTTCCAAATGCGGGAAGAAAAATCAACATCATGCAAAATCTTATTTGAAATTTTGATTGCTTTATGTTTTGATTGCAGAATTTTCAAAAGGAGATTGAGAGAATGAGGCGCAACCTGCAGGCTATGCGAAACGACCCAAGGTCCTTTTCTTTTTGTACTGCTTAAATAAAAAAAACTATCTGAATATTTATCATGTATTTTGATCATATTTATCATGGCATTATTAAAGCGCATATATGGTGCCTGTAAACAAGATTATAATGTCTCGCTTTTTGGAACAGTTGGAAGCGTAAAAGTGGTGCTTGAGTGCGGATCGGTGGGAGAAGAGAGGAGGCCAGATTGAGTCCATCATTGAGTCAGAGTTGTTTGTGTTAGTAATTTGTATTTGTGAGTTAGTAAAAGTATGATCGAATCTCGTGTCAATTTGTATTTGGTGATGTTTATGTATTGTGATAGCACATTACATATGTGCATGCAAGTGGCAGCTGGCTTTTGCTATGGCTTGTGTCCAAGCGTGAGGTCTTCCTAGTGTCTTAAGTCATGTTTCTGTGTGGTGGTCTTCTCTTTTCAAGAGTCGTCAGTAGATCTATAAGCAACTCTATTACAAAACTCTCTCTCTCTCTCTCTCTCTCTCTCTCTCTCTCTCTCTCTCTCTCTCTCTCTCTCTCTCTCTCTAAATTGTTCTCTAAATTGTTAGAAACAATGAAAATTCATATGCGAAATGATTGATTAATCGAGCATGCAAATTTCCCGATACATTTTTAAGATTCATCATAATACAGAATTCTACTAGTAGAAGAGAAGTCATCGGAGGCAACGGTGCTTTGTGGGACTCATGTCGTGGACCATAACATCCACCGATTCAGGGGCTGGGATTTTAAAATACAAAAAAGTAACTTTTTTGCAATTATTCGAATTTGTAAAAAAGAAAAATTCACATGTAAATCTGCATGTCAACTTATGTATATTGTGAAAATTTCAAGGGTTGGGCTAAGAAAAAAATTAAAATTTGTCCGTAGCTAGATTTAAATTAAGGAAAAATTAACAAGTCTATCTAGACAAGTCCAAGTTGGCAACTAACAATGAACTTTACACACTACCATCACACGTAATTATAGCGTAACAAAAATTTGCAGATTGCATACAAGACGAGTCACTGTCTACAAGAAGTAAGAATGTCAACTTTCAAGGAAAACAAGATGCATCAATGAAGAACTTATATTTCTTGCAGCATTCCATTCTTTCAATAGAAAGTATGAATAGTGTACACAGGAGTCACTATCTCACACACTGTTAAATTTAACCAACTTCAGTAGTTTGTGTTATCGAATACCCACGGTTCGTGCAGAAAAAGCTCGCGCCCGTTCATTTGCACGGTACCTGCAGCTATATCCTCAGAACGTTTTCTCGCAGCTTCAGCTTTCCTTGCTGACGCTTCAGCATCCTACAATGAGAGGAATGACTTTGAGCCTTTGAATTTTCTAGTGCAATGGAAGAGCCAATACATGACAGGGCGATTAATGTTTGTTAAGTTAATTTTCTGTGTAACACGTCCAAATTAGGGGTCAAACTATGGTTTTCACATTTATAGGAATAACTCAATCGGTTATGTTCAAGGAAGGATTGATTCCCCAGCATACTCTAATCCCGCCAAAAAGTCCTCCTAATGAAGGAGAATAACTGTCACGCCCCCGACCCTCGAGCGCACGAACATCCTTTCTTGGTCGTGGAATTGTTATGTCCCAGAACGCGTCACCAACCCATTCATTTTATCTTTCAGTTATGCACATGCTGAAGCACATCTCCAGATAACAACAACAGGGATAGACAGAAAAACATACAATAAATATATATACGTACATTAACAGCAGTACATCGGGAATTAATATATTACAAGCCCGCCACGCAGACCTTCCCGATTACAACAACAAAAGATAAGGGGTTTAACCTAACTTCTCTATCTACAAGGACAACCTCAAAAGGTATTCACCCTCAACACAGCCAGTTCCCATAGAACGCAACGAGTACTCATACCTGAGCACTTGAAAAATGGTTAACAACGAGTGAGATAAATCTCAGTAAGTTAACGACCTAAACCTCGATTAGGAAGTCAACTCGCCTCGGACACACCTAAACACGCAGCCACACATCGACGGTAGATCAATAGTAAAGTAAGCCCTGCTTTGCCCTAACTATACATACAAGCAGGCTACCCAGCCCAGCATAAACAAACGTGCCATGAAACAATTGCAGGCATTATTACCTTGCCTTGGCACACGCGCCTTTCACGTTATAAACCATCAAGTGCAATCATAATACAACAAGAATATAATTCTTTTGTCTAAAGTTTCGGGACCCAAAACTATTCACAAGGGTCTATCTCGACTAAACCGGAAAGGAAAATCTCTGAACTATCCTTAATCGAAAACCTATAATCGGACCAAGGCTCGTGGCTAAACTTCAATGGGAAGCGCTCCTAATACGGCCTATTCGAGTTAGGCGGCCTCTTGGGTGTCGCTAGCGAGACTTGTGGTTGATTCGCCAATCAATCCATATTCGAGTCTCGTCAATCCATGGATCATTCTCAGTTGTCATGTAATCGTGCGGAATTGACTTATTTACCAGGGGCACGTGATTTTGTGAAATTAGCTTAAGATCGTTCAGGTTTAGTATAATAATAGTGCAGAATCACCCGCAATCTGACTATATATACTTCCATCGAATCGATTCCTAACCTTTCACTGATTGACCCGTGACGTCATAAGGTCGTCCCGCATTGATCCTCGTGGTCGAGCTATTTTCCATGGTCGAATACTCTAGTTGAGCGCATTTCCCGACCCTCAATTGCCCTTCCTAATCGAATAGTTGAACCATGCACGATTCATGAATCGACTCATGGTCTAACCCTGCTATTAGTGTGCATTGACAGTTTAAGCCACTTCTCTTGCCGAAATAGGGTCCGAATCGAGGATGTCACAACTCTTCCCTCCTTAAAAGAATTTCATCCTCGAAATTCGAATACTCATCTGGTTTCTCGAACAACTGGGGTTAGCGGAGCCCCGTTGATTCCTCACTTTTCTAGGCTACTTCTTCTGTTCCACGATGCCTCTAGATCACCTTAACCAAGAGAATGACCTCGTTCCGCAGCACTTGCTCTTTTCGATCCACGATCCGCACCGGCTTCTCAACACATGACATTCTGTAGTCCACTTCGATCCCCATCGAAGTTCAGCACGCGTGTCGGATCGGCTCACCCTTCTCAACACATGAGACGTGAGACACACAACGAACTCGAGCAAGGCAAAGCAGAAATGCCAACCTACAGGCCAAAATTCTCTGCTTGCTCCGAGAACTCAAAAGGTGCAACGTACCTCGAGTTAAGCCTTCCTGCTTAACCGAAACGCAACCAACCTCTCATAGGTGACATTTGAGGAAAACGTGTCCACCTAATCGGAATCCCAAAGATCACTGCTGCTTGTCGACGAAACTTTTCTGACAGCTCAGGGCAGTTCCAAGTCTCTCTTAACCGCATCCATTAACTACCAGACAAACCCTGGACCAGCGCTCCATTTTTTTTCTCCAACCTTATTCCGACAAATTGGAACTCTACAAGTTTTACCATGATTTTGCTACACCACTCTGATAAAAATCATCCCATAATTGTTCTCCTCCTGTCGAGTGCATAGTTCGATTCATTCCTGCCACCTTCGCCATTCTAGAAGCTTGCCAAGAGTTGCTCCTTGCTCAAGCCCTCTAGCCCTGGCGACCACTCCCCACCCTCATCGGACCGGGTCGTTACAGGTCCATCAGCTTACACCTGGTTCGTCCACAAACCTACACACCTACTGGAGATAGTTTCATTCTGATGTGGATTCATTTACAGAGGAATCATCCACGTCTGAACACCTCAGAAACGCAAAAGCTTTCTCCAACTTGTCAATCCATGAGGTCGCTTCCTCGAGATCACCCATCAACACTTGAAATACGATCCAATGCATCTCATCAACTCTAAATTTCCACAAGCCATCGATTCCACTCACTTCAATTATAATCGTAACTTAAGAATATCACCTCAACCACTTGGAAATTCGTGCCTCTCTTAATCATTGCACAAAAATCCTCAAATACCTTTCATGCCTTTACTAACACCTCGAGAACAAGGTATCGATAGCCCTATTTCCAAAATTCGTCCATCGAGCACAATAAGATAATTAACTTTCGATACCTCAAAGACAACATTCAATCCAACAAATTTCAATCTCAACAGTCTCCCAAAACAAGTCACCCTAATTCTTTACAAAATTCGAAATTTTCAAACAATAACTCATCCACCAAATACCACCACAGAACATTATCTATAATTAAGAAGTTCACAAACTGATCACGCCTATTTTACCATAAGTAATTATATGTCTTACATGACCATTCAAGCTTATAACTTCAAAAATCAATTCCTATTACACTAAATATCGTCACGCAACGCATTAAGACTATAAAGATAAACCCTCCTATTCCTTCCAAGCCACAGCCTACAACCTTTCCTATGCCTGAGGTCGATTCAAATTATTCGGCGAAGCGTTCCCAGCCTGCGGTCCCACTCGTGGTTGTTACGGTTGCATTTATGATCTAGCCGGTCAGTTCGGGCAATCTCTCACTTGATGATCGTGCTGGCCACATCCATAGCAAGCTTTAGTCCAACCTGGGCAAGGCTATTCCCATGCCTCCTTCCACAGAATCGGCACACGTTACTTGGGTTGTATGCCGGCTTTCCAATGCCATTCTTCTTGTTGGGACGGATGTGGTATTTTCCTCCCGTCATCGGCTCTTTCCTGAACCGATGGTTATCTCGACTTGGGGCATACCGCGATCCAGATGTGGCAGCCCATTCAGCCATGTCCCTTTCAATCAGCTGTGCCCTTTCATACAGCTCATTATAGTCCTTCAAGTTCAGGGGCACCAACTGACTTTTAATCTCGAGCTTCAGACCATCTCTGAACCTTCTAGCCCTTTCCACTGGTTCCTCTACTAATCTCGGTGCATACCTCGACAGCTCAACGAACTTCGCTTCGTACTGATCTACAGACAGGTGATTCTGACGAAGTCGCTAGAATTCAGCCATCTTTTGCTCCCACGCATAGTCCGAGAAGTATTTTCTGTTGAAAGCTTCGACAAAAGCATTCCAAGTCGAAACTGTGCCTTCTGGGAAGACCCTTCCTTGGGTGGCTTCCCACCAATTATTAGCATTACCTTGCAGCTGGTAAACCGCTAAGGTAACTTTGTCTTCCTCCGAGCATCGCAAAAGTGCAAATACTTTCTCCAACTCCTTGATCCAGAGGATTGCAGCCTCGGGATCACCCATCCCAGTAAATTTAGACGGCTTCAGCTTCAGAAATTGTTCTACCAGCTAGTGCATCTGCCGTTCTCCATTCCCATTTCCATGCCTAGGGTTGTCATTAGGGGCAACGGCAGCAGCAGTAGCATTGGCAGCAGCCTCTGCAGCAGTAGCAGCTCGTTCTAGAACCTGCTGACCCATCAAATTCACAATCGCTTCGAGAGCTTGTAAGATCCCATCCACTCGAGGGTCTCTTGTGCTCTCGCTTGCGAACTAGACTGGCCTCGAGTTCCTCTTCCTCGGGAGCTCATCTTACCGGATTCTAACGAAACCCGTTTACAATTCCATCAAGCAATTAGAGACCTAAATCTCCTACTCAAGTCTACAATTCTTAAGCAGCAAATCACAAACAAACACCTTATACAACATAAAATGTAATCCAATCGTAAGTAGTCACTCATAAGCAATCAATCACAAGACAAGCATAATACATCATATACTTGCGATCAAAGAAGGTTTTCCTAACTCACTACCCTAACACCCATCGCACCTTATCACTCCAGGTATCGACCAAATTTGGATCGAGCTGGCCTTGCTCTGATACCACTTAACCGGAAGGGGCAATTGATCTTGCAAGACAAGCCAATGATGGCCTCTAGAAGGGGCAATTTGGTAATTTCAGCCCTTGGCACTATTCACGAGCACTATTCACATGGGCTTGGGCTTGGGCTTGAACGGGCCCAATTTGAAGATAAATGGGCTTGAAAAGGTTAATGGGCTTTCCTTGGGCCCATTAGGCTTTGACCTTGGGCGTGAGGCCCATCTCGGCCCACTTGTGGGCTTCCGTTCTCGACCAAATAATTCATTTGTCCAAAATTTCGGGGCCCAAAACTATTCCCGAGGGTCTACCTCGACTAAATAGGAAAGGAAAGTCTCTGAACTATCCTTAATCGAAAACCTATAACCGGACCAAGGCTCGTGGCTAAACTTCAATGGGAAGTGCTCCTAATACGGCCTATTCGAGTTAGGCAGCCTCTTGGGTGTCGCTAGCATGACTTATGGTTGATTCGCCAATCAATCCATATTTGAATCTCGTCAATCCATGGATCATTCTCGGTTACCATGTAATCATGCGGAATTGACTTATTTACCCAGGGCACGTGATCTTGTGAAATTAGCTTAGGATCGTTCAGGTTTAGTATAATAATCGTGCGGAATCACCCGCAATCCGACTACATATACTTCCGTCGAATCGATTCCTAAGCTTTCATTGATTGACCCGTGAAGTCATAAGGTCATCCCGCATCGATCCTTATGGTCGAGCTATTTTCCATGGTCGAGCACTCTAGTCGAGCGCATTTCCCGACCTTCAATTGCCCTTCCTAATCGAATAGTTGACCCATGCACGATTCGTGAATCAACTCATGGTCTAACCCTGTTATTAGTGTGCATTGACAGTTTAAGCCACTTCTCTTGTCGAAATATGTTCCAAATCAAGGATATCACAATAAGAGAAACGAAGAAAAGAATAGATTCAACCTCCAACTGGATTCTGACCAAAAAAAAACCTCCAACTGGATTACGCTAGCATGCAGCTAACAACAGAAGCATCAATTTCATCAAAATAGTCATCGCCAACTTGTTAGCACTTACAAGGAATATACAATGTGACATAACAAGTAAAAAGTCAACAAACAAGAAATGGTGAAGAAGGAAGAGGCTAGAACACACCGGCATTGCGAACGTTAAAATTAAGAAATTCAACAACCCAACTCCAACAGCCACTAAACTTGTTAATTGAACTGCTGGAGTTGGATGTCAATTTCCATACTTAAAACAGCGTTTGTTGGCCGTTACTTCATAACATAGCACAACATATTGGATCGGATAATGGCAGTACAAAAGTGCCAAGTGACAGTGCAAAGGAATTTCTTATTGGATAAAACAATTCTCAGATAGTAACCTCATCTTCGACATAATCAGTCCCCATATTAAGTATAACCATTCGATGATCAAAGGATAAGAGAACAAAATCAACAGATACTTCTCTCACTCCAGACATTCGACGCACTACATGATATTTAGTAGTTTCTAAAGCTAATGACAGAATAGACAACAAAGCCCAAAACACAAGCATACAAAGTTAAATGGACATAGACAGTCTCATGTATGTGCAAGCAAATCACACATAGCGTTCCAACTAGGGACCCATCTAAATTCTTTTTCCTTGATGGGCAAAGCCTGATTGCCAGTTATAAAGCAATCAAGAACATTAGTTTAGAAACTAATATAATGCTTGCATGCTTATAAAGTCAGATATAATTAGCATGATGCAAGTTTTGATTATTTTAGAAATAGCAATTTCACAATATAAATAGTTCATGATGCTTTATTAATTTGTGAGAGCATATTCAAAAGACAACATTTGGCATGGACTTAGCTAATATTATTTGAGATATTTGAAGGGTGCATAGCTTTTCTTCTTGGCCAAGATAATGGAGTATAAACAAAAAATTCAAAAACTTCAACTAATTGAACGTAAATTTAGAAAAGCAAACGGAGACAATAGCCCCAACTAACCAATACATCAATCCGCCTTTGGTTCCAACATCAATTTTGATGAACACTTACATTTTTAGATCTAACATGCAGACTATTATGTTGTCCCAGTTTGCCACTCCAATTTTTTGGAGATAGAATGGCTGATGGATTCACTATATATATAAGAAAACAAATAGATGTAGCTCTCACAGCAAAATAATGCTATTATGAGAGCTTTCTTACATGGAAGTTGAAGTCCCCTAGATTACCATGTGCTGCACTGGAGGCTGCAGCACACAGGGGTCTTTGTCCACGCATATTGATATTCTGAAACCCCGATAATTTCCACACAAACCCTTTCCTTCCTAATGCATGCTTAAACTTTTTAACACTTTTCCTCAACGTACACACACATATAAGCAGAACAAACGCTTCATATCCGAGGCAATGACTTATGCCGATCACCGAAATTTGAACAAGTTAGTTAAATATAAACACAGGATGCAAAGAGATCTGTCACCCTCCAAGAATAAACACTGCCGTCTCCCCATTCAAGTCTGTACAGCAACCTTATACACCCACCAACCAACTTATATTCTAGGAACCAAGAACAGTTATATTTCCCATTTAAACTTATGCTTGTAATGCAACTGATTACAGGATTCAATACCAATAGACTCTCTACATGATTTAGCCACTTCTCCAACCATAAAGCTAAAATATCAAGAGAACCAAACCCTGAATGAATCTCTAACTTATAAACCCGATTTTCCTAGTACTTAAATTATGACTTTCAACATGATAGTCTCTACAAACCAGTTTTTACCTTCATAAGAAGGATCCTTTCCCTTGACGTTGTTTAAATGGCGATATCATGTGAAGTTGTTAAGGTTATGACAATTTTCATCGAAGTTCAAATTTAAATGTAGTACAATGTACTCACACTTTTCTATTGCATTAACAAGTGGACCCAAAAAGGCAAAAAAAGAAGCCAACAACTGATAGTAAAACCAAATTGCAGTTCCGTATGAGCGAGAAAACCAAATCTCTGGCCTAAATTCCATCATAAATCAGCAACAATTGTAAATGACACAGTCAATCAATTCTCTATAAAACGTGAGTACAAAACAACAAGCTTCCAAATACAATGAATCAAACATGTTTTCCAATACCTCTGAGCATCCTAAACCTAATTGCAGTTCCGTCATAAGAACTCATCAACGAAACCTATTTTTTTCTGCAGTTGCATATAATTTTGACATTAGCTAATGAAAATTTGAACTTGGACGAAAATTGCCACAACCCATATCAAAATTACTCCAGAAACCCATCAAACCAGCAAAGATAACAACTTCATACGATATCGGCATTCAACAACGTCAAGAAAAAGAGCCACCTTCGTTAATTTCGATGTAAATTTAGGGGTGAAATTGAATGCACTGAGAACGTTCTCGATCAGCTTCGGCAGGATTGGTCGACAATAAGAGAGATGGAACGAGCGGATCCATGATGAATAAGAGAGGAGAATGTACAGTGAGAAACCAACCTTTCGACGCTTCCAAGACAGGAACTGGGCCTCGGAAATGGGGTTCGGCTTCGTCTCCGTCTTCTCTTCTTCGCCTTCTGCACCCATCTGTCCTCTCTCTCTCTCTCTCTCTCTCTCTGACGAAACTCGAGTTGCAGGGCTAATCTTGGGACAGTAGGCAGACTTTAAACAAATTAAAGATATAATTCAAGGCCCAGTGGACCGACCGTTTGGGGCTTGGGCTGGACTACTAAAAGGAAAAGGGTTAATACCACAAAAAATCCTAAACTGGTACATGTGTGATAATTTTACTCTGAACTTTTTTTTTTACCACCAAAAACCCCAAATTAGTACACCTGTGACAATTTTACTCTAAACTGGTAAACCCGTAACAAATTTACCCTAAACTATTTTTTTAACCACAAAAAACCTCAAACTGGTACAGCTGTGACAATTTTATCCCGAACTAATAATTTTTTAATATTATTTTTTATTTTTTCGAATTTTTTTATTTTTTCTTTTCTTTTCTTTTCTTTTTTTTTTCTTCATCTTCAACCTCTGGCCGGTCGCCGGACCGGCGACCGGCCAGAGGCGGAAGCCGGCGAGGTCGGCCCCGTCGGCCGCTAGCAAGGCTCGACCTTCTTAGGCACGGCGAGGCGGCCCTCGCCCGACTCGTGCGAGGGCCGACCTCGCGGATCCGGCGAGGGCGGCCCTCGCCGGGTCGGGCGAGGGTCGTCCTCGCCCCCCAGCAAGGGCGACCCTCGCCTGAGTAGGGCGAGGGCTATCCTCGCCCGACTCAGGTGAGGGTTGCCCTCGCCCGCCCAGGCGAGGGCTGGCCTCGCCCGACGCCGGCGAGGGCATCCCTCGCCCGACGCAGTCGAGGGTTGCCCTCGCCAGATCCGGCGACAGCAACCCTCTCCCGACTCAGGCGAGGGTCGCCCTCGCCCGACGCCGGCAAGGGCTGCCCTCGCCAGCAGCCCGCGGGGCCGACCTCGCCGGTTTCCTCCTCTGGCCAGTCGCCGGTCCGGCGACCGGCCAAAGGTTGAAGATGAAGAAAAAACAAAATAATTAATAAAAATTCAAAAAAATAAAAAAATAATATTAAAATTTTAGTTCAGGATAAAATTATCACAAGTGTACCAGTTTTGGGTTTTTTGGGGTATGTTCAGGGTAAAATTGTCACATGTGTACCAGTTTGGGATTTTTGGTGGTCAAAAAAAAAGTTCAGGGTAAAATTGTCACACGTGTACCAATTTGGGGTTTTTGGTGGTCCTAACCCAAAGGAAAATGGCATAAATTATCCCTGAATTTTGATCAAACGCGCAATATCATTCCAAGACTTTTAATTTGTTCGATATGATCTATGAACTTTAACCTAATATGCGATATCGTCCTTAAACTTTTAATCTGTTTGATGTTATATATCCCTGAACTTTTAGTACATGTTCAATTTAGTCTCTAGACTATATGAAATTGATTATATGCAAATGCTTAATGTAGTGTATGAACATTGGATATTTACATATAGTACAAGAACTAGATTGAACATGTACAAAAAATTCGGGAACCACATTGAATAATTTCAGGGATGACATCACACGTTGGGCTAAAGTTCAAGTATCACGTTGAACAAATTAAAAGGTCAAGAATGATATTGCACATTGCATCAAAGTTCATGGACCATTTGTGAAATTATCCCTTACTAAAAACCCACCCCTATCAACAAGAGGACATGAAGATTAGACCTGAACGTAAATCTAATGATCAAACAGTCGTTTAAGGACGATATTGAGCATTAGGTCAAAATTCGAAAATCATTTGTGCAATTATCCCTAACTAAAAACCCGCCTGTGTCCACGACAAGACATGAACATTAAACCTGATCGTAAACCTAATGGCCGGACGGTCGTCCCCAACCCCTCTCCCCTTCTTGCTCTACCTGAAATCAAAATTGACCTTAACCCAATCCATTCGGTTTTTCCACCTCTAATCACCCCCCTTGCAAAAAGACATTGCGAGGTAACAGTTGACTCTTGTTTTTTGTGTAAGTCCACGCCGAGGAGATTGGCTTGCGCTTAAGCAGAAGCTCGTGATGACGTGTGACTTTGACAATCGATCGACGTGTATATTTGGCGTGTGCTGCAATGGTAGAGTTTTCTAAAAGTTTTAAAATGTGGAACTTCTAAAATAATTAGCCCGTCTCATTCAAGTTTCCATGAATTTGACCATGCGTAATCATTTGAATTAGACTGCAAGCAAGAGAATCTGCTACACGAATGTGACGTATGTCCAAATAAAAAATAATAGAAGGATTGAAATTGCGGTGAAGTAGGTTGTAATTGGACTAACGTTTGCTCATTTTTTCCACACTGAAGTATCTTACAATGTGAGGTTGAATAATTGGAGTTTGACCATCATCTTACATATTCTACGATTTCGGCTTCAATACTATGTATCAACATGGTTTTTTTTAATTCATTACATGTCTCGACCGACGGTAATACAGGGAGTGTTTGACCTGTATTTATCGGAAAGCTAGATCGATGAGAGAACCGACCACGTTCCGATACAAATAGGTCACAAGATTTGATCGCGCTAGTAATTATGCATTTGAATGGTCACAAGGAGCCACCGTTGAATTGCGTTAAACTTTGGCCAACGAAATTCCCATCACGATAAAATAGTATCTCAATTTGCTGCGGCACTAAATGTTAATGTTCGCATATTTCGAATTATCTTTAATTCTTGTAATGGAGAATAACATACATTTGGTACTAAAAGTATACGTCATTCTTGCACGGCTCAATGTACATGGTCTAAAAGTGCGGCGACCAGAGCTTTCACTTTTGCACGCGCTTTTTATTTCTTCCAAGCATTAACAGAATTATGAAAATGTGACATCTACGGGATTTTTCATTTCCGATATATTATTTAGGATATTAAGACGATGAATTGCCAGTATCAAAAGAAATTCCGTACATCATATGAGGTCAATTATTTATCCATTCGAGGTTCAAATTTAATAGAAAATTCATGTCTCGACAAAAAAAAAGTATCTTTTTGCCCCCGCCTAAAAAAAAATGACCACGAGAGCTCTTGCACGCGACAAAATGCTCGATTCAAATCATATCCACTTTGATGGGAGACTATTCGCCGCAGCATCAACCAAGTGCGTAGCCGGTCC